>NC_054375.1:127269749-127959333 GCF_017654675.1 Xenopus laevis | reverse complement strand
TTTAATGTCTTTCTTTGACCCCTGTAACTTGCATTTTGCTCTTGATTTTGTAGACATATACTATCCAGTTATTCTTTTGGCCTCTCTCCTTCCTGCATTTTCTCTTTAAACTTACAACACTCTTGCCAACAGTTTGAATATTAAGAGCACCCCAGTAAATGGGCCTCTTTGTTTAGGTTATCTACAGACAGTAGACAATACCTAGGGTAATATCTTGATGTTTGCATTGGTTAGAGGTAAGCTGTGGTCAAACAGCCTCTTATTACATGGAATAAAAGAAGCTTAGCTCTAAGCTACTGTATACCACCATGAAGTCTTTATTTAAGGGACCTTATCCATATTTAACCATCCGAGATACAGAGGGAGCTTTAGGTCCTGCATTTCATTCACTCTCCTTCCACCCATTGGTAGCAACCATTAAAATGTCTTCACTTTTCTTGCTATTTCTATTGCTGTTG
This sequence comes from Xenopus laevis, assembly GCF_017654675.1. NCBI lineage: Eukaryota > Metazoa > Chordata > Amphibia > Anura > Pipidae > Xenopus > Xenopus laevis. Next base: position 127,958,875 of record NC_054375.1, on the reverse strand, counting down.
ATAAAATACATCGTTTGTAAAAAAAAAAAAAGCTCTCTCCAGCCAACATCTCAATTTCCATTAAATAAAAATAAATGGTTTCTTCGGTAATTTGTTATTCTGAGCAATATTAATTCAGCGGCATGTTGACTAATGATTAAATATATTCTCTGGTTCTTTTTCAGAATCCAGCCCATTAGCTCTGCTAAGTTATCATGCAACCGTGAAGCCTTGGATACATTTCTGGCTACATATAAAACAACTTTACAGTTTTTGTTTGTAATCAATCACAATAATAATAAAGAAAAAACCTTCTAGCATCATAGATGTTTTTTTCTAATGTTTTTTTTTCATTATCTTCTTCTTGCCTTGCCTTGGGTTGAGTCTAGTTATTTATTGCATTCTTTGGATATTGTAACAAGAAAACACGTATTTCTGCTATATTAACTTCTGCTATCACTTGTGGAAAAAGAGCCACACTATCACCCAAACATGCACAGGAGGCTCATATAACGATTATTCCCAAACCTAACAAGGACTCTAATTTATGTAGCAATTACAGACCAATTTCACTTATTAATGTTGATAACAAAATTTACGCTAAACTTATAGCAAATAGACTGAAAAAATTTCTCCCACAACTGATACACCCAGAACAAACTGGCTTCGTTCAGAACAGAGAAGGGAAAGACAATACCACCAAGGTCATTTCTCTAATACATCATGTTAAAACTAAATGCATCCCGACTATGATATTGACAACTGATGCGGAGAAGGCATTTGACAGGATATCCTGGAAATTTCTGAAAACTACATTATATGGATTTGGCCTAAATGACACTACAATTTCTAGAATTATGGCTCTCTACGAATCCCCAACGGCAAAAGTAAGAGTTAATGGCATGTTATCGCCACAAATTAAAATATATAATGGTACACGTCAGGGTTGCCCCCTATCTCCACTTCTCTTTGTGATGGTCATGGAAACCCTCTTGAATACTATTCGGAACAACCCCGACATAGCTGGCTTAGTGGTAAACAATAGAGAACATAAAGCTGCAGCTTTTGCTGATGATTTACTGTTGTTTATTACTAAGCCATTAACTTCACTTCCAAACCTGATGGCTGTATTCAAACGATTTGGGGAAGTTTCCAACTTCAAAATTAATTTTTCTAAATCAGAAGCGTTGAATGTTAATTTACCTGCCAGAATGGTATCTTCCCTAGCTGAATCCTTCCCATTCCAGTGGACAAATAAAACAATATCGTATCTAGGGATTAAAATATCTAATGATCTATCGTCACTATATAAGGATAATTTTGCCCCCCTATTAGACTCAATACCAATACTTTTGGATAAATGGAACAAATTGTGTCTGTCTTGGATGGGGAGGATCCAAGCGATTAAAATGATAGCAGTGCCCAAAATACTATTTTTTTTACAGAATATCCCAATATATATCCCAAAACTGTTTTTTACTAAAATGAGATCAATAATATCCAAATTTATCTGGGGTGACAGAAACCCGAGAATTCGACATCAAATTTTAGCATTGAGTAAGTTCAAAGGAGGATTATCAGTACCAGATGTCTATCTTTACTACGTAGCAACCCATTTATCTAGAATACTACAATGGAAACCAACACGTACAGATGAATTGTGGCTAGAAGTGGAACAAGCAGAAGTTAACATACCCTTGCCAAATTTAATTGGTGCAAAAGAAAGTAATATCCCAAGACATATTAGACAACACCCCACAATAGGGGCAACTTTGCAACTGTGGAACAATACGCGTCACAAATATCAGTTACAAAGCTCCCCATATACCTCACAAACTTTGGTGCAAAACTTAAATTTCCCCCCAAGCCTAGATAAACAGGCATTCCGTCATTGGGGTGTATATAGGAATAGACCAACTATGATAGCGGACTTCATAAGGAATAAAAGAGTCTTACCCCTAGCTAAGATCCAGAAGAGATGGGGTATCCACCCAAGGGACTCATGGTGCTATAATCAATTGCATCATTACATCAATAGCTTAGAACATGTACAGGGTGATCCACAAATGTCGTGGTGGGAGAAACTTCAAATCTCATCCTCAGTTATCACTAAACCTATGTCTACCATATATAAATTTTTAAGTTCAGAGAGTCTACCACAGAATGTAAGTCACAGAGCGGCATGGGAAAAAGAACTAAATCTGTTCCTAACTGAAGGGAAATGGGCAGCAATATATAGATCCATACATAAGACTTCAATAGCATCTAAGACTCAGGAAATGAACTATAAGTTATTATCTAGGTGGTATTATACGCCTGAAAAAATTAAAAAAATATTTCCAAAGGCGCCTAGTGTATGCTGGAGATGTCAATCTGAGGTGGGGACTTATTCACACATTTGGTACACTTGTGAGAATTTGAAAGTATTTTGGGAGACCATACAGGAAAAAATAGAGATCATTCTACATGAAAAGATTGGATTAGATTTTTTACCTAAACTAATTTTGCATTATGGCACAGGGACAGGGAAGGTGATACAAAATAGGTTGCTGATACATATGTTACAGGCCGCAAAGGCCCTGATCCCAAAAAATTGGAAAAAGGAGAAACCTCCTACGTACCGAGATTGGGTTAAATTAGTGGAAGAGACTAGAAAGATGGAGGAATTGACAGCACTTGGTATGAACAAAAGTTCAATTTATTGGAAGATATGGAACCCCTGGATAAAATACTTCCAACTGGACAATTAAGTGAAGAATTCACTGGTCATTTGTCATATGGACAATATGTATGATATACATTCAGGCACATGTTCTTGCTAAGGAATGGTGCTAAACCTCGTACATAAAAGTGAAACTGTAGATTATTAATGGTGCACGTTACCGCTGTAATATGAGTAAGATGGGACCATGTTACTCTCTCCTCTCTACCCTTGCCAGCTAAATTGTCGTGGTAGATACAACAATGTGTTTATAAAAGCATGTATGTTTTTACGAAAAGCTGTGATGATATATGCTGGTACTTTCTTGTAACTCTATTCCCCCATTCTTTTTTCATTTCCCCTCCCTTTTTCTTCTGTACCCCTCCCCTTCAGAAAATTCATAAATAAAGATTTGAAAAAAAAAAAAAAGAGCCACACTATCCTATGGTTTAATCTAATTAGTGATGGGTGAATTTTTCCCGTTTCGCTTCGCTGAAAAATCCACGAATTTCCTTCAAAATTCGCAAAACGGTGAAAAATTCTCAAAAATCGTGAAATCGGAAAGTTCACAAAAAAATCAAACATTTTCACAGAAAAATCTTGAAATTCAGATGTTTTCACGAAAAAATTGTGAAATTTGAATGGTTTTCACAAAAAAATCATGAAAATCTGACATTTTTCAAGAAAAATCTGCAAAATAGGAAATTGACACCAGCGAATTTTCATCGGCGAATTTTCGTGGGAGATTTGCGAATTTATTCACCGCGAGCAAAATGCGTAAATTCACCGCAAATTTGTGTCAGGCGAATTTATTCGCCCATCACTAAATCTAATGCATCAACAATCCATAATGTAACAAGAAGGACTGCAAAATCTGATCCTTGCCACCTGACTCCTAGGATCCTCCAGCCTCCACCCTGGAAATGTCATCCTTGCAGCAGGATCCGGACAAACTACAATCGGGGAGGCTTAATGGAAATCATGTTTCAGTGTTGATAAATGTAAGGTTATGCAAATAAAATTAAAAAATGTTGACTAATTTGACTTAGTTAGGAAAATCATTGATCATTGTAGAGGGCCTGGGGTTCTTGTGGATAAGAAACATGTCTGTAGCAAGCAATGCCAGCCAGCAGCTGCAAAGGTCAAGGTATTGACCTATGTTAAAAGGCCTAGAGATTCACACAATGGAGGTTGTTTATCGACACTGGGCAAATTTGCCCATGGGCATTAACCCATGGCAACCAATCAAATGGTTGAATTCATTGTTCTACTTACAGATGGTTTTTAAAAGCCAATCACTGATTGGTTGATATGGTATTTTGCCTGAAGAAGGGGCCTGTGTGCTCTGAAAGCTTGCAATTGTTACTTATTCAGTTGGCCAATAAAATAATATCACCAAACTTTACATTTTCTGCATGGTTGCTATGGGTAAATTTGTCCAGTGTTGGTAAATGAACCCCAATGAGATCATTCTTCCCCTTTACAAAATACTGGTAAGACCCAGTCTAGTATATGCAGTGCAGTTTTTATCTAAAGAGCTTAAAGGGATACTGTCATGGGAAAAAAAATTTTTTTCAAAATGAATCAGTTAATAGTGCTGCTCCAGCAGAATTTTGCGCTGAAATCCATTTCTCAAAAGAGCAAACAGATTTTTTTATATTCAATTTTGAAATATGACATGGGGCTAGACATATTGTCAATTTCCCTTCTGCCCCAAGTCATGCCAGAATTCTGCTGGAGTAGCACTATTAACTGATGCATTTTGAAAAAAACATGTTTTCCGATGAAAGGATCCCTTTAAAGGGATACTATTTAGATAGATAAAGTCCAAAGAGGAGCAACTATATTGAAATAGGGAATGAAAGGTCTCAGTAATGATGAAAGCTTGGCCGAGTTGGGAATCTTTACCCAGGAGAAGAGGAGCTAAAGGGGAGATATACTAGCTCTGTTTAAATAAACAAGTATATCTTTTCACTGTTTTTGGGGGCATGTACATAAACTGTACTTTTTTTTAATACATTAAATTTAGAAATTGTAATAATTTTGTGCAATGATTATTGTTACCAATTTTTAATTTCATGATAGTTCCCTTTTAAGATTAAAAAGATGAAAAAAGGGTCTGTTACACTGAGAGCTTTTGTTTTAGGAAAATGTGATTGCGAAGGCAAATGCAGGGGGTATATGCAGTACAAATGATGTGGCTTGGGTGGGGAAGATATGCCCAATTTATAAACATGGTAGGAAAATGTAGCCTTTACATGTCAGAAATGGTCAGCCTTTTTAGGAAGAAAGAAAACACAAGCTTATTTGAAGTGACTCTTAGTACAAAGTTTCTAATCCAGTGACTGGTCTGATTGGCATTTTAGAGACAGAAGGGATTTTTTTCCTCCTCTGCTGCAAAATGTAGAGGCTTCTACCTTCCTCTGCACCAACTAGCAGTTAGGCAGTTTTCACCCACAACAAAGTTCTTTCTTCAACCTCATCTTGTATGTCAATGTGTAAAGGTAATAAGCTGTGAGTAGTCATGGGCGAATCTGACCCATTATGCTTCGCCGAAAATTCGCTAAATGCTGAAAAATTGCAAAATGTATTGTAGTCTATGGGTGCCAAAAAATGTTTGACGTGTTACAATTTCTTTGACACCCGACAATTTTTTTCACCCATTGGAGTCTATGGGCATAATGTTTGCAGCAAAACTTTGCAAAAAAATTCGCCCATCACTAGCTGTGAGACCTGGATTGTATCAGGTTGTTCAAATATGTCATAAACTACATCTGCTTCTTTAATCCTTGGCATATTTGCATTTATAAATTATTCTTAGCTGCTGGGTCACTTAGAAGTTGAGTATCAGTATAAGTATCAGTAGTCAGCATTTCGATTTCTGCGTATTTCATTCTAAAACATTTATTTTATTTACTAAATCGAGCACGCTTTCTTGGTGTCCCCAGCATCAACATTTATGCACACATCTTCAGTTGAGACTGTTGGGATTCCAGGTGTATTTTATTACATGTATTGATGCATGCTCGTGTTGGAATTTATGAATTGTCACTTACATACTGTATGGACATATTGCAGAAATAGATGTCAAAGACCATTGTTCAGTGGAAGGTGCTGTTCTACTGTTGATAATTCTCATGTTCTCACTTTGGCTTTTTTTCTCTGTAAATTGTATCAGATTTACTAACTCAGCTTTGTTTCACCATTCCTCTACCGGTCCTTTGTACACCCCTCGGCTCATTTGTTCTCTGACCTGTCCTGGCTGGGCCGTGATGTGCAGTGTGCATCAACTTCTTCTTGCTTCTCTGCCCACCCTGATTCTAGCTTTTAGGTCTCAGCTCCTCAGTGGAAGGTGAAGGAGTGTCTCCTGTTCCACTACACTCAGTTTGTAGTAGATGCTGTTTGGTTGCTGATTTAGTTGCTATGGGCAACATCAAAAGTGATGTTTTTCTCCAATGTTCATAAATATGCCCTAATGTGTTTTTCCTAAAATGTGTTTTAGAAGATCTTACAAAGGCAGAGATTTACATTAGTCAATGAATGACATGAAGAGAGAGAAGTTTGGTGGCATCTTGTGTGATAAGAGATTGTATTTTAGAAGTATCCATTAGATGAAAGTAACATGATTTAGTTTGAAATTGTTTGGAAATGGGGTGGAAGGACAGAGAAGATTCAAGGATAAATAGAAGAACTGGGGAGATGGGTGATAGTTGTTAAGTAATGAGAACTGTTTCTCCTGAAGAGATTTCATTTATGGTAGAATTGGGACATCCAACTAGACATAGTTGATAAAAAGAAGTTACAATCTGGAATGAGATTGGGAAAGGATAAATTAATTAGTATGGTCTACATAGAGCTGGTATTTTAAATTATATGTTTATATTATATAGTTGGCTGAGGGAGGAAGAATTCAGAGCAAATAATAAGGGGCCTAGGGCAAATACTTTTGGAACCCAAGCAGATTGAGGGAGAAGATAGTATTCCATATGTCTTGGCATATACTGTAGCCCTATGACAAACAGAATGTCTGCAGCAATTGTTCCTACAACACAGTAGCTGCCTTTGGCCTCTAACACCAGAGTACTGGAAATACTTTTGCATACCCTCATTTGGAGATTTCAAGATGTCAATAAAGACAGTAATGTCATTGTAAACAAAAGATATTACTAAAAGGCAGTCACACATAAACAGTCATTTTTCAGAAATAAGATGTGGATTTTATATAAGGAAATCTTCTGTTCCCAGATAGAAAAATCACTGCCGCACAGCAGTATTACTTGTTTATAACACAAATCCATCATAAACCCGTGTGTCTTATAGCTCTGTTACATACCTGAATAATTGGTTGTTCTTTAAAAGTCAGTGGACTAAAACTCCTAGTTTATGGCTGATATGATTCCGCAAGGCCATAGCTATAAGGTAGTTACAAGAAAAGAAATGTTAGCCTTAAGAGAGACACATATTTTGTATCAGCTTAAAACGAGCTTGTAAAGTTTAATAGAACCAAAAAGTAAAATCCGGCAGCAAGGAGTTGGCCTGTAAAGATTATCATCCTGGAGAAACACTGATGTACTACTCGGCTTCATTGCTAGACAGAGTGTTATAAAAGCATTCTGCATACAACTCCTATTATGTATAAGACCAATTCGAAATTCTATTAGTAACCAATTGCTATGCAGAGTCTGACACTTTGCGTTATGATGATGTCAAGACATAATTCACCGGACGCAAGTCTACTGTGCCTATTGACGCAACCAACAGAGCAAATCCTGGAATTAACACCAGGTTGAAGGTCGTTGTAGCCCCAGAGTTGCCCTGTGTTAATAGATGCACTGGCCCAGTTCAGAAGAGGAGGTGGGCCAGATGCATTGGTGCCTAGCATATAGGATCTGTTATCTGGAAACTAGGAGCGGAGGACCCCATAAGGTCCAATATAAAAAAACAATTCTTCTTTTTTGAATGTTTCCTGTAATACTGCTTAAGGAATGGGATCACTTTAGTAATATGCAGGTCAGGAAAAATTCAACACACACCCAAACCTTACCTGCAAAATGTTGCCACTGAACCTGACCTGTACCAGTGTCTTCTCACTTTGTATGCTACTTCTGTGAATGCTTCTGGGAAGACAGTGTAGGAGTGCTCTTCCCCAGTCTGACCCGCACCCAACCCTAACCTGCAATGGTTTACCAAATTTCAACCCAAAACCACCCAACCACACCAGAGTCCACCCCTTCGGACTAGAGGAAAAGAACTTTCATTTGAAGCAGTGTAGGTGGTTTTTCAAAGTGAAGTAAGTGAGGTTGTGGAATGCACTGCCCTGTGATGTTGTGATGGCTGATTCAGTTAATGCCTTTAAGAATGGCTTGGATGATTTTTTGGACAGACATAATATCAAAGGCTATTGTGATACTAAACTCTATAGTTAGTATAGATATGAGTAAATATAATTTATATGAAGGTATGGAGTGGTGTGTATAGATGCTGGGTTTAATTTGAAGGGGGTTGAACTTGATGGACTTTGGTCTTTTTTAAACTGGATTTTACTATGTAATTATGTAACTATGTATGTAACTATGTAACCAGTCAACCCATGGGTTACTACATGTTTAGGTTCAACCCACACATCGCTAGATCTCTTATCTGGAGACATGATATACAGGAGGCTCAAATTAGAGGAAGGCCTTTTTTTTTTTTTAAGAAAATTACTATTGTCTCCCCAACTGAAGTGCATTCTCCGTTAGCCCAAACCTCTGGTAGAGGAAAGCATTTTTAGGTGCCCTTTAAGACAGAGTTCTTCAAATTACAAAACAGTCTCTTGCCTTCAAATGGATGTTAAACACAAGGGTTTATTCTACACAGAAAGTCATGTTTACATTTTCTGTAACAGCAGAACCTATACTGGTCTTCTAGTTATAGCCCTCTAAAAAAAAACAACAAAGCAGATATACAAAGCAGAAATTCAGTGCAAGTAATACATTCAGAACTCATTTTAATGGGAAATAAAATGTGAGATAAAGCTGTCATTTAAATAATAGAGATTGTTCTTTAAGGCATTTTCAAGTAAAAAAAAAAGAAAAATTGTAATCAATGAGTATAATGGTTTTGCGATGAGGGAGATATACACACCGAGTTTGGGGTGTGTTGAATCTGATTAGGGTTTTGCATGAGATTAGAACATTCTAATGATAAGAATGATACTTAAAATTAGAAATACAGTAGATTTTGTATGATATATACTATTTCATAGGTGAATGAAGGACGACTGAGTTAGAAATCAAGCACAAGGAGTGAAAGTGTGAATAATGGTAGAGAGTCCCTCAAATATTGCTACAGAATTGTCCTTAGTACAGAGAAATAAGCTGACATAGACTTTGTACAGCCTGGGAAGGATTTCTGGTGTCAAAAGCAACTATGTTCTATGTCTGGAATTATGGTAATGACAAATAGGTTTCTAGCACATTGTCATGCGAGTGGTTCCTCACTCAATGGGATGGGGAAAAGATGCTAAAAATTGCCCAAATGCAAAAGGCAAATGCTGGGTCCTCCCTGGTGACTGGTACATATAACTTGAGCCCTTAAATGTTTAGTGGACTTTTAAAGGACAAGAAAGTCCACATATGCTAGGCACCCACAGTAAATCCAATCAATAAGTTTGCAAGGTGTTTTTTACGAAGTGCTACTTTCTGTTTCTGGGGTTTTTCCTGAATGGATCACTGGCCGGGGGAAAAAAAACTTCAGGCTCTTCTTATTAATATTATTATTCACATTTATCAGGTCTTCCTTTGCAGACTAGGGCAGATTTTCTGTTGCCGTATTTCTCCTGATGTGATGAGTGTTGGTAGAAATTCTAGCTTGGCTGGATGCCATATATCAGAGTTATATGGGGAAAATCTGGCTGTTGCAGCAGATCTGACCTTTACGAAGGAGCAGTGAGTGATACCCAGTTCTAGTCCATGATTTCATGCTGTAAAAACAAGAACATAAAACCTGTAAATTGGGAAGCAACTGCCCAGTCGTGAGCACTTAAGGTCCATTGATTATTTCCCCTAACTAAACACTAACCAGCCATTCAGTCACTTTCCCCATGGACCTCCTGGTAGTCCTTCAATAGCTTTACATGTCAGCAGAGGATGGTAGGGAGGGAGGGGGAGAGGTTGCAGCAGATAGGATGGATGGCTTGCTGTTTTCTCACTAACTTTGGAGAGAACAGCAGTAACTGACTGGATTCTAATTGGCCATAAACGCAATGCACGCTTCCATGCAATGCATTTTTCTGTTTGACACCAAGGGCCGGAATCATAAATCTAACATAGTTTCTGTCACGGTCACTGACATTAAGACAAATTAGTTTTGCTCAGGAGGACCTGGCTGGGGTTGCAGGGCAGCCCAACACTTCCAACATCCTACATTTACTTTCTGGACCTGCCAAGCTTTATCCATTGCCACAATTACACAAATAGCTACATAACAGATCCATCGCTGGGTTGCCTTCTTTATTGTGCTGATTTCCTGGATTCTGATAGATGCTGATACTATTGTACGAGTTCTGGCGTTATGCTTTTATAGAAGGTTTTTACATCAAGGTAACGTAGGAGGCTCTGTCAGGAGAGGGATGAAGGGTTTTAAGATATCATTTAAAGTTTGCGGTTAAAATTCACTTTTTTTTCCAATTATAGATATTTGACTTTTGTTTTAATTGAATGTTCATGAGTAGGGCTTTTTTTTCTCTTAATGGCATTGAATTCTTACTATTTTTTTCTCCTTCTGCCACTTATTTTATGTTACTGGTATTCTCCAGTGAATTGTGTGCTATTCGAAGATTATGAGCGTCATTTGCTCTGAGCAAAGGGCATTGCTGCAACCTGCCATATTTATTCTACAATGCAACATTTCACTGTCTGCCACAAAACCTGAAGCCTTATTTATGATCGTACAGCATGGTGCACAGTCATTTTTGGACCCCGATATTTTTTACCATAATTGCTACATAATTGCAGGCACACACTAAGTTCTTAGTGGGGTCCCTCAGGGCTCTGTATTGGGTACACTTTTATCTAAATTGTTCATTAATGACTTAGGGGAGGGTATTGTTATTAATGTATCAGTGTTTGCAGATGACACAAAACTATCCAGCCAATTCCAGGATGTGGCATCCTTGCAACATGAACTTGACAAACTGGCAATCTGGACAGCTAAGTGGCAAATGACATTCAATGTTGATAAATGTAAAGTCATGCACCTGGGATGTAAAAATATGCAAGACACTTATACCCTTAATGGGACAGTACTAGGCAAATCCATAATGGAAAAGGACCTCAGAGTCCTTGTAGATAATAACTTGGCTGTAGCAGTTAATGCCAGTCAGCAGCATCAATGGCAAACAATGTCTTGAACTGGATAAAAAGGGGCATAGATTCAAAGGAGGAAGGGTTATTCTTCCACTGTATAGAGTGCTTGTAAGGCCACATCTAGAAGATGTCGTACAGTTTTAGTCTCCATCACTCAAACAGGACATTATCAAAATAGAGAGGGCAACTAAGTTGGTAAAAGGTATGGAAAATCTTAGCTATGAGGAAAGACTGGCCAAATTTGGGTTGTTCTTGCTGAAGAAGAGGTGTTTAGGGGGAATATGACAACTATGTATAAATATATAAGGGGATCCTACAATAATCTCTCTAATGCTTTATTTAGCAGTAGGTCCTTCCAGTTGAAACAAGGTCACCCATTACAATTAGAAGAAAAGAGGGCCTGTCTAAATATTCGGAAGGGTTTTTTTTTACAGTGAGAGCTGTGAAGATGTGGAATTCTCTCCCTGAATCAGTGGTACAGGCTGATAAATTAGATAGCTTTAAGAAGGGGTTGGATGGCTTTTTAGCAAGTGAGGGAATACAGGGTTATGGAATATAGCTCATAGTACAAGTTGATCCAGGAACTGGTCCGATTGCCATTTTGGAGTCAGGATGGAATTTTTTCCTTTTCTGAGGCTAATTGGAAAGGCTGTTTTTTTTTTTGCCTTCTTCTGGATCAACTAGCAGTTAGGCAGGTTATTCGAAGACTTAAAAGGTTGAACTTGATGGGCATTTGTCTTTTTTTGATCTAACTTACTATTTTCTCTCCGCTGCAACTTGCATGTAATGCACCAAGGTGTATTTCCAACCTGCATTCCATCAGCTGTGGTTCAACTTCCACTGCAACTGGGGGTTGCTGGTAGTTGTAGTTCATAAACAGTTGCAGGTTGGGCATATCTCTTTAGTGCCTGTTCCCATCTAACTCTAACCCTGTATAAATAGACTAGATTATTCCCTGACCAGTTATTAGATATGATTGTAGAATAACTGAGTTTGACTCAATAAAGGAGAAACATGCATCTGCATACAGTGAATATACTGTAGCGTGATTATTCCCATAACAAGGTTCTGCTGAACTGAGTCTCATTCCCTATGCTGGCAGGATTCTGGTGAGAATCTTCTGACTAGCTCAGAGCTACACTTCCCCTTAGCATATGCTTCCTTGGACAAAGCTTAATCTCTGCAGGTTACAGAACAGCTGCTGTACCCAAACTCATCATGGCTTCTCCAACCTTTGCCCACCTGTTACCCTGCCCTCCTTCTGTTCATTCTACTTCAGCTGGCTGGTATCACTCGGCCTGCCCCTGAAGCCAAAGGCACATCATACGCTAAGCTGGCACGGAGTACAAAGGGATGTCCGGAATGGGACAGACTTAAAAGAAGAGGAGATCATTATCTTGCTGCACACTGACTATCGCCTACAGAAGGTTCTTAGGAAGACGTCTCAGCCCTTAAAAGAAATGCTCCTTTTCATCAAATCCCCAGCTATATGCAATCCATTGGCCTGCTCTTATTAATTCAGTTTCAAATCAAAATATAGAATTTTAATCAAAGATCCCACTGCTTTTTACTGTAGAACTGGCTAATTAATTGGTTAATATGAAAACAGAATATTTATATTTCCTTGGCCAATAAAACAGGCCTGACCCCGTATCTGAACTTTGCTTAGTTAAAAGCTTATTGCTTGAGTATATAGTCTTTTAATTACTGGCCACTGTGACCGGCATAATTTGGTTATTAATAAAGTCGTATCACTATTTTTAATGGAAGATATAGGGCCTTGTTTATGTATGAACTGGACTCCAGTGCTAGAGCTCTGGTTTACCTTTAAGTTAACTTTAGTTAGGTGGTTTACCTTTAAGGTACCTTTTAGTATGCTTTAGAATGGGCAATTCTAATCAATATTTAAATTTGTATTTGTTAATTATTTTTATAGATTTTTTTTAAATATTGGCCTTCTTCTTCTGACTCTACTCAAGCTTTCAAACTGGGGTCACTGCCCCCATCTCTCTGCTTGCTCTGTAAGGCTAGAAATATATTGTTATTGCTAATTTTTACTACTCATCTCTTCTATTCGGGACTTCTCCTATTCGTATTCCAGTCTCTTATTCAAATCCATGCATGGTTGCTAGGGGAATTTGGAAATCGTTGAAATTGCAAACTGGAGAGTTGCTGAATAAAAAGCTAAAAAAACTCAAAAGCTACAAATAGAAAAATGAAAACCAATTGCAAATTGTCTCAGAATATCACTCTTACATAATTCTAAAAGTTAACTCAAAGGTGAGCAACCCCTTTAAGGGGAGCCAAATAGCACCCATTAGTGGTCATTCATTAAGCATTTGTGTTTAGGGGGCTCGATTGTGTGCTGTATCTCATGTGGGATTATCTGGCATGAAGTACATGGCACAAGGATTTTAGCACCCACTGGTGCTGCTAATTTGCATGTGTGAATGATGCCCAAGATAGGGATCACATTGGGGCAAGATGCAGGGATTCCTGAGTATGAGCCTGCCCCAGGCTCCAGGTTTCCCTTCACACCCAACCTTCATAGGCACAACACACATGCTAAAGAATTGGGTATAGACATCTGAAATGGTGTCAGACGGACTTCCGCGCTGTTGCTTTGAGTTTGTAAATATATGTGCTGACAGCTGACAGTTGTGTTAATTTTGGTGAATCAGATGCAATTGTACCAGGTACAGCGCTATTGCTTCAAGTGCATCACCTCCTGAGACCTCAATGATGCTAATATTCTGGAAAAAAACTGTATTGTGGGAAAAAATCGTGATGACTGCACTTTAATGTGGACATTAATGAGTGCTAATGTGTTCTACCCATACTTCAAATATTTTCTAAGTAAGTAGTGCTAATAGGGAATGTTTACACTTACCTTCTAACTGGAGATCTATTTACAGCGAGCTCCTACTCTTAACATCCTTCAGCCATAAGACATCAGTAATGATGGGTGAATTTGTCCCGTTTCACTGAAAAAATCGGCAGAAAATTAGCGAAACGCAGTGAAGTCAATGGGAGTCAAAATTATTTTGACGCATGACAATTTCGATGCCCGCAACATTTTTTATACGCTCGCCTATTTTGTCCAAATGCAATAAAGTCATTGGGTGTCCGAATAATTTTGACGCGGCAATTTTGACGCGCGACGATTTTTATGCGCCCGACTATTTTAACACATGCCCAAATTTTCCTGATGCGGCGGAAATTCGGAAATTCACCGCAAATTCGTGTCTGGCGAATTTATTTGTCCATTAGTGCACATTAGTACCAGAGCTGTCAACCCTCCTTAATTTTGCAGATGTTACCAGAATTTGTGTTCTGTCCCCCCGTCTTCTGTCACTTCAACACATTCCCACAATTTCTGACAACTTCGGGGTGACTTTCCAAGTTTTTTCGGCGAGAATCTGGTGTGAGCATGTTCAGAACATTTCGGTAATGTGATCTGGAGTGATATGCGCATGTGCTGGGCGGTTTCTTTGGCTTTAGGAGTAGTTGTGCACATGAGCGTGATGTCAGTTCTACTGATGTCACATCCACTGATGTCACATCCCCAGAAATGTTTTTGGCAGCCGCAGGTCCCCCGGCTGCGCACTCTGCAGCTCAGCGGTACAGATTCATTATATAGGAGAGAAATGGGGGCACTATGAAATCCTTTCACGCTTACCTTGAAGTATGCAATGAGGCTTTTATTTTACACTGGTTATATGAGCAGTGATGTCTAAGTGAAGAGCAAAACTGACTTGTTTCCCTTTGCTGAAAAATTAGCAAAAACGACAAAATTTTGCCAAATGCATTTTTTCTTGTGTTTTTTTCAGTGTAAAAGAAAATGTGATTATTTTTTATAATTCTTAAAAAAAAACACACCACTGTAGGCTTGGCACCTTTTACTTCTGCAAAAAAATGAACAAGGGGATGGGATGATGGCATTAGGGTCAGAGCAGTGACATATGGGGGTGGGGTTATGATATTTGGGGGAGTGTCTGTGCCTCACGTGGGTGGGGCCTTAACATCAGAAGTGGTTAAGGGCAAGATTATTGTTTGGGTTTCACAAGGCTGAAATCCGAACAGGCAGTAGTGACCCAAATAGCCCTATGAAAAACTGAACTGTTCAGGTCAAAACCAAACAGGTGGCAACCCTAAACCACTATTAAAAATGCTAATTTTGGTCTAAAAAAAATGTGCTTATCCCTAGTGATGTCACATGCCACCGGCTGGACACTAGGTGCCCTTCAAGTCATGTTCACCAATGAAAGATAAGAAACATGGACCCAAAACTCCAAATTCTAATTACATAAAAAAATTCACAATTTTTGGGGCAACCCAAGTCCTTTTTGAGTGATACACAGACAGGACCTGGTTTGGGAGTTCAGTGGGAGAAGGGCAAGTTTTTACTGTTTTCACCCACGGCACGGAACCCCAAAAAGCTGAGGATCCTAGTTTGCCATCTTCCTTACATTCAAAGTTAGAAAAGAACTCTAAGTTAATATACAAGTGAGCAGAATAGATATTAACTTTTTATTCCAGGTCAAAATGTAAAATGCATTCGCTAGATGAGAATTAGTATTAATACAGCAGTGCGGATCGTTAATCTGTCTTTGTTTTGACCCAAAGCCAATTACTGTACCTGCCTGCAGATTTGTTCCAAAGTTGGAGAGTTTGTACAGTGAGAATTTCACGATCCTGATGAGGTTGCTAGGCAACCAAATGCAATGATAGCCCAGACCAGCAATTAGCATCTATCCTGAGATCCCTAATAAGGTTGTGTGTGTCTTCCTTTCATCCAGCAACTGTTACTAACAACTATATATACACTACAGCTCATGAACAGAGGTTTATATAGGCTGTTTGTGATGCATGAAGCTGTTAATTAGAGGAGAGGAGTGCAGAGACAGGACATTGCGTCTACAAAGAAGGCAACAAATGGACCATGGACTTCCACATACCATGTTAAACTGACTACAGGCATAACGATCCACTCACCAAAAGTATTACAAAACAGCACATCTTTTTTCCTATTTGGCCACCCGAGTGGAGTCTGTCCTTAGTTCGAACTATGCTGCACTGTTCCAAAAACAGTTATCAGGGGTCATTTACTTAGTAGAAGGTTGTGTGCAAAGTGCAAAAAAAGGCAGCTATTTTTTGCACTTTTTTGTTGCACACACTGCCACCTGCTCTTTTTGCGTTGTGCTCCTAAACGGAGACCAGCTGCTTCCCCCTAGTATACAGCATTGACCGTGTTTGTCAGCACAGTATTTGTAAGGAGCAACTTACAGACACACAAGTTAAGGAGCAGCAGAAGATGCAGGAGACAACAGGGCCTTGTCCCTACTGCTTGCCCTACGGCAGCTGAGAAGGACAGGGCATGCTTGAGCCCCCTGGCACTGCACTCGACACCAAGTGCATCATTCTCCAGGGAGCAAGTTCTTGTTAAAGTGCTCTAGATCTTGCGTTCTGGGGAAAAGGAACCCCCATTTTCCATTTTCACATTGATCTAATTAGTGACAAATTCACTAAGCGCCGAACGCTAGTGTTACTTCGCTAGCGTTTGCAAATTCACTAACGAACACTGGCGTAGTTTCGCTAGTGTTACTTCGCACCCTTACGCCGGGCGAAGTTTCGCTAGCGACGTAACTACGCAAATTCACTAACTTGCGCAGTGTACTGAACGCTACCTTTTACGCTAGACTTCCTTCCTCCTCAGACCTGGCGAAGCGCAATAGAGTAGATAGGGATTGTTTCAAAAAAAGTCAAAAATTCTTCTAAATCCCAAAAAACGCTGGCGTGTTTTCTACATTATGGGTGATAGGCTAAAAAAGATCGAAAAATTTTTTGGGGCTCCCCTCCTTCCCCCCTACATTTCCTGACTCATGGCAACTTACCTAGACAGTGGGCACATGTGTAGGGCAAAATAAAATTTTTATTTGATGTTTTGAAGGTTTTCTAGCCATTTGTAGTGCTGATACGTATTCCTCCATTGAAATTTGAATTTCGCGCCGTATGCAAATTAGCCTTTGCTAGCGTAACTTCGCTTTACTTAGCGAATCAACGCTAGCGCAACTTCGCAACCTTACGCTACCCCTGAGCGCAACTTCGGATTTTAGTGAATTTGCAAAGCGCTGGCGAAACTACGCCTGGCGAAGTGTGGCGAAGTGCGGCGAAGTGCGGCGAAGTTACGCCTGGCACAACTACGAATCTTAGTGAATTTGCCCCTAAGACTCTATATGTAGAAAAACTGAAAAATGGTAAACGGTACTTTACATGGTTTGTTATACACAAAAATCCTCAACTCATTCTCAGTTAATCAGCCCCCTCCACCAATTGAAAAAATGAGAAAGTTGCAGTTGGAGATGGGAGCTCTACTTTGTGGGAAGAAAGGAGCCTTAACAGTATCCTTAACAGGATAATGTAGTATTTGCTTGGCAAGGGACAGCAACTCATCCAGCCACCCTGTGGATAATATCATGAGCCAGGGTAGTCAGATGGCATTCTTCTCTAGTCACAGCTTGCAGTGGAATGCTTGGACAAGGGTACCACTAAGGGTATAACCAGTATGAAGTCTTAATCTTAGGGTAGCTAGAGTCAATACTAATAAAATAGATAGATAGTAAACAAACCATAGCATATCATCTTTAGTTAACAATGTTTAAACAGAGCAAACTTCCCCTTTAAGGCTCTCAACAGAGACAAAGGTTGTGACAAATAATATGTTAAATAAACAAACAACACATATCCTCAACAATTTTCAGCTCTGATCTGTATCAAAGATGAGAACACATAAGCGCATTTTATCATGATCTGAACCATTCTGAGAGATCTGCCAGGACATACTCTGTAATTTCCTACAGCAATCTTACTGAGTTAGCAATAAACCTCGCTGATGGAAAGTAATACAGTTTTTCATTATTTTTCCCCCTTGTTATAACAAGTGTTCCTTCTCCCTTGCTGAGTTCTCAGTTGCCCCCACTAACTAAAGAGTCACAAAAGTAGGCACATCAAAGACAGGTACGGCTTTCATCACTGCCACGCTCAAATGATTACTAGAGCATAAGAAATCTGCTTTTAATACATTTTAATGTGAATCACATTGCGTGAAATACATTCGAAAGGCAAGATGTCAGTTACCCCAAACACCTTTCATTTGGGTATTCTGGATCTGTGTCTGAGCTTAGAAGACTTCATTATACCTTTGACATGAATTAAGTTTGTCCGTGTCTGTTTGCAAGTTATTTATCTTCTTGCCTAAAAGGATGTGTGTGTACATACAGTGGGCTTCCTGCACCTTAAATCTCACTTTTAAAAGCAAGAAATACACCTTTTAGTCAACATAGACAAATAAAGCTATGTCTAGCAAAATGTTTTTGTACACTGTAAAGAATCATACTTGAAAGTACAATTACATTGAACAGATAGTATATGGGGGTGGTTACGCCCAACATGAAGTCCCCTTTGTTGAGCTATATAAATGTATATGACGAATTTAGAGGTAAGATGTAATATAATTATGAGAACCTAAAAGTCTTGTTAATCTGGTTAAAGGAGAAGGAAAGCTACGGAGGCATTTTATTGCCAATAGATTAGCTGCAATAGTGCATACTAGAATGCTATATTTATTCTGTAGAATGTTTTACCATACCTGAGTAAAAAGCTCTAGAAACGCTCTGTTTGTTTAGTATAGGAGCTGCAGTATTAATGTGGTGTGACATCACTTCCTGCCTGAGTCTCTCCCTGCTCTGGGCTCAAATTACAGTAGAGAAGGGAGGGGTGGGGGGAGAGGAACAAACTGAGCATGCTCTTGCCCAGGGCAATGAGGTTTAAGCTGAAGGCAGGAAGTCTGATACAGAAGCCCATGAGTACACAATAGAAGGAAAGAAATGCTGTGTTTCTTTTGACAGGGGCAACATTACTTTGGGGGTTTACTGGTATATTCAGATGGACCTTTCTGATAAGGCTTACTTAGTTTTAACCTTTCCTTCTCCTTTAAATATCATTATTATACTCACATTTCTTTTGCTTTAGTAACAAAGGAATTTGGATTATGCACAGTGCTTAATAGACTCCTAAAAAATAGAC
Organism: Xenopus laevis; assembly: GCF_017654675.1. Lineage (NCBI taxonomy): Eukaryota > Metazoa > Chordata > Amphibia > Anura > Pipidae > Xenopus > Xenopus laevis. The sequence goes on along the minus strand of NC_054375.1, from coordinate 127,939,762 downwards.
TCACAAAGGTCATATTAAGAAGCGCACAAGTGAAGGGCAGATCTGCAGAAGGGAGAGTGGGAATATGAATAAGGTTAGAACGGTTAGCAGCATTTGTGGGGTATAATAGATGAGGTCCATAACAGGGGCGATGGCAAATAGCTATATGGCAGGGAGGGACCCAGATAAGTGGGAACATCGCCTGCAGCAAGTAACAGAAGAAGAGAGAGTGAGAGCAGGTGGGAGAAATATTTGAACTTCCTATGCAAAGTGGTAGTTGGAGGTGCTAGATTTTTCAGAAAGCTATGTAAGGTATGGGAGCAGCAGTGTATGGAATGGAGCAGAGAGGGAGATATTATGAGTGGGAACAGTCAGTTGGAAGAGTAAAGGAAGAAGCTGCCTTTGGAAGCACAAAAGATGTATGACACCATTAACAGGACTAGTGACATTCTGCCAGTAGATATTGAAGTTTAGATCCCAGTTCACTAAACAGGATGGTTGCCAAATAGTCTGCTGTGACTTCTTGTAGCTCTCCTTGTTGCAAACTCCTGTTCGGATCACTTGTGAATGATTCACATTGGAATGATTCACCCTTGCCCTGCTACCCTTGGGCTGCCTTCCCAAATAATGTCTTAGGACAGTGATCCTCAACCAGTTGCTCACGAGCAACATGTTGCTCACCAACCCCTTGGATGTTGCTCCTAGTGGCCTCAAAGCAGGTGATTATTTTTGAATTCCAGGCTTGGAGGCAAGTTTTGGTTGTATAAAAACCAAGTGTACTGCCAAATAGAGTCTCTTGTAGGCTGACTGTCCACATAGGGGCTAACAAATATCCAATCACAGCCCTTATTTGACACCCCATGAAGTTTTTGCATGCCTTTGTTGCTCCCCTACTCTTTTTATTTTTAAATGTGGCTCACAGGTAAAAAAGGTTGGGGACCCCTGTCTTAGGAAATAGGGAGATCAGTGTGGGCCACTCCTGGACACAGGAGTGAGGAATTAGAGCTGATTGCAGCTAATTAACTAACAAATTAAACCAATCAACCTTGTCACAGGACCAGAACATTGCAAGATTGAAAATAGTTACAAAGATATCACAGAACTTGTTTTACGAGGGGGGTCATAAATCAACTAATTGGGTTAAAAAGAGAACATAGACATAGACATTTGGAAATTCAAAGTGCAAGGAATAATATAGTGCAACAATTACCAATAATAAAGACAATATATGTATATGAATAATGTTTGTTCCAATTTTTGTTCCATGTCGATCAATCAGGTTTGAAAATTTCTGTTTCATATGATTGCTGTCTGTCAATTAATGGCATGAACATTATATGATTTCTTATTTTTCCTACTTAATCCTACAATTTAAATCTAAATTCGTGTCTGCAATTGTGAACATTAATAAATCTCCCCCTGACAGTCATTTGTGTCTTTCTAAGAAATCATGTTATTTACCAGAACACAGAAAAAGAATCTAAAACACAGGAGTGTAATTATTACAGGATTTGCCTAACGATCACCATATCTATGTACATTTCTGCAAACACATCAAAAGGCTTATTTTTTAATGCGCTTTATTTTTTAAAAAACCACAGACCTTGAAAAATGCAGCAAAAACTGCTCACCTTGCAGAACATTTATTATTTCCTGTAATCATTTTGCTCGACCAAACATGCAGTCTTATATTTTTAACTCACCATTTTCACCAATGTTTCATTAAGGTACTTTTTCAAAGCAAACGCTATGATGGTAATTGACAGCAGAAGAAATGCATGCCCAGTATATTCAGCTCTTTCATAATCCATAGTCAGTTTACTTTTGTGTTGTACCCTCTTCTGTTCCTAATACTATGCATATATTTGTCCTTAAGCCATAAACTGCAGGTGTCTCATGGGACCATCTGATAATTGGACAAAACCATGGTGACTATATAGTAGAAACCTGCTCATCAGAAGAGCAAAAATAAGACAATTGATAGGTTTGTAATAGGTTACGCCAAAAAGATCAGCCTTTCTGGAACTGCAGCAGTTCTGGTGGTTTCACATAGTCTTATCAGGATTAATTGATACAATAAGGGGTCTATTTATTATTCTGTGTAAAAAGAAATTTGCCAAAAAATCAGTATTAAAAGCTGTGTAAAATAAATGGCGAACTGTATGGAATTTTATGTAATGCTAATGCCAGATTTTCCACCTTTATCTTAATCTGGCCATAGATGCAAAGATTTGATCATACGAATCTCCGCTTCGTACGATTTTCGGGCTGTGTGTGGAGTGTCTTGACATTTTTCGTGCCATGGCAATCGATTATTCAGTTGATCAGACAGGTTAGAATATTTCTGTTGGCCACCGATAATATCTCTACATGCATTGCCGATCTGTCACCAGCTTTTGTCAGACATAACTTTCGTACGATTGCTGTCAGGGGCAGAACATCATCTGATCTGTTCTTTTTTTTTTTTAAAGGTAATGCTTTATTCGTTTAAACACATAAAACACTTACGAACAGTAAACAGTTTTATTACAATCTTGTGTCGATGTCGTTATTGTAGCATGATTGGTACATATTAGTTCTCTCTTTCGGGTCTTACCACTGCAGTAATTGTGTCAGAGTCATCAGAGGGCTTTTCATTCCCCTTCATTCCTTGATTGCAAGCCCGGGCCCGACTCCCACCATGGGCTCCATATTTTATCAAATTTACGGGTTGTGCCTCTAGTTTCATGCGTAAGCTTAATCATGGGAATAGCCTCGTCAACTAATTTTATCCAGGAGTCCCTGGTGGGAGGGTTGGGCCCCATCCAATGCATAATAACACATTTTTTAGCATAGTACAACAAAACTCGAAACCTAATTTTTGCATGTACAGTGGGGACTAATTGGTCCACTATCCCCAGTAGGCACACCTGAGGTGAGTTCACCTGTGGAAAATCTAGGGTAGTTGCTAGGGCAGCCATTACCTGAGACCAATAGGCTTTTATTATCGGGCAGGCCCAGATCATGTGTAAGAAGTTTGCTGCCATTTCACCACATCTAGGGCAATTGTCGTCGTTTCTTTTACCCATAGCCTTAAGTTTTATTGGGGTTGTATATAACTGATGGAATGTTTTGTATTGAATCAGTTTATCTCTCACGGATATTAAGCTGATATATATTGACTCTGTCGCTTCCTCCCAGTCCTCCTGGGTGAGCTCTGGTACAAGTAATTGCCATTTATTTTGTGCCTTGTGGAATGGAGGGGGGATACTTGCTAATAGGTTGTGGTATAATTTAGATATTAGTTTGGTGGGTTGCTCTACTGCCAGGGACTCTTCCATTGCCAATGTAGTCAACACCGGGGAAAGAGTACCAAACTGTGCCCTGAATAGTTGACGGATTTGAAAGTATCTAAACAGGGGAATGTGAAGTGGAGCACATTTGTCTTGGAGCTCTTGAAATGACAGGAATGTGTTATTTATGAGCAGGTCACCCAGAAATTTGATACCCCGTTGTGGCCAATATAGAAAGTCGTCTAGATTCCGAAAATGTGGAAGATTGGCATTGCCCCATAATGGGAGGGAGGAAATCAAACGCAAGGGTTGTTTTTTAAGCTGTTTCAGTCCTTGACACCAAGCTTTATGGGGTGTAGTGATAGAGGAGGGTAAGTTGCCCATGTCTGTGAGCTTGCGATATGGTAGATTCTTAAGGCCCTCTAAGGACCCTGCTACGTTGGCTTGCAAAGCCATGTTGGGGTTGTATGGGTCAGGATGAAACCACCAGTGTAGGTAATAGATTTGGGATGCTAGGTAATATAGGTGGAAGTTGGGCAGGGCCAGTCCTCCCTCATCTTTATCAGCTGTCAACTTTTCCCAGGCCAGCCGTGGTACTTTTTGGTTCCATATAAAGGGGAGAATGAGATGATTGATTTTTTTAAACACCGAGCTGGGAATATGGATTGGAGCGTTGTGTAGATGATATAGGATTTTGGGGAGGTATATCATTTTGATAAGATTTATTCTCCCCCACATTGTAAGTGGGAGATTTGCCCAGCCTCGAAGGTCAGCTTCTAGTTTTGTAAGTATCGGATTGAGGTTGATCTGTACGAAGGTGGACAGGTCCCCTTGTATATTCAGACCCAGATACTTAAATTCCTGCGCCCATGTTAGCTCTACATTGGGGGGGAGAAGGGGAGTAGGCTGTTTGTCGATTGGAAAGAGTATGGATTTATCCCAGTTAACTTTAAGGCCTGAAAAAACGCCAAACTGTCCTACTAACGTGAGCAGAGCCAAGAGGGAACCTTGGGTGTCGGCAAGATATATTAACATGTCGTCCGCATATAAGGAGATTTTTTCCGTAATGGGGCCGAGAGTTAAGCCAGAAATTTGTTGGGATTCCCGGATGGCAATAGCCAATGGTTCAATGGCTAAGGCAAATAGAAATGGTGACAGGGGACAGCCCTGCCTCGTACCACGATGTAATCGAAACGGAGCAGATATAAGACCATTAACCCTTAGCCTTGCCGTTGGCCGTTGGTACAATATTTGGATCCATTTAACAAATTGGTCACCCAGATTAAATCTGCGTAATGTTTCCCAGAGATAAGGCCATTCAATGGAATCGAATGCTTTGGCCGAATCAAGGGAGGCCACTGCTCTCGTGCCCGGCTGATCATGTAATATCTCAATATTGGTATATAATCTCCTCAGGTTGATGTTAGTGGACCTGCCTGGCATAAACCCTGATTGGTCTGGGTGGATTAGGTCTATGATGTATCTTTGAAGTCTTCTTGCAAGTATTTTTGCAAGGATTTTAGCATCCGTATTTATGAGAGAGATAGGTCGGTATGAGCTGCACTGTGACGGGTCTTTGCCAGGTTTTTGGATCACTACAATGAGGGCTTCACTGAATGAGGGGGGTAACGAGCCTGTCACAAAGGAGGACTGTAGGGTACTAAGTAGCTGAGGGGCTAGTTGCTCCTGTAAAGACTTGTACCAAGCCGAGGGGAGGCCATCAGTGCCTGGGGTTTTGTTTGGTGGGAGAGAGGCAATGGCTTCTTTAACCTCTTCTAACCTAATAGGTTCATTTAAAGCCTTCCTGTCATCAGTGCAGAGGGACGGGATGGAAACACTATCTAAAAAAGGTATGTGAAGATCGTTGGAGTGGGTTAGTGTTGTTTCATATAGCTCCCGATAGTATGAAGCAAACTCCTCTACTAGTAGATGTGGGTCGGTGACCATTACATTACCCGCTCCCTGTATGACCGGTATCGCTGTAGAGGGACTTAATGTTTTGGCGAAATATGCTAACATTTTACCATTCTTATCACCCATTGCAAAGTACCTTTGTGATTGGTAGAGAAGAGCTTTCTTTGTTAACAATGTGTGCTGTCGCTCTAGGGCATTGCGTTTGTCTATTAGAAGTGCGTATGACTCCGGTGAGGGGTTAGAGATGTGATCTGTCTCTGCCTGCAAGACCTCCGCTTCTGCTAGATCAACACTATTTTTGGCTTGATTACGGGCTTGCCGTATTGCTCTAGCTAGGACCCCCGCATTACCGCCTTGGAGGCATCCCACAGGACCTCCTGGGAGGCCGTGTCTGCATTGGTTTCCCAATAATTGACATAACCCTCTGAGTTGGCTGTTTGCACTGTCTCATTGTTTAACCAGAGAGGACTTAGTCTCCATATTCTAGAATGTGCTGGGGTTGACCATCTGATGGATAAAAGAAGCGGAGAGTGGTCAGAAAGTATTCTGGGGAGAAATTGCACCTTGTCGATAAGGGGCAGCATATCAGTAGTTACTAGTGCCAAGTCGATCCTAGAGAAGGACTGGTGAGTAGTCGAGTGGCAGGAATACTCCTTTAAGTCAGGGTGTTTCCATCTCCAAGCATCTAGCAATTGAAATGCACTTGCCCATTGAGCTAGTTTGGTAGGGCCTACTTCTTGAGACTTGAGACGGTCTAGCTGAGGGTCCATTGTGGAATTGAAGTCCCCTAGTATGCACATAGGGCCGGGGGGCAGGTTTGCTAATTTGTTAGTAATGTGATCTAATAATGCTCCTGAATATGGTGGGGGCATGTAGAGGTTGATCATTGTAATAGGCTTATTGTCGATTGTGCAGTGTAGAATAATATAACGACCATAGTGGTCTGTAATGATCTGTGACAGTGAAAATGCTATGGATTTCCTAACCAGGATGGAAACACCTCTAGCGTGGGTAGAAAATGTGGAGTGGTATGACCATCCTACCCAGGGCTTTTTCAAGGAGAGGACTTTTTGCCCAGTGAGGTGCGTTTCTTGTAGCAAAAGGATAGAAGGGGAATGTTTTTTAATATAGTTATGCATGATGCTGCGTTTGAACTTAGAATTAAGCCCCCTGATATTCCAAGAAATAATGTTATAGACTGACATAGTGAGTAATGGACAGATGACTGAGCAAAATGGGTTTTGGAACCTGTATCGTGAGAGAACGCATTGACACAACAATCGTTAAAAAGATAGTAATAGACATATACAATAGATACCCCAACATTTCCCATTTTCCCTCCCTACCCACCTCCCCAACTTGGGTGGGTCTAAAACCCATAACTGAAGACACTTAAATGGTCAGTGACTGTGGGCGTGGCCCTGTATCATCCAACCAGTAGACGTTAGAAATATAAACGGACACAGTTCCCTTCCGTTCCAGATGTGCCATGGACTAGAGGTCTGCTTGTAGATATAGCCGGTCCCGGTGAATAGGTACATCACCCTTGGCTTGGGGGACTACCTGGCTATTTCAACGTATTGACATATATCCTTACCATAGTCTCAGGAAACACTGTCCACAACAGGAGGTCAGCAACAGGGAATGTTAAGTAGACCATGGCTCGTGGACCAAATCGTGGTAAGAAGAAGTATAATGTTCAACAGACCTTGTATTTAGATAGATGTCAGACCGGCATGAAAGTAACTCAGTGAACGACCATGATATTAGTCCCGTCTGGGACCATCATTTGCCGCTGGTCTTCGTGGGCCCTTTGCGTCTAGCCAAGCTGTTACAGCCGCAGGTGTTGTAAAAAAATGTGACTGGCCACCGTCAATAATCCGTAGCTTGGCAGGGAAAAGCATGCTGTACTGTAGTTGTGCGTCGCGCAGCCGTCTTTTGACGCCCTGGAAGCTTGCTCTTTGTTTCTGTATGGCAGCAGAGAAGTCCGGGTAGAATGAGATCTTAGCGCCATTGTGTTGAATTTCTCCCTTTTGCCGTGCTGCCCTGAGGATAGCATCGCGATCCCTGTAGTTGAGAAGTTTGAACAGGAAGGCCCTTGGAGGAGCCCCCGGAGGGGGTGCCCTATTTGGAACTCTGTGGGCCCTTTCTATCACAAAAGTGGAGGAGAAAGTATCAGCACCAAATAAGTCTCGTAGCCAGGTTTCGGTAAAGTGCTCAGGCTGCTGACCCTCTGTCTTCTCCAGGAGCCCGACAACTCGGACATTGTTTCTCCTGTGTCTGTTTTCAAGGTCGTCTATTTTTTCCCAGGCTGACCGAAGTTGTTGTTGAACATCTTGCACGGAGTTTTGCATCGGATGCACTTGGTCCTCAAGCGTGGAGACTCTGTTTTCTACTTCGGTGGTTCTCTCTCTCACATTTTGTAAATCCTGTCTCAGCAAAGATATATCAATTTTAAGGGCCTCAAGTTGGGCAGTGGCGGATGTGCGATTTTCCAATATTGCGCCCATGAGCTCAGATAGTGATGGTTCTGGAGAGACCATGACTGGTTGTGAGAGAGGCGGTGGGGCCTCTTGGCTACTATCAGTGTCATTCGCCTGTTGTGAGCTATGGGCGTAGCGCTCCAACCGAGCGGCGGCATCGGTCTTTGGTTTAGGGCCGTGTTTACCCATTGGCAAAGAAAATTACGCACAGTCTCGGTTATGGCGGAGGTTACAGTTGTATGTAGCTTTGGATGGTATCAGTGGCAGCAGGTTTTGCAGGACTGTATGACTGTATAGGCACACTGGAACGGTCTATTGGGATTTATGGGGATTCATTGCACCATTATTGGGTATCCTACCCAGAGCGCCTTCGCTCCTGATGGATGATAACAGCCAGGATTCTGTGCAATCAGGTACTGGGGCCTCCCAGCCTGTTTTGCAGTCTCAAGCAGATAGCACAGTGTTTATTTGTGGTGAGTGAGGGTACTTGGAATGGGTTGTAATGGATGATTCCCACCTTTAGCATGAAGTAGGGAGTTTGCTCCTCCTCAGTACATGCCCCACTGTCAGGCCCAGAATATTGCAGGCCTCTGTCCCAGTGCTGCTAATATAGGGGCGCTCCCGGGGACTAGGACTCATGCACCTCCCGACTGTGAGTGCCCTTTGTTCCCCCGCAGACTTTTTGTGGGCCTGCTATAGCGCCTCAGCGCTTCCGGTGCAGGCCCCTGTACTGGACCCGCTTATAATTCAACCACGCAGGTCCGCGGCTTGTCTCGCGGCTGTAGGCCGCACTGCGCGCACCACTTCAGGCGCTCCGAACCCGCCCGTCGTTCCTCCGGGCTGGAGATGGCGGCCTCCGGAGGTGAGCAGGGAGGGAGACTGACTGTTGGGGAGGACTGCGGGCGGGGAAGGAGGTGTATTTTAAAGGCACCCCGGGAGCGCCGAACAAACACGTCCTGCGTGTTGAGCTGCTCATCTGATCTGTTCTTTTACTACTTTATTTGATCTGAATTGTTAATGGCAGGTCGGGAGATGGCATCGAACGAATGTTCATCCGATATGAAGGCAAATTTGCAAATCTATGGCCACCTTTACACTGCTTCAGACCTTTGTAAGTAAGTTGCTCAAAGAAAAAAAACTTGTAAAAAACCCCAACATTTTGACAACATTTGCCTGGCAATTAGTGATGGGTGAATCGGACTCTATTTGCTTCACCAAAAATTAGCGAAATGGTGTATTTTCGCCAAATTGCATTGAAGTTTATTTTATGCGTGACAAAATTTTGACGCACAATGTTTTTTTTTTCACCCATTAGAGTCTATGGGCCTCATTTTCACAGCGAAATTTGGCGAAAAATTTTGCTCATGACTACTGCCGATGGGTGGTGAATTTTACACCACATAATAAATATCTAAGTGTAACAGCATGCCAAAATTATACAAAGAAAAGCAATTTAAGTAAAAAAATGTAAACAGAAGAGAAAGAAAGAAAGAGAAAGAAAGAAAGAAAGAAAGAAAGAAAGAAAGAAAGAAAGAAAGAAAGAAAGAAAGAAAGAAAGAAAAAAAGGAGGAAAGAGAATAGTATAGAGAGGAAGAGGTAGTATAATACTAATATACCAGATAACACATCCTGGCAATCCTATCTATTCTGTTCTTTTGGGAGAAATTATGTGATGACGAGATGACGAGTCATTCCCAACCACTAGTCACATTCTGTAGCACACAGTAGTCAAGGTTGTCCATAATTCCTGTACCCTAAATCTTCCGAACATCATTTTCTCTCATGTGTTGTAAATTCACACAACAGAAGGACAAGGTGCTTTGGCCTATGCCTATAAAAGAAGGCACTAGGCCTTATACAAAATTCGTGGGGTGTGGAAGCACTTTTAAGGCTAAATTAAAGTATACAGTATTTAAGTATAATGGAAGTGCTACTTACAATGCACTTCCCTGGTCCCCTGTCTCATAAGTAATTCAGTATATATGCAAGTGCATGTATTTACAAAACAGGGGTTTTTAGTTACAAAGTTATGATCATAAAATTGAAAAGCCACCATATCATGTCAGGGTAATTCCCATATGGCGGTCCCTAACTTGTTTACCTCTGGTCATAGTAGTATAAAGGATCTTGTGCCTCTCTACATAGTAAACTTAATTGAAGTAAATGTCTGCTGAGCTTTGGTTTCAATCTGAAGACTAAATCCTCCCCCGCCGCCTTTGCCTTGTGGCTTTTAAGAGGGAGTAATTGCCTAAAAACAACGCCCATTTTTTTAAAACAATGTAATGACATGCAAGTAGTGAAGGTAAAGTAAAACTAAATGCACAGGGGTACAATTAAAACATGTGTATATGTATGTATGTAGTTATTTATATCCAACTGACACACATACTGGCGAATTATTGCGGGAGTATTGCGAACTTATTCACTGCCGCCGAACCGCGAAAATCGCAGCAAGTTCACGTCAGGAGAATATATTCACCCATCACTACTGCTGAATTAAAAACTAAATAACTAAGATATTACAAATAATAAAAAAGTTAAAACCAAGTGCAAATTGTCTCAGAATATCACTCTCTAAATCATACTAAAAGTTAATTTAAAGGTGAACAACCCCTTTCAGCTTTCAGCCTCTAAGGGGCACTGGCTATGTTGGAAGTACAACCACTATCTCCCAGCATCTCTCCGTCTTGTATTAAATATTTGTATTATTGATACCTATGTATACAAAGCCAACATATTCCACAGAATGGGCACTTGCTTTCAATCTAAATTAGCTTTAGTTTAGTGATTACCAAAACCGGATGCCACACTTGATTTCTATGTTAATTAGTGGGGGTTATACACACTTCTGAAGAGCTCATGTAACATGCTAATTAAAAGGTCTCCATCTGAACGAGTTCTTAGAGTTATTTTCGCAGATATTTGCCCCTTAAAATGTTACCGATATAGAAAAGTTATCATTAAAACACTAATTAGCACATTAATTAAATTATCTCATAATTTTTCTTTGCCATGGAAATAGAATCATCCATTACACTAGCGCACAAGACAAGGAACAGGACATGTTAAAATGATGAAAGTAGAACCAAAATGGTCTACCGAACTTTGAACTAACTACAAATTGTGTTAAACATGTCAAACATCCACAGGTCCATGTCTTCCAAACATTTCACTATTGTACAACAATGAATGTTTTGCAGACATGATTCATTTGCTGGATCAAGACATACTCATAGTAGTATGTGAATAACAGCCAATCATTTGTCTCATACCCCACAATCTGTACTGATTTTACACTCTCCCCCTAAGAGTTGGCAGCACGACAGCTTGATGAAACCTGGAAATTGAAACAGTTCAGTTTTGGAACATGTCGAAAAAATATTATTTTCATTCAGCCCATGAGTACAGTAATTTAGTTACTTAGTATTGATACTCTATTGAAGGATCTTTTCATCAGCTGCCATGATCTGAATCCTCAGTGGGGTATCAGTACATTGTCTGATTTGAATTTTTGGTGCAGCTACTGTATGTAGTAGGACAGAGCCAGGGTTAATGGTAATGGCATCTCTAGATAAGTTAGTTTTAATCTTTATTGATAAGATCTGTAAGGCTACAAATCTATTTGAAGCCTTTCAGCCCTCTCCTGGAAACCATTATCCACAAAGCTCTGAATTACAGGATTCCCTTCTCCCATAGGGGCAAATTCACTAAGCTTCGAAGTTGCGCTCAGGGGAAGCGTAAGGTTGTGAAGTAGCGCTAGCGTTGATTCGCTATGTAAAGCGAAGTTACGCTAGCGAAGGCTAATTTGCATACGGCGCAAAATTCAAATTTCAATGGAGGAATATGTATCAGCACTACAAATGCCAAGAAAACCTTCAAATCATCAAATAAAATTTTTATTTTGCCCTACACATGTGCCCACTGTCTAGGTAAGTTGCCATGAGTCAGGAAATGTAGGGGGGAAGGAGGGGAGCCCCAAAAAACATTTTTGACTTTTTTTGAAACAATCCCTATCTACTCTATTGCACTTCGCCAGGTCTGAGGTGGCGAAGGAAGTCTAGCGTAAAAGGTAGCGTTCAGTACACTGCGCAAGTTAGTGAATTCGCGTAGTTACATCGCTAGCGAAAATTCGCCTGGCGTAAGGGTGCAAAGTAACACTAGTGAAACTACGCCAGCGTTCGTTAGTGAATTTGCGCAGTAACGAAAATGCCAAACGCTAGCGAATTAACGCTAGCGTTCGGCGCTTCGGCGCTTAGTGAATTTGCCCCATAAACTCAATCTTATACAAATAATCCAAATTTTTAAAATTGATTTCCTTTTTATATGTAATAATAAAATAGTAGATTGTGCTTGATCCAAACTAAGATATAATTAATCTTTATTGGAAGTAAAACCAACCGATTGGGCTCATTTAACGCTCACATGATTTTCTAGCAGGTATTAAGATCCAAATTACAGAAAGATCCCATATCCAGAAAGCCCCAGGTCCCGAACATTCTGGATAACAGGTCCCATTCCTGTATTACATTTAGGACAGTCCATTTACCTATTACCATGGCAATCTCTTGAGTTTTTGATTTATTTAAGAATCTAAGCTAATGCTCTAAAGCAGTGGTTGGTTCGAGACCCCCTTTAAGGTCAGAATCCATCTTAACTTATACTATATCAAGGTCACAGATGATACAGAAGCTACTGGTGTATCAGACATTCAGCGACAGTTTCAAAAATATCTCAGACTAGTGATGGGCAAATTTTTCCGCGTCAATTTTGACGCCAGCAGTAAAGTCAATGGGCGTCTGAATAGTGTTGCGGTTTTGACACCAGTCCAAAACTTTTTTGACGAATTTATTCGCCCATCACTATCTAGGACAACAAATACATTTTTATTGTATATCGCCTGGCCTCCAAGCAGCTGGACTTTCAGGTGTATTTAAGAGAGCAAACTGTCATTCTCCACAATTCTCACCCTTGAAGGTCCAACCTTTAGTAAGGGCAGCCACTTAGCTTAGCTTTTAGTAAGGTGAAATATGAAACCGAAGACTTTGGTATATGTAAATGTCATCCAACCATAATTCCAAGAACATCTAGGAGAAAAAACACATTTCCATCCCAAATCCCTTAAATGAACTTAAAGCTGGTGCTACGTGGCCTTCAGGCTGAGCCTCCCATAACTTCCACGTGGACCATATTGTTTTGTTCACTGTTGCTACAAATGTTTGTTTTCAGAACATAAATCTGCAAAGCACATTTACAAGTCCCTTAATTCTAATGTCAGAGTATAATGTATTAAATATTCTTTGACAAGGAACGCTGTATTCTATAATGCCAATCATTATCACTGTCCTTTGCGGATGGTGCCCTAAATAGACTGACTTTTCAGAAATGGTTAAGGCTTTGAGTCATTCTGTGAATACATCTTATTATAGCAGCAATATGTGAGACCTATTTCTCGAATGACAGACATTGTAAAGCAGTGGAAATGGGTCAGGATAATAAACTATATATTCGACACACAAAATCATAAATCTGTTGTATAATAAATATGTTTTGTAATGTAAAGTGGCCCAAACTCCAGAATAATATCACACACCAAGCAAGTCACTTGAAACATCAATATCACGGCTCAGTATTACCTTTATAAATCAAGCCCTCAGCTCCTACTGGATTACTAAATGGCATGGACAATAAATACTTGGCCCTCGCAAATCCTGCCACTTTCATTGCTGCCTGAAGCTGAAGGCCCACATCCCCCAAAATTCATTGGACCGTAACCTTGCATACATTGCTTGTTCCAATTTGTTCAGCTTATCGGAGGCTTCTCACTTTTGCTGTGCAATGCTATTCCAGCCTTTATTGCTGCAATAGTACTTAGAGGTTCTTTACAAATAAAATATCTACTGCTTATATTATTATTATGCACTGCTGAACACAGACTTTTTCAAGAAGCATGGTGTATATGGCTTGTGGTGTGTACATACAAGTGCATATCAATAATAGTTATTGATGTCTGAGGCTTATTTATGGACATTTAAATACCACCCCCAAGTCAGATTATTTTCATAGTTCTTATTTTTGCTTTTCTGTAAAGAAAATTTAACATATAACAATATGAGAATGAGTTTGAGGGGAGAGGTCTAAGGGGTGATAATGGGGAAGGAGGGGGAATGCTCATTCTAAAATATAACAATGCACATCTTAGTAAATTTAGCACACCATGATGTATGGAAAAGCAAAAAAAGTTCTAATATACTTAAAACATACATGAAGCAATATAGCTACATTACACACAATAGCATGTACATACCACCAGTGTTCAAAGTAGAAATTAGCAAAACTGTTAAAGCAAAAAGGTGATAAACCCCAACGTTTCGGATAACCTCAGTTTTCAAGGGATTTCCTGTTTTGGTCGTAATTGACCTAAGGAAATTGGCATGTTCCACAATAATATACTTATATGTCTCTAATATGGACCAGAAGGCATGTAGGACTATGTCAGGGCCGATTTGCATAGGACTCACTCCCCATATTATGTAGATGTACTGGTATTGAATACATTTCATGAACCATCTTATATTGAATAGAATATCAGCACTGCTCATCACAGTTGGCAAAAAGGTATCATTCATATCATCCTAGTCATCACTATTCAAAGTAGGAACATCTTGTATCCATTTGTTTCATAAGGGTTACCTCTCCAAGCATTGTCTCCAGGGATTGAGACTCCAATCTAAGTGTAGGGCATGTAAAACCGCAACTGAAATTCTTGTGACAAATTTCCAATTTAGGACATTGATCTCTAATCAAGATACTGTATTTAATATTATACCTTGCCCAGATTTGCTGTTTGGGGATCATAAATAAATGTTTCAGGCAAGGGATAAACCACAAATTGGGGATGGGTAATATGGTATGAAGGTCTGTCCTGTCTAGTCACAAAGATTTTTTTCAGGCCAATGAAAAAAAGTGTGTCTTAACCAAACCGCCTCTATCCTTTGATGCGGTTATTACCATAAGCTTTATACAGTGTTGTTTGTTGCCAAGAGGAAAGGAGTTACCATGTCTAGCCTGGACAACAGCGCTGCAGGTACAACAACAAGTACAACAACAGGTGCATTGTGTAACAGGTACAATTCTTTGGGCAAAAATAGGTCAAAGATATTTAAAACTAATGCCAGTCACTTTTCTGAATATAATGATGTTTTGGTCCACAAATGAGCCTTTTGATTAACTCAAGAAGAACATAGGCTACACTTCTTGTTCCTTACATTCCAAGATGAACAAATATTAGAAAACTGGCACAAGAGCAAAATTATTTGTCCCTAATTCAAATTGCCCATCTTTGCACTCTGGTGCTGTCTAGCACCGAGGAATGAAGTAGTAACAGTTTACTTACATTCATTTGGGTTGAAATACTCAGTGGCACCTTGAACTCATATAGGGCACTCCTTTACATGGACTTATGGGGATCACCGCTACTCTAAGTCTAAACTATGTGGGACCCTGAACTGGTTAATGTCATTGAGGTGCTAACTTCACTTCCTGCTGAACTGCTTATCTGTACAAGCCTGACTACTCCATACTGCTTAAGGCCCCTATTATAACTGACCTTTGTTATACACTAGGGGTGTTATCTGACAGACTCATTACTGGTGGGGCTGCTCTAGTTCTAGCACTCTTTCTAACAAAGTGGAACATATAACTGAATGGTAGCTGACATATTCTCTATGAGGATCTCATATGGAGCATCGGATGCACATGGATACCTATTCTACTCCATCCCTACAATGTGTATTTTTGTTCCCAAAATGATTGTTAATCAGGTGCTCCAGTGTAAAATCCAGTTTATCTTGGTCTTATACATGAGTGATTTAATGCAAGAGATCCATCAAGTCCTAAAGTCCTTGTGAGCAGGGCCCCCTTCTGCATTGTTTTGTCGAAATGTCTTATAGTTTAGCACTTGATTGTAATGATAAAGAGCAGGTTCGGGAAAAAGCTAATAGAAGCACATCTGTATTATGTACACCTTTTTTCCTAAAGTTTTGCTTCTAGTATATCTATTTAAAATATATGTTCTAGCATCAGAGGGGCCTAACTGAAAACAAACATAAGGGAATATATTCTATCTATAACAGTTTTTAGTGTCAGTATATACTCAAAGGTTGTCCTATATGCTGCCCTCCAGGTGTTGTTGCACTTCAACTTCTAGCGATCCCCCAACATCTCACCTGGTAGTGGCAATTCAACAGTAGCTTGATGTCTGCAGGCTACATTTCCTTATTTTCTGCCAAGCATTGCCTCTCCTTTTTCTAAAGTTGGCCATGGATGCAAAGATCCGATCGTTTGAATCCTTGAACGATCGTACTTCCCCATCTCCCGACCTGCCACTAACCATTCAGATCAATAGAGTAGAAAAGATCAGATCAGCCGATGTTCTGTTCCTACTCAATCGTACGATAGTTATGTCCAACAAAAGCTAGTGACAGTCTCCCACTGAAAATCATACGATCGGCAATACACGCAGAGATATTATCGTCAGTCGATAGAAATTTTTTAACCTGTCCGATCGACCAAACGGACGAAAAATGTCGGGACTCTCCGCACACGGTCCGAAAATTGTTTGAATCCTCGATTCTTACAATCAGATCTTTGCGTCTATGGCCAGCTTAACTCTGTAACTTACTGACACAAGGGGCAGGGCATCAGAGTGCCCTAGTGACTGTACCCTAAAGCTACAACCCCTCAAACACCACAAGTGTCTTCTATCCTAGATGATTAAAGGTTCTCTGGCATTTCAAACATCATTGCAAACATAGTACAGGCATGGGATCTGTTATATGGAAACTCATTTTCCATAAAGTTACAGGAAGGCCATCTCCCATAGACTCCATTCTTATGGAATAATTCAGATTTGTAAAAATTATTTCCTTTTTCTGTTATAATAAAACAATACCTTGTACTTGATCCCAACTAAGATATCATTTTTTCCTTATTGGAAGCAAACCGATCCTGTTGGGTTTAATTAATGTATAGAGGAGATCCAAAATGGAGATACAAATTATGGAACGATCCCTTATCTGGAAAACCACAGGTCCCGAGCATTCTGCATACCAGGTGCCATACCTGTTTTGGTAACTCTTCCACCTGTCATTGATTGTTGTGCTGGGATGCTGCAGTAAATGGGCAGCAAATGGGCACAAATCCCCTCGCTTTTTTACCTTGCCGTGTAGTTTGCGTCTGCATGAGATCCTCAACAAAGCATATCGAGGTGGCAATAGGTGGATGACACCTGCATGTCCTATGGAGCAGCACCTAGCTTGTATAGTAGGCTGCAAGGGGCTAGACGGGTGTTGAGTTAAATGCATTTATATTATGTCCTAAAACAACAGGCCTCGCATTAACTCATTCAGTAGAACCCGCCAGTTGTGAGACTTGCATTTGCACTGAAGTCACCGCCAGCAGAAACTGCTCCATTTGCTTCTATAATTCACATCTAGAGCATGTTTTATCCCTTAGAAAGCCCCAGAGTTGTTCCCCCCATACTAATGTAAAAGTACAATTCAGAATAAGTCTGGAGTATATTTTATTTATAGCGCTGGTTTTAGGTTTATTATTTAACAGAAGAGTTTGAATCCTTTTCTGTCCCCGAACATATTTATTTTATCCACCCAGGAACAATAAGACACAGAACGTAATGTTAGCGATTTATTTTTGTAGCCGGAAAATGACGTTTTCTTTTTTTTCGGCAAGTCCCTGCAGGCACAGAACATTACACAAATTATATACACTTGTAGGGTGTTTTTTCTGTTATTCTCTAAGTGCTAAATGAGAAAAACAAACTGTTCAAAATTCTCTTTTAACCAGCATTTCTTATTTTTACATAAAGGGCAGATCTGCACGTTGCAAAATGTAAACTGGACTGAATTGGAAGGAATATGCAAATGGAGTCTACAAGCTGACCATGCCCTTCTGTGCCCACCATTACCAGCGGGATAGATCGGGAATTCTAGATGTGCCTTCCAAAGCAGGTGGAGGGTAGCGATCCTTAGTTAAGTACACCCTGCAAAGACATACTAGGAAGCTGCTAGGAGCAGAATTGAGAACCTTTTTAACATCATACAATTAAGCAGGTTGGGTGTTGGGTAGGTACTGTAGATTGTTCTATTCCTCTGTTTAGGATAGATCTCAGAGCTATAAGGCCCCTATCAGGGTCTCTGTTTACCCCAGCTGTCCCCTGTGATATTCAGCATTCCCCAGGCAGACAGCTCCTTGGAAAATTTGATCAAGAGGTTGATTTATTAACGTTCTTTTTTTTTCACGATCCAAACTTTTCATTGTATGTGATATGAAGAATGGTTTCAAAATACAAAATGTTCTATTTTTAAGCATAAAAACAAGAAAAACTCTCAAGTAAAACAAGTTTTTTCACTTCTTCATGCACAAGAAATTCTTAATAAACAAGGATTTCAGGGTTTTCATATACTTATTTGGATTCATTCCATGTTTTTATCTGTTTGTGCTTTTTATATTCAGTTCTTTTAATAAATAAGTAGACATTCATGCTTTTTTAAAAGGTGAAATTAAAAACTACACAAAGTAAAATATTGTTAAATAGTCCCTTTCTGATGACCCTTTCTGCTGATATCTCTGGTGGGTGGAGATTCTGAGGGAGCACCAACCAATCCAAGAAGGCTCCTTGAGGGGTAAGTACCTACTGCACCAATTCACATTGGTCTATGACTGTAAAAAAGTATTTTAAGTAATTGTTTGTTAAACACAAGAAAGTGGCAGTGGTTTGAATGAGAAGCTGAAATATGAATAAGAGAGACCTACATATAAAAATAAGCAATAAAAAGTAACAACAATAAAACTGTAGTCTCAAAGAGCAATATTTTTTTAGCTGCTGGGATCAGTGACCCCCATTTAAAGGAAATCTTTCACCCAGACAATATAAAGTTGAACAATAAAAGTCCTTTTCAAATTAAATTGAAAACACAATTTTTTTTATTAAAACAACCATACTTGTTATAAAGGTGTTTAAAAATCTCAATGATATAATGCCTGCCCTCCCTCTATGTCTCAGGCATGGAGTCGGGGCAGGTAATTACTTTAAATTTCTATTCTGCTATTCCTAGATATATCTGCCTATAATTGTGTAGCCAGTGCATGGACATGGGCATTAGGTCCCCGTACCTCCCAACCATCTCGTTTTCACCCGGACAGTCCCGCTTTTGACAGCTCAACCCGCAGTCCCTTGTTTGTACTGAAAAGTCCCGACTTTCTCTGTACTGAACAGCCAAGGTACAAAGTTTCTAACTTAATTGCCTTTTGGCAGAGAGCC
The DNA here is from genome assembly GCF_017654675.1 of Xenopus laevis. Lineage (NCBI taxonomy): Eukaryota > Metazoa > Chordata > Amphibia > Anura > Pipidae > Xenopus > Xenopus laevis. Next base: position 127,920,776 of record NC_054375.1, on the reverse strand, counting down.
TAGAACAGCCACCAGGTACTTTTGTAACAATTTTGAGATAAGCAAATAAGTAATTGTAACAATTTAGATAAAAAGGTCCCTTGGGAAAAGTTAGACTCACAATTTAAAGGGCAATTTGCCTTCATTAACAAAACTGTAATAACTGAAAAAAAACCACCAAAATATGTTCAAACTTTCATAACCTGACAAATTTAGTAAAATGAACATGGTAATTAGGGGCCTTGGCCACAAAATGGGCATGGTCAAAAATTTTCGCCAGGCTACAACTTTTTTTGACCCTCTTTTTATTTCCAAAATGTTGGGAGGTATGGGTCCCTTATTCTGGCACATAAACAATATTTTGGGATGTTGCAAGGCTTGCCTCAATAACAGTATCCACAAAAAGGCAGCTGCCTGCTTGCTGTGATTGTGAATTCCAAGACTGAATGAAACAAGATCTGAATAATTAATATAGTGCAAATAACGTTTATTTTGCTTGACAGACACAATAAAAAGAATTTGGAACTATTTATTTGGATGGCAGGTCCCCTTTAAAAGCAGGAAAGTGGCAGAAGAGGAAGGCAAATGACTCAAAAACTATAATAATTAAATAAAAATAGACCAACTGAGAAGCTGCTTGGATCTGGTCATTCTATAACATAATACAATGAAGGGAAAAGGTAAACCACCACTTTAAAGTTAATCCTACCTATTCATAAGGTGTTTTTCTTCTTCATTAAATTCACATCATATAACAGTATAACAGTGACAATACGCCTTCCTTCTCTCTCTGTCTCTCACACAGACACACCAGCAATATTCTATAGTATTTTCCTGTAAGTGATAGAGAATTGACAGACAATTACAAGGTCACTAAATAGCAGCAGATATGCTATGCACAAACACATTGTATGGCACTCCATAATCCAGCTCGTCTTGTCTGAAAATAACAAATGATAGCAATCTGCTGCCGAGTAGCTTTAGCATGGCAGTGCATTAAAGCATCTCGTCCTTTGTGCCGGATTTCATGTTTAGCAGTTTAGGAAATGATTATCGAGCACTTAAAGGAGAAGTAAATCAACAGCGGGTTATCATAGATTTGCTTAACGATCTGTCGGGTTAAGAATGCAAAAGAATGTCAGAAAATCACATGGCATCAAAATAGTAAGAATTTCAATTCAGCACATATTCTGCACAAAGACTGAGTTACAGGAGAATGGAGTTTGTCGTGGGTGCTGGAGACAAATCTTGCATTATGTGTAAGGATGTACTGAATCTAGGATTTGGTTCAGGATTCAGCCAGGATTTGGATTTGGCCGAATATACAGTGCCGGGCAGAAACAAATTAAAATCCTTAAAATCATGTGACTTTTTCTCTTTGATCCTTCCTATCCATAATTAGAGTTCAGAATTCACAAAGAATACAGGATTTTGTCAAATCCCAAAATAGTGAATTTGGTGCATCCCTAATTGTATGAGAATGAGGATGTGAGTAAGATATGGGGCAGTGTAGGGGGATATTATCAATGATGACAGTTACTCCAGACCTGGTGTGTCTTAGCCCCAAAAAAGAGACCTAGCAGAAAGGCTTGTTAGAAATCAGGCACTGTCCTAATTTTAGCAAGATTTTTTGGTTTATATATATATATATATATATATAGTGCATGTTTTTATAAATGATTAATTATTTCTTAGTTGGGATCAAGTACAAGGTACTGTTTTCTTATTACAGAGTAAAATAAATAGGTTTTAAAATATTGAATTATTTAATTAAAATGCAGTCTATGGAAGATGACCTTCCCGTAATTCGGATCTTTCTGGATAATGGATTTCACGTAACATAGTACCACGTTACTTGATTATACAGGTATAGGATCCGTTATCAGAAAGCTCCAAATTACAGGAAGGTCATCTTCCATAAATTAGACCTATGTTGGGCAGTGAAAAGTATGTTGTGGCGCCTTTAAATATTTAAATTTCACGCCTTGTGTGATGACGTCATGGTGCCGCTATGTCATCACACTGTGTTAAACTGAGTAAGAGCCCATGAATAACGTGCGAGCTGGATTAACAGGTACCGTAACACTACTAAATTGAGGGGTGACATAGGTGCATTCAGGGTCGGACTGGACACCAGGGCTCACAGGGGCTGAATTCAAGGGCCCTCCTTTCTGCATCTGCCCTACCCATTCCCAAGCACCCGTACCTTTTAGCTTCCTCCTCCAGATGGTGAAGCGGGCCTGAGTCTGGGCGGTGGAGTTGGCCTGGGTCAACAGGGACCCACTGGTATTTTCCTGGTGTTCAACACTGGGTGCATGTATGAAGCAGGTTATTCACAAGCTAAAACAAAACATGGATATTGATAGTACAAAAAGGGGACAAGAGGAACATGTGACTATGCCTATTAAAAAGCCAGAGCGAATCACCTATTGCAAATGTTCCCCTGTCTCCCTCCAGCTCTTTGCTACTGACTTATGTCACTGGCACAGTTCAAGCAGTGCTGTTTTATGAAGGATGTGGGGCTCGGCCCTCCAATATGCTTGTTCATTATTCACGTCAGCACCAATACAGGCAGGATAGTTAATCTGCCACCCAGAGACTAAAACCAATAGCAACCTCCTGTTTTACTAACAGTCACAATTAGTGATGGGCAAATAAATTCGCGATGAATTTCAACCAGCGAATAAATTCGCAAAACTCCTTTGCCAGTGTCAAAACATTTTGGATGCACGTTGGAAAAGTCCCTGGAGTCAAAATGCAGTCGTCAACACTATTCGGACGCCCATTAACTTTAACGCCGGCGTCAAAACGTATTGACATTTTTCACGTAGTTTGCGGGAAATTCGCAAATTTTCCAGCAAAGTGAAATTGGAGAAAATCGCCCATCACTAGTCACAATTCATTCCTCCAAGAATCTTCTATACTGCTATCTTAATGTTGTGGATTATATAAGATATAGATGCACAGAAAGAAGCTTCTTTTTTTTCTTTTTTCTTTTCCTGGAATATAAACGATAATTGTACAGGTTAATTAAGGAAAGAAAGATGTAATATCTGGCCGGTGGAACAGCAATGAGAAAAATGCTTTAGGAGTTTGCCATATAATAACTGAGGGACAGTCCTGTGCAGAATTGATGAAGACATAAATTGGATATTTCCAGAAGGCATCTATGGCTGCAGTATGATGAACTGAGGTGTAGAGTTAGGTGGGGCAGGCTGGAGAGGATGGTTTGTAGGCAGTAAGTATTGAAGCATAATAAAAACCCTTTGATTTGATGTACAACTGACATAGAATACATTTCATTCCCTACTTATGGTAACACTTATCAGATGGTCCTTCTGTATAAAACAGATGCTGATCCTTAGGGTTACTATCAAATGGAACCATTTATACTTATACCTGTTTAGTGTACAAGGGGGGGCTGTGTATTCCTATCAAGCGCCTTTGCTATTGACTCATTCAAGCAGTGACAATGCAGATGCATGGTGTGATTAATATCTAATAACATAATCTCCGCTATCTGGAAGGGTAACAAATAGAACCATTAGCAGACTTCGGATTATCCCGCCGACCAGAAATATGAATATATATCTTCATTACTGCTTATTCCGATAAGAAGCCCACTGCATCAAGACATTATGCCGTAATGATATTACACTTTTGTTATATACGATATCATCTGGAGTCCAAGACTAAGCTCTTTTTGCATATTGTAGAATATCTCGTTTATGTAGTGTGGAGCTGCCATGTTGAAGGAAAGGAGGCAGCATCTAGCCTCTGTTTTAATTTTCTATGGTAACTCAGTCAGCCTACTAGGTCTGGTAACATTTTTGTATGACATCAAGGATTTGGCCGTATATTTAGGGGCATATTTATCAAGGGTTGAATTAAGAGTTTATTAAACCCCCATAAACTTGAAATTCAACAAAAAAACCAGACCAATCAAAATTTATCAAAAAGCTCACATTTTTTAAATTTGGCTGAATAGGATCGACCTGCAAACTCGAATCAAATTCGAAAATAAAATTTGAGTTTTTTCACCAAAAAACAAAAAAGATTTAAAAAAAATAAATAAATACATTTGATTTTCAAAAGTCTGCCAACTTCAGATTGACTGTAGGAGGTCCCCCATAGGCTAAAACACCAATTCAGCAGGTTTTAGATGGTGAATAGTCTAATTTGAATTCTTAAAGGGACAGTACATGATAAATTTAAAAATTTGAATTTTGAATTTCTTTAAAATTCAAATCTAATTTGGGCTATTCCCTAGTCGAGTTAAACTAAAATAAACTGGAAATTTGAATTTAAAAATTAAAATTTTTGATTCGACCCCTGATAAAACTGCCCCTTAGTGTGGGCAACTGTTAGTCCGCTGCTTCAAAAAGGTTGGTCAGCTGTGATTTATCATGGTCAGGAAGAGGTTGTTTTACTTTTACTTTCATACTTTTAGTATGATGTGGAGATCTTCTAATTCTATTCGATAGTCGAAGTACTGTCTCTTTAAAAAAAAACTTTGACCACCTACTTCGCCGATATTCGATGGTTGAATATCGAGGGTTAATTAAAGGGCATGTAAAGTGTAAAATAGAATAAGGCTAGAAATGCTGTATTTTGTATACTAAATATAAACATGTACTTACTGCACCACAAGCCTAATCAAACAAATAATTTATACTTTCAAAGTTGGCTCCAGGGGGTCACCATCTTGTAACTTTGTTAAACATCTTTGCAAGACTAAGACTGTGCACATGCTCAGTGTGGTCTGGGCTGCTTAGGGATCGTCATAAACAAAGCTGCTTGAGTTCTGCATGGCTGGGAAGTAAGACAGGGGCTCCCCCTGCTGTTCATAAGTATGATTGTTTCCCTGCTCAGCAGTTAGGGACCGTCTGACAGTTCCTATCCACAGCAGTAAATGAAGGGAGAATTTCACTGCATACTGTCAGGTTTCTTATAAAAACAGTACACATTTTTCAAAGTATACAGTATTGGAGATAGGTTTCTTTTTCATTAAAGAAAGTAAAAATGGGATTTTATTTTTTTGCCTTTACATGCCCTTTAACCCTCGATATTTGATCCATAGTAAATGTGCCCCCTAAATGTGTAGCCTTGCATTGTTTTTAAGATGGGGTCAGTGACCCCTATTTGAATGCTGGACAGAATCAGAAAAAAAAGCAAATAATTAAAAAACTATAAAAAAGTAAATAATGAAGACCAATTGAAAAGTTGCTTAGAATTGGACATTCTATAAAATATTAAAAGTTAACTGAAAGGTGAACCATCCCTTTACTGTTCTAGCTTTTTGTGCGAGCAGATAAATTAGTCAGCTGTATTATATATATGTATAATATATGTACAGGTATGGGATCCATTATCCAGAAAGCTCTAAATTACGAAGAGGACATCTCCCGTAGACTCAATTTTATCCAAATAATCCAGAATTTTAAAAATGATTTCCTTCTTTCTCTGTCATAATAAAACAATGCCTTGTACTTGATCCAAACAGAAATATAATTAATTCTTATTGGAGGCAAAACCAGCCTACTGGGTTTATTTAAAGGAACAGTTCCACCAAAAAAATTAAAGTGTTTGAAAGGCATGACAACATAATATACTGTTGCCTTCCACTGGTACAACTGGTGTGTTTGCTTCAGAAACACAACTTTAGTTTCTATAAACAAACTGCTGTGTATCCATGGGGGCAGCCATTTAAGCACAGGGCACTCCGTCGATAACAGATAAGTTCTGCAGAACTAATCTGCTATCTGCTGTGTATCCTGTGCCTTTTCTTCTTTTTCAGCTTTGAATGGCTGCCCCCATGGCTGCACAGCAGCTTGATTGTACAAGCTATAGTAGAGTCTCTGAATCAAACACACCAGTTTTACCAGTGAAAAGCAATAGTACATTATAATCTAATTACTTTAGTAAACGTTGATTTTTTTTGGTGTTACTGTTCCTTTAATGTTTGAATGATTTTCTAGTAGACTTAAGGCATGAAGATCCAAATTATGGAAAGATCTGTATTTTTTAGACATCGCTCAGCATATAAAACAAAAAAACTAAATAATCAATAAAAAAATCCTGTAGTATAAAATCTAACTGGATGCACAGACTGACAAAGGACAAGAGTCAAAGGACATCAGCAGGGCTGGTGATTCACACCACATTTCCAAGGTTGTTCTATATAACTGCAGTTTTAACAGCTTTTGAGGGTGCCAGAGCAAAGTGATTGATGTATACAGGGAGGTCATCCTTTCCTGAGTTAAGGTGCCGCATAGAAAAACAGTTTCAAACCAGATGAATCAGTTTTGACATGAGATGTACGGAGAAGACAGGCCTCAGCAGAGGATACATATAGCTCTTGAGAGTAGTGAGATGTAACTTGTAGTAAATAACCAGCCTCAAAAATAGGAAAAGGGCCATTCACTAATGTCTTGTATATTTACTCTTCTCTGATTAAAGTTTAATATCACATTTTCGCATATTTGCTATATAATAGAAAATGATAAATATGATTTCATCATTATAGTTTGGTCTTCTTCTCTTGTTGCCCAGCATCCTAAGTGGCCCAGAACAAATTCTATCCTAACGGCAACCATTAATAGCATTTCAATTATTCAAAAAGATTTCTATAGAATGTCACAGTATAATTAAAAATGGAATAAATAGACATTTATCCATTAAGCACAACCCTTTAAAAATCTTATTTGAGTTTTATAGCAGTTTATTATGCTCTTTTTTCAGATTAATGCTGAGAGTCAACTTTGTGACCCATTACTTGGCTTGTAAATATTTATTTACATAGTTTTTACTACTTTTTTTTCTATTGTTATAAGAGATCGTACTCTATTACCTAGACTCATGAGTGCCCACCATAAACAAGAGGGCCCATTCGAACGATTCGAATATCCTTCGATCAAAAAAACACAGGCAAGCCTATGGGGACCTTCCCCATAGGCTAACATTGAGTTCGGTAGCTTTTAGCTGCCGAACTAGGGGGTCGAAGTTTTTCTTAAAGAGACAGTACTTCGATTATCGAATGGTCGAATAGTCGAACGATTTTTAGTTCGAATCGTTCGATTCGTAGTCGAAGTCGTAGTCGAAGTAGCCCATTCGATGGTCGAAGTAGCCAAAAAAACACTTCGAAATTCGAAGTTTTTTTAATTCGAATCCTTCACTCGAGCTTTGTAAATGTGCCCCTTAAGGTGTGAAGATCCAAATTACAAAAGATCCCCAAGCATTCTGAAAAACAGGTCCCATACCTGTACATAAAAAAACGTATTTACAAATACACATGTAACGTACACAGCATGAGGATGGGTATTACCATATTTATAATCTACATTGCAACATTTCCCTAGAATTCTAGTATAATATTGGGGACCTGCAATGGAATGCTCTGCAACATGATTCAACAGTGAGGATGCAAATTGGTATCTACTTTGGTAAATCATGCCCAACTTGCGGCACAAGCTTTCCTTAGTACATATGGCATGAGTTCTAGTGCATTGTGTCAATAATGATATTGTATTCACTAGGAGGACACCTCCTCAAACCAGGTACCTTGAATTACAAGAATTTGAAATATTTTTTACTGAGAGGTTCCACAACCTTGTCTAATTCTTCGACACACCTGTGTCACTAAGTTTGAGCTCTTAACTTTAGTTTTCGAAGTGCAGCTCTTGAGCTTTAGAGCTTTATAGAGCAGGTCCCTCAGCCTCTACTCCCAATGCCTCCATTAACAATGCCTGTGTAAATGAAAATGCCTATATTTGCTTGGGGCAGCAGTATATACTATAAAAGGACCAGGAAGAGGTCAGAGAAAGCAGGATAAGAAATGTAACATCACTTGAACAGAGTACAACTGTAAGATGAGAAATAACAACAGCAGATATCTCCATTTTAATAAAGTGTCATCCAAGAGGTCACCATTGTGCCGTATAATTATGGTTTTGCAGCAAAGGGTCAACGTGAGGTTTCCACAAGGATTCCAGCCCATTAAACTCTTACTTTATCTGAATTCTAAAATCTAATTACATGCAGAGTGATCAAGTACACAATGGAGACACTAACGGAAGCTTCAGACTCTGATCAAATTGTAGGTCTGGGAAAAAGACATGGGCCCAGATGCATTTCAGTATCTGCACTGGATCAGAGTTTATTTAGCCCCAGAACAATCCAAATAATCTGCTGTTCCATTTAATAAGAACACATGTATAGCAGACTTTGGCCACCTTCCTTCACTTAATAATATTAAGTGGGAACCTAATACAGGTATGGATCCTGTTATTCAGGGGTCTTCCAGATAAGGGGCCTTTCTGTAATTTGGATCTCCGTACCATACATCTACTAAAAATCATTTAAACATTAAATTAACCTAATATCTTCGATGGGATCAGAGTGGTATTATAAGAGAGTTATAAGTAAAAGTAATTGTTGCTGTGGTCTCTGCATAAAAGTATTTGTAGATACAGTACAGAGTAATGAATGTAGAAATGATAATGGTTCACATAGCATAGACTGGTCTCTGGAAAGGGTAGATGTTCTTATCATTATTATATATATCTGGGTTATCCAATCTGAGTCTTACGTTTGTTAATTGTCTACCATTCCCACCATCCACCCACAGCTAAATGCTCTGCTTTATAACAGTAATTAGGCCATCACAAAGGCTGATTTGCCCTAGACCTTGATAAAACTAAGGACAACCATGGCTGAAAGACACAAATTTGAACCAAGAAATCTCCATTCTTATAGGTCAGTACTTAAAACAGAAGGAAACAATGAAGAGACGCAGTCATGCTTTTATTTCATGTTAATATGTCTCAAAGAGGACATCTCCCTTTCTTTATCGGAGCTGTCAATCAGCTATCAATTAGCGGCTTTCCAAGGGCACCAAGACCCTCTTGACACTTCCCGTGGCTCTTGTCAGCAGAAACAACTGAAATGCATTTTTAAAACTGATTAATTTCTCCTTGTTCGTGAGATGCTAATTTGAAAATAATTTCATGTTAACACTTTCAAGTGAGGAAATTACAGGCATGGCCCAGGTAATGTGTACTGAATTCTAGTAGTCTTCATTTCTATATTAAGCCTGTACTTCCTTTTAGAGCAAAATACTATTATATTATTATAGAAGCTATTAGCTTAAGCTATTATTGAACCTGTGCATGTCATGGATTCTTCTTAGTGTGGAACTGTAAAGTAACTGGCTAATTAAATATTGATAACAACAATATTACATACTGTAGCTACATAAATCATTTGAGCAAAAAAAATATAACTGTCCAAGAAGTCCAAAAAAGTCAAAACAAAAAAGTTACGAAGAAAATAAAACAGTTGTTGCAAGAAAAAACACCATTGTCTTAAATGCATATGGAGTCAGAAATAACTTGAGAAAAAACGTCCACTGACTTTAATGTATTCGGACAAAAAATGGGCAAGAAAAAATGCCTTGTAACCCCATCTTGGCCACCCCTTGTGCCATAGGCTATACACCATTAATATCTTACACATCCACAGGTTCCGAATCTGCATTGCTAAATCAAAGGGTACTGGGAATTTCTCTCCATGGCAGTGCCTCCACCAGTGGGATCCGGGGATAGACCTACAAATGGCCCCACTAGAAAGAATAATTAACCACACATACAGTAAAACAAATAGAACTTTATATAAACTGAGAAAGGCAGAGTAAAACATAATTTCCATATCAATAACCCCTACCCTGGGGATTCTGTGTGGTTGTCCAACCCTGGCATAGTCCTTACCAGGCAACGTCCACACTCTACTTCTTGTGGATAAACATAGTCACAGTCCATTTTCCCCAAGAGCTCTTAACTCTACCTGCGGTTTTGTGAAATTTTCAGCGAAACAGGACAGATTCACTCTTTACTAAGCACCAGCAAATGAATCCCAGGATAATGGATTCAGATTAAGGAGTAAAAAAAAAAACTCCAATTTATGGTGGCTGTGGATCTCTCTCATTCTGTATGCATATATATTTATATACCCTTGCCCCTCTTAAAGGCATTAAGGTAATTTGCCATCACAATATTTAGAAGAACCATTTGCATTGCTTTAGATGCCTGTCTACAGTGTCGAACTGGGGTGTCCGAGCCCACAAGAGCTACCACATCAGGGGCCCACACATCCCTCTGGGCCCCCAGTCCTAGCTGCAACCTCCCTCCACTCCCTCCTGCCCATGCCAACTTATTCTTTTGTTAATATCTAAATATCTTTTTATATTCAAGAAAAAATTGTATTAGCTTCAGCAGATCCTACTTCACACTGTCTAAAGTTGCATAGTCTTTTACACAAAGAAACTACAATATTCTTCTCAATTATGGTAGCTCCCAACACAAATCCATTTAGTTGTTAATTAGCATTCATGTTGTTTTTGCTGCTTTAGCAAATCTAAACAATTTATATCCACTGCAACTGTAAGGCCTAGGTTTCTTTCTATAAGGCAAAAGTATAGTGCTGTGATTTGAACAGTAATCTACTTCTTATCCTTTAATATCAATTCCAAAGCTTTTCTACCCTATCCAGCAAAACTAACAGGCCTATAGTTTTCTGACTGAATCTTGGTACATTTCCAGGCATCAAAGGAGCTCATGATTTAAAGTGGTCTGGCACCCATAGAGATAATCCCTTTTGTACAATGGGGTGACTATTATCATTATTATCATGTCCTTGACCTTTGTTCACCTTAAAAGGATGACTTCCTTCTACATCACCCTTTCACTTATATTTAAACTTACTGAATTTGACCTATAGACCATGAAGCCTTTAGTAAATGGCCCCACTTTAATGTAAACAAAAGAAGTTAGTGGTTCAGACCTCACCAAACTAGAAGATCTAAAAGTTCATGGCCATCTTGATTGGATACAGATACAAGACATCACAGTTAACATATACAGATAAACATGTCACCACAACAGATGTACAGTTGCATATTGTTGCAAGCAGGGCCCATACCCATTGTTCCCCAACAGTGTACAATCTATGCATATGAAATGTCTTGGCTGAAAAAGCAATTAATGGGACAAAAACGGATTATATATCTGGTTCTCCCACCTTATTCTTTAATGCCCCATACTGGTTTAATATTTGGGCCTCTTATGTTTTACTTAACGTGTAAATGACTCATTCCCAGGGCCAGAGAAATAATGAGAGCAGCTACACATTGTACCCTCTGTAATTCCATCCCCTGGTGGTTGCGCCAGATCAACCCTACTTGTGAGCACATGAGACGACAGGACTTTGTTATGTAATAAGCCATAGCCATATATGATAATTACAAATGATCTACTGGAGTTTGAGTTAAAATAATTGCCAAATGTTATAGAAGAAAAGTAGGCCTTGTTAATTTGGAATGGAAAAATGGCTAAATCAACTAAAGGACCAAAGAGAACTACTCACAAGAGATTACAGTCAATATGAGGAATGAAAACTCAAAGGTGGCCAACTGCACTGAACTGAATCTTTTAGTGACCCCCAAGAAAAATTGAAAACAGTAGTTGAAAGGCTATTACTATGGTCATACAGGATTTAATGCAGGTAGTGCTAGTCAGCTATTTTTGTTTAATCAAGGACTCAAGTACAACTGTAATGGCCATAGCAACCAATCAACAGTTAGGTGTAATCAGTAACTACAAGTCTAGTGAGAACAAAAATCTGATTGGATGCTATAAGTTACTGCTCCAAATTTGAATTTGAAAATTGCCCCAATAGAACATGGGGCACATGTACGTTCACAAGTGTAGTGAGCAAAGTGCAATTTCAAGTGCAATCACTATGTTTTTTTCCCCACAATGAAGTGCTATCTTTGTCATTTTGGTCACAAAGGGGTGATGCTGTTGCATCCAACTCATCACAAATAATACCACTGCCCATGCGTTTTGTCAAAAATCAAACACAATTGCACCAACGTCCATCTATTGCCATTTCTGTTCGGCATGTGAGTGTGAGTCTGCATTTTATTCTTTAGGTGCAAGTGTTGTGCTGTACCTATTGATGCTGGGTGCAACGCCTGGTCAGAAAGTGGTGGTAGCTCCAGGGTTCCCCTGTGTCAATAGGCACAATATCATAGTTGTATCATATTAGTCAAAAATAACACAATGGCATGTGTGCTTTGTCTCAAATTGTGTGCAGTTGCACCGATTATTTTTGCAATCTGTTTGGCATTATATCTTGGGTTCCCTGACTTCATTTCCAGTGTTCAGCGAGTGACGGATGGGTGCACCCTATTTTCGTGAGCTTAACTGAGCTGCAGGGATTAATGCAGGAAGCTGGGGGGATCCTACTGCTAATAACTGGTACAGAGGTGAGGGTAGCTCCAGGGGTTCCCTTCGTCAATAAGCGCAGCAATGCTCAGTTTGGAATGTAAAGGCAGGAAGGACAGAGAGGCCCAAAGTGGAGCTTTATGGAAGTGCAAGGAACACATTCTGATGCAAGTGCCTTTGTTGGTGGTGTTGTGTGCAACTGACTGCGGGGAAAGTGCTGGCACTGCAACTGCACTTGCAGATGTACATAAGCCATTATATGTTTCATTTAATGAGCCCCAATAAATGTTTCATTATTTTTTGTTCTACAGAAATGAACTTACTCCTTACGCCCTCACCTTATGGGCTCAGACGAATAAAATCAGCCTGAGGTCTTTATCAGTAACACAAGTTGCTCTGCTGCGCACCGATGATGTTACGTGTGTCTATGCTCCAGTAATGAACATTCTGTACAATGTGATGATGCAGTGAATCTGAGCACAAATAATGAACATTTTATTCTGGATAACAAGGCTGCAGATCCCTAGTCTCAATAATGAACACACTGTACTCTGCATCATAAAAATGCTAAGTACCTGTACACTGTTAATGAACATGCTGTGCATTATGATGGCTCTTAATATCGGTTTACTCATAATGAGTACACTAGGTCATTTAATACTTGGACTTTGTCTTTTTTACAGGGAGGATAAAGTACTAAAATCTGCTTTAGCAATCACAGCCTTTCTTAGCATCAGATATTCCGCTGCTTTGGGCCCTGGAGTATTGGAGTTGTAAACTATTAACAGTGCACTCTCTAATTATTAACACAGTGCTTTATTTTATGTACATGTAGTATTGCTAATTTTCAAGAATTAATTGTCCATTACGCACAGCCATCTCGTTTTCACGCTTACCATATGATTATAATTTGCTGATATATGTAGCGCATGTGAATCAGCACCGGGACTGACAATTTCATTATTTATTTTCAGCTCATATAGATGAGACTAATTACAGTTCTTGGCACCAGAAATTCTTAGGCAGAAATTACCATCACGTTGGAAAATGCTGTACCAGAAATGAACAGATAATGAACCGTTTACTAAAGTGCAATGAAAGTTGCCCAAATATGTTCCCACCCCCAGAAAAAAGTCTACAATTTATGTGCGGTTGCTTCTGTACTTGTTTATTTTCTGAAAATAATGTTACATCATTTTGTAACTACCTGATGCCAAAAAGATCTCCATTGTCTCGAGGAACCACAGATGTATGATTGGCACATGGGAAGATTATATGGGGTGTAACATCCGTGATATCACAACAGCACCCAATACATCATAACTCTGCCTCGGGACATAATAACCCTGCCCCAATGTCACTGGCCCTGCCCCAACATCATTGTACCTGCCCCCAATGTGTAACCTTTAAATGGTCATTTATCTGGAACCCAGACAGAAGTGAGAGATGTGCAAGGCAAGGGGCAAAAAAACATGTCAGATTACACCTGTTTTTGCGCTTTCTCCACTGCCCTCCACAAAATAACTGACCCCCTTACAGTGCAAGTTAGGGGTAGCCAAGAAATCAGAACTAATCAAAATATGAATAAATAATAGGTATGGTAAAACCATAGCCATATTTACCATATAGGCATTTGAGAGCCTGTGAATAGGGTGGCAGCTTTTGGGGGAAATGTGGCCCTCGAGTGCCTATATGGTAAATAAAATATTCTGCAAAAAGGAAAAAAAATTGCCCCTCCACTGTCGCTGGATACTACTTCTTTAAATCTGCTTGTGGACAAGGGGGGTACTGTAAGTGGGTATCTTGCAGCATCGATCCAACAGAAGTGACATAATTCTTATCTGCATTACATCACTTTTGTAACGTGCATGCACTGATAGGGCACACTGAGGTCCAATGCCTAAACCAGCACTGAACTAAAATACAGTCCTGCGTTACAGTGACACACAGAGAGGCAAGTCCATATAATCTGGCCATTAACCAGGTGGCGGGCAGTGACAAGTCCAGGAAACAGTTGGGACAAGTGGTAGGCAATTGAAGTGCAGAAGAAAGACATGAGGCCAGGGAAGGAGGTAAGTAGAAATATATCTTTGGAGAGGGCCAGTGGTCAAACCAGGAGATCAGTTGATGCAGGACAAGGACTGGTGCATGAGCTCATTCACATAGGAACCAGGTTAAGATTTTGGATTCAAGAACTAACTTATGGTGGACACTCAATGATCAGGCCCTGGGTGAAGAAAGAGGCTGTCTTTAAATAACCCCACAATTTGGGCACGGCATGCAGTTGGATCGAGTGGGTGTGCAGTTGTTAGCAATGGAAGGCAAAGGTAGACGTAAAATAAACCATTATGATGAATAAACTGAGCACAGTTCAGAGAGTCTAATGTGGCTTAGCCAAGAGAAAAACCAGCAAAAGGTCCCTGGTTCTATATAAAACAGAGCCGTAGAAAAATTATTTCCTTTTTCTCTGTAATAATAAAACAATACCTTGTACTTGATCCCAACTAAGATATAATTAATCCTTATTGGAAGCAAAACCAGCCTAATGGGTTTACGCGATTTTGTAGTAGATTTAAAGTATGAAGATCCAATCTGTTATCTGGAAAACCCTAGGTCCCAAGCATTCTGGATAGCAGGTTCCATACCTGTATAAAATATTATTACGTAATGCAATCTCATTTTAAAAATGTCAGTGTCCATTAGTTGTATGTTTATGATTAACATGGGGAAATACAGGTCATTAATCAAAAATCCATGATTTATATTTTGCCATTCATTTACATGTGGTTGTCACTATTGTTATTGTTGATTGATGTATCGCTTAGATTAGTTCATATGCAGTTCAATAACTGAGACTTAGGTTGTCTTGTGTATTTTTAATTTGTTTACTATTTTTTTTGTTCAGTGGGCCTTCAATGTCTCATGCAATACAAATCTACTGTATTTGGTACCAATATGGATTTAAATATGTAAAATATTTGTGGAACAAAGTAGTTTTGACCTAACTTGTCTCCAAATTCCCCCTCCACTAACACGCCTACAATTAACGCAGGAGATAAGTCTTTGCGTAAATACCGCAGGCTATAGTAAGAGAATGAAGTGCTTTGTACTTCAGTAAACACACTCGCTGTTTCCAGTGTTAATGGGTGATAATTTATAGACAATTTATTCTCACTTTTGTAAATTGATGCTCCTTGGTTTTTACTGCAAACTGCCTGAGTTTGTGCATTCAATTCTGGGATATTCATTTAAACAAAACCATTCTAGATTTAAAGGACCGGTTACAAAAAAAATATAAAGGATTTTATGTGCATTTAAATATAATATACTGTTTCTCTGCACTGTACATTTGCTTCAGAAATACTATCATTGCTTCAGAAATACTATCATACTTTATATAAGTAAGTTGCGGTTTAACCATGGGGGCAGCCATTTGAGTTGACATTAGGCCACAAGTTTACATAGCAGATAACACATAGGGGCAAATTTACTAAAGGGCGAAGTGACTAACGCGGGCTAACTTCGCTAGTGAAGGAGATAGACTCTATTGGTACTTCGCTCCCTAACGCCTGGCAAATTTGCGCTCTGGCGAATGGAAGTAACTACGCAAATTGACTAAGATGCGGATTTTACTGAACGTTACCTCTTGCGCCAGACTTGCCTTCACCACCTCAGACCAGGCGAAGTGCAATAGAGTAGATAGGAGTTCCTAAAAAATAGTTAGTCCCAAAAATAGCTAGCGTGTTTTTCTTTTTTTCAGGATGATAGGATGAAAAAGAGCGTAAATTTTTTTCTGGGGTACCCGGCTTCCCCCCTACATTTCCTAACATATGGCACATAAACTATACACTGGGCTCATGTGTAGGGCAATATAACAACTCTATTTTATTTTATTAAGGTTCCCTGGGCTTGTGTAGTGTAATGTATTTGCTGCAATATGTACGTCCATTTAACTTTAACTTCCCGCCATATGCAAATTAGGCATCGCTAGTGCAACTTCACTTCACTTGGCTCAGTAATGCTAGCGCAACCTCGCCAGCGTTCGGCACCCTGGATGCAACTTCGGATTTTAACGAATTAGCGATGTCCTGGCGATTCTACAACTGGCAAAGTGTTGCGCTGTGAGCAAAGCCGTCACTGGCGAATTTTCGGAGATTAGTGAATTTGCCCCATAACTCTTTATGGTTTTTGTACACAGGAAGACAAAACAGGGGTCAATTGCTATGTATGGCTCTCTGCAGATGTTATTTTCCATATGGAAACATACAGAGCTCATGTTTTTCCTGTTTTTGGTTGTCTATATTCAGTTTAGTACTCTGACCTGCTCTGGTTGCAGAACTACCTACGTCGAATTTATACATGGACACAAAGAGCAAAAGAGTAATTAAAATAAAAAAGAGACAACAGCTAGCTCTCGTGTGCAATTAGATGCAAAGGGATTGGGAATTAACCCCAGCTTGGACCTGTCAGTTATTACGGGTTTCCATCAGCAGCTTGTGTCCATCTGATTCGTGCCAATTGAATTCAACACAAATGTTAGTGAAAGTGATTGTGTGTCTTCTGTCATACCTAGGTTGTCTTTGTTCCAGGCTGACTTCAGATTTCTCTGTGAGGCCCTAGAACTTTGCTGTTGTGTTATTCTCCTGTTGCAAAAAGCAAGGAGTGGCTGGGACCTAGTTGCCAAAGAAGCTCAGTCTTCGGTTCTGCAATCCTGAAATTGCCACTAATGACTTATTGCACAGCCATAGGATTTGTCAGAGTATGTCTATGCCAACACAGGTGATGAAAAGGTCATTTATTTAGTTAAACATGAGATTAATGACGAGGGCTTACAGTATGCCAAACATACTTTGCCTATTGTTTTTATTAAGAAATATCTATAGTTTCTGCTATTTCTGGCAATAAACAAGATAACAACTGTAACGATTGGTAACCCAAACCCAGAACAAACCCCAAGGTCCAGGTCGCGGCTCAGTCATCTGCCTTTAACAGCCACCTTTCACTTCGGGAGGAGCTCTCCGCTTCTTGAGTACACGGAGAATAAGAAGCATGATCAGAGTCACAGGCCGGGTCAAACTAAACAGGCAGTACAGATTCAGCAATCAATAGAATAGCCGAGGGCAGAGGCTGGGTCAAAACACATCAATATCGCAGTACCAGACAGGAGTTCAAGAGAGTAGTCAAAACGGGCAATGGTTGGGACAGGCTGCAGACTAGTCAAAAAACCAGGAACAGGCAGTGTTACACACAATAGAAAGCACCAGAAACTTCAGAAAAAATCTTTACATTGGGCAATGAATATTTGGCCATGGCCTTTCAATGCAGAGCGTGCATCAGCACGCAAAGACTAGGACGCAGGCGTCCCCGCCGCGGGCGCCCCACTAGACCGCCAGGTATTCTCTTTACAACAACATGAAGCTATTTTCCCTATAGTACTTTTTGTTACTCCCTGAACTCGAAAAACTTCATAGAAATGAATTGCCAGTTCACTGAGAAGCCCTTGATAATGTGCTGCTCAAAGGCTGCTGCTTAGAGAATGGAGGATTTATTTGTTCAAAGGTAGATAGGGAGCTGTGAACAAATTGACCTGTTATAAAGGGAGGGTAGTGAAAATATCCCAACTTTCAAATTAGTGCCTTATAATGACAAAAAAACTTTAAAAAAAACTTAAAAGAATTAAGCAAAATGTATTTTTAATACAAGTCTTATTTATTCTGTTAATTATGTTTTTTAGGTGAATACTGTCCCCTTAATAATTCTAAACAGGATTTAAACAATAAAATATTTGTAATAATTGTAATGAATGGTAAAGAGACTTCATTGCCTCATCTAGTTTGTTGGAAAAAAAAGGCTCCTGATCAAAGAAAGGGCTTCTGTTATGGAACCGATGTTGCTCACTTTACAGAAAGGTCTTGTGAAACTGGGTTAACAGGCTTAAGATATTATGAAATATTAGTAGTATAAAAATTGTACAGCTATTGGATCCATTATCTGGAAACCCATTATCCAGAAAGCTCAGAATTAAGGAAAGGCCTTTTCCCATAGACTCCATTATAATCAATAATCCATATTTTTTAATATTGATTTTCTTTTTCTATGTAATAATAAAACAGTAGCGTGTACTTGATCCAAACTAAGATATAATGAATCCTTATGGAGGGCATACCCCACCACACCTTCAACAATAACAATTTGCATAATTAGAATACAATGATTCAAATTCTACTATTCTTATAGGGGCTAAAGCAACCCGCGATACCCCCCACTTTATCTGAGAGCAAACAACTAAAGCCTCTTACTAAAACTCTATATAACACTAATTACAACACAATGAGAACCTCTACTATGTATTACCTTTAGATCGATTACCTTGGACTTGGCCAGACAAGTTACAATTACCTACAACTTCCAGTAGAGCATGTGTTGCATGGGACTCAGAAGGACCTTCACTGTCAACCCTACGCCCCACCCCACATAGACCCCCTCCCTCCTCCCCCCAGCCTAACTGCCCCCCAGGGAAATGCCCCTAACTTTTTACTAACCCCTCCGCACAGATTCAGGGATCGCAGCTCACAGCAGCCATCTTCCGGGTCTTCGTGTCTCCTTCCGGTGATTCGGCAATTTCCGTCCATTCCGGCGCATGAGCAGTTGTCTCAAACCGGTAAATTGCTCCAACTGTGCATGCACTGCTTTGCCGGTCTCTGTCTCTGCTTACTGAAGACCCGGAAGATGGTTGCGTGCATGGAACTCCGATGCCTTAATCTGCACCGGGGGGGGGGGGTAAGTAAAAAGTTATGAGCATTTCCCAGGGGGGCAGTTAGGCTGGGGGAGGAGGGAGGGGTCTACGTGGGTGCAGGTAGGGTTTTTTTTTGCAAAAGGGTTCAATTCTCCTTTAAAGCAAAACTATACCCTCAGAATGAAAACTTAATGAAAAGATATTAAGTAACCTATTAAAGAATCTCACCAAACTGGAATATAGATATCAATAAATATTGCCCTTTTACATCTCTTACCTTGAGTCACCAGTGTATGATGGTCTGTGTGCTGCCTCAGAGATCACCTGGCCAGAAATACTGCAGCTCTAACTGTAACAGGAAGAAGTGTGGAAGCAAAAGACAGAACTTTGTCCATTAAATGACTTATGTGACCTAACATGTTTTTGTGTGCACCGTGATCAACATAGGATCCCTTGGGGCGGTCCTTAGTACTTAAAATGGCAGTTTTCGATTTATGATTACCCAATGGTACATACTACTAAAAAAGTATATCATTGTGAAAATGGTTTACGTAGATGAAGCAGGGTTTTACATATTTACAAGTTTTGTGGAATATATTTTTATAGAGACCTACATGGTTGGGACGGGTATAGTTTTCCTTTAAACGTGCAAATGTTGGATGTCAGTATCCCTTTAACACAGGAGGGAAGGGAGAGTGGCAGATACCAAGCAATGGAATGTTTCTGCTGTTCATGTATTTGTGGTGCAGTACAGAAATCAAATGCACAGGTTCACGCAGTAATCGCTTTAAGAAACCAGGATGATGAATTGACTGTACTTACCATTCATTTTGCCGCAAGACTAATCCTTTTTTCAATTTATTAAATGCACGGAAATTTCAATGCTAAAAAGTGATTATATGGAAACCCACAAAACGGAGTATTTTGAGAAATTATCCACAGGTACGCTTCAGTGGCAAGCGGCTGGGTTTCATCTCAAGAAATTGTCGGCTGCTGGGAGAAGCCTGGAAAGGGAGTTTATATATAATAGTCAGGAAGGAGACGGTGTGCTCATCAGCATCAGTAGGACAATCATTTCATGGTGACATTGTTGTGAATTATCACAAAAACGAAAAAATTTTTTCTTTTTAATTTGTTTAGTTTTAAAGCTTTGCCCTGAATCACAAAGGGGGTTAACTGATCAACAAGGGGTTGCACTGCAGCCAATGAGATGTTAGCTTTAATTGATCTAGCACCGTTAAACTAATGGGAGCAAACGTCAGATTGGTTGTCCTGGGAAACTCTGCCAAAGCCAAGACACTGTACGATATGCGATGTTCAGCATGGTTGTGCTTGGCAGGGAAAAGACTAACATAAATATCGGCCTATGGCAATGCTAATTAATTTTGCAAAGCTAAGAGCTAGACAATCAGGATGCCACCTATTACAAAGATGAATGTGTCGCTGGCTTGCCAAATTAAAGGGCAACATGTTTGCTCATATAACAAACAAGGGAAAGTTGTGCTCACCACTATTTTTTAAAACCATTAGGCGGGGTTGCAATGAGGCTGTGACCACAAAATACATATAGACAAATACAAGAGTCCTCTGCACTCAACCCATTATCAATATATTTAAGACATTGAAACATATTGGGGCAAATGTACTTACCTTCGAAGTTGCGCCAGCATTGGCTTCACCGCACTTCGCACTTCGCCATGGCGCCGCTAATTCACTTAAATCCGAAGTTGTGCTCAGGGAAGCGAAAGGTAGCGAAGTTACGCTACCTTTAATTCGTCAAGCAAAGCGAAGTTACGCTAGCGATGCCTAATTTGCATACGGCGCCAAGTTAAAGTACAATGGACATATATGTTGCAGCAAATACATTACACTACACAAGACTGGGAAAGCTTCATAAAATAAAATAGAGTTGTTATTTTGCCCTATACATGTGCCCACTGTATAGTTTAGGTGCCATATGTTAGGAAATGTAGGGGGGAAGGAGGGTACCCCCAAAAAAATTTACAATCTTTTTCAGCCTATCACCCTTAAAAAAGGAAAAGACGCCAGCAACATTTGGGAAAAAATGTCAACTTTTTTTTGAAGCAATCCCTATCTACTCTATTGCACTTCATCTGGTCTGAGGTGGCGAAGGCAAGTCTGGCGCAAGAGGTAACGTTCAGTAAAATCCGCAAGTTAGTGAATTAGTGTAGTTAGTCCCTTCGCCATAGCGCAACTTCGCTTGGCGTAAGGGTGCGAAGTAGCACTAGAGTAGGTCCACTTCACTAGCGAATTTACACCAGCGCACATTAGTTTATCAGCGAAGTAACGAAATGACGTCATGCTGGCGAATTTTCGCTAGCGTTAGCCACTTCGCTCTTTGATTTGCCCCTTTGTGTCTTAAATATATTTGTAAAATGTATAATGAAGCAATAGAATTTTTAATTGAAAATTGAGCGTAGGACTGGCCAGATATGGGATGACTTTGACGTAGTTGGCCAGCTTAAATATATTGCAATATATGGACAAACAATCCCTGTTTTGTTTAAAGGGTAAGGCATTTTTCAGTAGCAGTATGCACAAAATGTCTCAATGTCTTAAATATATTGATAATGGGTTGAGTGCAGAGGACTTCTTGTATTTGTCTATATGTTTGCTCATATGATGCTCCCTTTTAAAGTATTTGTCCCGTTCATATATAGACAAAACTGATATTCATGTTGTTGATACATGTTATGTATGCAACTTGGTTAATTTGTTTTTTTTACATTAGGGATATAAGAGCTCCTTTATCAAGCTAAGCTCCTGATTTTGGCACTTTGCTTCCAGGCAGGGCTGGAACTAGGGGTAGGCTGAAGAGGCACCTGCAACAATGTGGGAGCACCAGACACATACTTCTGGTTGCCTACTTCCTAGTTTGCAGCTCCTTGCTTTCGCTGCTGTGAGGCAATGCTTGACTAGCTCCCCTCCGCTCCTTGCATCATCTTGGGAGTGCACGCAGGGTCGGATTTATACATAGGGCCGGAGCCACTTGCCGCTCCCCCCCTTTCCACCTCCCTCCTTCATATGCACGAGCAAAGTCTTATCTTCTTGGATCCAGAGCATAAGGATTTGTGCACAGGAGATTTGAAGAGCTATGTCCACATGTTCCCAGTGCTTCTGAACCCATTGCGATGTGGGTGGGTGACATGCCGCGCCTAAAATTCTACCACCCTGGGCACGGGCCTTTCTGGCCTTTCCACAAATCCAGGCCTGAGCGCACCCATGCTCACATGTGTTCCACCTCCAGTGGTGGCTCTGATGAGTGGGCTCTGCTTAGGGCGCATCCATAAATTGGCCCAACATTGCTTCCAAGCACTAATAAATGAACCCTATATGGTAATGCTATGATATTATTTGAATAACAGTGGCAATAATTTTCTACATTTAAACATACAGGTTAGGTTTTTATTCCTTTCACCTTACAGGGTTTTACAGTTCTTGGGGAGAAATAGCAAGCGTCGCAAGCACAAAAATTAAGGTAGTGGAGAATCCAATTGGTTGAGAAATTGGTCCAGCACCAAGAAATATTACAGCCAATAAATTGGGCTACAAATTGTCCTTATTTTTAAAAATGGCCTCTATATTGGAGCTCGTCGTAACACCACTATGGTCTCTGCCATGTTTCAAATGAGGGTTGGGTGTGTCCTAACGGTCCCTGCCAGAAAAACACTAGGGGGGGGGGGTAGCCAATTACAGCCTTGCATTCACACAAAGAAAGACAGGCTTCAGTTCCCTATCAGGTCTGGTTGCTGATCCCATCATACAGTGCAATGTGCTGAGTGCCGTCGATACCCCTTCACAGCCTGGGAAAAGAGGGAGCAGGAATTGAAAAATATGGACAGGACAAGTAGGGTTTTGGAGAGATTTTCACTAAATCCGCCCGAAACACAACTTTTCTTTGGCACTTAGAATACCTGTAGTAGTACAAGGCAGGTCATCTCAGCAAAGCCCAGGGAAGCAGCCTAATTAATCTGTCTACCGTGCTCTTTATAAATCAATAATCTTAATACCATGTATATTGTAAGATCTGAGACATCTAAGAAGCTTTCCTCATAGATATACATACATCTCTAAAACGACACAGCACTAAGGGAAAGCTAAATTAGCCCTTCACTTTATCTCTCCCACAGATCAGAATGCTTATCAGATTAAAGCAAAAAAAAAAAAAAAAAGGGTTTTGCCATACACAGTAATATTAGGCTGTGATTATCTCCAGATTCGAATCAGCTTTGGTTCCTTTATTAGAGTATGTCAGTGGCATGTTACTTTTCCAGACTTTTGCAATAAGCCACATGTACTATCCTCTTATACCATTTATCTGCTGTAAGCACAGAGTCCAAAACAATAATTCAGTTTCTCTACATTGTTGTACGCTTATAAGCTGCATTACAAATTATATATTACTGAAATGTACTAATGATTCAGGAAAACATCAGCTCTCTGCCCTGGTTTTAAACCAAGGATATCAAACTTTGCAGTTCTTTTGAAATTGTATATAATCTGAAATGGCAAATCCAGGGGTTGTTGAGTTGGGGAGAGTGCACAATAATGGGGGAATTTTCTAGTACAGGTATGAGACCTATTATCCAGAATGCTCGGGACCTGGGGTTTTCCGGATAAGGGGTTGGATCTCCATGCATTAAGTCTACTAAAAAATAATTTAAACATTAATTAAACTCAGTAGGATTATTTTGCCTCTAACAAGGATTCATTATTAAGGTGGAAATAAAATCATTTGAAAAAAATTAGAATTATTTGATTAAAATGGAGTCCATGGGGCAAATTTACGAAGATGCGAAGTTGCGCCAGGCGCAACTTCGCCGCACTTCGCCAGGCATAGTTTCGCCAGCGCTTCGCAAATTCACTAAAATCCGAAGTTGCGCACAGGGGTAGCGTAAGGTTGCGGAGTTGCGCTAGCGTTGTTTCGCTATATAAAGCGAAGTTGCGCTAGCGAAGGCTAATTTGCATACGGCGCGAAATTCAAATTTCAATGAAGGAACAAGTATCTGCACTACAAATGCCTAGAAAACCTTCAAATCTGCAAATAAATATTTTATTTTGCCCTACACATGTGCCCACTGTCTAGGTAAGTTGCCATGAGTCAGGAAAAGTAGGGGGGAGGAAGGGGAGCCCCAAAAAATTTTCGATCTTTTTCAGCCTATCAGCCATCATGTAGAAAACACACCAGCGTTTTTTGGGACTTAGAAAAAATTTTGACTTTTTTTTAAACAATCCCTATCTACTCTATTGCGCTTCGCCAGGTCTGAGGTGGCGAAGGAAGTCTAGCGTAAAAGGTAGCGTTCGCTACACTGCGCAAGTTAGTGAATTTGCGTAGTTTCGTCGATAGCGAAGATTCGCCTGGCGTAAGGTTGCGAAGTAACACTAGCGAAACTACGCCAGCGTTCGTTAGTGAATTTGCGCAGTAGCGAAAATGCCAAATGCTAGCGAATTAACGCTAGCGTTTGGCGCTTCGCGCCTTAGTGAATTTGCCCCCATGAGTGAAGGCCTTCCCATAATTCTGAGCTTTCTGAACATTGGATCCTGTACGTATATGACACTTCTGGCAAAATACAAAAGTCTTGCTTGGCTTTATGGCATAAAACCCAAGCATCAGAGCAAGTGTCACATTTTTGTTTCAATGCACAGCATGAAGCCATACTTATGGAGTCATGTAATTAAAAAGTGCAAAAGTTTGCCCTAACCAAAGAAAGAATGGATAAGTGCTTTTGTGATACTTGCTTCCATAGACAGCAGTCTCCTCCAAAATACAAAAACTGGGAGCAACTGCCATCATTTATCTACATTGTACGTCTACCACTCAACCAACAGTATCCCACATGCATGCTACTGTTACACATATTATCTGCAAATACATGAAACTACTTTGTCATTAATAAACCAATTTAAAATGATGTTTCCGCATATGGGTCTGTATTTTCTAGGATAATCCAATTTCCTGAACTGGTTCATTTCATCTATTGACTTACAACTTGGTGGCCCTATGGTAGACAAGAAAAGTTAGAAAACATGGGGTAAATTGAGCAAAGGGTGAACAAACAATTTGCACAGTCAAGTTTCCATAGGTGAATAATAAAAGAGGTTTGATAACAACTTGTCACGGCCGGCACCCAACACCAGAACAAGTGCTCGAATCCTGGGTCTGAGCTAAGCTTCACCAGTGGTGTGACCACCTTTGAGCTTCGGGAGGAGCCCTCAGCCTAATCGGGTGCCACCTGGTCTTACGAGAGGTTCAAGCAAGTGTTCTGGCAGGCAATGGGGCACGGCTGGTAGCTAGAGTCTTTGGGACCGAGGATCACGGTAACAGACAAGGATAAGGCAGAAGGATCGTCAGACAGGCTGGGTTGTGGCAGGCAGAAAGCAAGGGTCGTCAGGCAGGCAAGGGTCAAAACCGGGTATCAAGCAGGAAGGGTACAAGCAGAAGAGTAGTCGGATATCAGGCACTGGTCAGGATACAGAATTCGGGATGGTCAAGGTACAGGCTGGGTCAAACACGGATAATCAGATTCAAACAGACAAAATAGCACAAGGCTTCAGAACAGAGCACCAGAAACAAGTTCTATCACGGGCAGTTTGCTGGGAGTGGAAGTGGCCTATTTATACCTTGTTTGGACGCAAAGGTTTTCGCGCCAAAATCGGCGCACACGCGTCAGGATCGACGCGCGCGCGTCCGCGTCAATAAAGGAAACGAGACGCGGGCGCGCGCGTCCTAAGGAGGCAAGATGGTGGAACCACGAGGCGGGCGTCCCCGCGGCCGGCGTGGCGGGCGTCCCCGCGGCCGACTTACAGCACCCCCAATCCCAGGTAAGACAGATTTCCTTACACAACTGATATAAGCTGTTTAATAATTTGAGGGTGCACAACATTTAGTGTGAAGAAGCAAGAGGCTGACACACGGAGCGATTGAAACCGGGGTCCTACCCCTGGTGTGTTTATTGCATCAACAACGTTTCGGAGGGCGTTCCCCCTTCGTCAGGTGATACAAAGAATACGTGTATGCACATTAAATAGGCAATTAGACCCAACCCCTGCATGAAAAAAATAGTCCAATGTGTCTCCAATTGTTTCAAAAAATGTTTCAAACAGTATTTCTCCAGGTGAAAGTCCACTTATTAGTGATGTAACAAAAAATAGCAACAAAGTCTGCAATTGAGTATATTAGAAACAGTATCCAAAATTGAGGAGATAAAAGTATCCATTTCAACAAGCTATACAACATAGTACTTAACTATCCCTATTAATGGGGAAATTTTTTTTTACCTCACCCTGGATGCATATTCGACTTTTTTCGAATTAATATCTGAAAAATAAAGGAGAATGGTTCATTAAACCAGCAGTAAGAATATAAAAAATCTAAATTACAAAAAACAAGTTAAATTGAATTCTTCATTTAAGCCTCTAGGGGACTGTGTCTGCAGAGTCCATATCCAAAAGCTTTCACGCTGTAGTAATTTTTGTTTAAGGTCCTGTCCCTGTTTTTCAATCAATCTTTCCAAAATCTGCCAACGGATCTGTGACACCCTATGTTTATTTTCATAGAAATGTTTGGCTAAAGTGGTTTCCTGTTTTTTCTTCTTATCTGTTTTCTCCTCAATATCTGGTTGGAAATTTCTTATAACGGATTTATGTTCGTTCAAACGAACTTTGATTGTACGCTGTGTTTGACCTATGTACAGCAGAAGATAAAGAAGCAGGGCTGACCGGCACTCAAAGATGCTCAGTTAAAAGATAAATTTATTGGTAGAAAAATCAAAAATAAAGCTTCATCTCCATCCACCCTACGCGTTTCACACCCTTCAGTGTGCTTAGTCATGGGCTCAGCCCTGAAGGGTGTGAAACGTGTAGGGTGGATGGAGATGAAGCTTTATTTTTGATTTTTCTACCAATAAATTTATCTTTTAACTGAGCATCTTTGGTCTTGTGGATCCGTTTGATTGCCGGTCAGCCCTGCTTCTTTATCTTCTGCTGTACCGCTCCCCGAAGCTGGGGGTCTGGGGCTGGTGCATCCGGACCACTTTCACTGTTTGGTGAGTTACCTTACAATAAATTCTGGAGCACCTTGTTGTCCTCTAACCATTTGATTTGACCTACGTACGCCATACCGCAGGGACACTTAATACAATAGATAACCCCTTTTGAGTTACAAATGTGGAAACCTTTAATATTGTATGGTGTTCCTTTAAGAGGAATCCCCCTTATCCCCTTTGATTATACCATTACAATGACCACAATTATGACAAGGGTGGGTACCTGTAGGGATTTTTGTAGATGTTATTTTTTTCTTATTTTGTTTAATCAGATCTTCAATATTTTTTCCTCTTTTATAGGAAAAAATCGGAGGTGAAGAGAAGATGCTGGATGTCTTAGGATCTTTCTCCAAAATGCCCCAATATTTTAATATTGTTTTTTTAATAAACTTTGAGTTGGTATCATAAGTAGACATGAATGGTATTCTTTGAGTGGTGTCCTTTTTTCTTTGCTGCTATTTTTTGTTACATCACTAATAAGTGGACTTTCACCTGGAGAAATACTGTTTGAAACATTTTTTGAAACAATTAGAGACACATTGGACTATTTTTTTAAGCAGGGGTTGGGTCTAATTGCCTATTTAATGTGCATGCACGTATTATTTGTATCACCTGACGAAGGGGGAACGCCCTCCGAAACGTTGTTGATGCAATAAACACACCAGGGGTAGGACCCCGGTTTCAATCGCTCCGTGTGCCAGCCTCTTGCTTCTTCACATTATTATTGGGAGTGCCGTCTTCCCTAGGCGCTGGGCACCAGCGGTATCCTTCTGAAGGGCTTGAGTGTGCGCGTGACTCTCTCTGCACTGAACAACATTTAGCCCAGGGGGTTCATTTACAACTAGAGAATTTCTTGCGTCAACCAGAGATCCACTTTGCTGATGGTACTGCTGTCAAGTCAATCTTTAGGCAACATTTGAGTTTCAAGGAGCTCTATAGCAAACCCCCTCTCCAGTTATTAAATTGTTTTGTGGTTCGTTATTTCAGTTCTGAGAAATAGTTATATTTGCACATATTACTTTATTTTTTTTTTTTTTTTAGAAAACTCCAGATTGAGAGAGTACAAAGAGCAAATAATCCAATAAAGACAATGGGAATTTCAGCTATGAAAAAAGTCAAGATGGGATTGTTTACACTGGAAAAGAGAAGTTTAAGGGCAAATATGGGACCATATTATACTTTAGTTTACAGCATAATACTTGATTAACCAGTAGGTCCTTCCACAGGCACAAGGGCATCCATTGAGATTAGAAGAAAAGAGGTTCCATCGTAATAGGATTTTTTATATTGAGAAACATTCTTTCCCTCAATTGTTTTTACTGACACTGGTTGATCCAGGGACTAGTCCGATTGCCATTTTGGAGTCAGAAAGGATTTTTTCCTCTCCTCTGATGCAAATTGGAGAGGCTTCATAGGGTTTTTTTTTGCCTTCCTATGGATCAACTAGCAGGTAGGCAGGTTTCATTTAGACATGCGCTTAAAAGTTGGACACAACCTAAATTACTAATGCTACTCCATTATATATTCTATAAGTGCTGAACCCTTTGGAAATAAATAACATGACAAATATGGGTAACTGCTCAAAAGAACTGATATTTTAAAAAGGGATGGAGTTCAAGATGTACACAGAATTGGGTGCCTCCAATGGGTTGGAGGTTATAATTATGGAGTAGGAGGAAACTACAGTGCCTTTGAGTACCTAGTAGTAACCTTAGTGTAGCAAGTAGTAACCACAGAAATATTGTCCTGTATATTCTGTATGTTCAAACTAAATTTTATGACTATATTTATTGGTGTTAGATTTAATTATAAATAACTTTATTATTAGTAGTGAGATAGGATGGTGTTCTTTATTAGTATTGGTATTGTCTGTATATTTTTGAAAAGTGGATACCAAATACCATATATCCCTCAAAAATACATTAAAGCCCATACTGTCTGTGTATAGCAAACTACCATTTTCTCTCTTTCGTTATTTTTTTGTCTTTCTCCAGATGATTAGGCACAAAGTTCTCTTCTCTACTGGTAGATAACACCTCTTAGTCCATAAGTCATGAAGTTCTACTGCAAACAAAAGCATACAGGCAGCAAATGTATGGGGTAGCTGCCACATCCCAGATGGATTGGGGTGATTGCGAAACCATTTTCTCCGGTTTTTTTTTTCTCTTAAAGGGTCACGAGGAGTTCAGAATTTCAAAATTCAGGCCTTCACATAAACTCTGTTTGACATTGATCATTTGGTGTGAAAATCTAAGGGGAGGTAAGGACATGCAATTACATTTCAGACAAGATTTCCGAGGGTGAAGATGGTAAACAACAGGGGGCATGAGGTGAATGGGACAAGGGTGAAAGGCAAACATGGAGAAAAGAGATTGAAGGAGTGACTTCTTGTGTAGATCATTAATGCTTGGGCAAACCGTATGGCCTACAGTATATATAGTATATTTCTAATATTTATAGTTGTGATGAGCAAATCTGTTATCAGTTATTTCATTAAGTAACCTTCCTATTCTGCCTCTTTTCACACTGAAACCAAATATGTCATCTGGTTTTAGGGGTCACTGACCCTGACAACCACAAAACAGTTTGACTGTGTGTCTTCATTTTCCTTTTTTTGTTATTCTTATGTTTTGTTTCTCATCTTTAGTGATGGGCGAATTTGCGCCGTTTCGTAATTTTAAGTAGACGTATTGTTTGAAGATCCAACCTATTGCATATATTTAAGTGCATTTTATTTACTAAGGGTCGAAGTGAATTCGAGGGAATTTTCGAAGTAAAAAAATTCGAAATGCAAAGTAATTTTTTGGATACTTCGACCATCGAATAGGATACTACGACTTCGAATTTACTTCGACTTCGATTCGAAGTAAAAATTGTTCGAATATTCGACCATTCGATGATTGAAGTAATGTCTCGACTTGAATACTTCGCCAAGTTAAACCTGCCGAAGTGCTATTTTAGCCTATGGGGACCATCTACAACCATTTTCTAAGTCTTTACACATCGAATAAAAATCGTTCGATCGATCACTGAAATTCTTCGAACGATTTTTATTCGACCGCAGGATGTGCCATATTTGCTGAAAAAACTTTGAATTCGATATTCGAATTCGAAGTTTATTAATTCGATGGTCGAATTTCGAAGTTTTTTGTACCGTATATACTCGAGTATAAGCCCACCCGAGTATAAGCCGAGGTACCTAATTTTACCTACGAAAACTGGGAAAACTTATTGACTCTAGTATAAGCCTAGACACAACTACAGCCCTGTCTCCCAGCAGCGCACATTCTGCCAAAGCGACCCCCCAGCGATCAACCGGACTTCTTTGCAAAGTTGATGGTGATTAAACGGATTTGCCAAACGGATTACTGTGTGCATTGTCCCACTGTCCCACTACCATGTGCAGAGGGTGCTGTGTGATATTGCCATCACTTTTAATCTTTCGTATAACCAACAGAGGGCGCTGTGTGATATTGCAGTCACTGTTATTCTTTAATATAACCAACAGAGGGCGCTGTGTGATATTGCAGTCACTGTTATTCTTTCATATAACCAACAGAGGGTGCTGTGTGATATTGCAGTCACTGTTATTCTTTCATATAACCAACAGAGGGCGCACTGTTATTCTTTCATATAACCAACAGAGGGCATTGTGGGATATTGCAGTCTCTCTCCAAGTGAACTGTTGGTATAGGAATGATTAAAAGTGACTGCAATCTCAGCTACTGCCCGCTGACCAGAGTATAAACCGAGGTAGACTTTTTCAGCACATTTTGGATGCTGAAAAACTCGGCTTATACTCGAGTATATACGGTACTTCGAAATTCGACCCTTGATAAATTTGCCCCTAAATGTTTCAATTAATTTTAAGTATATTTATTGTTTCGAAGATCCAAATTATGGAAAGATCCCTTATCCAGAAAACCCCAGGTCCCAAACATTCTGGATAATAGGTCCCATACCTATAATAGTTTTAATTGGTTGTTAAGCATTCTGCATAATGGGTTTCCAGTTAACAGATTGTTTACCTGTGCTAAGAGTCAAAATTATTTGAATTCGCTTTTGCCACAGCTGATCCTTCATGCAATACACAGACCAACCAAATTACTTTTCTCAGTCAGTTCAGAACTAATTCTTCTTCTTTTCAGGAAAGTTATTTGATCATTCTTTTTTCCATTTCTAAGCAGTCCTACTTTCTTGCACCTGCCTTATAGTTACAGAATAAAACATATTTACTATGGAAAAGATAAAACCATATCTTCACCATAAATGATGCATAGAAAATCGAATAACTCAGAGAAAATGCAGTATATCGTATTTGTGTCTCATTTATTCACAAAATTTGCAGGAATTCAGTGACGGTAAAACCCATTCCCTGAACAGTCTAAACTGCTACAAGAGGAGAGCAGAGAAAGTCAGCGGACTGTGGAAAATGAGCCCAGTTAAAAAGCCGCTGCGCTTTCTGCTGGTAATGCATTAGATCAACGTTAAGTATCAGGCTTTGTAATTTCCGTGCCTGTTCTTCATAATAGCTGTCTACAATCCGCTGCCATTACCAGTATTAATTGTGAAAGGGGTCAGGGATTTAGGTTCAACTGAATTTAAGTCTCCTTCGAGCCGGCATAACATTAATTAACCCTGAATATGCAACCTCGTTTTTGGAGCTGACATGTTCCTCAAAGGCCAAAAACATCTGCATGTGATAAGGGGAGAGCAGAGGAGGGGAAGCCTTACAGTAATGAATGAAACAGCCATGTTTACTAAGCAGCCTTTTTTTGGAGGCCTCTAAGACCAATTATAACACACTTTAGAAGTGGGTAAGATGACAATGTGTGTACTGTAGATAACATTTTATATAATAATAGAATATATTCGGATGCTAAATTCTAGTATTAACTTTGCTGAATTGACTTTGTCATTGGCACAAGATAGTTTTACCAATTTCCATCATTGTGGGGGTTCTGAAATCCTGTATCTAAATTTTCTTCCTGGCTCCCGAACATTGATAAAATGTTATTCTCGCATGCTGCTGAAATGTATTATTTTTTGCCCCATTTGCCCCTGTCTCTACTCTAGCATTGTTAGACATACTGTATACAATGGGCTCATTTATAGAAGCAGGATTTGCATTGTAATCATGTAGTTATTGTTGCATTTATATACAAAGACAAGGCAAAGTTTCGAGCACCTTCCCTTTATCTTCATCTTTTCTTCACCATTTTGGAGCACTGTAGCATCATTTTCTTTCAAGTACATTATGCCCATGGCAGTGGGGTTCACAGCCCACACCCGGCACTTCACAAGGTAGTTGGTATAAGTTGAACAATCTACTGTTTTTTGTTAGACATTTAGGGAAGAAAACAAGGGGAAACAAAAGAAAATGGTGCAGAAATGCCAAAAAACTATTTATGGGCACTGCCTATATATCAAATTTTAGTAACAATAATAAGTCAAAATGAGGGGAAAGGACTCACATGTCACCCCCAATCTGAGGGTGCATATGCTGCAAACCAAAGAGTATGTGAGTGTCCCCAAAAATAACAAATAAGATTTAAAAGTACAAAACATTTATTGGGACAGGAGAACAAAATCGAACGTGTTTCGTACCTACAGGCGCACTTAATCATAGGCCCAAGTAAGTGAGCCAGTAGGCACAACATGCATTAGGCTTTTGTTCTCATGTCCCAATAAAAGTTTTAAATCTTATTTGTTATTGGAACTGGATAGACTATTAAATGGACTGACCTCTCACCTTGCTGCTCGAATAACCTATTGCCCTCTCAAGCTAAACTATAGTAATTTAACAGTCTCTAAATGAGCATTTTCCCACCATCCCCTACACCTTTTTTACAGACAACTCCAGTTTACTGTCGGCAATTGGATTAACACTTTCACTAGTGTTCCAGATATTGCACAAACACACGGAGAGGAAGAGTCTCCATCTAAAAGCACAGGAATCAGCATTATATCATCATATAAGAAAGGGGATTAATGATACATGTGTTTGAAGTATGCTTAGATTTGTTTGTAATTTATAGACACGCATATATAATATAGTTTTTAGTGCACTTTACATATTACACAGATCAGGGTCCCCCAGCGCACTCCAATCCTCATCTTCCCCCCGCCTTGACTATGGTCACTCCTGCCCTGATTTGCATTCTCTTCCTCACCCTAGGTAAGAGAGTGGATGGAGAGGAGGGGTTTTTCTATAAGCTATAGAGGAAGCAGGCCCCCCTGTAACTGCGGGATCTGCTTCCTCTATAGTTACACCACTGATCAGGGTCAGACTGGCCATTGGATCATAACAAGTCCTGGTGGGAACTATAGGGGTAAGGAAGTTTGGCAGGAAGGAATTTACAGGGTGGGGGGGGCTTAGGGTATCTAAGGATAGCTTGCCTCAGTGTGTCTGACACTGGACACAGGGGTAGAGCTGAGATATTAGTGCATTCAGGTAATAATGTATATACATGTAAATAATTGGCCATACCATAATCAAAATGCATGTAAGAGTGTCAGCTTCTTGCCCACTTAAATGCCAACCAGCTGCTTACAATATGCTTAAAGGGATTAAAACACATCAGTTAATAGTGCTACTCCAGCAGACTTCTGCACTGAAATCCATTTCTCAAAAGAGCAAACAGATTTTTTTGTATTTAATTTTGAAATCTGATACGGGGCTAGACATATTGTCAGTTTCCCAGCTGCCCCCAGTCATGTGACTTGTGCTCTGATAAACGTCAGTATCGCTTTACTGCTGTACTGCAAGCTGGAGTGATATCACCCCCAGCAGCCTAACGACAGAACAATGGGAAGGTAAGTAGATAACAGCTCCCTAACACAAGATAACAGCTGCCTGGCAGATCTAAGAACAGCACTCAATAGTAAAATCCAGGTCCCACTGCAACACATTCAGTTACATTGAGTAGGAACAACAACAGCAGTGTAAACAGTGTAATTTAGAAATAAAAACGACATCATAAAAATCACGACAGAATTCCTTTTAAGTAATGGCAAGAAGAAAATTCACTCTAGGTCTAACTTGCTGTAAGTTACTATATCTGAAGCTGAATTTGCACCTGTTATTATATTAAGCTTTATTGTTTAAGTTGGAACTCTATATATAACAAATAAATGCAAGGGAACAAAACAAACAATCTGAAAAGACACCGAGAATGGCTTAATTTACTGCATTGTATTATCTTAATTGCAACCAATCAAAATGACTACTGTTTTATATGTCTGTATCAATCTTTTATGTAAAAACATATGCATATGCTCAAATGAGAAATTGTATATTCTATCCTAGCTGTATCTCCCCCTCTCCACCTACAAATTGACAGTTCAACCTCTATTTACACACACAGCTGCTGGAGAGGTCCAAGGTCATCCAGACAAACACACATTATGGGAAAGAATGTGTATAATATGCTATTAAATATTGGCATTTGTACAGTTCTTCTCATCTACACTGTGTAACAAAAGACTCCCCGGTGTGCTTTACATCCCCCAGAAGGAGAGAGAACGGAGAGAAGCCTGTTTATAAATACATGCCCAAAGGATATATATAGTGAAGACAAATATGAGGATCGGAAGGATTAACATAATACGGAATATTCTTTTGTATTTGCTGGGGAAAATTCAGTCTACTGAAGACATATAGAAAAGCATCACAATCAGCAAGGCTTGGTGGGGGGATGTTAAATCACAGCTGGAGAGCTAAGCAGGGCTGATGATGAGCATATGTGTTTGTGTGAAGAAGATTGTGATATTGATGCCCTGTGGTAAAGTTTATTGGGATGTTTTATTGTACATTAAATTGTGAAGAAAGCACTCACTTGCTGCAGCTCTATAGCCATTGGAAACTGCAGGCTGTGGAGAGAAGCCAGCTGGGGCTTTTAAAGATTGACTAAAAAGAGCTCTAGATAGTTACAAGATAGTCTGCTTTAGAATGGGATCGGAAAGCCATTTGCTCCACTCTTGAGAAGGCCTCAGGTGTAGGGATGTTAAGCAGATAAAAAGAAATTGGCCATCTAGCACTCAATGGAATCCACAGGGCCAAAAATATAGAAGCAAAAGTAATATTTTATTGAGAAATGTAAAAAATATACATCTCCATAGGCCCTACATATTTCTTGCCCAATAGTCCCATGATTAAGGGGCAGGTTTATCAAAGGTCGAAGTGAATTTTTGAATTAAAAAACTTCGAATTTCGAAGTAATATTTGGGTACTTCGACCATCGAATATGCCAAATTCGACTTCGACTTTGGTTCGAATTGAAAAACCTTTGAAAATCCGACCACTTGAAAATCGAAGTACTGTCTCTTTAAAAAACTTTGACTTCGACACTTCGCCACCTTAAACCTGCCGAAGTGCCTATGGGGGTCCTCCTAGATCTGAGGCTTTTGGGCAAGTTTTGAGAAGTCGAAGGTTTGATCGTAGGAATTTACTTATAACGTACTTCGATCGACTACAGCCGTTTTCGCTGGAAAAAAATACTTAGACTATCGAAGTACTCAAATTCGATGGTCAAATTTCGAAGTTTTTTTACTTCGAAATTCGATCCTTGATAAATATGCCCCTTAGTGTCTAATGGATTTAAGAAGACAAGAATCCATATTCTTTAGCTGAGAATTACGTAACCAGGGGGTCTCACTACTGGGAATACATTAGGTAAAACACACTTTATTTATGCAAAATTGTAAATACACATATATATATTAAAAAACTGGACATATCAGCAATGTGTTAGTAGGGATGTAGCGAACGTCGGAAAAAAAGTTCGCGAACATATTCGCGAACTTGCGCAAAAATGCGAGCGGTTCGCGAACGGTTCGCGAACCCCATAGACTTCAATGGGAAGGCGAACTTTAACATCTAGAAAAGACATTTCTGGCCAGAAAAATGATTTTAAAGTTGTTTAAAGGGTGCAACGACCTGGACAGTGGCATGCCAGAGGGGGATCAAGGGCAAAAATGTATCTGAAAAATCTGCCTGTGTGTGCTTGGAAGAGATAGTGTAGGGGGAGAGCTGTTAGTGATTTCAGGGACAGATGATAGTAAGCTTGCTGGCTAGTAATCTGCTTGATACTGCTCTGTATTGGAGGGACAGAAGTCTGCAGGGATTTGAGGGACATTTTAGCTTAGGTAGCTTTGCTGGCTAGTAATCTACTGTTCTCTTTAAACAACTGCCATACGTTGACCTTGTAGGCATTGTTTGCCCAGTTTTTTTGGACGCAGCCACTGAAGCACAGTTGCCAGAAAAAATATGCCATATAAATGCTGAAAATAGTAATTTTTCGCCATACGTTGACCTTGTAGACATTGTTTGCCCAGTTTTTTTGGACGCAGCCACTGAAGCACAGTTGCCAGAAAAATTATGCCATATAAATGCTGAAAATATAAATTTTTTTGGTTGCAGCCACTGAAGCACAGAGGCCAGAAAAATTATGCCATATAAATGCAGAAAATATGCATTTTTTTGGTCGCAGCCACTGAAGCACAGTTGCCAGAAAAATTATGCCATATAAATGCTGAAAATATAAATTTTTTTGGTTGCAGCCACTGAAGCACAGAGGCCAGAAAAATTATGCCATATAAATGCAGAAAATATGCATTTTTTTGGTCGCAGCCACTGAAGCACAGTTGCCAGAAAAAATATGCCATATAAATGCTGAAAATAGTCATTTTTTGCCATATACGTTGAGTCAACGTATGGCAAAAAATTACTATTTTCAGCATTTATATGGCATATTTTTTCTGGCCTCTGTGCTTCAGTGGCTGCGGCCAAAAAAACTGGGCAAACAATGCCTACAAGGTCAACGTCGTTGACCTTGTAGGCATTGTTTGCCCAGTTTTTTTGGCCGCAGCCACTGAAGCACAGAGGCCAGAAAAAATATGCCATATAAATGCTGAAAATAGTAATTTTTTTGGTCGCAGCCACTGAAGCACAGTTGCCAGAAAAATTATGCCATATAAATGCTGAAAATATAAATTTTTTTGGTTGCAGCCACTGAAGCACAGAGGCCAGAAAAATTATGCCATATAAATGCTGAAAATATAAATTTTTTTGGTTGCAGCCACTGAAGCACAGAGGCCAGAAAAATTATGCCATATAAATGCAGAAAATATGCATTTTTTTGGTCGCAGCCACTGAAGCACAGTTGCCAGAAAAATTATGCCATATAAATGCAGAAAATATGCATTTTTTTGGACGCAGCCACTGAAGCACAGTTGCCAGAAAAAATATGCCATATAAATGCTGAAAATAGTCATTTTTTGCCATACGTTGACCTTGTAGACATTGTTTGCCCAGTTTTTTTGGTTGCAGCCACTGAAGCACAGAGGCCAGAAAAATTAAACCAGTAGGGTTTGCACCCTAGTTTGTAACGGTGGCGGAGGGAGGAGGAGGACGCTAAAGGACAGCTGTGTGTGGAGTCATGAGGCTTGAAGAGAAGGACAGCTGCATAGAAGTCAGAACAAGTCTTCCGGCGTGCAGTAACCCTCCGAGATCCACCCCTCATTCATTTTAATAAAGGTCAGGTAATCGACACTTTTGTGACCTAGGCGAGTTCTCTTCTCAGTTACAATCCCTCCTGCTGCACTGAAGGTCCTTTCTGAGAGCACACTTGAGGCTGGGCAAGACAAGAGGTTCATGGCAAATTGTGACAGCTCTGGCCACAGATCAAGCCTGCGCACCCAGTAGTCCAGGGGTTCATCGCTCCTCAGAGTGTCGATATCTGCAGTTAATGCCAGGTAGTCCGCTACCTGCCGGTCGAGGCGTTCTTTGAGGGTGGATCCAGAAGGGTTGTGGCGCTGCCTTGGACAGAAAAACATTTGCATGTCTGACGTTACAGACTGGCCAAAGGGCTTTGTCCTTGCAGGTGTGCTCGTGGCAGGATTACTGGCACCTCTGCCCCTGGAATGTTGATGAGTTCCTGAAGTGACATCACCCTTAAAAGCATTGTACAACATGTTTTGCAGGCTGGTTTGTAAATGCCGCATCTTTTCGGACTTGTGGTATGTTGGTAACATTTCTGACACTTTATGCTTGTACCGAGGGTCTAGTAGCGTTGCGACCCAGTACAGGTCCTTCTCCTTAAGCCTCTTGATACGGGGGTCCTTCAACAGGCATGACAGCATGAAAGACCCCATTCTCACAAGGTTGGATGCAGAGCTATCCATCTCCGCTTCCTCATTATCAAGGACTGCATCATCCACGGTCTCCTCCCCCCAGCCACGTACAAGACCAGGGGTCCCCAAAAGGTCACCACTAGCCCCCTGGGAAGCCTGCTCCTGTTGGTCCTCCTCCTCCTCCTCCACAAAGCCACCTTCCTCCTCTGACTCCACTTCTGGCACCTCTCCCTGCGTTGCAGCAGGTGCCTGGGTTCGTTCTGGTGATTCCGACCAGAAATCGTGCGCTTCCAGCTCCTCGTCACGCTGGTCTACAGCCTCATCTGTCACTCGTCGCACGGCACGCTCCAGGAAGAAAGCGAAGGGTATTAGGTCGCTGATGGTGCCTTCGGTGCGACTGACCATATTTGTCACCTCTTCAAAAGGTCGCATGAGCCTGCAGGCATCGCGCATAAGCACCCAGTAACGGGGGAAAAAAATCCCCAGCTGTGCAGATCCAGTCCTACCACCCAGTTCAAAAAGGTACTCGTTGACGGCCCTTTGTTGTTGCAGCAGACGTTCCAACATAAGGAGCGTTGAATTCCAGCGAGTCTGGCTGTCAGAAATCAAACGCCTGACTGGCATGTTGTAGCGCTGCTGAATGTCAGCAAGGCGTGCCATGGCTGTGTAGGAACGTCTGAAATGGGCCGACACCTTTCTGGACTGGGTGAGAACGTCCTGGAATCCTGGGTACTTGGAGACAAAACGTTGGACTATTAAATTTAACACATGTGCCATGCAGGGCACATGTGTTAAATTGCCTAGTCTCAACGCTGCCAACAGATTGCTTCCATTGTCACACACCACTTTTCCGATCTGCAGTTGGTGTGGGGTCAGCCACCGATCGGCCTGTGACTGCAGAGATGACAGGAGTACAGATCCGGTATGGTTTTTGCTTTCCAGGCACGTCATCCCCAAGACAGCGTGACAACGGCGTACCTGGCACGTCGAATAGCCTAGGGGGAGCTGGGGGTGCACAGGTGTGGAGGAGGAGAAGGAGGACCCAGCAGCAGAGTAAGAAGAAGAAGAAGACGAGGTAGAGAGCGATGGAGGAGTAGAGGTGGTGGCAGAACCGCGTGCAATCCGTGGCGGTGACACCAACTCCACTGTTGTTGTTGAGCTACCCATTCCCTGCTTCCCAGCCATTACCAAGTTCACCCAGTGGGCAGTGTAGGTGACATACCTGCCCTGACCATGCTTGGAGGACCATGCGTCAGTAGTCATATGGACCTTTGGCCCAACACTAAGTGACAGAGATGCGGTAACTTGGCTCTGCACATGTTGGTACAGGTGTGGTATTCCCTTTTTAGAAAAAAAATTGCGGCTGGGTACCTTCCACTGCGGTGTCCCAATTGCTACAAATTTGCGGAAGGCCTCAGAGTCCACCAGCTGGTATGGTAAAAGCTGGCGGGCTAAGAGTGCAGACAAGCCAGCTGTCAGACGCCGGGCAAGGGGGTGACAGTCAGACATTGGCTTCTTACGCTCAAACATGGCCTTCACAGAAACTTGGCTGGTGGCAGATGACTGGGAATGGGAACAGGTGGTCAAGGTGGAAGGCGGAGTGGAGGGTGGTTCAGACGGGTCAAGGAGAGCAGAGGTAGAGCAGTAAGATGCTGGACCAGAAGGAGTGTGGCTTTTAGTTTGCCTGTTGCCTTTGAGGTGTTGCTCCCAAAGTGCTTTGTGCTTGCCGCTCATGTGCCTTCGCATAGAAGTTGTACCTATGTGGCTGTTGGGCTTACCAAGGCTCAGTTTCTGACTGCACTCATTGCAAATTACAATGCTTTTGTCAGAGGCACACACATTAAAAAAATCCCACACTGCTGACTTTTTGGAAGTGTGCGATCTGGCGGTAACAGTAGAAGTTGGCGGAGTTGGCGGTATTGGCGGCAATGGCGGGTGCGTTGGCCGGCTGAACACAGGTGCCGATACATGTTGTTGCCCTGCTGATCCCTGCGGGCTGTCCTCCCTGC
The DNA here is from genome assembly GCF_017654675.1 of Xenopus laevis. Classification (NCBI taxonomy): domain Eukaryota; kingdom Metazoa; phylum Chordata; class Amphibia; order Anura; family Pipidae; genus Xenopus; species Xenopus laevis. Next base: position 127,880,572 of record NC_054375.1, on the reverse strand, counting down.
TTCTTCTAAGTCTTATTCTCCTACTGCCTCTCTGACTCTCCGTCTCTCCATCTGAACTACCCTCCTCTTGCTCTCTTCTACTAGGCACCCACAAAACATCAATCTCCTCATCATCATTCTCCTCAGATGCATCAATTTCTTCTGACACATCACAGAAGGAAGCAGCAGGGGGACCTCCTCCTCATCACTCATTATGTCCATCTCTATCGTGTTCTCTGCCAGAATTAAATCTGGTGTAAGGTCCTCATCTCCTTCATCTTCTTCTGGCAATAATGGTTGCGCATTACTCAGTTCAAGAAACTCATTGGAAAATAACTCCTCTGACCCCAGTGAAGAAGGGGCACCGGTGGTGGAGGAAGTGTTACGTGGGGTGGCCATAGCAGTGGAGGATGAGGAGGATGTTGTGGTAAAGTTAGAAACGGTAGAGGATGGGGTGTGCTGTGTAAGCCAGTCAACTACCTCTTCAGCATTTTGGGAGTTCAGGGTCATTGGCTTTTTAAAACTGGGAAATTTGCTAGGGCCACAGGATTGCATAGCAGCACGGCCCCTAGCACGGCCTCTGCGTGGCGGCCTGCCTTTGCCTGGCATTATTTTTAAAAAAACAACAACAACAACAAAACTCAGTTGGTTTTTCTGGAAACGATAATACACACAGCTAGATGGCGGGTTGAAGAAAACACTGTGCAAATAATGCCTACAAAGTCAACGTATACACTACTACAGCGGTGGATACGGATTACGTAAAATATATGAATGCTGCTTGAAAAAAAGTAACTCAAGTGGTTTTTCTAGAGACGATAATATTATCAATATTTAGACAAAATGTGAACAAGGTCACACAGCTCGATGGCGGGTTGAAGAAAACAGTGTGCAAATAATGCCTACAAGGTCAACGTATACACTACTACAGCGGTGGATACGGATTACGTAAAATATATGAATGCTGCTTGAAAAAAAGTAACTCAAGTGGTTTTTCTAGAGACGATAATATTATCAATATTTAGACAAAATGTGAACAAGCTCACACAGCTCGATGGCGGGTTGAAGAAAACAGTGTGCAAATAATGCCTACAAGGTCAACGTATACACTACTACAGCGGTGGATACGGATTACGTAAAATATATGAATGCTGCTTGAAAAAAAGTAACTCAAGTGGTTTTTCTAGAGACGATAATATTATCAATATTTAGACAAAATGTGAACAAGCTCACACAGCTCGATGGCGGGTTGAAGAAAACACTGTGCAAATAATGCCTACAAGGCCAACGTATACACTACTACAGCGGTGGATACGGATTACGTAAAATATATGAATGCTGCTTGAAAAAAGTGACTCCGGTGTTTTTTCTGGAGACGGTAATATTATGGATATTTAGACAGAATGGGAACAAGGTCACACAGCTCGATGGCGGGTTGAAGAAAACAGTGTGCAAATAATGCCTACAAGGCCAACGTATACACTACTACAGCGGTGGATACGGATTACGTAAAATATATGAATGCTGCTTGAAAAAAGTGACTCCGGTGTTTTTTCTGGAGACGGTAATATTATGGATATTTAGACAGAATGGGAACAAGGTCACACAGCTCGATGGCGGGTTGAAGAAAACAGTGTGCAAATAATGCCTACAAGGCCAACGTATACACTACTACAGCGGTGGATACGGATTACGTAAAATATATGAATGCTGCTTGAAAAAAGTGACTCCGGTGTTTTTTCTGGAGACGGTAATATTATGGATATTTAGACAGAATGGGAACAAGGTCACACAGCTCGATGGCGGGTTGAAGAAAACAGTGTGCAAATAATGCCTACAAGGCCAACGTATACACTACTACAGCGGTGGATACGGATTACGTAAAATATATGAATGCTGCTTGAAAAAAGTGACTCCGGTGTTTTTTCTGGAGACGGTAATATTATGGATATTTAGACAGAATGGGAACAAGGTCACACAGCTCGATGGCGGGTTGAAGAAAACAGTGTGCAAATAATGCCTACAAGGCCAACGTATACACTACTACAGCGGTGGATACGGATTACGTAAAATATATGAATGCTGCTTGAAAAAAGTGACTCCGGTGTTTTTTCTGGAGACGGTAATATTATGGATATTTAGACAGAATGTGAACAAGGTCACACAGCTCGATGGCGGGTTGAAGAAAACAGTGTGCAAATAATGCCTACAGGGCAAATAATGCCTAAAAGGTCAACTTATACACTACTACAGCGGTAGTAAAATAAAAAAAAGTAAAATAAAAAAAAAATGAATATTAAAAAAAAAAAATTAAAGTTGGTGCTGCTGAACTACTAGGAGCAGCAGATTAGCACACCAGTCCCACTCCCCAACACTGCTAGACTAATAGCACTGGGCTCTTATAGTAGTAGTAGTAGTAGTAGTAGTAAAACAACAAAAAAATAAATAAAAGCAGTCCTTACAAGGACTACTGTTATTGCAGCAGTCAGCAGATGAGATCAGAAGCAGGACAGCTGCCCACTGCAGCTACATACAGAGCACTGCAGTAGAAGGTAGATTACTAGCCAGCAAAGCTACCTAAGCTTAAATGTCCCTCAAACCCCTGCAGACTTCTGTCCCTCCAATAACAGAGCAGTATCAAAACGATTACTAGCCAGCAAACTTTCAACTGTCCCTGAAATCACTAACAGGCAGCAGCTCTCTCCCTACACTATCTCTTCAGCACACACAGGCAGAGTGAAAAAACGCTGCAGGGCTTCGGTTTTTATAGGGAAGGGGAGTGGTCCAGGGGAGAGCTTCCTGATTGGCTGCCATGTACCTGCTGGTCTGGGGTGAGAGGGCAAAAAAAAGCGCCAACAATGGCGAACCCAAAATGGCGAACGTCGCGCGACGTTCGCGAACTTCCGGCGAGCGCGAACACCCGATGTTCGCGCGAACAAGTTCGCCGGCGAACAGTTCGCGACATCTCTATGTGTTAGGTGTAGCATGGGGTAGCTTGGGGACCAGTAAACTGATGTCAAGCAGTCATCACTAAGGCAACCCAGCTCCTTCACTGGAGCCCATGTCATGAATACCAATGTCCATAGATAACTCAAGTTTCTAAACCAATATATTTGGTAAGTATTACAGAGAGGTTCGGCGCAACTGAGATTCTTTTCTTAAATGTATTTTAACTTTACTTTGGGGGGGAGCTTTGGGTTTTTAACTTTACCAATAAAATATTACTTTTACTTCTATAATTTTGGCTCTGTGGATTCCATTGAGTGCCGGATGGCCCATTCCTGTTTATCTGCTTGACATCGGTTTACTGGTCCCCAAGTTGAGGTTCTGGAACTGATGAACCTGGACCACTTAATTAATTTGGTGAGTTATCTACTTTGGTTATTTGTAGCATCTCTCTTTTCTCTTTCTCAGGTGTAGGGAACAAGTATTCAACCTTAGCTGAACTCTTATGCTATTTTATTCCCCCAGTGAATTTTGTAGTTGGCAGATCCTGTAGTTAGAAGACCCTACATGCCTGTACTTTTCCACCTTTCCTTCCTGTTTTCTTGCAGGATGCTGGGAAAATACATTCGGGGGTTATTTATCAAAGTCTGGATTTATCTCATTATTTTCTGAAATATACTCCGACCAAATCCACACTGGTTATTTCCCGTTATTTATCAATACATTTTTCTGAAAAAGTCCAGTGCTGGAAAAACCTAGCACCAAGCATGAAACTCATTTTCTTTATTATAATAACTGTAATTTCAGTGCTAGGACAAATTGAACTGAACTTGACTTTGTATGAGCTGGGATTTCGTTTTTTGAAGTTTACTCACACTGTGCCAGGCTCATTTTGATCGTGCCTTCTTTATATGACCAGTAAAAACACCATGTGGCATGCTGTAGATGAAAAATGAATTATGAACCATAGAATCTACCTCCTGTTTTATACAATGCACAAAAACACACGCCCTGCTGTCATGTGCCTTTATAACATCATTGAGCTCTTTGGTGCCTCCCAATATGATTAGATTTTGAAAGAGGGGTATATTATTGTTTATACATGGGATTCGTTATCCAGGAACCCGTTATCCAGGAATCCGTTATCCAGAAACCAGTTATCCAGAAAGATAAAGAACTATGGGAAGGCTGTCTCCCATAGACTCCATTTTAATCAAATAATTAAAATAAAACAGTACCTTCTACTTGATCCCAACTAAGATAGAATTGATCCTTATTGGAGGCAATATAATCCTATTGGGTTAAATGAATGTTTAAATGATCCAGATTGATCCAGAAAGATCCCTTATCTGTTAAACCCCAGGCCCGAGTATTTCAGGATAACAGGTCCCATACCAATATTCTTTTTACAAATATGTAGAAATAGAGATTGAAGTTAGAATCTTTTCTTGACTGGGTCTTGAGAATTTACCATTAAACTGTCCATATTAACATAAAAATATTAATGATGTCAGCCGGAGGGTATTAAAATGTTATATGTATATTCAGATGTGCCATTTTGCAGGACATGCTTAGACTACAAAGTGATCCCGCTCCCATTAGATATAAGCCCTTTCTTTGCCAAATCCTGACTGCTCTTCAACAAGACTGAAGTCTTTGGCATTTTTCTGCAAACGCAATAGAATTACTGATTCTATAACCCTCCCTGCACTGTCCTGCGCACAAAGAAATGCTCTGCCAAGCAGCCACAGTTCACCCTTAATGAATCTAATTCTCCAACTCTCTAGAGGAATCAAATGTTCTCTTATGTAATAAAGAAAAATCCAAAAGTCAGCTTTGCTCCTAAAAGGTCCTGCATTTAGGAGTGAAGGACGCAGCATGTTCTAGACATATTTTCATAATCAGCCTTAGAAAATTATGACGATCAGGTACAGCAAAAAGCCTTTTTGGAAGGCACACGTTCATCCACGTGCAGTTACTAGAAATGGTGAAGAACTAAAAACTGAAAGCACTTAAAACTATAATGTTACTAATCTGAAGGCTTCTGGGTCTGACCTCCATAGGGGTTATAAAGTATTGCATGGGGACCCAGACTGAAGGCCAATTGACTGAATGCTAATTTACTGCTTTATATATTTCTTAAAGTCAAATCCAGCCTGGTTTTCTATATTTGTATCTTTCTTCTCTAGGGTCATTTTACTTGACATACTAGGCAGGTGGCAACCTTAGTTGCTGGTTGGTCATCCCTGATTGTATATACAGTACAGGCATAGGATCTGTTATCTAAAAACCCATTATCCAGAAAGCTCTGAATTACGAAAAATACCATCTCCCGTAAACCATTTTACCCAAATAAGCCAATTTTTTTTTAGAAAAAATGTCCTTTTTCTCTGTAATTATAAAACTTTGTACTTGATCCAAATTAAGATATAATTATTTCTTATTGGAAGCAAAACCAGCCTATTGGGTTTATTTACATGATTTTATAGTAGACTTAAGGTAAAAATTATGGAGATATCCATTATCCACGAGGTCCTGAACATTCTGGATAGTAGATCCCATTCCTGTATAATCTTTAATATAATATCCTGTATAAATAAAATAATCTTTTTATTAAAAAACTCGTGCTTTTAAATTTTATCTAATATTTTAGCACACCGTAACAGGTTTCTTTGAGGGGGGTCCTCAGCATCTGCAGTCATTGCCCTGTTGAAAATTGAACTTGCCCACAAAGGGGTTTGAACTCAATAAAAATAAAAAAACACTGCTATAAATGGCATACAGTACATCGAACTGTATATTCTTTCTCTTTGGCTCTGTAGCAGAGCATTTATATTACAAATGGTTCACAAGTAAGTTGTAAAGCATTGCTTAGAATTAATTGGTGAGGCACAACATTAAAACAAGGACTCAGAATTGCAAAAGGAAAATCGTGATGCTATCAGGCAGGAGAAGGAAACCGTGACCAGGCCATGCACAGATCTGCATATATCTCATTAAATATATGTTTCCATTCCCACCAGAATAATGCTGTATTAAGCACCACTCATCTCAAAAGCTGATGTATACAGAGGGACGATTGCAAAGGCAAAATCTATTTTCTACACCATGGAAAAAATGTATTAATATGATGTATTTGCTCAACTTAAACAAGTTACTTGTTATCTGTCTGCCTTTGCATAATAACGAACAAGGTCTTGACCGCCTCGAGGAAGATTAGGTGTCCTGAGGCTCATTTTCAATATGGTGGAAGTTAAAGGATGGCGAGCAGTTAACAAAGCGTGTCATGAAAGTGAAGGGGAGTTGTTGATTGTTTTATTGAATATTTGCACTGTGTATAATGGACTCTGTTCCTTTCCCAGCAGAACAAAAAAATAAATACTTTGCTGGCCCTTGATTTTCTACATTATGCACTGAGAGGGTTTCTTGGAAGATTCTGAGAATACAATTGTATATTTCTTTTGGAATATGGATGGTAAATCTAATATGTTTTTATCCTCTTCCATTCAGTGAGTAGTCTGTAATTGGCAAACCAATTATTTTTCTTACCAGTTATATATGAACACTAAGGTTGGATAGAGAAAAGGGGAGGCAGTAGAACCAGTTTTAATACACTGGGATATTTTCTCTTGCCATTGCCACTGATTACACCATCCAGATAGTAGGCATGCATGGAGAATAATCTCCTATTGTAGAATGTTGGTGTGTTAGGAGTCTGTGACAGAATACTGTAATGGCAGAAGAATCCAAGCCATACATATCATGAAACTTAAAGGTAAGGCATTATTTCTTAGAGCAGGGTCCCCAACTATTTTTACCCCTGAGCCACATGAACCTCTGGTTGGGAATCACTGTCTTAGCGTATACAAGATTCTATTAGTAATGTGACACAGTGACATCACTAAGCAAAGATGGCAACACAAAGAACTCTATTGTAAGAATATATTTGACATGCTTTTCATGGCTCTTGTTTGTTACATACACATCATGCCTTTGTTTTAAGGTATTCTGTTTTTATGGTGGACTTTTTATTTTGAAATTACATTGTTTACATAACAAACAATTCTCCCAAATAGTTGTAATATGCCTATATTTATATTAAGGCAGCCACCTAAGTTCATTGTGCCTGACCATGTGCTTTCAGAAAGAACCAGCACTTCCCAATGGAACTACTTTCAGATAAGGTATTGTTTCTCCTACTCAAGGTAACTGGACGAGTCATGGTGGGGTTTGGGTATTTTACTATTAAGTGCTATTCCTATATTTATCACTATGTTGGGCATAGGAAGCGTGATATCATTCCAACTTGCAGTGCAGCAGTAAAGAGTGATTGAAGTTTATGAGAGCACAAGTCACATGACTGGGGGCACCTGGGAAACTAACAACATGTCCAGCCCTATGTCAATTTCAAAATTAAATATAAATAAAAACTGTTTGCTATTTTGCAGGATTCTGCTGGAGCAGCACTATTAACTGATATGCTTTGAAAAAAAAAAAACATGTTTTCCTGTGACAGAATCCCTTTAATGCATTTAAACTGTAGGCTAATGGCAAACGAATGAAAAATAAAAAATACAGTTATGCCAGAACCCACAAAATAAAAACGTCCTATATTGATCTCCACCAATATCTTAAAGTGATGGCATCTACAGCATTGAAAGTAGCCAAATTGTACTGTTAATTAGAGATGTCGCGAACTGTTCGCCGGCGAACTTGTTCGCGCGAACATCGGGTGTTCGCGCTCGCCGGAAGTTCGCGAACGTCGCGCGACGTTCGCCATTTTGGGTTCGCCATTGTTGGCGCTTTTTTTTGCCCTCTCACCCCAGACCAGCAGGTACATGGCAGCCAATCAGGAAGCTCTCCCCTGGACCACTCCCCTTCCCTATAAAAACCGAAGCCCTGCAGCGTTTTTTCACTCTGCCTGTGTGTGCTGAAGAGATAGTGTAGGGAGAGAGCTGCTGCCTGTTAGTGATTTCAGGGACAGTTGAAAGTTTGCTGGCTAGTAATCGTTTTGATACTGCTCTGTTATTGGAGGGACAGAAGTCTGCAGGGGTTTGAGGGACATTTAAGCTTAGGTAGCTTTGCTGGCTAGTAATCTACCTTCTACTGCAGTGCTCTGTATGTAGCTGCAGTGGGCAGCTGTCCTGCTTCTGATCTCATCTGCTGACTGCTGCAATAACAGTAGTCCTTGTAAGGACTGCTTTTATTTATTTTTTTGTTGTTTTACTACTACTACTACTACTACTACTATAAGAGCCCAGTGCTATTAGTCTAGCAGTGTTGGGGAGTGGGACTGGTGTGCTAATCTGCTGCTCCTAGTAGTTCAGCAGCACCAACTTTAATTTTTTTTTTTAATATTCTTTTTTTTTTTATTTTACTTTTTTTTATTTTACTACCGCTGTAGTAGTGTATAAGTTGACCTTTTAGGCATTATTTGCCCTGTAGGCATTATTTGCACACTGTTTTCTTCAACCCGCCATCGAGCTGTGTGACCTTGTTCACATTCTGTCTAAATATCCATAATATTACCGTCTCCAGAAAAAACACCGGAGTCACTTTTTTCAAGCAGCCATAATATATTTTACGTAATCCGTATCCACCGCTGTAGTAGTGTATACGTTGGCCTTGTAGGCATTATTTGCACACTGTTTTCTTCAACCCGCCATCGAGCTGTGTGACCTTGTTCCCATTCTGTCTAAATATCCATAATATTACCGTCTCCAGAAAAAACACCGGAGTCACTTTTTTCAAGCAGCATTCATATATTTTACGTAATCCGTATCCACCGCTGTAGTAGTGTATACGTTGGCCTTGTAGGCATTATTTGCACACTGTTTTCTTCAACCCGCCATCGAGCTGTGTGACCTTGTTCCCATTCTGTCTAAATATCCATAATATTACCGTCTCCAGAAAAAACACCGGAGTCACTTTTTTCAAGCAGCCATAATATATTTTACGTAATGGCGAAAAATGACTATTTTCAGCATTTATATGGCATATTTTTTCTGGCAACTGTGCTTCAGTGGCTGCGTCCAAAAAAACTGGGCAAACAATGCCTACAAGGTCAACGTATGGCAGTTGTTTAAAGAGAACAGTAGATTACTAGCCAGCAAAGCTACCTAAGCTAAAATGTCCCTCAAATCCCTGCAGACTTCTGTCCCTCCAATACAGAGCAGTATCAAGCAGATTACTAGCCAGCAAGCTTACTATCATCTGTCCCTGAAATCACTAACAGCTCTCCCCCTACACTATCTCTTCCAAGCACACACAGGCAGATTTTTCAGATACATTTTTGCCCTTGATCCCCCTCTGGCATGCCACTGTCCAGGTCGTTGCACCCTTTAAACAACTTTAAAATCATTTTTCTGGCCAGAAATGTCTTTTCTAGATGTTAAAGTTCGCCTTCCCATTGAAGTCTATGGGGTTCGCGAACCGTTCGCGAACCGCTCGCATTTTTGCGCAAGTTCGCGAATATGTTCGCGAACTTTTTTTCCGACGTTCGCTACATCCCTACTGTTAATTTGTAACATATTAAAATGTGCATTAGATTGGATTTTCCACTGTTTGGGCTCCAATTTTTTAAATAAATGGTTACAGCTCTAAAAGTACAGTTACAAGTTGCATTTTTTGTAAATGTGTCTCCTTCTATCAATCCAAGACATTGTTAAATTTGATATGACAAACCTTGACCAAAACTAGAATTTTCCACATTGATGTTATAGGTATAGGGAGGTGGTACAGGGCACATGCACCTCCTATCATAGATGTTGGTTCCCTGATGTAGCAAACACCCTGCCTGCTGATACTGGTGGGTGCCAGCATATTGTCTTAAGATGACTGGCTAGGCAAATTATACCAAGAGAAAAGAAACCAAAACAACCGTAATACAGAAGGAAAAACGCCACCAGAAAGCTCTTGTAGCATTTGCACAGAATCAATAGGGGTTATGCAAGTGGCCAAGAGCTTCAAGAGCGATCAGTGGAGTCCATTTATGATAGAACAACCTCAAGAGTTCAGTTAAACTATATCTAGACTGTCGGTATCCTGGAACAGGCCCATGTAAAGGAAGCACCAGCCTGCAGTGGTTCCCCAAAATTGTCCTTCTGACTCAATGAATGATATGTGAGCCAAAGTCTGGTCAAGTAATGAGATGATGTAAGTGTGAGTGAAGGCTCTTAGTTATACTCTCATTTACTGGGATATTGAAGATTTATAAGAGAACTGGTATAAGTTGAAAAGATACAAAGTGTTTGGAGTTTACTGATGCCAATGATCTACTTTGAGAAATAAAAGGTATTGAACTATACATTATTGGGTAAATTAAGTGACTTATTGGTGGCGCTAATGGGATCCATTATCCGGAAACCCATTAACCAGAAAGCTCCATATATCTCCCATATCTCCCATAGACTCCATTTTATCCGAATAACCCAATTTTTTGTAAAAGTACATTTCTTTTTTTTCTATGTAATAATAAAACAATACCTTGTACTGGATCCCAACTAAGATATAATTAATGCTGATTGGAAGCAAAACAATCCTATTGGATGTATTTAATGTTTACAGGATTTTCTAGTAGAGTTAAGGTATGAAGATCCAAATTCCATTATCTGGAAAACCAAAGGTCCAGAGCATTCTAGATAATAGGTCCTATACTTGTACTTATCTGGTTGCAGTAAATATGGCAGCCTCCTAGGGGGTTATTTATCAAGGTCCGAATTTATCTCAATATTTTCTGAAAAAAAATCAGACCAAATCCGCATGGGTTTTTTGGGCTTATTTATTAATGCACTTTCCCGAATTTTGTTTCCAGGAAAAAATCCGAAAAAAACTGTGAAAAATCAGATTTTCACAATTTTTTTTGGATTTTTCATCTGATTTTCACAATTTTTTCGGATTTTTCACCCGAAAACTCAGAATTTTGCCTGAAAACTCTGAAAACTTCGGGTTATTGCCAAAAAACCAGCGCACATCAAAAAATCATTGGGACTTCTCCCATTGACTTATATGCAACCTCGACAGGTCTGAGATGCTGATTTTCAAATTCAGACTTTCTTTCCCATCCAAGAGGTTTAATAAATTCGAAAAATGTGTGATTTTTTTAAAAGTCTGATTTTATATAAAAAAAACCCACAAATTTTTCGTGATTTTTGCATTCGGAGTTTAATAAATAATCCCCCCAGTGTCAGGAACATTTTCATAGGCCCAAACATACCCGATCACCCCCCTTGCAAAATATGACAAAATCACAATGAGTAACACTGATAGAGAAAAAGTTTATTTTTATTTTTTTTCCTGCTAATGTTTTTTGCTGATCCAGTTGATTCTGAGGTAACGGTGAAACCATGGATTTGTAAGGGATAGGCGGCTTAATGCATGTTTACAGGGTATCCAGTCTTCTACCTTGTTATAGTGAGAAATCCTCTGGAGATGGATTGTGCGGAATATTTTAGAATATCTCATCATCTCCTGTGCTAATAGCTAATCTCTGCTGAAAATCTCCTTTGCCTAAGGCTGCTTTGGAGAAATCTCAAGATATCCCGAGGTACAGTAACAGTCTGTTTTACATAAGATATTCTGCACCAGAAATGGGATGGATGTCCTACAAACACAAAAATATCTCTCTATAAGGCTGCTGCACAATTGAGCTACTGTAAGAAGCTAAAAGTATAACCACCTAATTGCCCTGCCTCTGTCAACATTTTGGGTGCTGCCTCATGTCACTGACCCCCTCTCAAGTGTCGCTGACCCAGTCAGTGAAAGGAAAGTGAAATGTAGGACAGTGACCTGATGATCTGCAGCGTAGCCTAGGCATGACAGAGATGGAGGTTGCTTAAGTCCCAACTAGTTCCAAGTTTAGTATTGGGCATTTTAAAGTTTGCTGAGCAGTAGTGATGGCCGAATTTTTCCTGTTTTGCTTTGCCAAAAAATGCACATTCTCTATATTAGGCAGTACAATATAACAGCCACCCTCCCTCCTTAAATGGGTGCAGTGAGGTGGGTTGGTTGAGGCCGGGAAACAATGGGTAGGTTGTCAGGGGAGTTGCAAAGTTAATGGGTGGTTGTGCTATGTTTATATATGACATTTCTTTATTATTACGTTTTACATTAAAACTTCACTTCTTATAATAAATGTTCTGCAGCCTTTTCACCCCACTAATTAGTGTCCACTATGCTATTGGGGTTTAGATTAGGGGGCATGGGGGCAACAGGTGGGTAGTTTACACAGGTCGATGTTGCTCCTGTCATGGAGGTTTCTTGTGTGTGTGTTCGGTGGTGAAATACATTTTTGGCATTTTTGGTAGTGAGTAAGACAGGGACAGTAGTTGTTGGTAGAAAGAGTCAGGCCTACAAGAGGAGCAGGGGGATCCCAAGAAAAGGGGGTCAACAGTGAGACAACCAAGGCACCCTGTTGTGCAAATTGTATTGGCTGAATTTAATGGTGAAGTTTGGGTCATGACTGAGTCTTCCAAGTGCCTTTATCAACCTCACATTTGCTTGAGCAATTAGATAGAGGTAATGTCTACTCTTCAGTAGGGATGAGTAAACTAAAGTTTTAAAAGGTGAAATTTTTGGCAGTGGCAAATATTTTCGTGACTTCATGATAGAATTTTGTTTTGCCAAAAAATGTGGGGTTTTTTTTATGCAGAAAACAAAACGCAAAAATAATTTTTAGAATTTTACCATGTATTTTTTTTTTGACGGAAAAAATACCCTTTTTTCACAGTTTTGGGAATTTTTAAGCAAAGTGAAATGGGCAAGTTTTACTTGTGACTATTTTGCAGCTGTATATGGAAAGTTATATATAGCAGCCTTATAACTTGGCCTAAGATTATGTAAAATGATATTGTATTTTAAGGTGTCCTGTACTGGTATTAGGTACCTTGTTCATTTTTCTACCAGAAACGTGTAAACATTCATGTGAAATGAATCTATATTTATACAGTTGAATGCAAAAGTTTGGGAACTCGAATGACATACAGGTTTTAGATCCGTTATCTGGAACCCATTATCCAAAAAAGCTCAGAATCATCCATAAACTCCATTTCAATTAAATAATTCAAAATTTTAAAACTAATTTTTTTTCTCTAATAATAAAACAGTACCTTGTACTTGATCCAAATTAAGATATAATTAATCCTTATTGGAAGCAAAAACCAGCCTATTAGGTTTATTTATGGGGTTATTTATTAAAGTACAAATTTATCTCAATATTTTCTGCTACAAACTCCGATCAAACCTGCTCGGGTTTTTTCCGCTTATTTATTATTTCCCCGAAAATGTACTTTGCTGGAAAAAAATCCTATTTTCACGTTTTTTTCAGATATTTCATCCGATTTTCACAAATTTTTTGGATTTTCACCTGAAAACTTTGGGGGTATTGCACAAACCCAGCGCAAATCAAAAAATCACTGGGACTTCTCCCATTGACTTACATGCAACCTCGACAGGTCTGAGATGATAAAAGTCAGATTTTATTAAAAAAAAATCAAGATTTTTTCATGATTTTTGCATTCAGATTTTAGTGAATAACACCCTTAATGTTTAAATGAGTTTTAGCAGACTTAAGGTATCAAGTTACAAATTGTGCAAAGACCCCTTATCCAGAAAACCCCAAGTATTCTGGATAACAGGTTCCATACCTGTATTTAGTTAATTTCGTAGGTGACAAGTCGGAAACAGTTACTGGAGGAATCAGTGGGTTAAAAAGCATTATCATATTTGGAAAAAAGTTAAAGCAGAGTTATTGTTTTTATCACCAGCTTTAAAACACAGGAAGAATGAATATAATAACCTTTAATACCTGTTACATTTCCGTTGCATTTGCACTCAAACCCAATTCAACAGGTGTTGGAGCTGCAAATTGGGGGCAAAACTGAGACGACTGACCTGTGCCACAAACATGCAAATGAAAGCACTTCACTTATCATGGTGTTTCACCGCAGCTTAGGTTTAAATGTCAGTATTCACCGCTCCCCCACATGAGCTAGTTAAAAGCTGTTTTTAGTAAGGCGCTCAATCTATAATTAAGCAGGCTATTATAAGCACATTTTAATTAAGGGCATATTCATTTCTCCCCTCATTAATCTAAGTGGTGTCTTTTAGATGGAAACGGAGCTGGTGTCGGTGTAAAAGCTTGCCGAATGAGCGTGCCATCTGATACACAGCAAATGGAAAGAACACAGATTCGCAGTCCTGAGACTTTACGAAAGGATGATGAATAGCACTCAAAATTGCTTCTTAAAGCTGGAGAACATTAGAGAGGAGTATATGAATATAGAGCACTGCATCTACAATGGCCAGAGGTGTAATGAAAATAGACATCATATTGACAACATCTTAATCCAAGGTGCTTGCTAGACACTAAAAATCTTAGCGCTCTGGGATTGCCAGCCAGTCGCAGTTGGAAATCTTGCCTTCTCTGAAGTGCCTTGTTATCTTAATATTCATTACTACTACAGGTATAGGATCCATTATCCGGATACCCATTATCCAGAAATCTCCAAATTACCGAAAGGTTATCTCCTATAGACTCCATTTTATACAAATAATCCAAATTTTTAAAAGTGATTTCCCTTTTCTCTGTAATAATAAAACTGTACCTTGTACTTGATCCCAACACAGACATCATTAATCCTTAATAGAACAAAAACCAGCCTGTTATGTTTATTCAATGTTGACATGATTTTCTAGTAGACTTAGGGCATGAAGATCCAAATTATGGAAAGACCTGTTATCTTGAAAACCCCAGGTCCCTAGCATTCTGCATAACAGGTCTCATACCAGTGCAACCAAACAATAATCCTATTTAGTTTGTGAAGTATAAAAACAATGGAAAAGCAACTGATCTGGCCAATTTAACTACAAAATATAAAATACAGGGTACTGGTCAATACACATTTACTTGTTAGTACAAGTATGGGAGCTGATCCCCAAACCAATTAATATCCATAATACTTGGAAACTACTCAGGATTGGAGGCCCCCATACATGCAGAGATAATTGTCAGAAATGTTTTTTTTTACAATCTCTGTGTATAAGAACACCAGGGGTGTAACTACAGAGGAAGCAGACCCTGTGGTTGCAGGGGGGCCCAGGACTGTAGGGGACCCAGTAAGGTCCCATTAAATGAGAAATTTCAATATTATCAATTTCAATCTTGGGTCCCAGTAACATCTAGTTAGACCACTGAATGACACCCTTATAACCAGCAGTAGAGTCCAAATGGGTATAAGTTGTGCCTGCAAGGGTAGGAGGTGAATTTGGGTGACACATGGGCTATATATAGATATGTGATTCAGTTTGTACAACAGCAAATGTCTATAGGCTCATCACACACAAAGTCCTATACTTACTGTCTAGTATTGGTCAGGTATTTGGTACAAGGCTCCATTGCAGAATGTTGTGTCTTGTAGTCCAATCACTAAAGTATTTGCAGCCTTCATATTGGCAAACAACACCGATATAATTGATTCTCAGGGGATTATTTATCAAAGGTCGAGTTTTAGAGGTGTGTGAGGTTTTTATACCTTGAATGAACTCACAACTCAAATATTTTCAGATTTAAGAAGAAACTCAAACGGAAAAAACTTGAATCAGTAAATTTGAGGTGAACAACCCTACAACTCAAATTAATGGAGTTTTCTGGGGAAAAAACTTGAATTGCTTGAATTAATCGAATTTAACTATTAACACTGTTTCAAGGGACCTCTGCCCTTGACTTCTACATGACTTTGACAGGGTTTAGCTGGAGTATTTTTGGATTCAAGTTATTTCCAGCTTTGAAAACTTGAATTTTTAGGGTTGAATACAACTCGACCTTTAATAAATCTGCCCCTTAGTCTGCACATAGGTATTTTAAGGCATTTCAATGGGCACACTTCTCTGCACATATGTGCACCAAACATTGCATCTAGTAATTGTAAATATGCACTAGAGCAGTGATCCGTAACAAGTAGCTCATGACCAACATGTTGCTCTTTGACCTCTTGGATGTTGCTCCCAGTGGCCTCCAAGCAGGTGCTTCTTTTTGAATTCCTGTCTTAAAGGCAAGCTTTTGTTGCATAACAAACATGTATACTGCCAAACAGAGCCTCCTGTTGGCTGCAAATCCACATAGGAGCTACCAATACCCAATCACAGCCCTTATTTGGAACTCCTGGGAACTCTTTGCATGCCTGTGTTGCTCTTCAACATTATTTTATACTTGAGTGTGGCTCATGGGTAAAAAAGGTTGGGAACCCCTGCACAAGAGTATTAATATTAAGGTTAAGCACAACCATAGTGATTCTCACTCATATAGTTTTACCATATTTTCTCCGTCTCTATACCAAAATCTCCCACCAACAGTACTTCCAAGAATACTTCAGTGGAAAAAGGACTGTGTTGTTGCTGTGATTGTATTAAAATTATTACCTTGAACAGGAACATCAGTGGGATGTTGCACTTGAAATATCCAGAACATTCTAATTTATAAAAGTGGCTTGTTAATGCGTGTTCATAAACTGCACCACTGTACACACTACATTATGGCTGAGCCAATCTGAAAAGCAGAAAGGTCAACAAGACAGAATGCTGTTGCAGTAGGAAAGCTATTCCAAGAAAATATACCAAGCCCGCTTGGAGAAAGCTGTCCTGCACATTACGTGCTAACAAAGAGGAGACGAGAAGCAATTCATTTCTTTTTCTTAGTCGGATCTATGTAGTGCTAATATCAGTCTAGTTTCCCATTACATGCCTGGACAGTTATATTTCCACAGAGGGATACTTGACATAAATAATTGTCATTAGAACACAGGGATAGATGGGTCATCGGGAGTCAGTGAATCTCCTGTATTGGAGCAAAGGCAGAAAAAGCATATCTGGAATCAGGAATTGTATGCTTATAGATGCAATGGAAAAGCTTAGAAAGCCACTTAGTAAATATATATATAAATGTTTAAAAAAAATGAGGGGATATGATGACTGCCACATTTACAGTATTGTGTTTCAAGTGGTTTTTCAACCCTATAGCGTTTGCTGGGCTTCTTACACCCTAGAACTGCTCCATTGTATTTGTTTCAAAGGAAGTACATGAGAGAATCACGAGTGGCAAAAGAAAGAGCTTGTAGCTTAACACAATGTGCAGACTAAATAATGGCAAGGTCTAGAAAATACTGAATTTAAGAGTAAACACATCTAAACAAAGGGATTCTTCAGGGGTTTATTTCATTATGAATTACACATTTGTTTCTCTTACTAAAACATCTTTATAGTCAACACGTTGATAGGTGATGTTCAAAAGCATTAAGAATGAACAAATAGTTGTCTGCAGCTGTACTGCAGTGATGATGCGGTAGTTATGGAAAGGCCATCCATTATCCGGAAGCCCATTATACAGAAAGCTCCGAATTATGGAAAGGTTATCTCCCATAGACTCCATTTTATCCAAAGATTCCGAATTTTTAAAAACGATTTCCTTTTTCTCTGTAATAATAAAACAGTAGCTTGTATTTGATCCAAACTAAGATATAATTAATCCTTATTGGAAGCAAAACCAGACTATTGGGTTTATTTCATGTTTACATGATAACAGGTCCCATGCCTTTACATAGTTTTCCTTTTCAGTGACCCATTAAATTATTTCAGTTCTTTAGGTACATTAGCAATAGTGCTATCGTCCTGTATTTGTACAAATCCATGGGTCTCGGACACCATCTGATATATAACATGTCCTCTCACAAAATGTGTATTAAAGGACCCTTCGGACTCAAATTAGATACATGGATCCCTCATTGTCCCCAACTCAAACAACCTTGCCCTTATTACCTTACAGTGTCTAAATGCAATCCACTTGCCACTTGACCAAATCCAATAATTCTTGTAGGCTGCTGTGTTTGACTTTAGGCACTTCACCTTTAAATAAACCTTTAATATGATATAGAGTACCGTATATACTCAAGTATAAGCCGACCCGAGTATAAGCCGAGGTACCTAATTTTACCTACGAAAACTGGGAAAACTTATTGACTCGAGTATAAGCCTAGACACAACTACAGCCCTGTCTCCCAGCAGCGCACATTCTGCCAAAGCGACACCCCCAGCGATCAACCAGCAAAGTTGATGGTGACAGAGAATTGCCAAACTGATTACTGTGTGCATTGTCCCACTGTCCCACTACCATTTGCAGAGGGTGCTGTGTGATTTTGCCATCACTGTTAATCTTTCGTATAACCAACAGAGGGCACTGTGTGATATTGCTATCACGGTTAATCCTTCATATAACCAACAGAGGGCGCTGTGTGATATTGCAGTCGCTGTTATTCTTTCATATAACCAACAGAGGGCGCTGTGTGATATTGCAGTCACTGTTATTCTTTCATATAACCAACAGAGGGCGCTGTGTGATATTGCAGTCACTGTTAATCTTTCATATAACCAATAGAGGGCGCTGTGTGATATTGCAGTCACTGCTAATCTTTCATATAACCAACAGAGGGCGCACTGTTATTCTTTCATATAACCAACAGAGGGCGCACTGTTATTCTTTCATATAACCAACAGAGGGCGCTGTGTGATATTGCAGTCACTGTTATTCTTTCATATAACCAACAGAGGGCACTGTGTGATATTGCAGTCTCTCCCCAAGCGAACTGTTGGTATAGGAATGATTAAAAGTGACTGCAATCTCAGCTACTGCCCACTGACTCGAGTATAAGGTGAGGTAGACTTTTTCAGCACACTTTGGATGCTGAAAAACTTGGCTTATACTCGAATATATACGGTACCCATTCTTGTTTTTGAATACTCAGCTGTAGTGATGGGCGAATTTATTCGGGAGGCGCGAATTCGCAGCGAATTTCAGCAATTCGCCCCCGGTGAATAAATTTGCGAAAACCGCTGTGAAAATTCGCTGTAAACCTAAAGACAGACGCCGGCGTCCAAAAATGAGACGCTGGTGCCGTTTCGATAATTTTTCGCAGTTTCACGGGAGATTCACACATTTTTCAGTGAAACGCCCAAAATTCACCCACCACTACTCAGCTGTTATGTCAGGACCAGCCCAGACTTGATCTCTTGTGTGTTTGGTTCTGGACACTTGCACTTATCTTGTGAGCCACTGGAGGCTCTTGGGGCTGGTCTTGATCTCTTCATTGATATTCCTGACTCTGCCTGTTCCCAGTATGTCTCCTCTCTGGTCTCCTCCCATCTCGTTACCCTCATGTGTTTCCCATTTTCATTTATGTCCAGTTTATAATCCCAGTCCTGACCCGTGCCTGGCACTTGGTTATTGCATATTTCCTTGCAAGATGTGCCGACCTTGCTGTTCCTCTATTCATCTGATCCTAGTTCCAAGTTCTGAGTTCCTGTGACCCATCCTGTTCCAAGTTCCTTATTCTTGACTCTATCCTTCCTGTGTCTTGATCCCTACCTTTGTGGATTTCCCGGTATTGGCCTGTGTATTAACTATTCTATTGCCTCTTGATTTTGTACTCATGCGGATTCCCCGGTTATGAACTTGGCTTGTTTCTGAGTACGATTCCTGTTTCTGATATCCTTATCACTGCCTGTATTCTTGAGCACTGTTCTGTGAGTTTAACCTTTATCAAACCATGTTTATCATGGCTTCAAGACTCTGTCCTGCAATCTACGGGTATAACCCAAGCTTCCCACCTTACCTATTACCTCCAGAGTACCTCTCTGCAGTGTCAGAGCGTTACATGTTATTTCTGATATTCTTGACTTTTGCTTTTGATCCAGAGCCCCACGGACCTATAGTGCCTTAATTAGCCTGCTCTAATGAAAATTAAGCTATATAAATAATCAAGAGCATGGAATAGAAGGTTGGGGGACTTATAGGTAGATGGGGACTAAGCCCTGAGAAAAAAAGCTGATGTCCTAGGCTCCATGTAGTAATAAAGGAAAAGTTCCAGGACATGCCTATAGACAGGAATACAGTTTGGGTTTGCTCACAAGTTAGGTTGTCTTTGTTACTGCTTGGTAAGAAGAATTGGTAAATGACCCTTTTAGTCATTGCTTACTTTTTTCCCCTAGCAGCTCTCAGTCTTTCCTCCTCATGTTAGGTCCATTATCCTAAGACCCATTATCCAGAAAGCTCTGAATTACAGGAAGACCATTTCCCACAGACTCCATTTTCTTCAAATAATTCAATTTAATTCAATTTTTTTCTGTAATAAAAAACAATACCTTGTAATTGACTAAAATATAATTAATCCTTATTTGAGGCAAAATAATCCTGTTAGGTTTATTTAGTGTGCACACGTTTTTTAGTAGACATACAGGGGTGGTTCACCTTTAATTTATTTAATGATTTCATAGCAGATTTAAGGTATGAAGATCCAAATTACATAAAGATCCATTATCTGGAAAACCCCAGGTACCCAGCACACTGGATATAAGGTCCCATTCCTGTGCAATGATATTTTCAATAATAAACTTATTATATTCTAAAGTGTTAGGAAGACAGCATTAGATTTTCCTAAGGGAACAGGACATCTGCTTAGGATACAGTTAAAGAGGCAATGGGTAGATGAATACAGGGCCTTGTCCAGGAGTTCAGCATTGTCTCATAGCTTGGAGAACATACAGGTTGCTCCCTCTAGATCACCCAGAATCTACATATAGAAACAGGGGATCTAGAGGGAGCAAACTGTATGTTTTCTCTGGAGATGGTGACCATCGCCCTCCCAGGTTGCTACCTACAAATAAAATAATTGAACTAATTGGCTTATTACTGATACACAAGCAACAAAGAAATGTGTTGCCTCTGCTGGAAAGCCTGATGTGATTACAAAGAATTTTCCCCCATTAACAGTCACACTCCTTCCATAAAAAACTAGTAAAGAAGCAAAGGAGTATAAAGCCAAGTCTTGCCAATTAAAAATGTCTGTCATCAATGATTGATGATAGACTTACACTCCTTTAGTAGAGGTTATACAGGAAAAAGTAATTCTTGTGTGCCCTGCCAGAAGGCTAAATGCTGCTGTCCTTCCTATTGCTTTCATGGAAACATATTAGCAAAGGCAAGTATACTCAGTGTCCTAGCAGTCACTCCGATTCCCCATTGGCAAATACTATTTTTACCAAGTTTGCTTGAATGATCAGATTTGCTGAACTATTAAGTTCTCAGTCAATAGTATCTTGTAGCTTGTTTGTTTAATTGATTGCGGTGGTGTGACAGCAACCGCTAAACAAACCTCAAATATTTGCACTCTGAAACTGGCACACCAGCTGACAGCATATTGTCCTCCCTTCCATCCCCACTCTCGCAGCTACAGCTTCTGCTGTTTACCTATTAAGATCTGAGGGAAGAGAACGTTCAATTAATTACAGATATGTTTATATATTTTGTTCAGTTATATGATTTCTGGTAAGATTGGATCCCCTGGGAAAACTTAGATATAGACAGAGCTTTCTGCAATATACCCATGCTATTAAGAGAAGCCTTAAAAGAAGTAAATGTAATAATTAGGCTTATCAGCACAAACACCATCACAGGTCTTCAGTGCTTGCCTATTAAGGGATGCAGAGACTTATATACAGCTATAAAAAGGACTATCATCTTCTAATCTTCTCTTTTAAGGACCATCATACAGAGCCCATCATCCTCCCCCTCCCCTACTTTATCGGTGTAGTAAGGCAGGCAAAATAATGGAAAGATCTAGAAAAAGTAAACTGTAAAGCTGGCCATAGATGTTAAGATTTTTAAAAGATCCGATCATCATCGTGAGACCATGATTATCTCGAAACGATCGTACGAATTGTCCATCAACTAAAAAGACCAATTTGCCAGGAAAACAAAGGGGAGGTGCCTGCTTGGCCCTGCAAACATAGATAGATTACACTGGGACAGACAAAGATTTTTTGACCTGGCCGATCAATTTCCTGATAGATGTCGGCCAAAAAATCATAAGATGTACAATTGTTCAAATCCCACTAACCGCACGATAATTTCGAAGGATTGTTCGGACTTCGCTAAAATCAGTCGTTCGGCAAGAAAAATCTTTGCATCTATGGGGAGCTTTAGGTAAGAGTATTGCCCTCCTCTTTATACAGGTATGGGATCCGTTTCCAGAAACCGGTTATCCGGTTATCTTGCATAGATTCCATTTCAATCAAATAATTCAAAAATGATTTTAATTTTATTTAATTTTAATAATGATTTCCTTTTTCTCTGTAATAATAAAAAAGTACCGTGTACTTGATCCCGACTAAGAAATAATTAATCTTTATCAGAGACAAAACAAGCCTGTTGGGTTTATTTAACATGCACATGTTTTTTTAGTAGACCTAAAGGGGCGGTCCACCTTTAGGTTAATTTTTATTATTATGTTATAGAATGGCAAATTCTAAGCAACTTTTCAGTTGATCTTCATTTTATTTTTTTTATAGTTGTTGAATTACAGGCATGGGACCTGTTATGCAGAATGCTCGGGACCTTGGTTTTCCGGATAACAGATCTTTCCATAATTTGGATCTTCATGCCCCAAGTCTACTAGAAAATCATGTAAACAATAAATAAACCCAATAGGCTGGTTTTGCTTCCAATAAGGATTAATTATATCCTAGTTGGGATCAAGTACATGGTACTGTTTTATTATTACAGAGAAAAAGGAAATCATTTTTAAAAATTTGGCTAACTTGAACAAAATGGAGTCTATGGGAGACGACCTTCTGATTCTTTCCACCTTTTGAATGGGGCTCACTGACCCCATATAAAAAACAAATGCTCTAAGGCTACACATTTATTGTTATTGCCTCTTTCTATTACATATCTGCCCTCTCCTATGCATATACATGGTTGCTAGGGTAATTTGGGCCCTAGCACCAGGATTGCTGGAATTGCAAACTGGAGAGCTGCTGAATAAAAAGCTAAATAATTTAAAAACACAAATAAGAAAAAATGAAAAGTAAATGTAAACTGACTCAGAATATCACTCTCTTCATCATACTAAAAGTTAATTTAAAGGTGAACAATCCCTTTACAATATGGAGATACAAATTATAGAAAGATCCATTATCCATAAAAAGTCCAGTTCTCGAGCATTCTGCATAATAGATTCCATACTTGTTTCCTGATTTTCTATCCCAGGTTTAGGCTTGTGGGTATCTATGGAAAAACAATTATTTGATCATACTATTTTGGGATGACATAGATATGTTCCCAGTTATAGATAACTCATAATAATTCTCAACAGGTTGAAATATTCTACTTCTATAAGGGTGAGTTCAAAATAAAATGTGAGTATACTGTTGAGCTGTAGACTAGTGAAGGGGGAATTTGCGCCATTTCGCTTTGTTGAAAAATTTGCGAAATTTGCGAAACGGCGAAAAATCGTGAAACAGCGTTTTTTTTACGCCAGCAAATTTTTGCCGGCGAATTTCAGTGCCCATGTCCTGTAGTGCACAGAACTATTTCACAGATTTTTATGGAAACATTTTAACTTGTTAAAGGGATCCTGTCATCAGAAAACATGTTTTTTTCAAAACGCATCAGTTAATAGTGCTACTCCAGCAGAATTCTGCACTGAAATCCATTTCTCAAAAGAGCAAACAGATTTTTTAATATTCAATTTTGAAATCTGACATGGGGCTAGACATTTTGTCAATTTCCCAGCTGCCCCTGGTCATGTGACTTGTGCCTGCACTTTAGGAGAGAAATGCTTTCTGGCAGGCTGCTGTTTTTCCTTCTCAATGTAACTGAATGTGTCTCAGTGAGACATGGGTTTTTACTATTGAGTGTTGTTCTCAGATCTGCCAGGCAGCTGTTATCTTGTGTTAGGGAGCTGCTATCTGGTTACCTTCCCATTGTTCTTTTGTTTGGCTGCTAAAGGGGAAAGGGAGGGGGTGATATCACTCCAACTTGCAGTACAGCAGTAAAGAGTGATTGAAGTTTATCAGAGGACAAGTCACATGACTTGGGGCAGCTGGGAAATTGGTAATATGTCTAGCCCCATGTCAGATTTCAAAATTGAATATAAAAAAATCTGTTTGCTCTTTTGAAAAATGGATTTCAGTACAGAATTATGCTGGAGCAGCACTATTTACTGATTCATTTTGAAAAAAAATGTTTTTTCCCATGACAGTATCCCTTTAAGCTCTTTAGATAAAAACTGCACTGCATATACTAGACTGGGTCTTACCAGTATTTTGTAAAGGGGAAGAATGATCTCATTAGGGTTCATTTTCATTTTGAACAATTTTTTTTCCCATGACAGTATCCCTTTAAATTTCTTAACACAATTTTATTGCATCTCCTTATTTATTAAATAAAAAGGGCATGTTTTTATACCACTGGGCCTGATGAATTTGTGGCATTAGATCATGCCTATAAATTATGCAAGGGAGAAATATATTTATTAAAATAAAGATGCATTTTGGTATGTATAGTTCCAGGAATATATGCAGGAGACGGCTGATAAGCTCAGATGAAATGAGCAAGAGAAATGCAGCAGAGAGCTGTGTTTCTGCGATACACCATCAAATGAGTTGCTCCCATGCTCTGGGAGGGATGCCTTGTCCAAGCTGTCTCTCTGATTACACTTTTAACTTTATTACTGATGAAGCTGCATGAGTCCATAATGATGCGCTAGATCTCCCACTGTGCCCCGCACGCCCTGCGCTAGTACTTTCCCTCTTGTTCAGGCATCTTTGATGGCTCTGACGGTCTGACCTGTTTTGAATTCCTCCAGATTGCTTTCATTTGGAACTTCCCTGGCTGCTATTGCATTCCACTAAAGCAAATTAAAATATGTGGCTTGGGCCTTATACACGTCGAGAAACACAGATGTATCCGAGTCACAGTGCTGATATTTCCATAATGCATTGCATTCCCTGGGACTGGCAGACAGCACAGAAACTCCGAGACCAATCTTTTCATGGGCAAGCGAGGGTAGAAGAACAGTTGACGCAGAATGGGGAGGGAAAGGAATGCACAGTTCCTAGTAACCCTTGTAGGCCATCCCATGTACTTGAAAATAATCTTCTGATACAGTATAACCATGTGATGAACAAACTGCAATTGATGGGTTAATATCTTCTGAGCTAATATGATACTACACTGTAATCTGATTGTGTTTGAAGGCATTGAGAAGGAACTGATAGCCTGGCTACACATGATTGAGAGTAGAGTTGCACTGATATTAGTTTACGGCACATTAAAACAGTAGCATGAGACTTATTCTGCCGACATATGGTTCATTGCAGAAGAAACAATCTAATTAATACATGTGTGTGCTGTCATGCCATGTAAAGGCTAACTCTGTGGGTTTGGAATTATTGCACATGGATTTGGGGCTTTCTACTGCATCATACCGCAAGTTGTATTGCTGTCAGTTGGTAACATTTATTTTCAACCTACTGCAGCCGTAAGGTGGCCC
This sequence comes from Xenopus laevis, assembly GCF_017654675.1. Classification (NCBI taxonomy): domain Eukaryota; kingdom Metazoa; phylum Chordata; class Amphibia; order Anura; family Pipidae; genus Xenopus; species Xenopus laevis. Next base: position 127,855,268 of record NC_054375.1, on the reverse strand, counting down.
TGTTGTTTTTAAAACAGTTTCAAAACTGCTGCTCTCTTGAAAACTAGAAAACAAAAATTATGCAAAAGTGCTTACAGAAATATACTATAAAAAGGGGCCATATTACCATAACTGCAAGCATGTTGTCTTTGTCCATCTTACCCCTACTCTCTGACTTGGCTTATTCCTTCTCTGTCTTTATGTTGGCTCATAGATGGTGAGGAAAAAATGTGTTGGCTCTAGGACTACTGACTTTAAATGAGATGAAATAAACTTTTCCTTTTTACCTTACCGGCTGGCTGCAGGAGTGCGTGCTTTTTTCTTTTGGCTCATAGATAGTGCTACATATTTTTTCAGGTTGTGCGACAGACAAGTCACTTTATGGTGCTTATTCCAGAAGGACGGAGAGCTTAGAGGCACATTTACTAACGGTAGAATATCGAGGTTTAATTAACCCTCGATATTCGACCATCAAAGTAAAATCCTTCGACTTCGATCGAGTATCGAAGTCGAAGGATTTACCACAAATACTTCGATCGAATGATTGAAGGAAAAATCGTTTGATCGAACGATTAAATCCTTCGAATCGAATGATTCAAAGGATTTTTATCCATCGATCGAACGATTTTCCTTCGATTAAAAAAAGCTTAGAAAGCTTATGGGGAAGGTCCCCATAGGCTAACATTGTAGCTCGGTAGGTTTAAAGTGGCGAAGTAGGTAGTCGAAGTTTTTTTAAAGAGACAGTACTTCGACTGTTGAATGGTCGAATAGTCGAACGATTTTTAGTTCGAATCGTTCGAGTCTAAGTCATAGTCGAAGCAGCCTATTCGATGGTCGAAGTACCCCAAAAAAACCTTAGAAATTCTAAGTTTTTATACTTCGAATCCTTCACTCGAGCTTAGTAAATGTGCCCCTTGGTCTAACCAGTTCTAGTCCCCTGTGAGCAAAGATGGATTATGTGCAAAGCTCCCTAGGCTAATAAGCACATCCGTTTTAGGGGCCCTAACAGATCAAAGCTTTCAAGGCAATAATTATATTTTGTTTTGTGTATTGAATTGTTTCTTGTGCTGCTAACTTTATACTCTAACTCAGTGATCCCCAACCAGTAGCTGTTGAGCAACATGTTGCTCTCCAACCTCTTGGATGTTGCTCCCAGTGGCCTCAAAGTAGATGATTATTTTTGAATTCCAGGCTTGGGAGCAAGTTTTGGTTGTATAAAAACCAGATGTACTGCCAAACAGAGCCTCAATGTAGGTTGACAATCCACATTGGGGCTACTTAATGGCCAATCACAGCCCTTATTTAGCACCCAGGAACATTTTTCATGCATGTGTTGCTCCCCAACTCCTTTTACGTCTGAATGAAGCTCACGGGTTCAAAAGGTTGGGGATCCCTGCTCTAACTAATATCAATAATCATAGCGTTATAAAGGGCATTCCTTACTGAGCAACATTCCTCAAGCAGTGATACCTTTACCGTCTGGTTTAGTGATGGTGATGGTTTAGATTTCCATTGCAACCAATATGTGTTTCAAAAAAGGAGCATATGCATAGTATTATGGGGGCTTTATATAAAATTATCAAGATTAATATCTGGAATGAAATTCTCTCCTCCTATTCATTCCTTCACTACAAGAACATGCCAAATTGCTGTCTTCATTCCAGGCCTCGTTGGCTGAGTAAGAACTCATTGTCCTCTCCTGCCATGATGGCTTTATTCAGTTTATGCAGACACATGTCATTATGGCAGTGCAGTTGATTAGTTCTTAGCATTGCCAGCACTGGGGGTCCTATGTTCAATTTCAGGCAGGACAATAAGAAATCTAAGTTTCCCCAGGTCTTCCTCTGTGTTTCTTCCATGCCCTAAAAAACATACAGGCAGGTTAATGGGCTCCTGATGAAATTGGGCACCATGTACAGTATTAATGTAATGGGAAACATAGACTGTAAGCTCCATGAAGCATATGAAGGGAAGACCTATCAGATGATGACCTCAGCAACCCAAAAGATATGGAGGCCAAATATCAATCAGACATGTTGTTGGCAGGATCTCCATACATGCACCATGAATATGTCAAGTCTGTTTGCAGGGGCCAAGTTGCCAGTTTTATCATTACAATCATTTCCAAATAGTGATGGGCGAATTTATTCGCCAGGCACGAATTCGCGGCGAATTTTCGCGATTTGCCGCTGGCAAATAAATTTGCGAAACGGGCGCGAAAATTCGCTGACGCAAGTTCGCCGGCGTCATTTTTCACCGTTTCGCTAATTTCATGCAAAATTCGCAAATTTTTTGGCGAAGCGAAACGTCGCAAATTCGCCCATCACTATTTACAAACATAGGGAGGATATAGCGTTCATTATTGTAACTGCACTAGACCAATGGATTCTGTGAGTTTTTAAACCAGTGAAAACATTCACCTGTTCTTAAGCCAGATGGTCACAATTTTAAATAAGACCATTGTGATTTCATAGTGCATAGTTCTAGCCAATGAGATATTGCTGATCTTCAAATATAAACATCCCTACAGTAATGTTTTAATTCACCTTGCTACTGAACGTATTGAGGGGTGGGGGTGAACCTGAATTCATTTTAGGATATTAGTGGCTACATTGGTTTGTATTTAAATTACTTTATGCATAATTACATTTGGGACTGGAGATCCTGTGGTTCCAGTCTTTGTATCCAGCAGATAAGGATATTTTAATACCTGATATATGTTATAATTAAACATGAGACATTCTGATGATATAACTTGCTCATACAGCTGAAGCACTTGTTCTATGCTAGAAAGTGAGAACAAATAAACAAATCAGTTTTCTTTAGGTGAAATAAAAGATGAGCAGCCAGAGAAGACCTCCCAACGCCTTCCCTTTGTCTATCTCTCATGCCTCCAATCTCATTTTTATTGTGTGTTTTGTCTTTTTCATATAAACCCTAAGCAAGGGAGGGTCTAGTAGAAAGAACCTATCACTCCCAGATATACAATGGGACACAGTATTGATAGAAAGAAGAATCTGTAGAAAAGCTTTAGCAAGATGCATTTCCACCGGCCGAGCCCAACAAGTCTCTACTAGACCCTCCAGCAGCATCAGGTTTTGCTGCCCCTATTGTTCCACCCTTGAATGATGTGAGTAAGCACAAGGTTTGAATCTGAATGGTCAGTTACCCCTTGCATATAGCTTTCAGAGATAATGTATACCTTCAATGTTTACTTCTGTGCATGAAGAAGTGGCAACCTTTGTCTCTCCAAATATTGTTCTACTCCAACTTTCTTCATGCAACTAACAGATAAAAACGTGACTGTTGTTCTATTCAACAGCTGGGGAGCCACCATCATCAGTGACCTAAAAACTGGCAATTTCATGCTAATATAATGCTAACATCCTCTTCCCTATCCAGAGCATCTTGCAGACAGCGCCCTTATTGTAGGAGGCCGATCACGCTTCAGTCATTTCCTAAAGGCAGAGCAGAGCCTGAGGAGCAGCACATCCTAATTAGATTAACTGCAACTGTCGGAGCTGTTAAATCGCTCATACTGAAGGAAGCAAATTGCAGATTGTACATATCAGTGTACAATCAAACAGAAAACAGGTGTTTGCTAATTAAAATGGAGATTTTAATGAATGACCTCAGCGGTTTTGGTGAATAAATACCATTCCAGCATCTGCCGTGTATTTTCCGTCCAAATTTGCTTTCATTCTCTTTGAAAGGAACAAAGAAAGGGGGGGGGGGGCTAGAATAACCGCATCTCCTTGGTGGGTGAGACACAGTCATCACAATTGATTTAGGAGACTGTTCTTCATCTTTTTAATGTGCAGAAATAATTACAGCTCAGGCTGAGACAATTTCTCACTTTCTCTGCGCAATTTAAAGGCCAATGGGTTGAGTGGTCGAAAGCTGTATGGTTTATCCCTAAAGAGGATTACTTCCCTGTCACACACCTGCCATTAATGTTCGTTCAGCCACCCAGCTGGGATACTTTTTGGGAAATTTATTTCTAAATGGTATTTTGGAGACACAAAGCAATAAATAATTTTCTGAAAACACTCTTATAATAATATTATGATAAATTATATATTGGGATTTTCCTTTCTCCAGGACGCAGTGCTTTAAGTGATATTTTTCTATTACCTACTTATAGTCATTGTAATAAATGCTTGTTATTAATAATTTGCCATACTTTGTGTAAATTATTTATCTTGTTGTGCTACCAATAAATAGAATATAAAAGATCTACAGCCTAAAACCCCAAACTATGCACTGACTTTGCTCAATATGCAACTGTGCCATCAAGGACCTCCCCACAGGGGGTCATGAACATTCTCTTGCCCTCCCTACATTGGTTTATTAAAGCTGGACCCATCAGTGCTGACACATTGACGATGACATTCTTGACAATTTTCGTGCCTTGTTCTTTATGGCTCAGTAGGATAATTGCAAATAGGAAGGTCCATACAGAATGGGTTTGCAAAGATGTTGAAGAACTTGCCTGGGCTGCTCAGATTCCTTAACCCATATGAAAACCTGCGGGATAGGGATGAGCGAATCTGTCCCGTTTTGCTTTGCCGAAAAATTTGCGAAACTGCTGAAACATTTGCGAAACAGTTAAAAAATCGACAGCATAAAATCCCAAACTATGCACTTACTTTGCTCATTCTGCAACTGTGCCATCAAGGACCTTCCCACACTGGGCATGGACATTCTCATGCCCTCCCTACATTCGGGTTATTAAAGCTGGACCTATCAGTGCTAGTGATGGGCGAATCTGCGAAAAATTCACAAAATGCATTGAAGTCAATGGGCGTCAAAATAATTTTGACGCGAGTGACAATATTTTTGTTTGACAGATTTATTCGCTGGCGGTGAAACGTGGAAATTCACCTCAAATTTGCACCTGTCAATTTTATTCGCCCATCAGTAATCAGTGCCCATACACAATGGGCAGTGGCAGAACTACCAGGGGAGCAGGGGGTGCGAGCGGACCAGGGCCCGCACCCCCTCAGGGCCTCCCGGCAGCCCGCTCACCAGTGAAAGCCGTCGTGTACAGAGGGGGGCGGGGCCCGGCTGCGTGTCACGCACCAGGGCCCGTCCCCCTCTAGTTACGGCACTGAGAATGGGTTTGACTGGGCTGCACAGATTCCTGACCTTAACCCAAGTGAAAACCTGTGGGATAGCGATGAGTGTATCTGTGTGCACAGTGTGTTGTGCCTTAGGCATAATGAGTAAGTGCAATATAAGTATTTATACTATACACTACAAAGACAGGGGACAAACACCTTGTTTATGTAATAACATAAACATAAACAGCATCTAGAAACCTGGATGGATTTTTGCACAAAGCATATTATTAAATGAAACCCACTTTAATTTCCTATATGAGGTGCTTTTTTAAATGTAAAAGTAGGTTCTTTGTAAACCAAAATTTCCCTTTCAAATAAAAATGGAACACATTTTTCAGCACAGATTTCCTTTCCCCATCCCTTTATTTCAGCCTTATGGCACCTGGTATTTGAGTAGTAAATTAAATGAGACGCATGGACGACTCTTATGGAGAGTCCACACATTATATAATGTTCTACTATGTATTACAATGCTAGTAATAACATGCAGTCTGCATCGTAGAATCGTGCATTCCAATAAAAATTAGAAATATATGCAGAAGCACAATTTATAGCATAGTAAATGCATTTTTATAGTTGGTAGGAAGATTCCCAGTGCTGAAGATGTAGCAGCATGGCTTGCCAAACCTATTATATACTCCATAAACTAGGACAGAGAGATGAGCTGCTGGAACAATTATCAGTTAACAGTGTGTGCAATTTCCAGGCCATTTTTCATTACCAACCTGTAATTACGATCCGGTAAGCCTATCCCTAAAGAGCACTTTTTGGAGTATGGACTGGCACAGGCTAAAGGTGTGGTTTGGATTAAGGGTGCAGTATAAAATAGGGGAGACTGTGTGATGGTTCAGTCATTCAGTCTTTAGGAACAAGAGAACTGGGATGGGCTCTGAAGCAATGAATGAGATCAGGCTAACATTATTTTTAAGAGGTAAACGAATGGAAAATAAAAATTCTATAATGCTTACTAAACATGATGAAAGGCAATCTACTTCTTGGCTTGTGTAAAGAGCAATGCAATAAAGAGGTTATTTTGTTTAATTAATAGCTTCTTGGAGCGTTTCGCATTGAATGAGCAATTCATAAACTTCACGTGGTTCTATAAATCACTGTGTCCCATATCTGTAGCAATTATGTGCCTCCGACCATCCATCTCCTTTGCAGCACAAATGGTGAAAATGCTATTGGCAGGACAATTCAAATGCTTTGTAATAGATTTTTGCTTTAGACATAGACTGAGCCAACAGTCTGAAATACTGCACTGTGGCATTACAAATCATAAGGAACAGGAAGGAATCAGAAGTATGATATTTGAGGTCCAATATACAGGTGAGATCTTCCATTGATGGTATACATTTCCTACCTGCAACTGTCATAGATACAGTAACTAACACATATAAAATATTGCCAATTTTGGCTAATGTGGTTATAGTGGTTATGGCTAATAACCAATGGCTAATTCTTAGCAACTTTTCAATTAGTTGTCATTATTTATTTGTTATAGTTTTTGAATTATTTGCCTTCTGCTTCTGACTTTTTCAAACTTTCAAATGGGGGTCACTGACTCCATCTAAAAACAAATGCTCTGTAAGGCTACAAATGTATTGTTATTGCTACTTTGTATTACTCATCTTTCTATTCAGGGCCCCCTCTATTCATATCCCAGTCTCTTATTCAAATCAAAGTATGGTTGCTAGGGTAATTTACACCCTAGTGACCAGATTGCTCAAATTGCAAAATGGAGAGCTGCTGAATAAAAAGCAAAATAACTCAAAATTCGCAAACAATACAAAATGAAAACCAATTGCAAATTGTCTCAGAATATCACACTCTACATCATACTTAAGTTACAAGTTAACTCAGTGATGGATGACTCCTTTAAGATATCCTTCTGCCATTTTTATTAGGTATTCCAGAGGGCAGCCAAAGTGTAAGACTGCCCCCCATTGGGGTCCCTGTAAGTGTGGCAATGAAAGCTCAGCCTGAAGGCCAGTTAGGGTTATTAGGGAGAATGCACTTGGAAGGGGGATTTGAAGTGACAACTTACGGCAACCACAGGTTGAGAGAGCTGAAAAGTACAAGAACCAAAAGAAGAGGGATATGTAATGCTGTTTAATGAATGCCCTTGCCTTCTGGTCTGTAAGATCACCTTCATCCTGTGCTAGACGTCTATTACATAGACCCATCACCTGCTTCTTTACAATGCATTTATTTCTTCTTCAGTTTCAGGATGTATCCTCTAACCCCAGAAAACACCCCGTGTTTAAATATGATGCCTTTTTGACTTTTATTAAGACTTTTTATGGAACTGAATATTTCTGTCTTATTGCCGCTGTATCCTCCCTAAACTGTACATGTTAGACATTTAAAGCATATCCTGTGCTGGGGGGCTAGGGGTTACACTAGGCACCCTTGAAGATATTTTTTTGGGGGGTCTGGGCCCACCAAAGCTGCCACATTAAGGCTCGCCCTCTGCCACCCCTACAGACCCCCAGCTGCAACCTCCTTCCACCCCTTTCACTCCCACCAGAGCGTGCCTCCTTACCTCTTCATGTTGCCGCAATCTGGACAGGGAATAATAAGGGAGTAGCGCAGATGTAGGGAGCAGGTCTGGGCTGGTGGGCCCACCAGGCTTTTCTCAGTGTCCCGCCAGCCTAGTTTGACCCTGGGAAAAATTCAAGGCACATCCCTGTAAGAGTCTTATAATATGCACAATATGTTGTCCCATTTTGTATTCATGGTCCTCCTTCTATGTAACTAAATTCAAGTTGCTCAGCACATTTCACAGTGTTGTTCATCTTGGCTCGTTTAAAGTTAAGGGGTTAAAATTTAAATTCAAATCAGTGTCCTTAAAGACTGTGTAAAACCTGGGGCTATTAGAGATTACTAACATGACTGCACCATTGGTGGAACAATAAATCATCTCAGTGCTCTTTCTCTAATGCAGAACATTCTGACATTGACTCTGATCTTTGTCCCAGTTCAGATTCTCAACATACCCTCTGGTTCCAGCACTGCCCTTTCATTTACCAAAAGAAAGAAGGTTTCGATGCCTCCTCTGCAATAAAGGGATTAAACAGGCAACAGAAAGGAAAAAAAAACATGGAGGCAATCTTTAAAGCAATCACAGAATTGAATAATGAGGAATCAGGAGATCCCTTGTGTTTTTTTTTCCCTTTGTTCGCAGTCAAGTTAAAATAACGTGAAGACCTGACACAATATAAAGGTCTTATTAATAGGTTCAATCAACATGGAAGCTGAAAGGAAATCAATTGTGCCGTCCAGATTGAGTATGAATGCGAACGATTTTTGTAGAAAGGCTTGTGTACATGTCACGGTCAGCACCCTAAATTCAGAACCAATGCTAAGCACCCTGTTCTCAGCTCTTGCTTCCGCCTTTAACAGCTGCCTTTCACCTCGGGAGGAGCCCTCGGCTAATTGGATGCCGCCGGGTCTTATTAAGAGAGGAGCCAAGTGAGGGGTTCTGAACGAGCAAAGAGGCACAACGGTAGTGCAAAGTCTTTGGGCAGAAGGTCACGGTACAAGGCGTAGTCAGATCAGGCCAGGTCGGTGCAGGCAGAGTACAAGTGGAGTCAGGCAGGCAAGGGTCAAACTAGGAGATCAATCAAGAAGAGTCAAGACAGGCAGGGGTTGGATTTCAGAGTAGAATAGTCGGTTATCAGGCAGCAGAATCAAGACAGGCAGGGTTCAAAACACGAATCAGATAACAAAACAGGATACAGATTAGCTCCCAGGAACTCACAATGAGGAAACCTATAACGGGCAACTGAAAAATCCAAAAGGCCCCTTTAAATACGTTCAAATTTTGCGCCATTGCGCGCTGGCGTCAATGCGCCTATAAATAGAAGGAATGTACACCGTGCGCGCCCTAAGTAACCGGCATTTGGGACGAAGAGGAGAGGCTATCAGGGAGTTGAGTTGTTACAGTACAGCTGTCTTCTTGCTATGCTCCTTTATAGTTGTTCTACGTATTCATGTGGTGTACTGTACATACACAGTTATATAGCAAGTTCTGTGTAATTACTCCTAAACCCCAATGTCTCCAACAGAAACACTCCTTCTCTAACAGGGCCCCATTTAAGTGCAAGTACCTACTAATGTCTGTTCAGCAAATCCCTATCGGAGAGTTTTTATAGGATTACATTCTTTTGCAAACCGATATATAAAATATTGCACATGGACAGCTAATGTAATAAGAAGCAACTTTTCCAATATACATCAATAACATTCCAATTATTTTAAAGTTGTTTGTTAATGTAATTGCTATTGAAATCAGCATTTGCCATCCATTTGTATTTTCTCCATGGAGAATTCTATTCCACCCCAGCCAGGACTCCAATGTCTCAATCTTCATAAAAAAGGACAGTGACAGAGGTGCTCAAGGCATTGTGTGAAATTAAGTCTTGGCTGGAGGAGAACTGTTTGCTTCTCTGGGCCGGGCCAGGCCAGCCGGGCACCCTATTCAACCTTAGTTAATACACTGACTCATTTTGTAGCAGTTCCTTTAATGCCCATGCACATGGTATATGAGAAAATGGATTTAAAACACTTTGCTATTAACAAACACGGCTCCTGATTTATATTCTGGGGATTTGTGATCTATTTCTTTGTGGATTATGCCTGCCTTTTATATTTATATGGGAAGGGGGTATATTATTTTGTTGTTGATTTACTGTATCAGTGTGGGATTGATTTAACTTTGATTTGTGTTATAAAGTAAATTAATTCTGCAGACACTATCATGCTGTGCTCTAGACTTGAGTCATTTTTTTCTTGGCAGTGAAAGGCTTAGGAGTGTTGTTTAGAGTTCTGGGTTTTTAAAGCTTAAACTATATCTAAAAACAACATGCAATGCATTGCACCACTTGCTTCTTTATTCATAATCTTTCCTTAACAACTGGTCGGGTGGGAATCACCCAAAGCAGAAAACAAATAATTGAGACAATATGAATTAAAATGTAGCCTGTGTTTTATGTGTATTGTTTGCTCCATTTTGTGGTACATTTTTAATTCTTTTTTAATTGTTGCACAGTTTAATGGTAGACCTGGAACTAAGGGCGATCTTGAACGTTTGATTGTCTTGAACGTTTTGATCGTTTTGTAGCTCTTCGGGTGAGGGACACGTGTTAACATGAAAGTGTACTGGTTTCTTTCAGGCAATCCCCACTCAAATGAACAGAGGGGCAATACTGAGATAGCCCACACATTAGGATTTATTAATGGGACAATTGATCCATAAGGAATCAGAGCAAATTAGATTTATTATGGTTCAAACTAATTTTAGTGATCTTAAAGTGATCATCCAAAAACCCCATTCCAAAAAAGTGGCATTGGTCAAGATCTCATCCAAGAGGGTACAGACCCTTCCCATGCTTAAGTCCTTATCATGGCTTCCCATAAAACAAAGAATAACATACAAATGTCTCCTCTTAACCATCAAGGTCCTTTACTCCTCTGAACCTAACTACATCTCACCTCTCTTTACATGTACCTGGGCGATTCCTCTGCGCCTCTCAGAGCAACCTCTTGGTTGTATCCACCCTTCTGTCTTGCTGCTCCTTATATTTGGAATTTCATGCCTGAATTTCTCTGGAGAGAATCCTTCTTAAATTTATTCAGAACTAAACTCAAAGGGGGTAATTTTTAAAGTTTTATAAATGTGACCATGCACAGGGAAAATATATCACTGTGCGAACCAATCTGCCCTGAGCAAAGTTTATAAATGTGCCCCAAAAACTACCTGGAGCACTTGCATAACACCTGAACTGGGAATTGGCACTTATATGGCAGTGTCACTCACTGTAAACTGCAGCACTTAACATCCCCCTATTTGTGCCTGTAAGTTACCCTCTCATTTAGATTGTAAGCTCTACGGGCAGTTAAATATATCTATTGGACAGTATATTCCCATATGCAACCCCAGAGTTCTGCTATAGAAAATGCCTGGTGCTCAGTACTCCAGGGAGATGGCAATGCCTGGCAGGTCTGGACTGGGAAACTGGCCCTGGTATTTCAAATACACAAAGATCCAAATATCCCCCACCAGCCCAATAAATAGTGACTGTCTATGACTCCTATAAAAGGCAGAATCAATAGATTGCCAATACAAGCCTGTTCCATAGTGAGTATTGTGAATAAAGAATGGAACCAACACTCTAAAGGCAATACAAAATGGGGACTACATTGTGGAGTTGTGCCCATTCAGCGAAGGAATGAAGCCCAGGAAAAATCATTGGAGTTTTGTTAGAAGCACCCACATGCAACATTGGATCTTTGCTTGAATCAGTGAAACCTGGCGACTAGTTTGATCCTCTGTACTTAATAAACACAGTATATGAAACAACGTATGCAGGATACTAAATGGTTCTATGTCATTGGTGGCTCTCCTTTAGCTCTCTAGCTCTTACTGAGATCCATCAACCAGTTGAACTTGAACATCTGGGACACTGATATCCCAACTTTGGGTCCTTGCTGAACATTTTGATAACCCACAATATACCCACACAGTACGGTCTCAAGTTTTTAAAAAAACAGCCTGTGATCTTTTTTTAGCATGTAAAGGCTATCTGTAGTAAGAAGCTGGCACTTCCTATGCTACTGTACACACATCTCTTTCTTCCAGCTGTTCATAAAAGCCAGTGACATTTCTGCAGAATTCTCTTCTGCTGAGCGGAAAATGGGATTACCACCTCTTGTGCTTCAAAGTGCCACTACGGGCCAACAACATGCCCCCCTCAACAATGTTTATCTGTTGCTAAGACTCGGTGGATTCAACACTGAAAGGCAAAGTCTCATATTCTGCAGAAGTTTTATTTGCTTCCCCTTTTATTAGAGGTCCTGGGAACAGTCATTATTTATGAATGCTCAGCATCAATAAGATTAAAGAAGAGAGGTGGCGATTTGTAAACATTATTACAATAGGGTTTTGAATTAATAGCTGATTACTGCTGGCCAGCCTAACGAAAATTGTTCACTTGAGTACGAATGCAGCATATCATTTATTTGAGTTAGCTGCAGTAACAACCGTGGCACAACAGGGGTGATTCACCTCAAAATTAACTATTATTATATTATGGCTAATTCTAAGCAACTTTTCAATTGGTCTTCATTTTTTCTTTTTTTAATAGTTTTTCAATTATTTTTCTTCTGACTATTTCCAGCTTTCAAATGGAGGTCACTGACCCCATCTAAAAACAAATGCTCTGGAAGGCTACACATTTATTGTTATTGCTCTTCTTTCTATTTCGGCCTCTCATATTCATATTTTAGTCTCTTATTCAAATCAATGCATGGTTGCTGAAATCGCATTCTGGTGAGCTACTGAATAAGAAGTTAAATAACTCAAAAACCATAAATAATAAAAAATAAAACCAATTGTTTCAAAATATTACTCCCTACATTATACTTAATGTTAATTTAAAGGCGAACAACCCCTTTAAGCTAACAGTAACCCAGTTGCAACTTAGCATCGACCATTAAAACTACTCGATGAGTGACACCCCAAAGCTATCTCTCATCATGTGCCCCCCCCAAACTGTCACCCAGAAGGGACCCCAAGACATACAGGTTCCCAAAACTTTGGAAAGCTCCTCGTTAGACCGGAATATCCTTAATAATGGGGAAACTATAAGGCAAATCAAAGGCCAAGGGAAAAACAGGATGAACCCTCAGAAAGAAAGGGAAAAACCAAATTATCAACATTTTCAAATTTCCAAAACCAAATACCTCAAAATTTCCAAAACCAAATAGCTCAAAATTTCAAAATGTCATATAAAAATAACAGTCTTTATCCAGAGTTACTAGTGATGGGCGAATTTCCCTCGAAATTCGCGAAATGGTGAAAAATTTGCGAAACGGCGTCTTGTTTTTGACAATTTTTTTTGACGCCGGTGAACTTTCACCAGCGAATTTTCAAGGCCATTTTCCGAATCACGCAAATTCGCCCATCACTAAGAGTTACATATGGCCTATATGGGGTCCTCATTAGAACAAGCTGTTCTTATGAGCCATTGCCCCTTTCCTTTGGCTGTGACAGCCTGTTCCTTGCCAATTCTTCCACCAGGTGACCCCCTACTCCTTCAAATTATTAAGGAAGGGTGGGTGTAAGCTCCTCTCCATCCTCTGTACAACTAAAAATGGCACCAGGGTTGTGACTCCTGTGATCCTACTCCACTCATATCCAATCAATCCCTGGTAATCCATGAAAAATTCTGCCCCAGCCCAAACCCCCAGCCATGGCTACCTCCCCCTTTTTGTCATGCCTCCCTTCCACCTCATTCCAGTGTAAGACTAATAATTCCATTTACTGGCTTCACTTTAAATTTTCCATCTCTCTAATTTCCATCATCCCCATCTTCCTTATGTTATTTGTTGTACAGCAGTGAAAGACCAAAACTGTGTTTTCTTATGTTCAGGGGAGATTTCTATATTGAATATCCGATACACAAATATTTTCTATTAAATATTCATTTTACATTTTAAACCGGTACTGGTTTATCAGAACTTAGAAAGGGCAACAAAATGTCATTTAATTTCACCATCCAGCTATACAAACTCGCACAGTGTACACGGGCCATTCATGTACCTTAACTCTGTATGAAATAAATAGCACAGAAGCACGGAAAATTGATTCAATGAGAAAATGACAAATATTCATCAGTTTCATCTTTTCTGGAAAGGTGATGGAAAATGGACTGTGCTACTAAACTGGGCTTTATAACTAACAGAGCATTTAAATGGTCTTATTGTAATTATTCTGAAATGTTAACAGGCAAGAATTTGTTTAGATACTAAAATGTAAGAAAATTAGGAAAGGGGGCTGGATAAAAAGATAAACAATGCACATAAGCTAGTTTTAGGCTGAATATTAAGCAATATAATGTTAGCCAAGATACCTGATTCATTTTTCCTAAGGTAGAAATGAATAATTAAAATTAAGTTATGTAATCATTTTTAAACAAATTCCCAAAGCTGAATCCTTGACCAACCATTTTTATGAAAGGAGAACCTTAGCCTAAAAATGAATAGAGCTAGAAATGGTGTATTTTATATACTGAACTTATTATACTAGAGGGGGGAACAGCAAACCTATAACAGTAATGTTTCATGTCTTCAAACTGATTCACTGGAGCTCACCATTAGTGGTGGGCAAATTTTCGCCGTTTCACTTTGCCGGAAAATTCGCGAAACGGTGCCCATTTTTTGACGCCAGCGTCCGTTTTTGATGGCGTTTTTTTTCGATGCCAGCAAAAAAAATTTTGACGTCTGCGAATTTTTTCGGGAGAATTTTCACTGGCGTTTCGCGAATTTATACGCTGGCGGCGAATCGCACGAATTTGCCGCGAATTCGCGCCTGGCGAATAAATTCGCCCAATACTACTCACCATCTTGGATCTTGCTAGGCCACCTGGTTTGGCAGTACACCTGTTTTTTATGCAACCAAAAGTTTCCTCCATACCAGGAATTAAAAAAATAAGGACCTGCGTTAAGACCACTGGGAGCAACATCCAATGGGTTGGTGAGCAACATTTTGCTCACAAGCCAATGGTTGGGGATCACTGCTTTAGATGCAAGTATGCTGCACCTATAGACACAGGGCACTGGGGGGTCCTTGGAGCTTCCGGGCTGTTCCAGAGATGGCAGGAGCTCCAGGGTTCCCCCCTGGCATTGCAGTTCTTGATTTAGAACAGGAAGGTAGTTTCTGCAAGTGCAACTATGTGGAGTACATTTTGATGCACGTACCTTTAATTAATAGGAGTTTAGGTGCAACTGACTGCAGGGAAACTGCGCTTACGGTCGTAAACGACCTCTATAATGTGCAACATTTGTAGCCTACTTTTTTGTTAAACTTTAGTTCTCCTTCTAAGAGCTCATGTTTTGAAAGTTAATTTGCTCTTTATAAACAGCAGTTACTAAACTTGCAATTATGATGATCCTCAGTTATTAAACACATAAAAAGGTATTGTTTTCCTTTGGCATGCCAAATTTCCCTTTTCAAAAACAGCATGTCATCTGCCTGACAGGGTCTACATTCCAGTTGGTGAAGGCATTTCAGCTCCTAAATGAATGTTAGCTCAGAACTGCTCAGACCTTGCTATTCCAGTGATACTCGCTGTAGAAACATCACTCTTCCGCTGTCACCTCATTTAAATAACGGCTCATGAAACTGCGGGGTTTAAATCATTGCTCCTATTCTGCATTTTAATCGAGGCTGGATGAGGCAATATGGCTGAAGCCAAGATTTGCATAAACAAAGAGAAAAGTAATGTCTCTCATATTTCTCATATTTATTAAAGCGTTATGGCCGAGTAACTGAAATCTCCCTCAGAGGGATCCGCAGCTTCTGTATCACGCATGCAAATGAGCAGCTCCAGTTATCAGGAAAAGGGGGGGGGAATAAAAGCCTACAGAAAATATTAATTAGGGCTTAGATTTTACAGGAGGCATTAGAAGGTAGGGGACAGGATGAACCCATTCAAGGCTTGTCCATTCTCACGGCCGCTAATAGGAAGAGTCTGAGGACTTGTGTCCTTCCTGCTCATGCAAATAATTAAATGTCACAGTTATTTGCCAATTACAAACCTTACCTGTAACACGGCTCATAATGAGTGTCATTCCCAGGTAAGATGATGCACAGAGTAAAGGTGGCCATAGACGTGCAGATTTACTTTCACACTGAATGAACGATCGTTCACTGCCATCTCCAGACCTGCCACTAACCATTCAGATTAAATAAAGTAGTAAAAGAACAGATCAGCCGATGTTCTGCCCCTGACAGCAATCGTATGAAAGATAGGTCCGAAAAATAGTTGTTTCTCATTCTCTTTACCTAGAAATTAACGGATCATGCTGAGATTTTTTTAAATAGTTTATTGCCACCATGGTACCTCTTGCTCATCTCTCTGTTACTAGTATTTGGCATAGTAAGTGAGATCTGGTCTCTGGGTGGGTGTAATTACTAATGCACAATGGGCAGGGGCTGCTGCGTATCACTCATTGGAAGTCTTAATTAACACAAACACCTTATTGAAATAGTCACATATGCCAGCAGTTATTTCGATTATAGTTAATCAAATGGAATGCATGCTAGAAAAATGTCACTTTCACTACCCAATGGCTTATTTGGCTGTTGAGTTAAACACCCATATATACTCTAGTTAGCCGTATTAGAGACACTGTCATCAAAAGATAATTAGCATTTTTGCCTGACTTGCATATAGTGAATAATATAGTCATGTCTGTGGAAGTATAAGGACATGTTATTAGATGCACCTGATGAAGGATATTTATATCCGAAACATGTTGTGAAATAAAGTACACTAAAATTACCGTGGGTCTCCAGAGTTCATTTTAAGTTGATGTTATTAGATGGTTAATTCTCATTGCTTTATTTCACGAAGCAGCGTGGCTCCCAGTGAGCACACCCTATAATCAGTGTACGTGGGCCACTCCCGATAGTGGGAGGCGAGAGTGTGTGGGACTATAATTTCAATTATGTTCACTATGACAATGTCTCTCATCTACATGAGGAATGCAACCATCTGATCAGCGGAATGATTTCATGACTAGACCTATTTATTTATTCGTTCTATAAATCCTGCACTATACTACCCATTGTTTACACCAAGACAAGGAAGGGTTTAAGGCTAATCGCACATGGGGAGAATAATTGTCCACGTTAAAATCTGTAATATCATTGGCGACAAAGTAAATTGCAGATGGGAAAACATACATGGCACCTCTTTTTCCCATCAGCAAATTACTTTATTGCCAGTGGGAGAGCAATTTAGAAAGATTTGTCACCATGGTAGTGTAAATTTAAATGTGGTCAACAAATCTCCCCATCTGCCATAAGCCTTAAGTAGTGGTGGGCAAATCTGACCGTTTCGTCAAAAATTCGCAAAACAACAAAAAAAAAATGTTGTAAGGGGGCAGAGCAATGATATAAGGGGGCAAGGTGTTAAGGCCCCTATACATGGGCCAATAAAAGCTGCCGACAGACTGAGTCGGCAGCTTATTGGCCCATGTGGGGCCATCCGACGGGCTTCCCTGATCGATATCAGGCCAAAAGTCGGCAAGATCTTGATCGGACAGGTTAAAAAATCTCATTGGATCACGGCTGCATCTATGCGGTTCTGTGATCCGACCGCCTCACATCCATTATGGTTAGGGTTGCCGCCTTTTATAAAAATTTGTACCGGCTGCTGGGGGTGGGGCCTCAAATGGGTGGGACGTGATGTCAAAAGGGGTGGGGCATGACGTCAAAATGGGCGGGCCACGCAACGGACACCCGCGGACGCTAGAAGAGGCAAAAGAAAAGGTAAGTTGCAGGGGATTGGGGGCGATTGGGGGCAGGCCGAGGGCTCCTTTTGATCGTATTACAAATTTACCGGCAGCTACATTGCAGGTAAATTTGTAATACCGGCCCCGGCCTTGGCAGGTATTTTACCGGCTAGGCCGGTAAAAATACCGGCCGGGTGGCAACCCTAATTATGGTCCGATCCTTGGGCCCTAGGGTCCATGATCGGATCAGCCCGATATCTCCCACTTCAATGTGGGCATATAGGGGCGACAGGACATCGGCAAACAAGCAGATCCCTACGTCTATGGTCACCTTTAATGTAAGGGAGTGCGAATTGAGCAGAGTAGGGTTCCAGCAGCAGACTGTTGTCCAGGTTGTAGAAACGAAACAGGCAATTTAAACAGGGCAGCTCAACTAGACAACCAAATTCTAGTCTAGTTCAAAAACGGTGGCAACCCTCGATATCTCACAGTACGGCTCACAAATAACATTTATAACTTATTCTATAAAAGGTTTTGAATAACAAACTTAAAACCCCACAGCAATTTTAAAATATGTCTTTTCATCAAAATTTTTAATTTTTCTCAGTAAAAACCAAAGAAAACCTTTAAAAGGTAGGAAAATTGAGAATAGTGTATATCTTTGCCTAAGCAATTTATTGTTAAATAACCAGTGACGCCATAAAGAAAAAATACATTGTGTAGATTTAATTGCCCAGTTTGCCCAGAACCTACAGATAAAGATATTACTTGGCAGCATATTTTATATGAGAAAAGCTTTAATTCTATAGACTAAAACCATTGTATTCCAAACAACTTATCTGTTATCTTCTATGCAAAATGTGGGCCCTACAGCTCATCTGGAACTAGAACAGCAAAGCCCCCCCCCCATGGGTACAAAGCAGCTTATTTATATAAATGAAATTAAAGATTCTGAACAAAGTGCACTATTGTCCCTATGCAGATATGTGCTGTTTTTACAACATAAGATTAGCAGACACAAGAATATTTTTTTTTTATAAAGCTATATTTTTATAAAGCTAAATTCAAACAAGATAAAATACTCTTATTATGGTAGCCAATCATTTTCTTATGCTAGTTGCAATTATTTTTTTAAATGTAAAAATAGAGTAAAAACAAAAGGTTGTGGCCCTTATGGAATTCTGATGTTTCTCTGTATCCGCAGCAGTTCCCAGTAAACAGAATACATTGCAACTCAGATGAAAAAGCACTTGTCTCAATCGCAAGCTGGAAATAAAATACAACACTAGGGAAGCTTAGTTCTGTAGTTAGAGATTCTAGGTGGGCACATGAAAAAATGGAGGAGTGTTGGGGAAATAAAGATATTCTTAAAATCACCGCTGATCTCTGGTTTGTGGAAGTGCACGCAACATTGGAAGTACATTGTCGTTCAGGCCTCCCTAGGCTTCGGGCCAGGGACTTTGAGCAGTGAGTAACCTGAAAATGCATGTGAAGGTCACTGCTTAAGCGAATGGTCTGGGGAATTTGCACCTGGACCTACCCAGTAACAGAGTGAGCGATTGTATGAATAAGTAAAAAAATGTGTTGCTTCACTCTTTAAAATTACAGGTTGAGGGTTTTGAGCACATCCAACTTTCTTTTGAAAATATACATGAACAAATTCAACTAACAGACAACAAAGTCCCTCACTCATGGCACCCAGTGAAACTGGAACATCTGTTTGTGGATATGTAGCTGCCAATACTCTTGCATTATAGGAATAAACAGGATAAGCTTGCTGCAGCAGTCATCCTTATTATTAGAGATGTCGCGAACTGTTCGCCGGCGAACTTGTTCGCGCGAACATCGGGTGTTCGCGCTCGCCGGAAGTTCGCGAACGTCGCGCGACGTTCGCCATTTTGGGTTCGCCATTGTTGGCGCTTTTTTTTGCCCTCTCACCCCAGACCAGCAGGTACATGGCAGCCAATCAGGAAGCTCTCCCCTGGACCACTCCCCTTCCCTATAAAAACCGAAGCCCTGCAGCGTTTTTTCACTCTGCCTGTGTGTGCTGAAGAGATAGTGTAGGGAGAGAGCTGCTGCCTGTTAGTGATTTCAGGGACAGTTGAAAGTTTGCTGGCTAGTAATCGTTTTGATACTGCTCTGTTATTGGAGGGACAGAAGTCTGCAGGGGTTTGAGGGACATTTAAGCTTAGGTAGCTTTGCTGGCTAGTAATCTACCTTCTACTGCAGTGCTCTGTATGTAGCTGCAGTGGGCAGCTGTCCTGCTTCTGATCTCATCTGCTGACTGCTGCAATAGCAATAGTCCTTGTAAGGACTGCTTTTATTTATTTTTTTGTTGTTTTACTACTACTACTACTACTACTACTACTACTACTACTATAAGAGCCCAGTGCTATTAGTCTAGCAGTGTTGGGGAGTGGGACTGGTGTGCTAATCTGCTGCTCCTAGTAGTTCAGCAGCACCAACTTTAATTTTTTTTTTTTAATATTCATTCTTTTTTTATTTAACTTTTTTTTATTTTACTATCGCTGTAGTAGTGTATAAGTTGACCTTTTAGGCATTATTTGCCCTGTAGGCATTTTTTGCCCAGTGTGTTATTCAACCAACTGCTATCTAGCTGTGTGCCCGTGTTCACATTCTGTCTAAATATCCATAATATTACCGTCTCCAGAAAAAACACCGGAGTGACTTTTTTCAAGCAGCCATAATAAATTTTACGTAATCCGTATCCATCGCTGTAGTAGTGTATAAGTTGACCTTTTAGGCATTATTTGCCCTGTAGGCATTTTTTGCCCAGTGTGTTATTCAACCAACTGCTATCTAGCTGTGTGCCCGTGTTCACATTCTGTCTAAATATCCATAATATTACCGTCTCCAGAAAAAACACCGGAGTGACTTTTTTCAAGCAGCCATAATAAATTTTACGTAATCCGTATCCATCGCTGTAGTAGTGTATAAGTTGACCTTTTAGGCATTATTTGCCCTGTAGGCATTTTTTGCCCAGTGTGTTATTCAACCAACTGTTATCTAGCTGTGTGACCGTGTTCACATTCTGTCTAAATATCCATAATATTACCGTCTCCAGAAAAAACACCGGAGTGACTTTTTTCAAGCAGCCATAATAAATTTTACGTAATCCGTATCCATCGCTGTAGTAGTGTATAAGTTGACCTTTTAGGCATTATTTGCCCTGTAGGCATTTTTTGCCCAGTGTGTTATTCAACCAACTGTTATCTAGCTGTGTGACCGTGTTCACATTCTGTCTAAATATCCATAATATTACCGTCTCCAGAAAAAACACCGGAGTGACTTTTTTTCAAGCAGCATTCTTATATTTTACGTAATCCGTATCCACCGCTGTGTATACGTTGACCTTGTAGGCATTATTTGCCCTGTAGGCATTTTTTGCCCAGTGTGTTATTCAACCAACTGCTATCTAGCTGTGTGCCCGTGTTCACATTCTGTCTAAATATCCATAATATTACCGTCTCCAGAAAAAACACCGGAGTGACTTTTTTTCAAGCAGCATTCTTATATTTTACGTAATCCGTATCCACCGCTGTGTATACGTTGACCTTGTAGGCATTATTTGCCCTGTAGGCATTTTTTGCCCAGTGTGTTATTCAACCAACTGCTATCTAGCTGTGTGCCCGTGTTCACATTCTGTCTAAATATCCATAATATTACCGTCTCCAGAAAAAACACCGGAGTGACTTTTTTTCAAGCAGCATTCTTATATTTTACGTAATCCGTATCCACCGCTGTGTATACGTTGACCTTTTAGGCATTATTTGCCCTGTAGGCATTTTTTGCCCAGTGTGTTATTCAACCAACTGCTATCTAGCTGTGTGCCCGTGTTCACATTCTGTCTAAATATCCATAATATTACCGTCTCCAGAAAAAACACCGGAGTGACTTTTTTTCAAGCAGCATTCTTATATTTTACGTAATCCGTATCCACCGCTGTGTATACGTTGACCTTGTAGGCATTATTTGCACAGTGTTTTCTTCAAACCGCCATCTAGCTGTGTGAGCTTGTTCACATTTTGTCTAAATATTGATAATATTATCGTCTCTAGAAAAACCACTTGAGTTACTTTTTTTCAAGCAGCATTCATATATTTTACGTAATCCGTATCCACCGCTGTGTATACGTTGACCTTGTAGGCATTATTTGCACACTGTTTTCTTCAAACTGCCATCTAGCTGTGTGTATTATCGTTTCCAGAAAAACCAACTGAGTTTTTGTTGTTGTTGTTTTTTTAAAAATAATGCCAGGCAAAGGCAGGCCGCCACGCAGAGGCCGTGCTAGGGGCCGTGCTGCTATGCAATCCTGTGGCCCTAGCAAATTGCCCAGTTTTAAAAAGCCAATGACCCTGAACTCCCAAAATGCTGAAGAGGTAGTTGACTGGCTTACACAGCACACCCCATCCTCTACCGTTTCTAACTTTACCACAACATCCTCCTCATCCTCCACTGCTATGGCCACCCCACGTAACACTTCCTCCACCACCGGTGCCCCTTCTTCACTGGGGTCAGAGGAGTTATTTTCCCATGAGTTTCTTGAACTGAGTAATGCGCAACCATTATTGCCAGAAGAAGATGAAGGAGATGAGGACCTTACACCAGATTTAATTCTGGCAGAGAACACGATAGAGATGGACATAATGAGTGATGAGGAGGAGGTCCCCGCTGCTGCTTCCTTCTGTGATGTGTCAGAAGAAATTGATGCATCTGAGGAGAATGATGATGAGGAGATTGATGTTTTGTGGGTGCCTAGTAGAAGAGAGCAAGAGGAGGGTAGTTCAGATGGAGAGACGGAGAGTCAGAGAGGCAGTAGGAGAATAAGACCTAGAAGAAGCAGGGAGGACAGCCCGCAGGGATCAGTAGGGCAACAACATGTATCGGCACCTGTGTTCAGCCGGCCAACGCACCCGCCATTGCCGCCAATACCGCCAACTCCGCCAACTTCTACTGTTACCGCCAGATCGCACACTTCCAAAAAGTCAGCAGTGTGGGATTTTTTTAATGTGTGTGCCTCTGACAAAAGCATTGTAATTTGCAATGAGTGCAGTCAGAAACTGAGCCTTGGTAAGCCCAACAGCCACATAGGTACAACTTCTATGCGAAGGCACATGAGCGGCAAGCACAAAGCACTTTGGGAGCAACACCTCAAAGGCAACAGGCAAACTAAAAGCCACACTCCTTCTGGTCCAGCATCTTACTGCTCTACCTCTGCTCTCCTTGACCCGTCTGAACCACCCTCCACTCCGCCTTCCACCTTGACCACCTGTTCCCATTCCCAGTCATCTGCCACCAGCCAAGTTTCTGTGAAGGCCATGTTTGAGCGTAAGAAGCCAATGTCTGACTGTCACCCCCTTGCGCGGCGTCTGACAGCTGGCTTGTCTGCACTCTTAGCCCGCCAGCTTTTACCATACCAGCTGGTGGACTCTGAGGCCTTCCGCAAATTTGTAGCAATTGGGACACCGCAGTGGAAGGTACCCAGCCGCAATTTTTTTTCTAAAAAGGGAATACCACACCTGTACCAACATGTGCAGAGCCAAGTTACCGCATCTCTGTCACTTAGTGTTGGGCCAAAGGTCCATATGACTACTGACGCATGGTCCTCCAAGCATGGTCAGGGCAGGTATGTCACCTACACTGCCCACTGGGTGAACTTGGTAATGGCTGGGAAGCAGGGAATGGGTAGCTCAACAACAACAGTGGAGTTGGTGTCACCGCCACGGATTGCACGCGGTTCTGCCACCACCTCTACTCCTCCATCGCTCTCTACCTCGTCTTCTTCTTCTTCTTCTTACTCTGCTGCTGGGTCCTCCTTCTCCTCCTCCACACCTGTGCACCCCCAGCTCCCCCTAGGCTATTCGACGTGCCAGGTACGCCGTTGTCACGCTGTCTTGGGGATGACGTGCCTGGAAAGCAAAAACCATACCGGATCTGTACTCCTGTCATCTCTGCAGTCACAGGCCGATCGGTGGCTGACCCCACACCAACTGCAGATCGGAAAAGTGGTGTGTGACAATGGAAGCAATCTGTTGGCAGCGTTGAGACTAGGCAATTTAACACATGTGCCCTGCATGGCACATGTGTTAAATTTAATAGTCCAACGTTTTGTCTCCAAGTACCCAGGATTCCAGGACGTTCTCACCCAGTCCAGAAAGGTGTCGGCCCATTTCAGGCGTTCCTACACAGCCATGGCACGCCTTGCTGACATTCAGCAGCGCTACAACATGCCAGTCAGGCGTTTGATTTCTGACAGCCAGACTCGCTGGAATTCAACGCTCCTTATGTTGGAACGTCTGCTGCAACAACAAAGGGCCGTCAACGAGTACCTTTTTGAACTGGGTGGTAGGACTGGATCTGCACAGCTGGGGATTTTTTTCCCCCGTTACTGGGTGCTTATGCGCGATGCCTGCAGGCTCATGCGACCTTTTGAAGAGGTGACAAATATGGTCAGTCGCACCGAAGGCACCATCAGCGACCTAATACCCTTCGCTTTATTCCTGGAGCGTGCCGTGCGACGAGTGACAGATGAGGCTGTAGACCAGCGTGACGAGGAGCTGGAAGCGCACGATTTCTGGTCGGAATCACCAGAACGAACCCAGGCACCTGCTGCAACGCAGGGAGAGGTGCCAGAAGTGGAGTCAGAGGAGGAAGGTGGCTTTGTGGAGGAGGAGGAGGAGGACCAACAGGAGCAGGCTTCCCAGGGGGCTAGTGGTGACCTTTTGGGGACCCCTGGTCTTGTACGTGGCTGGGGGGAGGAGACCGTGGATGATGCAGTCCTTGATAATGAGGAAGCGGAGATGGATAGCTCTGCATCCAACCTTGTGAGAATGGGGTCTTTCATGCTGTCATGCCTGTTGAAGGACCCCCGTATCAAGAGGCTTAAGGAGAAGGACCTGTACTGGGTCGCAACGCTACTAGACCCTCGGTACAAGCATAAAGTGTCAGAAATGTTACCAACATACCACAAGTCCGAAAAGATGCGGCATTTACAAACCAGCCTGCAAAACATGTTGTACAATGCTTTTAAGGGTGATGTCACTTCAGGAACTCATCAACATTCCAGGGGCAGAGGTGCCAGTAATCCTGCCACGAGCACACCTGCAAGGACAAAGCCCTTTGGCCAGTCTGTAACGTCAGACATGCAAATGTTTTTCTGTCCAAGGCAGCGCCACAACCCTTCTGGATCCACCCTCAAAGAACGCCTCGACCGGCAGGTAGCGGACTACCTGGCATTAACTGCAGATATCGACACTCTGAGGAGCGATGAACCCCTGGACTACTGGGTGCGCAGGCTTGATCTGTGGCCAGAGCTGTCACAATTTGCCATGAACCTCTTGTCTTGCCCAGCCTCAAGTGTGCTCTCAGAAAGGACCTTCAGTGCAGCAGGAGGGATTGTAACTGAGAAGAGAACTCGCCTAGGTCACAAAAGTGTCGATTACCTGACCTTTATTAAAATGAATGAGGGGTGGATCTCGGAGGGTTACTGCACGCCGGAAGACTTGTTCTGACTTCTATGCAGCTGTCCTTCTCTTCAAGCCTCATGACTCCACACACAGCTGTCCTTTAGCGTCCTCCTCCCTCCGCCACCGTTACAAACTAGGGTGCAAACCCTACTGGTTTAATTTTTTCTGGCCTCTGTGCTTCAGTGGCTGCAACCAAAAAAACTGGGCAAACAATGTCTACAAGGTCAACGTATGGCGAAAAATGACTATTTTCAGCATTTATATGGCATATTTTTTCTGGCAACTGTGCTTCAGTGGCTGCGTCCAAAAAAATGCATATTTTCTGCATTTATATGGCATAATTTTTCTGGCCTCTGTGCTTCAGTGGCTGCAACCAAAAAAATGCATATTTTCTGCATTTATATGGCATAATTTTTCTGGCCTCTGTGCTTCAGTGGCTGCAACCAAAAAAATTTATATTTTCTGCATTTATATGGCATAATTTTTCTGTCAACTGTGCTTCAGTGGCTGCGACCAAAAAAATGCATATTTTCTGCATTTATATGACATAATTTTTCTGTCAACTGTGCTTCAGTGGCTGCAACCAAAAAAATTTATATTTTCTGCATTTATATGGCATATTTTTTCTGGCAACTGTGCTTCAGTGGCTGCAACCAAAAAAATTTATATTTTCTGCATTTATATGGCATAATTTTTCTGTCAACTGTGCTTCAGTGGCTGCGACCAAAAAAATGCATATTTTCTGCATTTATATGACATAATTTTTCTGGCCTCTGTGCTTCAGTGGCTGCAACCAAAAAAATTTATATTTTCTGCATTTATATGGCATAATTTTTCTGTCAACTGTGCTTCAGTGGCTGCGACCAAAAAAATGCATATTTTCTGCATTTATATGGCATATTTTTTATGGCCTCTGTGCTTCAGTGTCTGCGACAAAAAAAATGTATATTGTTAGCATTTATATGGCATATTTTTCCTGGCCTCTGTGCTGCAGTGGCTGCGACAAAAAAAAAATAATATTGTTTGCATTTATATGGCATATTTTTTCTGGCCTCTGTGCTGCAGTGGCTGCGACAAAAAAAAATTAATATTGTTTGCATTTATATGGCATATTTTTTCTGGCCTCTGTGCTGCAGTGGCTGCCACAAAAAAAAATTAATATTTTCAGCATTTATATGGCATATTGTTTCTGGACTTCTGGTTCAGTGGCTGCGACAAAAAAAACATAATTTTTCAGGAAAGTACACATGCCTAATTTTTCAGGGTTCTGCAACAGTGGCAAAATCGCATCTTTTATGGTCACCGCAGGTGATCAATAAAGTAGACCAAAACTGGGCCCACACTGCAGAATCTGTGTTTTTTGGTTCACTTCACTGTACATTGAATTACCTCTGCCTGACCGTGCACGTGCGCACAAGCACGGTGACTGCTAAACACACCACTACAGAAATATTGCCACCAACAGGACGAACATCCTGGAGGTGACAAGCAACTAGTAATTAAAAACTATTATTTGCTCACTTGACGGTATCATTCATTAAAGCTCTTTGCGTCTTTTTGCGTTGCAGTAAGCACCGCGTTTCGTCTTTGCGTGTGAACAGGCTGTAACTTTTACACGACTTGATTGGCATGTAGACGCCGGACGTTTTAAAGCATTTTATTACACAGGTTTAGAAATGTAGTGTGATTTCTGCCCTTTACAGCACAAAACGCAGCGCTGTGTCAACAATGGATTTTTTAGAAACATTTTTGCCCATGATCCCCCTCTGGCATGCCACTGTCCAGGTCGTTGCACCCTTTAAACAACTTTAAAATCATTTTTCTGGCCAGAAATGTCTTTTCTAGATGTTAAAGTTCGCCTTCCCATTGAAGTCTATGGGGTTCGCGAACCGTTCGCGAACCGCTCGCATTTTTGCGCAAGTTCGCGAATATGTTCGCGAACTTTTTTTCCGACGTTCGCTACATCCCTACTTATTATTACACTTTAGAAACATGCATGAAGGTTAATTATATCCTAATACTATTGGCCATAGTGTATGTGCACTTTTCCCCATCTGAGGCACAGTAGAGAGTATCATCACCTTGCACTAGCTATTCCTAGGGTCGGACTGGACCAGAGGGACACCAGGAAAATCCTGGTGGGCCCCACCAACCCAGACCTGCTCCAGCTCCCCAGCAGGACCTTTAGCTGCTCCAGCCCCACCCCAACTCCTAAAAGGAAGTAGTGGAGGAGGTTGAAGGCTGGATATGTTTGAAAGAGTTTGTGACTTTGTGTAGGGGCCGGCAGTGGCCTCCCTGACAACCCAGTCCGACCCTGGCTTTGCCCTTGTTGGCACATGTGGTGCAAGTCGTAGAACAAAGAACCCTTTAATTAATGCCTGTTATAAAGGAGGCAGACCTAGCCGTCGAAAAGTGGCAAAGAAAGGTCCAACTACCCCTCCTAAATTGTCCCTTCTTTCTGTACCTTTTCTGACATGCAATTCCAGTGAAACAGAGCTCATACAGGAATAGATGCCTTATGTATTGCAACAGAGACTGCTGCTGTACTTCCAGCTATTTTGTTGAAGATTAAATCCGATTTCCAGTTCATTTCCAGTGGACGTCTTTGTGCACAGGGTTTAAATCTGCATGCAAATAGCCTCTGTTTGGGAAAATCAATTCAGTTTCTGGCAGCTTTGAGGGCTTTATTTGTAAAATACAGCACACCCATCTGGTTAAATAACATTAATACATACTGCCATTGCCAGGCCTCAAGTGCCATACATTTTCTGGAAATTTCAGTTCATTAGTACCATCGTATCTGATTAATAGCCGGACAGATGATTTCAAGTGATGCCGTGGTCATCGATTCAGCTGAATAAGGCAGAACGAGAGCGCTGCTTTCCCCTATGCTCCAGAAATCTGCAGTCTGTCAGTTTTCATCAATAAAATACTAGTCCTTTGGTTCAAAACATGTCACTACCACTGCTCAGAATGCTGGGGAAGCCACCTAGTTGCCGAAAGTGAAAGCAGCAAATGGTGCCATAAATACAGACGCAGACATTGTTACACATTTCAACATGAGCCCTGCAATGTTATAAGGGCAGCTTTGACTTGTAGTTCTAGCATGCAATACATCAAGGGAAACCTGCTGTCAAAAAGACAATTATTTCTCAACCTATTCGTCTTTTGAGCCCTTTTTTTAATGACAGGCATTGTTTTTAAAGGATATTGATCGTATATCTAGCTCATTAGCTATTTTAGGTATGAATACAAACAGTTTATGGTTCCTTTTCTTTGTGTATGTGGCATGGTAAAATGCAAATACCAGGGCTATACCTACCCTTTTCTCTCATCATTAGTGCCCGAGGTTTGCCAGTGAATGCACAAGATCCGGCCAGGAATATCTTTCTTTCATCTCCCCTTTCATGTACAAGCAAATTGTGTGTTATTTGGACTTGGTACCAATATAGCCAGCAGAGGGTTGCTGTAAGCTATAATTCTGCATTAAATGGCAGGTTGTTTGTCATCTTCATAGATATGATGTTTAATTTATCCTATATTTGTTTTTTTTTGCCGTTAGTAACTGCACCTGTACAATTTATTACCCTTGCTGAGGTTCCATCAACTTGTACAAAGAAGCTCAGTCTAAACTAGGGTTGTCACCTGTCCAATTAAGACCTGGGGAGCCCGGTTTTTTGAAGGGCTGTCTGGATCAAAACTGCCTGCCCATCTTTCTAAATTAGATTCGCTGTGATTGACGATCACCCCTGCCCCCATTGTGTTGTGGCCCCACCCCATTACATGATGGTCCCGCCCCCTGCCAGGAGATAGACGTGCTAAAAGGTGGCAATCGTAGTCTAAGCAGTTTAAGACTTGAACCAACACCAAGAAAGCCCTGCCAGCCCAAACTCCCTCCCAGCTCCACCTCCCCATTCACGGCCTCAAGAAGGAGGAGGGGGTTGATGTTGGAGGCTGGTGATGACTTATAGAGGAGGTAGTAGTATGTGCCTGGGCCCTAAGGAGTAGCAGCCCCAATGGGCCCCAGATACCTGAGTCTGACACTGAGTCAATAATGGGCAACTACTAAAATTTCAGATGTCAGAGCTGTTGTAGTCAAACAATGTCAGGCAGGGTCATCAGCATTCATGGGGCCCTGAATTACTAAATTATCAGGGCCCTCCTTACCCACCATTAGGGCCTTTAAAGGGGTGGTCCAAATTCAAGTTAACTTTTAGCATGTTATAAAATGGCTAATTCTAAGCAACTTTTCATTTGGTCTTCATTTTTTCTTATTTTATCGTTTTTTAATTATTTACCGTCTTCTTCTTCTGACTCTTTCCAACTTTCACAAAGGTTTGTCACTGACCCCTTTGAAAAAACAAATGCTCTTTAAGGCTACAGATGTATTGTTATTGCTACTTTTTATTACTCTTCAGGCCCTCTCCTATTCATATTCCAGTCTCTTATTCAAATCAGTGCATGGTAGAGTAATTTGGACCCTAGCAACCATATTGCTGTAATTGAAAACTGGAGAGCTGATGAATAAAAAGCTAAATAAGTCAAAAACCACAAATAATAAAAAATGAAAGCCAATTACCAATTGTCTCAGAATATCACTCTCTATGGCATGGTGAAGAAGACATATAGGATTAATGAAACACCACTAATTTTGTAGGCAATAATGAACTGGTTTTATCTTGGCCTCAAAATGAATATTATCTTTAAAAATGTCCCCTTCATTGGAGCTCCCCTATAGATCTGCTATAGTCGCTGTCAGCGTTTCAAAAAGGGGTCTGTCCCAATGGTCCCTGCAGTCACACAAGCAAAGACAGGCTTCAGCTCCCTATCAGGTCAGCCTAGCTGCTGATTGGTTCCTGTCCTACTGAGCAGTGTGCTAAGTGCCTGCACAGCCTGGGAAAGGAACCAGCAGGAAGTGGAATAGACTAGTAGGGTTTTTTTTAAGAAATTTTCAATAAATCAACCCCAAACACTACTTTTTCTCAGAACTTTACTTCTGTATTTAAGAGTATAATGCATTGGCACATTTTTTGTTTTTTTACACATTTTGTCTCCTTTAATTTAAAGTTGAACAACCCTTTTAATTGCACATGTCTAATTTAATGGAACAGCTGTCATTGCAGCCTTTCCATTGAGGTTCCCTGGTTCAGGCCGCAGCTATTATTCCCACAAACAACTGTACTTAGTAAGGAATGGGAGCACACAATACTAAATTTACAGATTTATGACTCTCCTTGGCAGATAATGGGCTTACATTACGCTTGGTTTTGGAGGTTATGCAAAAAAAACAATATATTAGGGGCTTTTAATCTGAGTCAGATAAATACCAACTGGTCCCCCACCTTCCCTCCTTGTACTTTGGCTTTAAGGAGCCTGAGATGTAAAATGAATGTTAAGTGTCAGTTTCTCATTCGGTGCTGTACTTTAGAATGATATATAGAGATGGATGGTTGATCAGAAAGAGCAGAGACTCCGGCAAGAGAGAAACTGACAAGGGTTTTATATTTAACAGTTAAGGCTCCCTTGCTTTTTTCCTACCCAGAGTTACTGAATGTAGGCAGTTCACTGCACCAGGGCTGACAGATATATAGGTACAGTTCTAACTAGGGTCCGACAGGTCCCCCGGGATACTTCTGACATCAGCCACCTTCAGTCTTCTTGCACCCTTTTCAGTGTCATTCCAGAAGGTCAAGCCACTTTGGTGGACCCCTGGTGCAAAATACTGACACCAGGGGTCTGGCTATAAGATTCATTCACTTGGCACATTTGTACCTGGTTGTAAGGGATACTGTCATGGGAAAAAACATATTTTTCAAAATGAATTAGTTAATAGTGCTGCTCCAGCAGAATTCTGCACTGAAATACATTTCTCAAAAGAGCAAACAGATTTTTTTTTATATTCAATTTTGAAATCTGACATGGGGCTAGACATATTGTCAATTTCCCAGCTGCCCCAAGATAATTCAGTATGCAACTGGGGAAAAGTGCACTAGTAAGAGGCATTAAAGTGGATGCCCATGACCAGTGTTGGACTGGCCCACCGGGATACCATGAAAATTCTCGGTGGGCCCAGATGTAAGTGGGCCCTCTTGCTTCTAACCATTTAGCCTATTTCATTGTCATTCCCTATTTCTATAGGGGGAAAAGAGGCTTAATAATGGAAGAGTATAGTAAGTAGATATAAAATACTAGGAGCATAAAGAGGTTGAGTGAGGAGAGGAGCAATAATAGTTTGGAAAGTGGGCCCATAGTTTAATGTTTTCTGGTGGGCCCCTTACATCCCAGTCCAACACTGCCCATGACCCTCTTACATGGTACCATTCAATTTCAGGTGTAGTTACAAGCTTCATCAGTCTGCTTTTTCTTTGTGCTTGGTTTAATTTATGTTTGCTCTACTTTATCTAAAGAAATATACTAGCACAGTCCCTGCTGTGATGTGACCCCACCCAGGTACACATGGAGCCAACTAGTTACACCCTGCTATCATTCCAGCACCTTCACTTCCATACTCCATAAACCCTGCCCCTTTGGAATGGCTCAGCCTGGTCCATGACAGTTTTTACCAGGCCCTTGATATGTGTTTGCCCCTTACTGGAGATCACTGGACCGTGCAATCGTTTTTAGCAGGTGTACAATACTTGACTTCGTTGTGTCCTTCTTGTTCTTGGTATCATAAGAATTAGCTACCAAAACTCCAAAGAGCTAAACTGGGCTATCTCCCATACATGGTTGCACTATGGTTTCAAATGAGGTTAATTAAAACCTGCTTTAGTAAATAATGAACTCCCATTATGCACAGAAGGAAAGGGATTTGCATCCCACTAACACTTGTGTGACGTTTAATTTTTTTTTCGCCCTTTAATTTAATTCAAAACTCAAGCTTTTTTATCCGCTTCACTCAATTTGCATAACAATACACCCAGTGACATCTATTATTCTTCAAAGGTAAATGCATGATGTTCTGAGAAAGACGTATTATATTCATTTGCAAGGGTAAATGACTGACATTACATCAAAAATTTGTCTTTGCTTAAATACACCTTGTGCACGGAATACATGTGCCAGGCAGAACTGCATGCTCTCCCTCTGGACCGACTAAGAAAAAGCTATAGGGAAAGATATGTCTTTACCATGACAACTCTCTGGTATTGATAGTTTCCTTTGTTGGGTCCAGCCCCAATGTATTTGGTTATAAATTTCCTGTTAGGCCATGGCAACATTCCAAATTCTTTTGTGCATTGGTAGAAATGTGACCATACATGGGGTTAAATTTATCAAAGAGTGAAGTTCTGCCACTAGAGTGAAATTCCGCAGCTCTAAATTCATTTCTATGGGATTTTGAAAGGCGTATTTATCAATGGGTGAAAGTGAAAGTTCACCCTTTGATAAATACGCCTATAAAAATCCCATAGAAATGAATGGAGAGTGGCGGAATTTCACTCTAGTGGGGGAACTTCACTATTAACTTCACTCTTTGATAAATATACCCCCATGGACTGATCCTGTACAAGATAAATATCGGCTGATCTTTGGTTAGTGAAATAACACCTTCATCTGGGACCTGCAAAGGGAGAACAATATACATTAACACCTGAGCTGAGATCATGCCAAAAGGAGCAGGTTATTAGTGTTCCAAGAAAGAATTTCCAGACTATAGCATTGGTCCTGTTAGATTGGCCTGGAGTAGTGTCAGGGCTAGGGTGCTTAATCTGAAGGTCAGTTGGGGTGAGATTCGTGAAGAACATCTATTTGCCATATAAGTTGCTCCTAGAAGCCCAGCTTGAAGGTCAATTGAACTTCTAGGTGAATGCTCACCACCCATCTTAGGTATTTTTATGACTATGGCTGATTGGCTGATAAAATAGGATTTGTTTACAACCATCAGCCATAGTTACAATAACTCTTTTAGAATCAGTCAATCTCTCTGCCTCCTGTATATCCTAGCATATCACTCTAGCTGAATCCATCTTTTAACTGCTCAAGGCGACTGTCCTTTAAAGTCCCCAGTGGTATTATGCTGCAGGGCTTGGCAGGGATTCAGAAAATAGTTTCAGCACTTTCCTGCAATCCCATCACTAGTGTCACCGGTAAAACAGACTAAAGGTTCTAATATTCTGATTTTTGCAAGGGCTTAGTATGTAGACACATTAGTCATCTATAAAGAACAAAGTATCCTTCATTTCCACTATTGAAATATACACAGATTAATACTTTTGTTGCTATATCCAAAGCAGTCTTGTGATCCTTCTCAACAATAACAGATTTAAAGCAGTGAGATGACTTGGGACTCCTGGGAACCTAAACTGGGGAATCAGCTTCGCGACATAAACACTGGTTTTAAACATGATTTTAACCACTATTTTCTACTGGAGGGAGTCATTTCACATTATAATGGGGGATGAAGGAGAATTACCCTAAAAAACATTGGGGTCCATTTTTGGTGCCCAGCCCATAGGTTAAAAATCTCTTTAACATTAAACATCCATTTTAGAAATAATAGAACTAAAAAGCCACAATATATCTTTATGTTTAATATATACACAGTATGTTGTATCTATAATATGTTTTTCTGGATTCTTTCCCATCCCCAATAAAGCAAGTATTCTTTGGCAATAAAAAAGAGGTGTAAAATTATAGCTGGATCACCACCTACAAGTGTGTTTAGGCAATACAAAAATAAAAGATCTAATTTGCCTTGTCTTAATCACTTAATTACATTATACATATTAGACATCCTCATATATTATATATATTGTAATGTAAACAAACTCTAAACTAATTTATTCAGTAGTTAAACAATCCAAATATCTGCCTATATTATAATGTTTTTTCTAATCCATGTTATTCTATTCAATAGATGCAATTAAACCTTCTGTGCTATCAGGATTGTCTTTGGTGTCCCAAGAAGCGGTTAATACTGTAGACCAGCAGGTATAGTAGGGAGAGATTGTGCCTATAGTAACAGTGGGATAATAGTCTCTGGGAAGTGACTGTGACTGTGGGATAGCAGGTATAGTAGGGAGAGATGGAGTCTATAGTAACAGTGGGATAATAGTCTCTGGGAAGGGAGTGTGACTGTGGGATAGCAGGTATAGTAGGGAGAGATGGTGTCTATAGTAACAGTGGGATAATAGTCTCTGGGAAGGGAGTGTGACTGTGGGATAGCAGGTATCGTAGGGAGAGATGGTGTCTATAGTAACAGTGGGATAATAGTCTCTGGGAAGGGAGTGTGACTGTGGGATAGCAGATATAGTAGGGAGAGATGGTGTCTATAGTAACAGTGGGATAATAGTCTCTGGGAAGGGAGTGTGACTGTGGGATAGCAGGTATAGTAGGGAGAAATGGTGCCTATAGTAACAGTGGGATAATAGTTTCTGGGAAGGGACTGAGTCTGTGAGTCAGCAGGTGTAGTGTAGTAGGGAGAGCTGATGCCTATAGTAGCAGTGGGATAATAGTCTCTGGGAAGGGAGTGTGACTGTGGGATAGCAGGTATAGTAGGGAGAGATGGTGCCTATAGTAACAGTGGGATAATAGTCTCTGG
The DNA here is from genome assembly GCF_017654675.1 of Xenopus laevis. Classification (NCBI taxonomy): domain Eukaryota; kingdom Metazoa; phylum Chordata; class Amphibia; order Anura; family Pipidae; genus Xenopus; species Xenopus laevis. Next base: position 127,820,835 of record NC_054375.1, on the reverse strand, counting down.
GAAGGGAGTGTGACTGTGGGATAGCAGGTATAGTAGGGAGAGATGATGTCTATAGTAACAGTGGGATAATAGTCTCTGGGAAAGCAGTGTGACTAAGGGATAGCAGGTATAGTAGGGAGAGATGGTGCCTATAGTAACAGTGGGATAATAGTCTCTGGGAAGGGAGTGTGACTGTGGGATAGCAGGTATAGTAGGGAGAGATGGTGTCTATAGTAACAGTGGGATAATAGTCTCTGGGAAGGGAGTGTGACTGTGGGATAGCAGTTATAGTAGGGAGAGATGGTGTCTATAGTAACAATGGGATAATAGTCTCTGGGAAGGGAGTGTGACTGTGGGATAGCAGGTATAGTAGGGAGAGATGGTGTCTATAGTAACAGTGGGATAATAGTCTCTGGGAAGGGAGTGTGACTGTGGGATAGCAGGTATAGTAGGGAGAGATGGTGTCTATAGTAACAGTGGGATAATAGTCTCTGGGAAGGGAGTGTGACTGTGGGATAGCAGGTATAGTAGGGAGAAATGGTGCCTATAGTAACAGTGGGATAATAGTTTCTGGGAAGGGACTGAGTCTGTGAGTCAGCAGGTGTAGTGTAGTAGGGAGAGCTGATGCCTATAGTAGCAGTGGGATAATAGTCTCTGGGAAGGGAGTGTGACTGTGGGATAGCAGGTATAGTAGGGAGAGATGGTGCCTATAGTAACAGTGGGATAATAGTCTCTGGGAAGGGAGTGTGACTGTGGGATAGCAGGTATAGTAGGGAGAGATGATGTCTATAGTAACAGTGGGATAATAGTCTCTGGGAAAGCAGTGTGACTAAGGGATAGCAGGTATAGTAGGGAGAGATGGTGCCTATAGTAACAGTGGGATAATAGTCTCTGGGAAGGGAGTGTGTCTGCGGGATAGCAGGTATAGTAGGTAGAAATGGTGCCTATAGTAACAGTGGGATAATAGTTTCTGGGTAGGGAGTGTGACTGTGGGATAGCAGGTATAGTAGGGAGAGATGGTGCCTATAGTAACAGTGGATAATAGTTTCTGGGAAGGGGCTGTGGCTGTGGGATAGCAGGTATAGTAGGGAGAGATGATGCCTATAGTAACAGTAGGAATAATAGTCTCTGGGAAGGGAGTGTGACTGTGGGATAGCAGGTATAGTAGGGAGAGATGGTGCCTATTGTAACAGTGGGATAATAGTCTCTGGGAAGGGAGTGTGACTGTGGGATAGCAGGTATAGTAGGGAGAAATGGTGCCTATAGTAACAGTGGGATAATAGTTTCTGGGAAGGGACTGAGTCTGTGAGTCAGCAGGTGTAGTGTAGTAGGGAGAGCTGATGCCTATAGTAGCAGTGGGATAATAGTCTCTGGGAAGGGAGTGTGACTGTGGGATAGCAGGTATAGTAGGGAGAGATGGTGCCTATAGTAACAGTGGGATAATAGTCTCTGGGAAGGGAGTGTGACTGTGGGATAGCAGGTATAGTAGGGAGAAATGGTGCCTATAGTAACAGTGGGATAATAGTTTCTGGGAAGGGACTGAGTCTGTGAGTCAGCAGGTGTAGTGTAGTAGGGAGAGCTGATGCCTATAGTAGCAGTGGGATAATAGTCTCTGGGAAGGGAGTGTGACTGTGGGATAGCAGGTATAGTAGGGAGAGATGGTGCCTATAGTAACAGTGGGATAATAGTCTCTGGGAAGGGAGTGTGACTGTGGGATAGCAGGTATAGTAGGGAGAGATGATGTCTATAGTAACAGTGGGATAATAGTCTCTGGGAAGGGACTGTGGCTTTGGGATAGCAGGAATAGTATGAAGAGATGGCGCCTATAGTAACAGTGGGATAATAGTCTCTGGGAAAGCAGTGTGACTAAGGGATAGCAGGTATAGTAGGGAGAGATGGTGCCTATAGTAACAGTGGGATAATAGTCTCTGGGAAGGGAGTGTGTCTGCGGGATAGCAGGTATAGTAGGGAGAGATGGTGCCTATAGTAACAGTGGGATAATAGTTTCTGGGAAGGGAGTGTGACTGTGGGATAGCAGGTATAGTAGGGAGAGATGGTGCCTATAGTAACAGTGGATAATAGTTTCTGGGAAGGGGCTGTGGCTGTGGGATAGCAGGTATAGTAGGGAGAGATGATGCCTATAGTAACAGTAGGAATAATAGTCTCTGGGAAGGGAGTGTGACTGTGGGATAGCAGGTATAGTAGGGAGAGATGGTGCCTATAGTAACAGTGGGATAATAGTCTCCGAGAAGGGAGTGTGACTGTGGGATAGCAGGTATAGTAGGGAGAAATGGTGCCTATAGTAACAGTGGGATAATAGTTTCTGGGAAGGGACTGAGTCTGTGAGTCAGCAGGTGTAGTGTAGTAGGGAGAGCTGATGCCTATAGTAGCAGTGGGATAATAGTCTCTGGGAAGGGAGTGTGACTGTGGGATAGCAGGTATAGTAGGGAGAGATGGTGCCTATAGTAACAGTGGGATAATAGTCTCTGGGAAGGGAGTGTGACTGTGGGATAGCAGGTATAGTAGGGAGAGATGATGTCTTTAGTAACAGTGGGATAATAGTCTCTGGGAAGGGACTGTGGCTTTGGGATGGCAGGAATAGTATGAAGAGATGGCGCCTATAGTAACAGTGGGATAATCGTCTCTGGGAAAGCAGTGTGACTAAGGGATAGCAGGTATAGTAGGGAGAGATGGTGTCTATAGTAACAGTGGGATAATAGTCTCTGGGAAGGGAGTGTGACTGCGGGATAGCAGGTATAGTAGGGAGAAATGGTGCCTATAGTAACAGTGGGATAATAGTTTCTGGGAAGGGAGTGTGACTGTGGGATAGCAGGTATAGTAGGGAGAGATGGTGCCTATAGTAACAGTGGGATAATAGTCTCTGGGAAGGGAGTGTGACTGTGGGATAGCAGGTATAGTAGGGAGAGATGGTGCCTATAGTAACAGTGGGATAATAGTTTCTGGGAAGGGAGTGTGACTGTGGGATAGCAGGTATAGTAGGGAGAGATGGTGCCTATAGTAACAGTGGGATAATAGTTTCTGGGAAGGGAGTGTGACTGTGGGATAGCAGGTATAGTAGGGAGAAATGGTGCCTATAGTAACAGTGGGATAATAGTTTCTGGGAAGGGAGTGTGGACTGTGGGATAGCAGGTATAGTAGGGAGAGATGGTGCCTATAGTAACAGTGGGATAATAGTCTCTGGGAAGTGAGTGTGACTGTGGGATAGCAGGTATAGTAGGGAGAGATGGTGCCTATAGTAACAGTGGGATAATAGTCTCTGGGAAGGGACTGTAGCATAGTAGGATAAAATGGTGGAAGGGCCAATGTCAGGATATAACTCTAGGTTAAGTATTTTTGTTTTGCTATTTCACCCAATATAGGTAAAAAAACAATGTACCTACATAAATACATTTAATTTTAGCAGTCAGCTTAAGCATGCTATTTGTTTCTGCAAGGTGGAACAAATAATAAGGTGACCCCCAGACCAGCAGGCCGGGTGTGTGGAAGAGGGTCACCAGCAGAATTCTTAGCTGTGAATTTATCTCTTTGCAACATTCTTTTCTGATTTGCTCTTGATCCTTATCTTTCTGTAGCTCCATCTCCCCAGAATGAAACACACACACATTATCCACTCACTGCCTCACCCACCCCAACACTTCTGCCCTGAGATTCAACCACATCAGCAGTGTCCCTAGGAGTCTCTGCCTTGTTTATGTGCCATTGTCTCTCAGCAGGTAGCAGCCTGCCCTGAAATTGACCCGAACACAAAGGAGCCAAGAGGGAACGTACAGACGCAAGTGTTGCTTCGCAGGATTCAGGAGATGCAATCAATGCCACCTCTGAAATGCTCACAAATAGTGTCATCTAGTAACAGAGCCTGAGTCATTCTTAATAACAATCTCAAGCCCAGACAGACTTTGCTTTCCATTCCTGAGAAAGAAGATGGAGTAGTCTGAAAAACAGAGCTGTTAATTATTTAATAATGAATCTACTTTTAATTAACACAGGTCTGTAGGGGGTTCCCAGAGATACCAATACTGCTTACTTATAATGTATTCCAGCCCTTCGTTCAAGGTGGAAATATAAAACGACAACGGCTGAACATACAGTACTTGTATAAGAATGGAGTGAGAATTGTAGTCCTGTAATGATTCGTAAGCTCAGTAGATCATCGGGATGCCGCGGCGCTATTTGACCTATGGACATAAACCGTGAAATGGTACATGGGAGAAGTAATTTGCATTAGAGATATCGAGTCACCGCTGATCCGTCTCTGAAAGTGTTGGACAAAAATGTTTGAATAAATCTCCTGCATAGATTTTAAGATAGCACTATGCTTCCACTGTGTAACCTTTATGACCACAAATGCAAATTATCAGGGGGTAATCATATACAGGTATGGGATCCCTTAACCAGAACCTATGATCCAGATTTTAATCATATATTCAAATTTTTTGTGCAGGTATAGGACCTGTTATCCAGAAAGCTCCAAATAACAGAATAACTATCTGCCGTAGACTCCATTTTTTAGAAGTTATTTAATTTTTCTCTGTAATAATAAAACAGTGCCTTGTAGTTGATTCAAACTAAGATGTAATTAATCCTTATTAAAGGCAAAACAATCCTGTTGGGTTTATTTTATATTTAGATTATACTCTTATAGACATGAAGTATGGGGATCCAAATTACAGAAAGACCCCTTATACAGAAACTCCAGGTCCCAAGCATTCTGGATAACGGGTCCCATACCTGTAGGGAAAAAAACAATATATTTTACAGGGATCCCAACTAAAATATCATTAATCTGTATTGGAGGCAAATCTCTATTTGGCCTCATTAATGTTTAAATGACTCTTAGGGGCAGATTCACTAAGGGTCGAATTTCGAAGTTAAAAATACTTCGAAATTCGACCCTCGAATTGAAATCCTTCGACTTCGATATTCGATATTCGATTTAGCGCTAAACGTTCGATCGAACGATCGAAGGATTTTTCGTTCGATCGAACGATTAAATCCTTCGAATCGAACGATTCGAAGGATTTTAATCAAACGATCGAATGAATATCCTTCGATCAAAAAAAGTTTAGCAAGCCTATGGGGACCTTCCCCATAGGCTAACATTGACTTCGGTAGGTTTTATCTGCCGAAGTAGGGGGTCGAAGTTTTTTTTAAAGGGAAAGTACTTCGACTATCGAATGGTCGAATAGTCGAACAATTTTTACTTCGAATCGTTCGATTTCGTTCGAATTCGAACGAATTTAACCAATTCGATGGTCGAAGTACCCAAAAAATACTTCGAAATTCGAATTTTTTTCATTCGAATCCTTCACTCGAAGTTAGTGAATCTGCCCCTAAGTAGACTTCAGGTATGCGCATTCAAATTACAGAACACTCCCTTATCTAGAAAACTCTGGGTCCTGAGCATTCTGGATAATGGGTCCTATACCTGTAATGAGAAAGCAATATCTTGTACTGGAGCTAACCCAACTAAAATGTAATTAATCCATATTGGAGGCAAACAATCCAATTGGGTTTAATTACTGTTGATTGTTGAAATGATTATTTCAATAGACTTAAGGTATGGGCATCCAAATTACGTAAAGATCTCTTATCTGGAAAACCTCACGGCAGGAGAATTCTGGCTAACAGTCCCATACCTGTATATGCGTCAAATTTCTGTAGCTAGTAGGGTTAATATTGTAATATCTAATATCCTAATATTCTACTTGCCCCCCAGGAGCAAGCCTGGGGAAGACAGGTGTAGTGTTAGGTGGCATGACTGGGGGATACATTTACATATTGTTTTTCAAAATACATCAGTTAATTGTGATGCTATAGCAAACTTCTGCACTGAAATCTGTTTCTCAGAAAAATCATACAGATTTTATTAGATTTCATTTGGAAATCTGACATGGGGCTAGACATACTGTCAGTTTCCCAGCTGCCCCCAGTCATGTTACTTGTGCTCTAATAAACTCCAGTCACTCTTTACTGTTGTACTGCAAGTTGGAGTATCACCCTCCTCAGCAGCCTAACAGAACAATGGGAAGGAAATGAGATAACAGCTCCCTAACACAAGATAACAGCTCCCTGGTAGATCTAAGAACAGCACTCAATAGTGAAATACAGGTCCCACTGAGACATATTCAGTTATATTGAGTAGAGAAACAACAGCCTGCCAGAAAGCAGTTCCATCCTAAAGTGCTGGCTCTTTCTAAAAGCACATGACCAGGCAAAATGGTGCCTACACATCTATATTACAGCTAAAAAAAATACATTTGCTGGTTCAGTAATGACATTTTATATTGTAGAGTGAATTATTTACAGTGTAAACAGTGTAATTTAGAAATAAAAATGACATTATAAAATCATGACTGAAAGATCACTTTATTTTGGGAACTGTAGTTTTGAGCTGTAGTTCCAGGGAGCAGGATATGGGAGCTTTTAAAGAGGGGGTTTAATAGGTCAAAGTCAGAGTGCCTTATAGCATGGAAAAAATAGCACCCTCACCTCCAGTCATTTATTGGGCTTTTGGGGCAACTTTCTTGACACTGCAGGGGTGTGTGTTGCTCTCCCCCTGGAAGCAGTTTTGTTTGGTACCAAAATTCTTTGGGGACTATTTGCTCCCTAATCCATGTGTGTGCTCAGTGCCACTCCATCACTCTCCCTTTCACAAAGGATTCCAGTTGCCTGCAGATTCTGCTATGCATATTATGCCCTATCCACAATCAGTGACAAATATTATTACTTTAAATTACCCATACTTTTCTTAAAATGACATATAACGTGCAAAACTAATTAGGCTTAATTATATCTCTCGCAAGCAGCAGAAAGAACAGTAAATAGTTATGAAATTACAGTTGAGGCTTTCATTTCTGCAAATTCATTTTGCATACATAACACAGCGTACCGGTTTCTTTAACCCCCTGTGTTCCGACCTCTGGAATGGAAGTCCAACGGAAAATGGAATGGTGTCCAACAAACTTTTCCTCATACTTTTTTAACAAAGGGAAACTCATTTCTTAATGTACAGAGGTATCTTTAGAAACTAAATTCTCATTTTACATGGATATTATAATACTTCCCTGGAAACCAGAGGTCTCTTCAAAGAATACATTAATTCATGAGTCCTAGACATAAGTTCATGCAGACTGGTGTGAACAATCCCTGGTTTACATATGAAGGAGGCAGTTATTACTGGAGAGCATTGTCCCTTCTCTAAAGAACTGTTTGTTAGCATACCAACAAGTTTATCAGTGTGCTTCCCCCTCAACTGTTTGCTACAGGCATTCTAGAGATTGCACCTTAGTCCAGTGTACTAAGCTAGCAGGATCATTTATAATTGCAAGATGCAAAGTACATAAATGCATGTAGAATCACATCCATCCGAATACTATTCACAAATGTACACCCATGCTGCTTGTTTCTGGGGTGCTGTGTTAGGTGTTAGGTGTGAAGAAGATCAAGGCACAGAGATGCAATGGAGCCCTGGAAGGACCTGCCTGAAGGACACTGGAATTCTTGGAAATAATGCTGCATGGTGGTTGAAAACATGTCTGACTCCACGCAAATATTGCCCTTACAAATAAACCCTCTAAATACAAGGTTTCACACATATCAGGTTTGCAATCAACAATGTTTCATTAAATGCCAACCAGAAGGTTGACTAAACTCAGCACAACACATTGGAACATCACTTAAGTATGTGTCCTGTTAAATGGCGCAGATCAGGAGGTTTCAGTACAATGTGCTCCATCTCTAGGTGGTAAATTTGCATTCCATTTGCTTCATGGAAGAGAAGAGGTACTGTATGTCAAGTTGTCTAATTCTGGGCAGTGTCATTCTGTGGCTACTAAAGCAAATAAAGTTCTGTCTTGTATAAAAAAGGGCATTAACTCAAGGGATGAAAACATAATTATGCCTCTTTATAGGTCCCTGGTGAGGCCTCATCTGGAGTATACAGTTCAGTTTTGGACTCCAGTCCTTAAGAGGGATATAAATGAGCTGGAGAGAGTGCAGAGACTAAGTGCAACTAAACTGGTTAGAGGGATGGAAGACTTACCGTATATACTCGAGTATAAGCCGTCCCGAATATAAGCCGAGGTACCTAATTTTACCTCCAAAAACTGGGAAAGCTTATTGACTCGAGTATAAGCCTAGGGTGAGAAATGCAGCAGCTTCTGGTAAGTTTCAATCAAAAAATTGAGGGTTTCTGCTCCCATTGGAGGTGCCGGCGTCTCATTTTTGGATGCCGGCGACCATTCTTGGACGCCGGCAAATATTCTTGGACACTATTTTTGGATGCCGGCGACTATTCTTAGGCGCCAGCGACTATTCTTAGACGCCGGCGACCGTTTTTGCGCTTGACCCGAGTATAAGCCGAGGTAGAGTTTTTCAGCATATTTTGGGGGCTGAAAAATTCGGCTTATACTCGAGTATATACGGTAAATTATGAGGGGAGACTGTCAAGGTTGGGGTTGTTTTCTCTGGAAAAAAAGGCGCTTGCGAGGGGACATGATTACACACTAAAGAGGATCACAGTACCAGAGGCCACTCCTTCAGACTAGAAGAAAAGAACTTTCATTTGAAGCAACGTAGGGGGTTCTTCACAGTCAGGACAGTGAGGTTGTGGAATGCACTGCCGGGTGATGTTGTGATGGTTAATTGAAATTGAAATAAGGCCTCACAGGTAGGGATGTAGCGAACGTCGGAAAAAAAGTTCGCGAACATATTCGCGAACTTGCGCAAAAATGCGAGCGGTTCGCGAACGGTTCGCGAACCCCATAGACTTCAATGGGAAGGCGAACTTTAACATCTAGAAAAGACATTTCTGGCCAGAAAAATGATTTTAAAGTTGTTTAAAGGGTGCAACGACCTGGACAGTGGCATGCCAGAGGGGGATCATGGGCAAAAATGTTTCTAAAAAATCCATTGTTGACACAGCGCTGCGTTTTGTGCTGTAAAGGGCAGAAATCACACTACATTTCTAAACCTGTGTAATAAAATGCTTTAAAACGTCCGGCGTCTACATGCCAATCAAGTCGTGTAAAAGTTACAGCCTGTTCACACGCAAAGACGAAACGCGGTGCTTACTGCAACGCAAAAAGACGCAAAGAGCTTTAATGAATGATACCGTCAAGTGAGCAAATAATAGTTTTTAATTACTAGTTGCTTGTCACCTCCAGGATGTTCGTCCTGTTGGTGGCAATATTTCTGTAGTGGTGTGTTTAGCAGTCACCGTGCTTGTGCGCACGTGCACGGTCAGGCAGAGGTAATTCAATGTACAGTGAAGTGAACCAAAAAACACAGATTCTGCAGTGTGGGCCCAGTTTTGGTCTACTTTATTGATCACCTGCGGTGACCATAAAAGATGCGATTTTGCCACTGTTGCAGAACCCTGAAAAATTAGGCATGTGTACTTTCCTGAAAAATTATGTTTTTTTTGTCGCAGCCACTGAACCAGAAGTCCAGAAACAATATGCCATATAAATGCTGAAAATATTAATTTTTTTTTGTGGCAGCCACTGCAGCACAGAGGCCAGAAAAAATATGCCATATAAATGCAAACAATATTAATTTTTTTTTGTCGCAGCCACTGCAGCACAGAGGCCAGAAAAAATATGCCATATAAATGCAAACAATATTATTTTTTTTTTGTCGCAGCCACTGCAGCACAGAGGCCAGGAAAAATATGCCATATAAATGCTAACAATATACATTTTTTTTGTCGCAGACACTGAAGCACAGAGGCCATAAAAAATATGCCATATAAATGCAGAAAATATGCATTTTTTTGGTCGCAGCCACTGAAGCACAGTTGACAGAAAAATTATGCCATATAAATGCAGAAAATATAAATTTTTTTGGTTGCAGCCACTGAAGCACAGAGGCCAGAAAAATTATGTCATATAAATGCAGAAAATATGCATTTTTTTGGTCGCAGCCACTGAAGCACAGTTGACAGAAAAATTATGCCATATAAATGCAGAAAATATAAATTTTTTTGGTTGCAGCCACTGAAGCACAGTTGCCAGAAAAAATATGCCATATAAATGCAGAAAATATAAATTTTTTTGGTTGCAGCCACTGAAGCACAGTTGACAGAAAAATTATGTCATATAAATGCAGAAAATATGCATTTTTTTGGTCGCAGCCACTGAAGCACAGTTGACAGAAAAATTATGCCATATAAATGCAGAAAATATAAATTTTTTTGGTTGCAGCCACTGAAGCACAGAGGCCAGAAAAATTATGCCATATAAATGCAGAAAATATGCATTTTTTTGGTTGCAGCCACTGAAGCACAGAGGCCAGAAAAATTATGCCATATAAATGCAGAAAATATGCATTTTTTTGGACGCAGCCACTGAAGCACAGTTGCCAGAAAAAATATGCCATATAAATGCTGAAAATAGTCATTTTTCGCCATACGTTGACCTTGTAGACATTGTTTGCCCAGTTTTTTTGGTTGCAGCCACTGAAGCACAGAGGCCAGAAAAAATTAAACCAGTAGGGTTTGCACCCTAGTTTGTAACGGTGGCGGAGGGAGGAGGACGCTAAAGGACAGCTGTGTGTGGAGTCATGAGGCTTGAAGAGAAGGACAGCTGCATAGAAGTCAGAACAAGTCTTCCGGCGTGCAGTAACCCTCCGAGATCCACCCCTCATTCATTTTAATAAAGGTCAGGTAATCGACACTTTTGTGACCTAGGCGAGTTCTCTTCTCAGTTACAATCCCTCCTGCTGCACTGAAGGTCCTTTCTGAGAGCACACTTGAGGCTGGGCAAGACAAGAGGTTCATGGCAAATTGTGACAGCTCTGGCCACAGATCAAGCCTGCGCACCCAGTAGTCCAGGGGTTCATCGCTCCTCAGAGTGTCGATATCTGCAGTTAATGCCAGGTAGTCCGCTACCTGCCGGTCGAGGCGTTCTTTGAGGGTGGATCCAGAAGGGTTGTGGCGCTGCCTTGGACAGAAAAACATTTGCATGTCTGACGTTACAGACTGGCCAAAGGGCTTTGTCCTTGCAGGTGTGCTCGTGGCAGGATTACTGGCACCTCTGCCCCTGGAATGTTGATGAGTTCCTGAAGTGACATCACCCTTAAAAGCATTGTACAACATGTTTTGCAGGCTGGTTTGTAAATGCCGCATCTTTTCGGACTTGTGGTATGTTGGTAACATTTCTGACACTTTATGCTTGTACCGAGGGTCTAGTAGCGTTGCGACCCAGTACAGGTCCTTCTCCTTAAGCCTCTTGATACGGGGGTCCTTCAACAGGCATGACAGCATGAAAGACCCCATTCTCACAAGGTTGGATGCAGAGCTATCCATCTCCGCTTCCTCATTATCAAGGACTGCATCATCCACGGTCTCCTCCCCCCAGCCACGTACAAGACCAGGGGTCCCCAAAAGGTCACCACTAGCCCCCTGGGAAGCCTGCTCCTGTTGGTCCTCCTCCTCCTCCTCCACAAAGCCACCTTCCTCCTCTGACTCCACTTCTGGCACCTCTCCCTGCGTTGCAGCAGGTGCCTGGGTTCGTTCTGGTGATTCCGACCAGAAATCGTGCGCTTCCAGCTCCTCGTCACGCTGGTCTACAGCCTCATCTGTCACTCGTCGCACGGCACGCTCCAGGAATAAAGCGAAGGGTATTAGGTCGCTGATGGTGCCTTCGGTGCGACTGACCATATTTGTCACCTCTTCAAAAGGTCGCATGAGCCTGCAGGCATCGCGCATAAGCACCCAGTAACGGGGGAAAAAAATCCCCAGCTGTGCAGATCCAGTCCTACCACCCAGTTCAAAAAGGTACTCGTTGACGGCCCTTTGTTGTTGCAGCAGACGTTCCAACATAAGGAGCGTTGAATTCCAGCGAGTCTGGCTGTCAGAAATCAAACGCCTGACTGGCATGTTGTAGCGCTGCTGAATGTCAGCAAGGCGTGCCATGGCTGTGTAGGAACGCCTGAAATGGGCCGACACCTTTCTGGACTGGGTGAGAACGTCCTGGAATCCTGGGTACTTGGAGACAAAACGTTGGACTATTAAATTTAACACATGTGCCATGCAGGGCACATGTGTTAAATTGCCTAGTCTCAACGCTGCCAACAGATTGCTTCCATTGTCACACACCACTTTTCCGATCTGCAGTTGGTGTGGGGTCAGCCACCGATCGGCCTGTGACTGCAGAGATGACAGGAGTACAGATCCGGTATGGTTTTTGCTTTCCAGGCACGTCATCCCCAAGACAGCGTGACAACGGCGTACCTGGCACGTCGAATAGCCTAGGGGGAGCTGGGGGTGCACAGGTGTGGAGGAGGAGAAGGAGGACCCAGCAGCAGAGTAAGAAGAAGAAGAAGAAGACGAGGTAGAGAGCGATGGAGGAGTAGAGGTGGTGGCAGAACCGCGTGCAATCCGTGGCGGTGACACCAACTCCACTGTTGTTGTTGAGCTACCCATTCCCTGCTTCCCAGCCATTACCAAGTTCACCCAGTGGGCAGTGTAGGTGACATACCTGCCCTGACCATGCTTGGAGGACCATGCGTCAGTAGTCATATGGACCTTTGGCCCAACACTAAGTGACAGAGATGCGGTAACTTGGCTCTGCACATGTTGGTACAGGTGTGGTATTCCCTTTTTAGAAAAAAAATTGCGGCTGGGTACCTTCCACTGCGGTGTCCCAATTGCTACAAATTTGCGGAAGGCCTCAGAGTCCACCAGCTGGTATGGTAAAAGCTGGCGGGCTAAGAGTGCAGACAAGCCAGCTGTCAGACGCCGCGCAAGGGGGTGACAGTCAGACATTGGCTTCTTACGCTCAAACATGGCCTTCACAGAAACTTGGCTGGTGGCAGATGACTGGGAATGGGAACAGGTGGTCAAGGTGGAAGGCGGAGTGGAGGGTGGTTCAGACGGGTCAAGGAGAGCAGAGGTAGAGCAGTAAGATGCTGGACCAGAAGGAGTGTGGCTTTTAGTTTGCCTGTTGCCTTTGAGGTGTTGCTCCCAAAGTGCTTTGTGCTTGCCGCTCATGTGCCTTCGCATAGAAGTTGTACCTATGTGGCTGTTGGGCTTACCAAGGCTCAGTTTCTGACTGCACTCATTGCAAATTACAATGCTTTTGTCAGAGGCACACACATTAAAAAAATCCCACACTGCTGACTTTTTGGAAGTGTGCGATCTGGCGGTAACAGTAGAAGTTGGCGGAGTTGGCGGTATTGGCGGCAATGGCGGGTGCGTTGGCCGGCTGAACACAGGTGCCGATACATGTTGTTGCCCTACTGATCCCTGCGGGCTGTCCTCCCTGCTTCTTCTAGGTCTTATTCTCCTACTGCCTCTCTGACTCTCCGTCTCTCCATCTGAACTACCCTCCTCTTGCTCTCTTCTACTAGGCACCCACAAAACATCAATCTCCTCATCATCATTCTCCTCAGATGCATCAATTTCTTCTGACACATCACAGAAGGAAGCAGCAGCGGGGACCTCCTCCTCATCACTCATTATGTCCATCTCTATCGTGTTCTCTGCCAGAATTAAATCTGGTGTAAGGTCCTCATCTCCTTCATCTTCTTCTGGCAATAATGGTTGCGCATTACTCAGTTCAAGAAACTCATGGGAAAATAACTCCTCTGACCCCAGTGAAGAAGGGGCACCGGTGGTGGAGGAAGTGTTACGTGGGGTGGCCATAGCAGTGGAGGATGAGGAGGATGTTGTGGTAAAGTTAGAAACGGTAGAGGATGGGGTGTGCTGTGTAAGCCAGTCAACTACCTCTTCAGCATTTTGGGAGTTCAGGGTCATTGGCTTTTTAAAACTGGGCAATTTGCTAGGGCCACAGGATTGCATAGCAGCACGGCCCCTAGCACGGCCTCTGCGTGGCGGCCTGCCTTTGCCTGGCATTATTTTTAAAAAAACAACAACAACAAAAACTCAGTTGGTTTTTCTGGAAACGATAATACACACAGCTAGATGGCAGTTTGAAGAAAACAGTGTGCAAATAATGCCTACAAGGTCAACGTATACACAGCGGTGGATACGGATTACGTAAAATATATGAATGCTGCTTGAAAAAAAGTAACTCAAGTGGTTTTTCTAGAGACGATAATATTATCAATATTTAGACAAAATGTGAACAAGCTCACACAGCTAGATGGCGGTTTGAAGAAAACACTGTGCAAATAATGCCTACAAGGTCAACGTATACACAGCGGTGGATACGGATTACGTAAAATATAAGAATGCTGCTTGAAAAAAAGTCACTCCGGTGTTTTTTCTGGAGACGGTAATATTATGGATATTTAGACAGAATGTGAACACGGGCACACAGCTAGATAGCAGTTGGTTGAATAACACACTGGGCAAAAAATGCCTACAGGGCAAATAATGCCTAAAAGGTCAACGTATACACAGCGGTGGATACGGATTACGTAAAATATAAGAATGCTGCTTGAAAAAAAGTCACTCCGGTGTTTTTTCTGGAGACGGTAATATTATGGATATTTAGACAGAATGTGAACACGGGCACACAGCTAGATAGCAGTTGGTTGAATAACACACTGGGCAAAAAATGCCTACAGGGCAAATAATGCCTACAAGGTCAACGTATACACAGCGGTGGATACGGATTACGTAAAATATAAGAATGCTGCTTGAAAAAAAGTCACTCCGGTGTTTTTTCTGGAGACGGTAATATTATGGATATTTAGACAGAATGTGAACACGGGCACACAGCTAGATAGCAGTTGGTTGAATAACACACTGGGCAAAAAATGCCTACAGGGCAAATAATGCCTACAAGGTCAACGTATACACAGCGGTGGATACGGATTACGTAAAATATAAGAATGCTGCTTGAAAAAAAGTCACTCCGGTGTTTTTTCTGGAGACGGTAATATTATGGATATTTAGACAGAATGTGAACACGGTCACACAGCTAGATAACAGTTGGTTGAATAACACACTGGGCAAAAAATGCCTACAGGGCAAATAATGCCTAAAAGGTCAACTTATACACTACTACAGCGATGGATACGGATTACGTAAAATTTATTATGGCTGCTTGAAAAAAGTCACTCCGGTGTTTTTTCTGGAGACGGTAATATTATGGATATTTAGACAGAATGTGAACACGGTCACACAGCTAGATAACAGTTGGTTGAATAACACACTGGGCAAAAAATGCCTACAGGGCAAATAATGCCTAAAAGGTCAACTTATACACTACTACAGCGATGGATACGGATTACGTAAAATTTATTATGGCTGCTTGAAAAAAGTCACTCCGGTGTTTTTTCTGGAGACGGTAATATTATGGATATTTAGACAGAATGTGAACACGGGCACACAGCTAGATAGCAGTTGGTTGAATAACACACTGGGCAAAAAATGCCTACAGGGCAAATAATGCCTAAAAGGTCAACTTATACACTACTACAGCGATGGATACGGATTACGTAAAATTTATTATGGCTGCTTGAAAAAAGTCACTCCGGTGTTTTTTCTGGAGACGGTAATATTATGGATATTTAGACAGAATGTGAACACGGGCACACAGCTAGATAGCAGTTGGTTGAATAACACACTGGGCAAAAAATGCCTACAGGGCAAATAATGCCTAAAAGGTCAACTTATACACTACTACAGCGATAGTAAAATAAAAAAAAGTTAAATAAAAAAAGAATGAATATTAAAAAAAAAAAATTAAAGTTGGTGCTGCTGAACTACTAGGAGCAGCAGATTAGCACACCAGTCCCACTCCCCAACACTGCTAGACTAATAGCACTGGGCTCTTATAGTAGTAGTAGTAGTAGTAGTAGTAGTAGTAGTAGTAAAACAACAAAAAAATAAATAAAAGCAGTCCTTACAAGGACTATTGCTATTGCAGCAGTCAGCAGATGAGATCAGAAGCAGGACAGCTGCCCACTGCAGCTACATACAGAGCACTGCAGTAGAAGGTAGATTACTAGCCAGCAAAGCTACCTAAGCTTAAATGTCCCTCAAACCCCTGCAGACTTCTGTCCCTCCAATAACAGAGCAGTATCAAAACGATTACTAGCCAGCAAACTTTCAACTGTCCCTGAAATCACTAACAGGCAGCAGCTCTCTCCCTACACTATCTCTTCAGCACACACAGGCAGAGTGAAAAAACGCTGCAGGGCTTCGGTTTTTATAGGGAAGGGGAGTGGTCCAGGGGAGAGCTTCCTGATTGGCTGCCATGTACCTGCTGGTCTGGGGTGAGAGGGCAAAAAAAAGCGCCAACAATGGCGAACCCAAAATGGCGAACGTCGCGCGACGTTCGCGAACTTCCGGCGAGCGCGAACACCCGATGTTCGCGCGAACAAGTTCGCCGGCGAACAGTTCGCGACATCTCTACTCACAGGGTCCCTATACTTCCTGGGCAAATATATTGGATCAAATGGGTGGCTTTTATTATGTTTTTTTCCCTGGCACAAAATAAAAACAACTGTTTTTCTTCAGGAAAGTAAAAAAAATAGATGGATGATGAAATTCTACTTATGCTACTGGTGTTTTTTCTGCCAAAACAAAATACATGGCAAAATTGATGTTGGGGTTTTTATACTCTCGTGAAAAAGAATTTTTTTTTTAATGTGGCGAAACAAGATGCATGATGAAATTCTAAAGCAGATTCACTGCTGCAAAACTGTATCAGGTGAAAAAATGACTTTATATCTCCTGTATCTTGATATAGGAGCAAAAACGTTGCACTCTCTTTTAGAAATAATATTAAAGCTCACCCCTTTGTCATCCTCTTATATGATGTAGTTTTATCCAAGCTTTTAATCTTGTAAGTGCAATTAAGTGCAAATAAAATTAATTTTGTAATGTTTTAATTCCCCACTTTCCTGCTTGCTTTTCCCAATAAAGCAGAAGTATAGAAATACATATACATGTGTGTTTCCAGGTGAATCTTCCTCATTGTTGACTGGGGCTCCTAATGGCTTATAATGAGCTTAGCAAACTGGAAATGAAACTTTACTTAGCTATCAGCCATTTGGTGCTATATTGGAACATAATTCACTTACAGGCACACTTTATAATTTATGAGGACATTTGTGATAGAAGCACAGAATGTATTCCACTTGGAGAGGGGTATTCCTCTCTGACTAATTTGTGTTATTCTGTTGGCAAATAAATAACCCGCAAAAAGATATATTGCTCCCATGAGATCTCGTTTCATGGAGAATACCCTTGCCCTGCTTCGTATTACAAAGTCAAATCAAATGCAAAAGGCTGGTGTCGCACAGTCACTCAGCAGAAGGAGCAAAGGCATGTGATTTATTAAGGAGACCACGTACATGGAGAAGAGATTTTATTTCAGCGGGTGTCAGAGGTCACGCAAGCTGCTTGGCATGCCAGACTGGTGGCTGAGCATTTATTTGCCATGAAATAAGCCGCCCTACCAAATAGCAATGGTAAAATCATCCATTAAATCCCTAATATGTGTGTTTAAATCCATATAATTGGATTCCTATTTGACAGTATCAATGATATCTATATGGAGTGTGAAGAGGGCACCACAGGGAGGGGCAGACGGGCAGGCAGAAAGAAAATTCTGAGAATTCTACTGCGTAGCACAAATCTCCGGCTGCAAAACCAATGCTAAGGGATACAGCCTATGTCCTCCCATGATAAACATACACTGTATCTAAAAGTAAGTCATAATTAACATGTATTTTTTAAAGGTAAGCTCCATAAAGTCGCTGTCGTTACTGCTTGGATTGGTCACTGTTTGTATATAATCTGTATGTTCAATGTAAATTACAAATAAAACACAATAAAAAAGATAACACTATGGGGCATATTGATCAAGGGTTGAATTTCGAATTGAAAAAAATTAAATTCGAATGAAAAAATACCAACCGAAACGAGGTTGAATGTTTTTTTCCGTCGAATAGATCTGTTTTGGTCGAATTTGAATC
Organism: Xenopus laevis; assembly: GCF_017654675.1. Lineage (NCBI taxonomy): Eukaryota > Metazoa > Chordata > Amphibia > Anura > Pipidae > Xenopus > Xenopus laevis. Next base: position 127,802,940 of record NC_054375.1, on the reverse strand, counting down.
GTTCGAATAGAAGGAATAGCGCATTTGATCGAATTCGATTTGAAGTTTTTCCCAAAAAAACCTTGATTTGTCAAAGTCCACCAATTGACTCCAAATAGGTTCTAGGAGGTCCCTCATAGGCTAAAACAGCAATTCGCCAGGTTTTAGATGGCGAATGGTCGAAGTTGAATCTTTAAAGAGATAGAACATGATAAATTTCTATTATTCGAATTTTTTTCAAATTCGAATCGAATTTGGACTATTCCCTAGTCGAGGAACACAAAATAGCTTGAAATTCGAATTTTTTAAAAATTTGCGAAACTAATTGAAGTCAATGGGCGTCAAAATAATTTTGATGTGCGTCAATTTCAATGCCAATTTTTATACGCACACCTATTTTGTCTAAATGCATTAAAGTCAATGGGCGTCTGAATAATTTTGATGAGCGCGTCTATTCTGATGTGGCAAATTTTTTTACGGGCAATTTTTTGCCACCGTTTATTTGATGGTGAGGAAACAAATGTATTCACCCATCACTAGTGGGCACCAAAACCCCTTACAAGCTATAAAAACCGAATCCCTCTAACCATCTAACCTAACCCCCTACCAACTGGACCCATTCTCTTTTGCCATAGGGATTGGAAAGGCAGACACTTCCCACTGAGAGAAGTTGTTGGCATCCTTGACTGATAATGGATAAATGGGCAAAAAATAACACAAATCAGTGCTTGTGGGTCTACAACTGGGAACTATTGTCACTAACTCAAGGTATTACTAGGGAAACCTGCACCTGGTGCTCCTTCCTTACTACTCTAAAACCAATGTTCTAAATCAGTGATCCACAACCAGTGTTTCACAAACAACATGTTGCTCACCAAGTCATTTGATTTTGCTCCCAGTGGCCTCAAAGCAGTTGCTAATTTTTGGATTTCTGATTGGAGCCAAGTTTTGGAGGCATAAAGAACATTTGTACTACCAAACAGACCCACTTGTTGGCTGCCAGTCCACATAGGGGCTACTAATATCCAAATACAGCCCTAATTGGGCACCCCTAGGAAGTTTTTTCATGCTTGTGTTGCTCCCCAACTTTATTTTATAATAATGCTCATTGGCAAAAAAAGGTTCGAGAATCCTGCTCTTAACTATTTCTAGCTTCTGGTGAACCCTACCCTATGGCATAGTAGGGCTGTTACAAATATCTGGCAAAAGGAAATGTATCTTAGTTATATTAACGGACAAATGCAAATTCTAGAGCACTATGGGGTGCAAAATGATGCCACTTAGTCCTCATTTACCCAATGCTTCCGGGTTTTTGTTGCAACAATGCCAGAGACACAAATGGGGGTGTTAGAGGGTGGATAGAAATTTACATGTTTCCCATGAAAGCAGGGAGTGCTATAATATTATGGGCAACCATAATGTGAACATGTAATGATAAATATAATGACCGGCTACTGTTTTTCAGTTGGCTCCATGCCCTGCCGATCCTAAATGAGCCCCACCTTCTCTTCATTAACTGAAATATCACAGTTACATCTGTTTTGGCTTCTATGTTAGTTTTGTGAAATATTTTGTCCCAGAGCCAGTTCAACACAGATGGGCACTCTGCAACTCTCCAACTGACAATGCCCACAACACCCACAGACTTCATTGTATTTCAAAGTAATTGCAGAAAAAGACGCCACAACAAAAACAACCTATACACTTCAATTCCTTTTTGAAAATTCACACCATTTCAAAAATGTTCCTGCAAAGCGAAACAGGACAGATTCACTCATCACTAATCACTATTTGCTACTTGTAGAAGCAGTGTACAATATATTTACAGAACAGATGGAGGACAACATCATAATGAATTATAAATACAATTCAAGATTAAGTGATAAGTATAGGGACAGTCTGGTTTTTGGAAGGGCTGTATGGGGGAAAACTGCCTGTCTGGATTTCCAAATTAGGAAAATCCAGACAGGACATTGGAGTTAATGGCATGGTGATCAGCCAATTGCTGATCACCACGTCATGAGTCCCACCCCTGACTCACCCGCCCTGCATCCAATGTCATCCACCCGCCTCCCGATGTCACCCGCAACGCAATCTGCCCGAAGTTGAGCAAACAAAAATGTGGCAACCCAAGATGAGCAATAGGATACAAAATGAAGGAGGTTCCTGACCCCTAAAGCTTACCATCTTAGGGTCTATTTATCATACTATGTAAAAATAAGAGTGATTCTGCCCAGAGCAACCAATCAGCAATTAGATTTCAACAGTTAGAAAAAAAAGCAAAGATCTGATTGGTTGCTATATGCAATATCATGTTTCAGTCCACTTTTTACACAGCATGATAAATAGACCCATAAGTCTTTTTATATCTTTGATAGACCGGGATTTAAAGAGTAAGTAGATACCAATTTATTAAATACAAAACCATTTTGTCATGTGATCGAAAGCAGTAAACCATTTTAATGGTAATATCAGGCCTTTTAACACCAGATACCTTGTCCCTTAACCAAGGAATTGTTTTTCTTTCAAAAGGAAGGAGAATCACATCATTCTGAAAGAATGAACTTATTTATGCTAGGCTTTTCCACGTTAGGGTTTTCCATGAATGTGGTCAGAGCAAATGGAGAAGTAGTGATGTATCTAACTTAAAGGTACATAACAGATGTAGGTGCAGGTGTGAGTAATACAATCCCATTTCCCATGGGAGCCACATTGTTTGCAGAAAGTCCATGACTAAACAGATGGTTCTGCAGAAAATATGCAATATTCAGCCCGCACACATAAAACACAATAAAAACTGAGAATGAACGTAACATACACAAGTCATGGGGGGCACATTATTTTAAGAAAACATAATAATGGTGAGTGTTGAAATAAAACTGACTTTGCTACTAGTAAAATAACACCTGCTAGACAATGTATGGGGGCAATATGCTATTACCGTAGGTGCTAATTTCTATTTACTGTGCCTCACGTGCAGTTTTCTATTATGGTGCTACTATGCAGGTTTGCGGGTTAAGCTGTATAAACAAAGAGCTGTCTATTGACTATTGTTTAGTGTCTGCGTAGCAGGTTTTAGCATAATTATTTTTCACTATTGTGCATAAAACTCATTTCATTTAAGAATTGTTAGTAATGAGCTCATACTTAAAGGAAAACTATACCCCCCAAACAATGTAGGTCTCTATTAAAAGATACTGAGTAAAACAGCTCATGTGTAAAACCCTGCTTCATGTAAATGAACCATTTTCATAATAATATACTTTTTTAGTAGTATGTGCCATTGGGTAATCATAAATAGAAATTTGCCATTTTAAAAAATAAGGGCCGCCCCCTGGGATCGTAAGATTCACTGTGCACACATACAAACCACATGTAAGGTCACATGAGCCAATTAACAGACAGAGTTCTGCCTTTTGTTTCCTCACTTCTTCCTGTTACAGTTAGTGTTGTAGTATTTCTGGTCAGGTGATCTCTGTGGCAGCACAGATAGAGTCACGAAATGGTGGTTCAAGGCAAGAGATGTAAAAGGGCAATATTTATGTAAATATATATTCCAGTTTGGTAAGATTCTTTAATATGTCATTCAATTTGATATAAACTATCTGTTGCTTAAGTATTCATTTTGGGGGTATAGTTTTCCTTTAAAGTGGACCTGTCACCCAGACACAAAAATCTGTATAATAAAAGTCCTTTTCAATTTAGACATGAAATCCAATTTCTATTTTTTATTAAAGTATACTTAGCTGTTGTAAGCGCATTTAAAAATCTCAGCTGTCAATCAAATATTGTCTGCCCCTCCTCTATGCCTAGGCATAGAGGCGGGGCAGACAATTGCTTTCACTTTCAATTCAGCACTTCCTTTTGCTCTCCCCATTTCCCCCCACTCTCTTTACCGATTAATTGTGTAGCCAGGACATGGGAATGGACATCGGGTCCCCCATTCTGCTGCAAAAAAAAGACTCTGAGATGATACAAGGCTTGTCTTAATAACAGTGTGCACAAAATGGCTCCTGCCTGCTTGTTATAATTATGAATTCTCAGACTGAAGGAAACAAGATTCAAATAATTTATACAGTGTAATAAAAGTTCATTTTGCTTGACTAATGTGATAAAATAGGATTTTGAATAATTTTTTTGTGTGACGGGTCCACTTTAAGTGTATTGCACTTTGCATGATCAATATCACCCAAAATTGAAATCAAATTTACTTATGGTCGAATATCGAGGGTTAATTAACCCTCGATATTTGACTGCCGAATGGAAATCCTTCAACTTCGAAGATATCGAAGTCGAAGGATTTACCGCAATTCGTTAGATCGAACGATCAAACGAAAAATCATTCGATTGAACTACTAAATCCTTAGAATTGTTCGATTGGAAGGATTTTAATCCATCGATCAAATGATTTTTATTCGACCCAAAAAAGCTTAGAAAGCCTATGGGGACCTTCCCCATAGGCTAACATTGACTTCAGTAGGTTTTAGGTGGCGGACTAGTTTTTTTTTAAAGAGACAGTACTTCGACTATCGAATGGTCGAATAGTCGAACGATTTTTAGTTCAAAACTTTCGATTCGTAGTCGAAGTCGTAGTCGAAGGTCGAAGTAGCCCATTCGATGGTTGAAGTAGCCAAAAAAAAATTTGAAATTCGAAGTGTTTTTTATTCTATTCCTTCACTCGAACTAAGTAAATGGGACCCTAAATCACTAACATGCCAAGTTGCGTCCAGGGCGCCAAACGCTGGTGAGGTTGCGCTACCATTAATTCGCCAAGCACAGCGAAGTTGCACTAGCGTTTGATAATTTGCATACCGCGGGAAGTTAAAGTTGAATGGACATATATGTTGCAGCAAATACATTACATTATACAAGCCCAGGGAATCTTAGTAAAAGAAAATAGTTGTTATAATGCCCTACACATGAGCCCAGTGTATAGTTTATGTTCCATATGAAATGAAATGTAGGGAGGAAACCGGTTACCCCAAAAAATGTTTACGCTCTTTTGCAACCTACAGTATCACCCAGAAAAAAGGAAAAGACGCCATAGTTTTTTTGGACTTAGAAAATTTTTCAACTAAATTTTGAGAAAGTCCTATCTACTCTATTGCACTTCGCCTGGTCTGAGGTGGAGAAGGCAAGTCTGGCGCAAGAGGTAACGTTCAGTAAAATCCACATTTTAGTGAATTTGCGGAGTTACGTCCCTTCACCAAAGTGCAATTTCGCCTGGGGATTGAGTGCGAATGAGCCCCAGTGTCTGTCTGTTTCGCTAGTGAAGTTACACCTGCGCCCATTAGTAAATCGGAGAAGTACCGAAATGACGTCACGCTGGAGAATTTTCGCCAGCGTTAGTCACTTTGCCCTTTAGTAAATTTGCCCCTATGTGCTCTAATTAAGCAGACAGGACTGGAAAGAAGAACAAGCTGGGGGTATGAATTTTCACAGGGCTTAGCTATATGATCTCTCTATGACCATTTGCCTGGCTTTTGGTGTCACTGGTCACCAGTTGACACCATTCTAACTCTTATTATTAGAGGGCAACAGCGAGACAGAAATACACAGCCTTTAAACATATATAATAAGGTGCCCATGGCAATTAACTGGATTTGTGATAGAGGCTATGCTGGTTAAATATGCAACAATGGTCATTTTTAGCAATTTGAGTATTTGTAATAGCTGCACTTCCATTGGTGATAGTATAATATACTCTTGTGCATAATGGTATGGCTGGGTCATATGTAGAAGTCTGAGCCTCTTTTCTAAGGGTGATTCTATTGTGGTTTGGGTAATTGCTAACTGAGGTCAATAAGCTTTATAAGAGGGAGATGGCTTACAGTACCCTATGTAAGGTACCGTATATACTGTATATAAGTTGCCGGTGTCCCAGAATAGTCACCGGTATCCAAGAATAGACTCCAAGAATATTCGCCGGCGTCCAAGAATAGTCTCCAAGAATATTCGCCGGCATCCAATGGGAGCAGAAACCCTCAATTTTTTGATTGAAACTTACCAGAAGCTGCTGCATTTCTCACCCTAGGCTTATACTCGAGTCAATAAGCTTTCCCAGTTTTTGGAGGTAAAATTAGGTACCTCGGCTTATATACGGTATTTAGTCCACAGAATGGAAAGGTTAAAGTATCCACACGTCTTATTGAGGAGCCAAGATGCATGGCTACAGCTTCATATTAATTGAAAGCCAGAGCATGGAACAAAACAAAGCACAACATAGCACAATTGAAGTTGTCTAGTGGGACAATGGTCCAGTTCTATATGTTGCAATGAGGTCTTCTCCGTCAGTAGATGTAAGACTTACATTACTCTGCTTGAATATAGGAAAAGGACTATGTCCAATGACATGAAATACTTTAATCTGCAGACACAACCAAATGTAAGCATAGAAATGCTGTTTAAACTTTAATGGAATCATGGAATGTTACCAGTGTAACTTGACCTAGAGGTGAGCATGTTTTTATGTTTTGTTTCATGGAGATAAAAGTGGATCTATAATAACAATAATGATAATTAAAGAAAAAAACAATAACAGAAGAAAACGATATACCTCTACACTGTGCTTCTTGGCTGTTGTTGCACTACATCTCCCATAATCCAAGCAACATTGCTGGGTTGCCATAGGAGGGGCACGGCTTAAATAGAACTAAAGGCGGAAAGAAAAAATATTAACACCTGATAAGAGATGTTGAGCACAGGGTTTATGTTGTATATAGTTACATCCCTCACCGAGTAGAAACTCGTTTTCAAATTATTAGTCAGGGGAAGCACAAAGGCCTTAGTAACCTTCATTGGCACTACTTCTTGCTCCAGCGAAGCCGGCAGCTCGGATACTTTGTTATATTTGGAGATGAAGCCCTGTCAAGTCCAAATAGCAAAGTCTCAAAATGCAGCACTTGATGGATTTACCTTCACACTCTCAAGGTGAATGGGCCGACCTGGGACCTTAATGCATCCTTCTCTCCACTCCCACTGTGTATACACAATGCTCTCATAGCATTCACCCTCTGCCGCTCTTCTAGCCACTTGTTCTCTAAAGAGTTTTGTCTCTGACAATATCGTTTCTGAAAAGGGAAACAATTTCCAGATTGTTAGAACTAAACAATGTGTGGATTTAATATAAGTATACTTTCCGGTTAATTATACTTCAATATACTTTAATTAGAAGTGTGCATAGCATTCTGCTCGGGTTCTAGAACATAATTAAGTGATACAATGAAAATCCCATAATGTATGTTTTTTCTATGAAGTGAATGCTAGCAGTGTGTGAATAAAGCAGCCTTATAGATATCATAGCACACTTCAGTACCTTTGTATAAATGAATAAAATGAACAGCATTTGAGTGCTCTTTTGTATTTATAGATTAAACAACTAAAAGCAAGCAGATGCTGTGGCTGCATCTTATACGAAAGTATTTAATATTGTCTCTCCTGACTCACTGATAGCCTTTCATAAGTCCAAATTAATACTGTGTTTTAACTTTATTTGCAAAGTTTATAAAATAAACAGGAGCAAACCACCATGTTTTTGTGCCCACTTAAGCACCCCCCCCTCCTTCCCTAACTTGCTCATCATTCAGACATGCAAATTACGGAGTATTGACAGGCACAGGCTACAATGGATATCACCTGCCATATGGAGTTTGTCTGCACAGCACTAATGGCAGATCTCCAATTCTGTGTTAGGTGCAGAGTGCAGCTAGACCTCTGACTTAAGTGATTGAGCACCATTGGGAGTGATTTGCAGCCCTCAATTCCCTAGCAGTTGCATCCAGGCACATGGGGAATGATTCCTTTTATATAGTGTCCAAATGGACATTTACTATTTCTTTGTATTCAAGAGCACTATGGGGTGCATAATCTGTATTTATGGAGCCCAAGAAAAATGGAGTATGGGGATTAGGGATGTCGCGGACTGTTCGCCGGCGAACTTGTTCGCGCGAACATCGGCTGTTCGCGTCCGCCGCAAGTTCGCGAACGTCGCGCGACGTTCGCCAATAGGCGTTCGCGTCAAAATCGTTCGACCATTCGACCATTCGATCGCTAAAATCGAAGGATTTTCGTTCGAATCGAACGATCGAAGCCATTGGATTGAATGAAATCATTCGATCGAATGGCTTCGATCGTTCGATTCGAACGAAAATCGTTCGATCGAATGATTAAAATCCTTCGATCGTTCGAATCGAACGATTTTCGGATGTTCGAAGTTCGCGAACTGTTCGCGAACTGTTCGCATTTTTTGCCGGTGTTCGCGAACGGCGTTCGCGAACACATTATCGGCGGTTCGCTACATCCCTAATGGGGATAGGGTTTGCACTTTTTTGGGACAGTGTGGACTGCTGACATCACGAGGCGGAGCTATGACATGTAGATATCATGCCTCATCAATATAGAAGAATCATGCCTAGTTTTCAAAACTTGCGATGTCCAGGTCAAAACCGGACTGGTGGCAACCTTGTAACAGAGCCCTGGAGCCTGTTGGTTAGGGAAGTGGGCGAAAACATGTTTTTGCCATTGTTTTTCACTTTTCATCCTGTCCCTCATCTCATACTGACTCTCTTTTTAATATCATCACCCCATTCCAAATGGACATTGGAACCAGCTGAACTATCTAGGTGCTATCGACTTGGGTTAGCATAGCCTAGAAGCAAACACCCACATGTTTTTATATAGCCAGATTTAAAAATCCTGTCGGATCATGGACCACATTGGTTCATTGATGCGGATCTCGATCCCAAACGCCTGTATTTTCAGTGTTGTGATCCGATCGTTGGGCCCTAGGACCTTAAGGTGGGCATATTGGGGAGAGTTCCACTTGTTTGGTACCAGGACTGTATTTGAGTCCGATGCTGCCATAGGCACCAGACCTAAACATGCCCCCTACGTGACGCACATGGCAGGCATGGACATCGTGGAAGTGACGTCACACAACATGTGCATGTGACGTCACTTCTGCCAACCAGCCCTGTCCCCCCCCCCGGAGCTTTCTCCATGGAAGAGGCTGGGGAATTTTTTTTTTTTTATATTTACAAAATTAATTTATAGGTGCCTTAATATTAATACACCCCTGTTTGACACCTCACCAATGAGAGTATGTCAATGTATGAGAATGTTTGTCTACTTCCCCCTGTACCCAGAGATCCAACTAAGAGATTTGGGAGAGTGTGATTGCTACTCTCACTGTAGCTACATATCAAAGGCCGCAACTTGACAGCTTAGCACTAGGGATGTAGCCAACTGTTCGCCCGCGAACTAGTTCGCGCGAACTTCGACCGTTCGCGTCCGGCGAATGTTCGCGAACGTTTGGGAACGTTCGCAGTTTGAGTTCGCGTTCGATCGTTCGACCATTCGACCATTCCAATTCCTTCGACCGCTAAAAATCGAACGATTTCCATTCGTTCGAACGATTGTAAGCATTCGATCCAATGAAAAGCATTCGATCGAATGGCTTCGATCGTTCGATTCGAATGAAAATCCTTCGATCGAACGATTAAAATCCTTCGATCGTTCGAATCGAACGATTTTAGCGGTGTTCGAAGTTCGCAAACTGTTCGCGAACGTTCGAATTTTTTGCCGGTGTTCGCGAACGGCGTTCGCGAACACCAAATCGGCAGTTCGCTACATCCCTACTTAGCACAGTATAGTAAGAAATATACTAAAAAAACAAATGAGCACAGTTACTGGCATATGAATGTAAACTGGCACAGAATAAACACATCATCATCATCATCATCATACCAAAATGTATTTTTGCTTCAAAAGTTTAAATTAATTTACATTTTTTTACTGGTTTGAAAGTTTTTTTTTTGTTAAAAATGGTCTAAAAGGCTTTATTTTATTTTGGATAGAGATCTTTTCATCTAGAAAACACTCAACCCCAGGTGATGTATTCCTCCTTCCTGCTAAGAAGCCTCTCTGATGATAATAAATGTAAGGGAAAAAAAATACATTTGTCCCTACGATTATGAAACACAAATCAGGGTTGAGAGAGTCATCTGATATCATGGTTTGTAATTAAAACCCATCAGCGAGTGGTTTATTCCTCTTTTTTTCCCTTATCCTCCTGAGCCCAAACAAGGTTATCGCTAAAATGCATCTATTAGCGGGCAGCCACGGCTGGAAATGGGAGCCAGAGGCCTGCCATAGATATAAACATTTGCTATTGCATTTCGCTTATTGAACTGCTCCATTCACCAGAATCTAACCTTAATGTTATGCTTCCCTCTGTTATTTCTCTGGCTGAGGAATTAGTAATGTCATTTGCAATTTGATAACAAAACAAAAGGGCCCATATGTACATCAGTGAGTCATTCTGAAAGATCATACCATTAGAGAACAATAACCAAGGAGAGTCTCCCAAGGCTAAGCTAAATCCATTTAATGCATTTTAGAAGGAAAGTAGCAAAGTACTTACTTAGCCCTAACTAGACGCCAGGACGATTGGTGCCAGCCTATTGCTGCCTTTCCTAAATGACTGTATTTTGTTCTTTTTTTGTTTATTTTTGGACTTAGTCTGATTTAGTCGTCATTTGTTCCAAATTAATTTCAATTCTGCACGAAGTAACTCATTAAAGATTTTTTTTAATATTACAATTAAAATCATTAAATTGGTGACTACAGTCAAGCTGTAGAACCTTAGGATTTTTAACATTTTTTTTGGATCTGGAGAGCTTTCTTTCTGGTTAGACTATGCTCATTAGATTCAGATGTAAGCAGAAAGGAGAGATCAATTTGCGAGCCATTTTGGCATGATGAACCCAGATCTGGCTAGGATTTTTAAAACTCAAATTGGAGCTCATTTAAAAAAAATCAGAGAAAATCTGCCCATGGGCTGTAACCTATAGCAGTGTTTGGCCTTTTCTCAGCCAACTGCAGGCAGAACACTGGCTGAAAATAAAAATTTGATTGGTCGGCGTGGGTTGCTGCGCAGATGCAAATTTGCTCAGTGTGGATCCTTAAGCCCTATATACAGTTTAATATAATTATAATATATAATTCCATTTTTCCCTTTCTTTTGTAAATTTAAGGTTTTATGAACCTTCAAAACAAATGAATGTAAAATTGCTGAAAGGGATCCAATGTTTCTCTAATCTTTCCTAAGCAGAGAAATATCAAAAAAAATTCTATTAGAGTTATTAATGTTTAAAATATTTTTAACAGACCTGGTATGGCGCATTACGGAATGAACCCTTATATAGAAGGTTCCCAAGTCCCAGGTAGGGTTGCCACCTGGCCGGCATTTTACCAGCCTGGCAGGTAAAAATGATGGTTGATCCCAATGTCATTAATAGGAGAAAAAGATAAATATTTAGGAAGGCCGGTGTTTTTTTCCAAAAAAGGTGGCAACCCAAGTCCCAAGCATTCTAGATAACAGAATAGATTCTTTACCTGTACTTTCAAAAGGGTAGGTTGGTGAATTAATTTCTTGGGAATGATTACTGGTTTCTCGTGTTTATCATTATGCAAAGCTTATCATTGTGCTTTATAGCTGATTGTTGAAAGGCATCACCTTTCCTGGTTTATAAAATCCGGCAGCATATTGAAGTGGAAAGGGAAAAGGTTTTACATAGAGACAACAGATATTGATTCGCCTCTTCCAAGATCTCCACCGATTCAACAATTATCCAGTTCAGATTCATAACACTGCCTCAAGAACTAAGCGTTTAATATAAAAAAGTTCTTACATTTGGAACTCAGCCATGTTTAGATATCAGTTTTAATTACTCCAGTTTCTTTAAGGTCCAGTTTTGAGAATTTCCTGCCAAGGGTTTAGATGTTTGCAAGTGAACTGAAGATGATTGGGGGATTTCCCCCTTTATTGCCAAGCTTGCATTAAAAACATACGCAGGTATCCATCATGAGACTTTTTCCTAAGCTATGACGTGTCTGGTCACCTGACGCATTTCAAGCCTCATTCTGGCACTTCATCAGAGGTGGGGTTTAGCCAGTGCTCACTACCTAATAGACGGCTATTAATTAAAAACATATGTCAATTAAAATTAGCATAATACACTTCGGGGCAGATGTATCAAGGGTCAAATATCGACGGTTAATTAACCCTCGATATTCGACTGCCGAATTAAAATCCTTCGACTTCGAATATCGAAGTTGAAGGATTTTGCCCAATTCCTTTGATCGAACGATTGAAGGAATAATCGTTCAATCGAACGATTAAATCCTTTGAATCGAACGATTCCAAGGATTTTAATCCATCGATCGAAGGATTATCCTTTGATCAGAAAATTGTTAGGAAGTCTATGGGGACCTCGGTAGGTTTTAGGTGGTGAACTAGGGGGTTGAAGAAATTTTTAAACAGACAGTACTTCGATTATCGAATGGTCGAATATTCGAACGATTTTTAGTTCTAATCGTTCGATTTGAAGTTGAAAGTCATAGTCGAAGGTCGAAGTAGCCAATTCGATGGTCGAAGTAGCCAAAAAAAACATTCGAAAATCGAATTTTTTTTCATCTATTTTCCTCTATTCCTTCACTCGAGCTTAGTGAATGGGTCCCCTGAAGTCTATCACAGATCAATATTTACACAACATAAATGTCTGGAACATATAAATACACATACGGATTTCTATTAATAGGAACCATATATTGCACACCCAATTACATATGATTAGGAAAAAAACTGGAAACTTAGATGTTTGCAAGGCTTCCTCCGCATCCTGTGAGACATGTACAGACCACACGAATAGTTCATCATTTAGATTGTGAAATGAAATCACCATTTTCGTCTACTTCATTTAGTTTCTACCCCAGTCCTGAAATACAGCCTGTAAGTGTAGTAATTACACACGTTTATTCACAAACCTGCTTCAGAGAACAGATGCGAGAATAAACAGTGTAAAAATAGATATTCCCAGGTGGATAATTATGTTTTGCGGTGAGACTGAAGATAACTAAAGAGATAAACATAGCGGCCAGTCCAGTATGGATTTCATGCAAGCATGACCCTGACTAATAAGCTTTCCCATTCAGTACCCAGAAGGAAACTAGTAGGAAGCTCCACTGGGGCTGATGTGAATGATGAACAATCTCTGTAAAGTGCTGCGGAACATGTCAAGTTTATTTAGATAAAGGATAATAAATAGTAATGGAAATGGGGAACAGGACAGGATTATAATTTGAATGAACATAATCAATGTGCTTTCTCTGATTATTTCATTCTATTTGGAGATCATTGTATTCCATTGTATATTGTTAATCTGAAGCATAACATATCATTTCTTGGTTAAAAAAACTAATATTTTTTATGAATAGAATGCCACCGAGCATGTCGCTTTTTGTGCGGGGAAAAAAATGCAAGACAAAACACCCACTGACTTGAGAATAAATGCAGAGCAAAAATGCCCATTGACTCCAATGCATTGGTGTGAGAAAAAACAAGAGGAAAACTGTTAGTGGCTCATATGCATTCTGCAAAATTTTGAAATCTGTGGGTTTGGTAAATTTTTTAACCTGCAGGAAATACATTTCTCTGAAGTGTGAAGAAGCCTTGCAGTTAAGACTTTTTTGAGAAAAGTCCACGAAGTCTAAAATATTTTGTATTGATTTAGTTGCAGCGGCAGACTGGGAGTCCAGGGACCACCAGGCTTGCCACATTATTGCCACCTGCTCCAGCCACAACCCCCCTCCGCCAGCCCTGCACCCACTATTTTTTTCTTCTTTACTAGATGTGATTGTGCCAGTAGGGGAGGTCAGGGAGCAGCACAGAGAGCTGGTCTGGGTTGGTTGGGCCCACAGTAGCCTGGGACCACCTGTTTTTTTCCCAGTGTCCTGCTGGTCCAGTCCAACCCTGCGTAGTGAAAATCATGGGGTCCAAAAGGGAGACAAAGCTAAAAATTTGAAATATTTATTACAGTCATTACCTTGGAGATTGGAGTGTATTAAACCAACGAAACTGGTCAGCAATTTAATCAGATCTATTAATACAAGAAACATAATGTCAGCCCTCCAGCTCCTCATCCTGTGCCTCCACCATCAACTCCTCACTTTTTACCCAGACTGCAATACATTCCCCTTCCAGTTCCATAACCTTAATTAACAGCAGCTAGTGCCTTATCCTAATTTCACAATAAGTTTAATAGATCTTCTTGCAAGATATGTTCTGCTTACTGGGAATTATACATAATATAGAAGGAAAAAACACTCCCTGCTGTTAAATGTAATATGCAATTCTGGAATGGCTTGTAATATTCTTACTTCTGAGAGCAGGGGGTGCATTTAATTTCTAATAAATTAGATGTAACGACATATGTGTACTTTATATCCATGCAGTTTGTATAAGGATGGTGCAGGAACAGTATGAGGAACTGGAGAGATTCTTTATTTATTTTATAATTGGGATGTGTCCCAAACTCCCTCTAAGCTAGAGTCCTGCAGCGGGATGGGTACCCACCCTACCTGCGGTAGAAGTTCGGGGTGCAGGTATAGACACGGGTCGACGGTTCTGTGGGTTTGCAGGTCGGGCCGCGGGTCTTCTCAATAGCGATTTTTACTCCTTTTTTCTGATCAATCCTACTTCCGATGATTTCACTTCCGGTTTACGACAACACTTGCTGTTTTACTCCTTTTTTTCTTATTATGCCTACTTCTGATGATGTCACTTCCGGTTTACAATGACAGCACTTCCTGATTCTTGATGGTCAGCAGGTCGCAGGTCTGGGTTGCGGATAAGGTACTTGCGGGTAGCGGGTAAGAATGCAGGTTGCGGGTCCAGGTTGCGGATTGTAGGTTGTGGGTATGGGTTCCAAAAAATGGACCGCGCAGGACTCTACTCTAGGCCTTCTCTGAAGAAGTGGTAGAGATCAATTTATTTGCAGACACAAATTCGTAAAGAAATGGTGCCAAAAATGCCATGAAAATTTGCAGTGGAAAAAAATCCCCATTGTCTCTAATGCATTTTGCAAGAAAAAATTCAAATTGACTACAATTTATTTTGCACAGAAAAATAAAATACCCACTGACCCAGCACATTTTGCACACAAGTAAGAGCTGCAAATGCCCATTGGCTTCAGTGCATATCACAGATTTTTCTGTGGTTTCATGATTTTTTTGGCGATGTGACATAGCACAGATTCACTTATTACTAATAAGGATATTATAAATGACATTGGAGTTCTATGAACTGTATGAAAGCACTCAGCATTAGGCCTTTATGGAACTCTCCTGTGACTTTATCCTTATACAGGTATGGGACCTGTTATGCAGAATGCTCAGGTTTTCTGCATAATGTCATTTTGAACTCTGTATCCTAAATCGACTCAAAAATCATTTAAAATGTAAATAAACCCAATAGGATTCTTTTCCCACCAATAAGGATTAATTATATCTTAGTCGGGATCAAGTACAAGGTACTGTTTTATTATTACAGACAAAAAGAAAATATGTTTTTAATATTTAATTAAAATGGAGTCAATGGGAGATCGCCTTCACATAATTTAGAGCTTTCTGGATAATAGGTTTCTGGATAATGGATCCTATACCTGTACTTTACAATCGGGGTTATTATTCCCAAAATGTCACACTTTTATTTGAAGTGATTGTATACTATAAACATAACAATGTGTGCCAATATATATTGCAAAATTGCACACGCAAGCAAATTCAATATTTTGACCTAACCACAGCTCAGGAATGCGTTTTTCTGCCTGTTTCATGCTTTATAAAGCCCAGCGTCATCAAAACACTGGCCTTTTCTGCACAGTGTGCATCTCACTCCACCCCTGAAGGGAACGGGACGAAGAACCACTAACTAATTATGACAGTAGGTGCAGCCACGTGTCAATTAGAGTCATCTTTAGTGGGGTACACCAGCTCGACATTATTAATACTTTGTAGATTTCTGGAGGACAAAAGGTGAGCCAATTAGACAGGAAAAAGTATTTTGTAATTAGATTTTGATCTACGTACTCAACTAGTGCCACCAGGGGTGCAGTCAGCTATCTCAGTGTCCTAGTTATTGCTCCCTTGTTAACTCATTCGGCGCGAGCGCTGTCAGCGAAGTTAATTAGGCTTCTTCAATGCGCTGTTATTTCTGTTTGGTCAAACATTTAGGTACACTGTCAGACAGACCAAATATTCTCAAGTCAGCAATTTCACTAAACACTGCTGCTATTTTCCCCAGCAAGGCGCTGGCTTCACAAAATTATACTCTAACAAGAAGCCCTGAAAGCATTTAGAACTCAGATTATCCATTAAAACATACCCGAGGGACCTCTACTTGTCCGGGGTTTGAACAGGGTTCTGCTTGGGCAAAGGTTACTCGGTCTGTAATGTAGTTGAGCAGGCACTCCAAGGACAATTTCTCCACACTGACGTTGTAAAAGTCAAGTATATTTGTTTGGGTCTTTTTAAGGCATGGCCTTACGCATTTCGTATCACAGCAGATACATCATCATAGGTTACCCAGTATCCCTATCCTTGTATGCTTTCTAACACGGATACAGTTATTGAAGCAGTAATGTTTAATACTACCTTCTCTTAGTTATTGTTAAGGCTTTTTTCTAATAGCAACTTTTTTTTATCTGGTTTTTTTTTTTTTTTTTGCAGTATTTTATTGGCCTGAAAATATAAGAATAACTTCACTATTTAAAAAAAAAAACAAAAAAAAACCAAACAGAACATTCTGCTAGATGTTATTGTATCAGAGAAATGGTTGACAAACAGAAACCGTTATCTGGAAACCCATTGTTCAGAAAGCTCTGGATTATGGGAAGGCCATCTCCCAAAGGCCATCATTTTAATCAAATAATTCTTTTTTTATTGAAATGATTTATTTTTTCCCCTATAATAAGAAGATGGTACTTTTAACTTGATTCCAAATATCTATAATTCACCCTTGGAGGCCTATTAGGTTTAATGAATGTTTAAATGATTTTTTTAGTAGACAATGAATGAATATCCATAAGATCCCTTATCCAGAAAGCCCCAGGTCCCAAGCATTCTGGATAATATGTCCTGTACCTGTACAAAAAAAAATATTGGGTTTTGTTAACTCCTGGATTCAAAGGAACACATGGATGCTAGTGATGGGCGAATTTGTGGCGTTTCGCCGAAAAATTAGCGAATTTCCCGTGAAAGTCACGAAAAATTTGCGTAGCGGCACCGGCAACTCTTCTTTGACGCTGGCGTCCTTTTTTGGATGCCGGCACAAAGTCGATGGCGAAAATTCGACCGCATCCAAAAAAACAGACGCCGGCATCCATTTTATTTGACACCGGCAAATTTTCGCAGCAGTTTTGTGAAAGTATTCACCTGCGCCGAATCACTGGAATTCGCCCATCACTAATGGATGCAAATATATGTAAAAATATTAATGATTACTAATCGATACCATTCTAATAATTAAGACTAAAAAGAGTGTATTTTCCAGGCAGATAATGTAGTAGGGCTCTAGGCCAGAAGGAAGTGAGAGCTCACCCAGAATTGCAGTATAAATCAGCCAACTTGGCTTGCAATGCTCTGCACTATTACAAGGACACATTTTTTTTGTACCAGAGTCTATCTCAGGTAACTAAATGAAGAGAGACATTGGGGGCATATGTCTTATCTCACAGGGGAATTGCTTTTTCATTAGTGAGATGTACAGGAAATGTAATTATACTTCCCTTGCATTCTGTGATGGCTGATGCTGTTGCTGCTCATATCTGCAGAGGAAGCAATGAAACCATTTCAATGTCAGGCTGATATAAAGGGCCCCAGTAAATGGATATTGTTTGGCAATCTCCATTAAACACAATGTTAATACTTAAAAATATATGCTTACAGCTGCACATAGAATAGAATGAAGCAAACAGGAGTGCAGGCTTTTTTGTGCTCCTTGCACCAGATTCAGTACATTGCTGTCAGACCCATGGGTTATAGGGTTGTTTACATCTGCCTCAGCAAGAAGCACGATGCTCCTCAGACCCTTGCATCCCATGTAGCTGCATAGCTTGTCTATCTCAGTGAATGTGGCACCACTGAGCAAAGATAGAACTGCAGCACAAGAATGACCAGTGTCCACTTAGACTGTAAGCTCTACGGGGCAGGGACCTCCTTCCCACATTGTCTCTTACCACATTGCACTTAAGCTCTTTGTCCTGATATGATCCTGTATACATTAATTATGTGATTAATCTTCCCTTTGTATACTTCCCACCCACTGCATATTTTGTAAAATGTCAGGAGTTTTCTTCTTTACCTTTTCATATTGCAGTATCTATTAATATGGATGTTTTCTCTGAATGTGCTGTTACCGTGTGGTTTCTGTATCTTTATCCAGTTTAATTGCGAGAGTCTGGATTGTATTCATTTATGTTAAATTACAAATGCTTGATCCAAGGAATGTTTCAGATTGCCATTGGGGTCAGGAAGGAATTTTTTCCCTCTTGAAGCATAATTTGCACTGGCTTCGGGCTGGGTTTTTTTTGCCTTCCTCTGGATCAAAACAGTGCTCATATAATATTATATTTTAAGTTTTATTTGTCACAGCAGCGGTAGGAACTAGTGGCGAATTTGGAGCGCTTCGGTTCGCCAAATTTGCTAAATTCGCAAAATGACGAAAAATTCACAAAATGGCGCCGGCATCTCGTTTTTGACGCCGGCGTCCATTTTTGATGCCGGCGCCAGTGTCCAAAAAAAAAAACAGACGTTGGCGTCCATTTTTTTGACACCGGGGAATTTTCAAAATTTCAAATTTATTCGCCGGTGGTGAATCATGGGAATTCACCGCTAATTCGCCCGTCACTAATAGGAACTTGCCATTAAGTTATATAATAATGGGGTTCAGTGGGATGGCTCAAGGCAAAGGGTCAAATTGAGGAGTCCCCTTGTCATGTGTGGCTTAACTATAGCTCCATTATAGAAGCACAAAGAATTTTGCAACACGGAAGAAACAGGGCACTGCATTTTTGTATTTTTTACCTTGCTCTATACTTTTCAAACTAGTCCCTATATGCCAACAGCTGAAAAGCTCTACAATCATGTCCACAGAGCTATAATAAAGTGTGACCTAGGCAATTTGTTTTGAATTCACTATCACAATGAATCAGTTGGTTTGTAAGTCAGTTGTATCACTAGCCATAGCAGTGGCAATTCAATTCAGCTGTACATCTCAGCTGTAAATGTGTAACCCATTAACAGTGCTCAGCTGCGGTTGCATTTTAGGAGATCCTCAGAAACATTTTCACCTCGTGTTCTTCTCTGCGACTTTACTCCTATCCATTCTATAACATACTCAGCTACTAAAATCCTTTCCTTGAGGTTGTAGTTAATGGTTTATGTGCTCCAATTAGTTGTATCAATAGAATCAACATCACATGAACTGTGAAAGTGTAAAGGTAAAGTTCTGTGTAGCCTCTTTTTCTAAAAATGTCTTTTTTTATTAAAGGGATCCTGTCATCGGAAAACATGTTTTTTTTCAAAACGCATCAGTTAATAGTGCTGTAGTCCAGTAGAATTCTGCACTGAAATCCCTTTCTCAAAAGAGCAAACTGATTTTTTTATATTCAATTTTGAAATCTGACATGGGGCTAGACATTTTGTCAATTTCCCGGCTGCCCCTGGTCATGTGACTTGTGCCTGCACTTTAGGAGAGAAATGCTTTCTGGCAGGCTGCTGTTTTTCCTTCTCAATGTAACTGAATGTGTCTCAGTGGGACATGGGTTTTTACTATTGAGTGTTGTTCTTAGATCTACCAGGCAGCTGTTATCTTGTGTTAGGGAGCTGCTATCTGGTTACATTCCAATTGTTCTTTTGTTTGGCTGCTGGGGGGGAGGGAGGGGGTGATATTACTCCAACTTGCAGTACAGCAGTAAAGAGTGATTGAAGTTTATCAGAGCACAAGTCACATGACTTGGGGCAGCTGGGAAATTGACAATATGTCTAGCCCCATGTCAGATTTCAAAATTGAATATAAAAAAATCTGTTTGCTCTTTTGAGAAATGGATTTCAGTGCAGAATTCTGCTGGAGCAGCACTATTAACTGATTCATTTTGAAAAATGATTTTCCCATGACAGTATCCATTTAAGGTAAAACATATAGGAAAAGGAATGAAAGTCAGCATGTGAACATTAGTTCCATATTTTTCCACTGCAAGAAGCAGGGGGCATTACAATCTGCTTGTTTGGTGACTTCACCAAATGACTGGATCTTTGACAATATGGTTACCTACATAGCAGACCAAAGTAGGCTGGTCTGAGCATTTGGCTTCCAGGCCAATTATTGGATCATAACAGGGACCTATGCTGGCCTTTCGGGAGAAGACTGCATAAAAACACCAATGCAGTCCTTACCCAATCTTCATCAAAAAATCTTCATCAGATTTAGGAGTATTCCCGTATTTATCAAATGTAACGATGCCTAACTTATTAAATAGAGAATTTTATTATACAGAGACCTTTCCAGCCCCTCAAAGGTGTATTAACAACTTTATTCTAAGGCTTAGAAAATTAGTGGCATTTTTGAAAACCATTGTGACATGCAGATCATTATATTACCGAATCGGATCTTCTTGTTTTAATGAATGCCCGCTATATTCCCCATGCCCTTTAAACACTGCTATGCTGTTATTAAAATGTAGCCTTCATCTGTAAGAGAAAAAAGCCTTTGTATGCTTAATTAAAGATGAACAGATAAAAGGATGAATTGTGGTGATAGGAAAAGTTTGGAAAAACTCATAATTGTACTGCTATTTATAAAGGAATAACCACAGGTCCTACAGCACCACCAGAGGCTTCAAACGCTCTTCTTCTCCTTTCTTGAAATAAATGGGGGAGGCTTAGATGAATTCTAAAGATTATTCTGTTTGGATTACCATAATAGATTTATAGTATCTTCTTTACTGTTGCCCACTCAGCTGTGAGATTCCTATTTGGAACACCACATCAGTAATTAAGGAAACATCTTCCCCACCCCTCCCATCAATATATAGACTCCTAATCACTTCCTCCCATGAGAAAAAAGGCTGAGATACTATCAAACCAGAACATAGGCCTACAGTATATTTCAGCTCCCTTTGGATTTCAAACTCTGAAAACATGACATACTGTATAGCAAGGCTGAGAATGATCAGGAAAAAAAGGGGGCGACATATAAAAATGATTACGTAAGGTTGATATTTCTGAACAATATATTATTTTACCTACTCAGGCATAAGCATAATAAATGAACCTTGTGAATTGTTGTTATAATAATGCAAAGTATTTCACTGAAGCATTTGTGATACTTTCATTTAATTTTGTTACATATTTTTTACATTTTTTTTTTTACATTTTTTTTAATATTATCTGCTCTTAATTTATTTTAGGAGTATTTCTTCTTTTTAAATGTGCATTATTCAGGTAGCCAGCTTTTGTTTTGGGAAACCACATTTGGTGATAATTATTGCTCAGCAAAAAGGATGGTTATTTGGAAGAGCTGGAGTAAGATTTGTGGAGAATGTCTATTTTGTTTTCCAGACTTTCTGAGAAATATAGAGGGGTAACTAATACGACATTATTTTCATATATCAGTGACGTTCTTTTGGCTGAAAACAAAAATAATTGATGAGGAATCTGACCCATTTTGCTTCACATAAAAATGTACAGAACTAGGGAAAAATAAGCAAAATGGCGATTATTTGCAAAATGCCTTGAAGTCAATGGGCTTTTTTTCATTGAAGGCAGTTGGCGTTTTTTGCAGCGACTTTTTTACACAAAATACATTAGAGTCAATGGATGCCATTTTCTTTTTCACTTATCACATAACTAAAAAATGAATTCAGTACTAACCGATTTTTTGTAGCTCAAGACACAAAATGTTTCCATGTCCTTAATATATTGATAATGCGAAGCGTGCAGAGGACCTCTTGTACTTTAGGGATGGGCGAATTTGACCCGTTTAGTTTTGCAAAAAATATTTTTGACGTGCATCTTTTTTTTTTTGGTCGAATGTAGCCATACAAGTTTATGAGCGACATTTCCACGGTCAAACAAGGCGAAAAAAATTCGCCCATCCCTACTTATATACTGTGTATATATATATATATATATATATATATATATATATATATATATATATATATATATATATATATATATATATATATACTGTATATATATATATATATAAATAAAAATAAATATATATATAGTGTTTACCACTGTTAGATTTTCCACTGGGATACTGACTTCACTAAATTCCTCAGTAGACCTTTGACTTCTCAAATACTAAAGCCTACCTTAAGGTTTGATGGCACATCGTCTAGCCCTGCACTGGACAAATCTCATTTATGCATTTCCTTATAAGACTGGAACAAGGATTATCCCACTCTATGCTAACTGTTACACATTTTACTTAATCTGTATTGGATACAAAAGTTAAATCTAGACTACTCCCTGTTTTATATACAATGGGAATTGTTACATGGTATTCTAGATACTCTTTAATCTAATAATCTTAGGCATTATTTAGCTATGGTGGGGCTATCTGTAAGTACTTATCCCAGCAGATAGGTTCTCCTCCCCTTTATCAGGAGAAATGAATAAGAAAGACAGAAGCAGAAAAGATCTGGAGAGCCTAGAGCAGGGATCCCCAACCTTTTGAACCCATTCAGACACAACATTCAGAAGTAAAAGGACTTGAGGAGTAACACTGGCATGAAAAATGTCCTTTGGGTGCCAAATAAGTGCTGTGATTTGCCATTTGGTAGCCCCTATATGCATTGTTAACCTACATTGAGACTCTTTTTGGCAGTACATCTGTTTTCTATACAACCAAAACTTCCCTCCAAGCCAGAAATGAAAAAATAAGCTCCTACTTTGAGGCCACTAGGAGCAACATTCAAGGGATTGGTGAGCAACATGTTGCTCATGATCTACTGGTTGGAGACCACTGGCCTAGGGGAATGAGGTAGATAACTCTGCACTTTTGTAGTGATAGAGTTAGCACCTCTAAATTTTAGCACTTTGAAGTGGTGCAGTCAAAGCTTGGTAATGGCTATCATGATAAATGCATAGCACCTCAACCCTATACAGTTACAGCTTACACAAAAATATGTATGAGAAAAGAAAAGAGGTATGTGATGCCATCAACATGATTACATCAATAATCACTTGGGGAAGACAGTTTTTATATATATCTAGGTAGAGTAGTTTACGCATTTTCCTAAAATATATTAGTTTAAGTAATATGATTCATTCAGCAGCACAAATCTTTAGCAGTGTTTCTAGAGGCATGGCTAAAAATAAAACTGGCTGAATGAGGGAAGCAGAAGCAAAGTATCTACTAGAAGTCCAAGTCCCAGAACTGCAATGGACTAATGCATCATTCTGACATCTAGTAACATTCCATTAGGATTACTCCATGTTCAGTTTGCTGTGGTGCCATCTACTCTCAGTCTCACTCTGCCGGCACCATTGTGTGATGTTGAAATGTGTGTTGTACTTTGAAAAAATAAATGAAGTCCTGTTTATTAACCAAGTCCCTGTCCCTGTCCCAAAGCTGTAAGAGAAGCAGTTAGGAATGCCATGTATAGGAGCAGCATCCACTGCCACTTCCCACATGTATTGATGGCTGCAGCATTCAAGCCTCCATCACCCAGCTATGCCTGTAGAAATTCAAAACCTACACAAATTACCTTCATTTATAGAGTAATGAGCACTGAATGCCGGCTAATTGAGCACTTGTTAGAAAATAGTACGGTTCTATGGCAGAGCCTGAGGAGTGGTGTGGGGACGCATTGTCAAACATGCAGCAGCAATAATTCAAAGCAACCCCATATGATTTTCATTAAACATCAGAAAGAAAAAAATAGAGGGAATGTTTAATTTCATTTATCTGAGAATCTCTTGTATAAAGAAAAAGAACAGGCAGAAGGAATAAGGATTCCCTCTAGTTCAATAAAATCACATTAAAGCACCACTATAGACTCCTATTAACAATTGCTTAAGCTGTCGTAGGGCTTCAGTCTGTGTGTGAATGTACAGCAGCCCTGTCTTGTTAAATATATTTCACATTTCTGACTTGATCCAAGCAAGAAGAAACAATGCATCCACCAACTGTGAACAGGACTCCTGGAAACATTACTAAAATATGGCAGATATGTCATTGCATAACAGATATTGTTCAAGACTTTAAGCATCCCTGCCTATATGTGTATGAATTGTTGTGTAGTAGTTATAAAGAGACCCTACTGTGCAGGATGTCTCACAGAGGCAACTTATGCCCCAAGGGAGGGAGATTTTTACATGGTGGTGGTTAAATTGGAGGACCTAAACTGATCTATATAGTTTCATGGATACTATCTGATTTATTTTGTCTGGTATAACTCAGACAAAAAAAAGCTAGCACAAGCCGAATCGCACCAGGTAGAAAAGGAGGAGCCAGATGTAAAAAGGGCCTGACTTTCATGTCTACTAGGGACAATTAGTCATACTAAGTATGGTCAAAATAAGAAAAAAGAATAAAAAGCGACAGAAGAGAACTGAAAGGGTAAGAAGAAAGAAGATCATAACAATAATAACTTAAGAAATGTAGAGAAAGAGAGGCAGAGGAGCAGGCATTAGATCTATCAAGAATATTTATAATATTTATAATATATATATTTATAATATTTATACCAAGCACAAACCAAGCATGCCAGGCAAAGATTGGAAATGAGGAGTGCAATGTGGCAGAGGCTAAGACTAACCCAAAAAAAGTTTTTTAAGTATATTAATAGTAAATAGATGCAGGTACAGTTTGTGGCTCCTTTAAATAATCGTACCAGTATGTTTGTAACAGATACAGAAAAAGCAAATGTGCTAAATCGATTATTTCCTTCACCAGATTTGTCAGTGTTCCCAGACTCACCTCATAGCTGCACTGTTGGTTCAGTTCAATCCAGGGTCAGACTGGGCTGGTGGGACATGGGGAAAAAAACCTGGTGGGCCCAGGCTCTCATGGTCCCCGCCGGTCATTTGCAAATGGGCCTTATGGCCCTTAGTCCAACGCTCGCTCAATCTAGTCAGTGGCTGACATCCTTGCAGCAGGGTCTGGAAAACTGGCAATCTGGGCAGTTAAGTGGCAGGTGAGATTTAATGTTGATAAATGTAAAGTCATGCACCTGGGATGTAAAAATATGCAAGCCACTTATACCCTTAATGGGACTGCATTAGGCAAATCTATAATAGAAAAGGGCCTTGGAATCCTTATAGATAATCAACTTGGCTGTAGCCAGTCAGCATCTTCAAGGGCAAACAAGGTGTTGAGCTGTATTAACAGGGGAATAGATTTGCAGGAGGAGTGGGTTATCCTTCCACTATACAGAGAATTGGTAAGGCCCCATCTAGAATATGCCGTACAGTTTTGGTCTCCAGCATTTAAATGGAACAATATTCAGGCCCGGATTTGTGGAAAGGCCACCAAGGCCCGGACCCAGGGCGGCAGCATTTTAAGGGGCGTCATGCTGCCAAACCACACCCACATTGATTCAGAAACACTAGCTCAAAACCGCTGGGGTTGCTCAGGAGATATAATATTTTTTTAATTTCCCATGCACCAATTCCCATTGCTCTGGTCCCGATTATGTAAATTTGCATGAAAAAAGGGGAAGGGCACAGGGGCAACGAACGGCAGTGGGCCTTGGGTCACCTGCTATGTAAATCAGTCCTGACAATATTGGTATCAATATAAAGGTATGGAAAATCTTAGCAATGAAGAAAGACTGACCAAGTTGGGGTTGTTCAGGCTGGAGAAGAGGCTCAAGGGGGATAAGATCATTATGTATAAATATATAGGGGGATTTTACCCTTAAAACCTTTCTAATGTTTTATTTACCTGTAGGTCCTTTCAGCTGACAAGAGGGCACCTTTTCCGATTAGAAGAAAGGAGGTTCCGTCTAAATATTCGGTAGGGTTTTTTTTACAGTGAGAGCTGTGAAGATGTGGAATTCTCTCGTACAGATTCATAGCATAGCTTTAAGAAGGGGTTGGATGGTGTTTAGCAAGTGAGGGAATACAGGGTTATGGGAGATAGCTCATAGTACAAGTTGATTCAGTAGACTGGTCCGCCATCTTGGAGTCAGGAAGGAATTTTTCCCCCTCTGATACAAATTGGAGAGGCTTCAGATGGATTTTTGCCTCCCTCTGGATTAACTGGCAGTTAGGCAGATTACATATGGATTTAAAAGTTTGAACTTGATGGACTTGTGTCTTTTTTTCAACCTAACGTACTATGTTAATATATTACATTCATTGGAGTTGTCCATAAAATTTGTTGATATGTGGATGTTCTACAGTTCAAAGTGATCATTCCTTAAACATTTATACTACTATTTTGCTGTGCTCTTAATGTGATGTTTTGTAATCACAAGAACACATAACTTTTGAATCAATGACCAATGTCCTTGTCTTGTTCAGATACCCATTCCATGTTTTTGTCTTTTTTCCTCTGCTTTGTCAACTTTGTCTCTTTAGTGCTGAAAAATCTAATTTTTGTGCTTGGGGTCCCCCTCAGAACCTGGGGTTTTGGTATGGTTGCATACCATGTTTGCATGTAGGATGTGCAATTAATGGACATGTATAGGGTGTGCATGTGGATACACAAGAACAAGCACATTTCATATCCTATGGCTGATGCAAATTTCAGGATATTAGGTCAATGTTGGAGTGAGGACCACAGGCCCCCTATCTAAACAATTTGCCATTCTTTCTTCACTCACCTTCTACATAACTTACATACACTTATCTATCCTTTCCACCCATATCACCCACCCTCTTCTCTCATACATGGTTGGGTAAGCAGGTAAACACCTGGGACTTTTTATCATGCTCTAGTGGGCCAGTCTGACACTGAATGAGGTACATTGGGATAAAAAAAAAAAAAAAAGATTCCAGTTTGTGCTGGCTTGGTTCTTCTTCTTTTATACAGGTATAGGATCCATTATACGGAAACCCTTTAGCCAGAAAGCTCAGAATTACAGAAATGTCTTCTCCCATAGACTCCATTTTATCCATACGACCCAACAATTTTTTTTCTCTGTAATAATAATTAAATTGTACATTATACTTCATCCAAATTAAGATATAATTAATCCTCATTGGACACAAAACCAGCCTATTGGGTTTATTTACTGTTGACATGATTTTCTAGTAGGTTTAATGTATAAAGATCCAAATTATTGAAAGTTCTGTTATCCGGAAAACCCCAGGTCCTGAACATTCTGGATAACAGGTCCCATACCTGTATTCAGGCATTCTTCAGTATACTGTCCATTCTGACATTAAGGGGCATATTTATCAAGGGTCTAATTTCGAATCGAATAAACGTCGAAATTCGAATTCAAAAAGACCAACCGAAATTAAGTCGAAGTTTATTTTATGGTCGAATACTGTAGGTCCGTTTTCGATTGAATCGGTCCATATTTAGCCGAATTCAAATCTTATGAAGTGAAGGAATAGGGCATTCGGTCGACTTCGATTTGAATTTTTTTTAAAAAAAACCTTAGATTTTTCAAAGTCCACCAATAGACTCCAAATAGGTTCTAGGAGGTCCACCATAGGCTAAAACAGCAATTTGGCAGGATTTAGATGGTGAATGGTCGAAGTTGAATTTTTAAAGAGACAGTACATGATAAATTTTGATATTCAATTTTTTTTAACTCTTTTCAAATTCTAATCGAATTTGGACTATTCCCTAGTTGAAGTACACAAAAAATAGCTTGAAATTCGAATTTTTTTTCATTCGATAATTCACCTCGACCTTTAATAAATCTGCCCCTAATTGTTAGGTTCAGATTTTGCAGTTTAAATACCAAACTGCAAAGCAACAACTGATTAAATAAGCTGCCTTAGTATGTCATTGTCTCATTCACAGTACAGTCACTGACAGTTAATTTTAATATCCCCTTTAACTATAGGTACTTAGGCTGATAAACATGCACAGGGTAATTTCTCTATGTTGCGGAATGGCATCAGTTCTCTCCTGCTAGGTTTGTGGTAGGATGGATTTGGCTAGCTAATAGGACTCACCTTGAGACCCAAGCTAATATCCCGTGCAACAGCGCTTATCACTTCTATCGGACACCTTCATGGGAGCCTGAGTTCCTTCCTGAAGATAAAGGTAATTCTGCCTGTGATCAGAGAAGCTGAGAGAGACTGCAAATCAGAGCTTTGGACAAACTGCCTGGACAATTCCCAGTGCTACAACAGATGTGACGAATAGTGAGAGGAAAAAGGTATCGTGAATTGCTTTAAAAAAAAAAGAAAAGACCCGGAGGGAAGACTATGACAAGGACTTGCAAACGGTGTGAGGGCATACGCGGGTCACCCACAAACACATCTCCGCAGCCGGGACTCTCAGCTGTGGGGAAACTCACACATTCCTAATGTTTTCAACTGTTAGATCTCTCTATCCCTTTGAACCGATAGAGCCTTTTGTCCCTACTTTCATTGATGATTCTTTTAGAATTGTGTGGTTTGGGGAGGCTGGGGAAAGATGACAATGTTACATTCTGTTACAGACCATAAGCTTGTTTTTGTCTTGTTATTTAGCCACTTTAATGCACAAGAGGAAGAAAATGAATCAGTGCATCTCTTGAGTTGAGGGTACTGCCAGAGGAAATTAGGGCTTAGGTAAGGGCCTAGATCTAGGTTGTGAAAGCAATAATATAATTGCGAAAAAAACACAATTTTACTTTTTTCTGCTGACATGAATTATGAATTTCTTTAAAGCTTTTTAGAACTTTTACCTCTTCCCCAACCAGTGGGCCAGAACTGATAAACTGCATTAGTAAGTGCACTGCATGGTGCACAATGCATTTTTCCTAAAGGGTTACGTTAGCATGTATACAGTGTGTAGCACTGCACTATAGGTTTATACACAACTCAACAAACTGAATATTTATTGGTTGGTTGGCCATGGCTGGCTGGAAAAAACATTTTTCATAAATTTCCACACAGTTCAATGTAAAATGTACAGTAAACAAGGTACAGTTCTTCTCAGTACTGTCACTTTAACTCTCTCACACAACACCCTCTCTTGTTCTATAAGGCAGATTCCTTCTATAACAATGTCCTCTCATTTGTTTTTGTTGCCCAAATTCACTATCACTCAGCCACTGAAACCCCAGCATTGGAACATTAGATCAACTCATTTGCATTAGTGGAATTAAAGTTCAAAGTTGATTGCAAGAATATAGTCAATTCTTGTTAAGCAAATTTCCTTCGTTTTAAATAGCTCTTCTGTATCCTCTGATTCCCAAAGCTTATTTGTTTCATTAAACCCCCTCATCTATCTTTGAGTGTCTCCAGTGGCACCTTTAAGCCTGCCGCTGCTCGTTCCCCCCAATCCCATCCCCCTCATTTGTGTGCACAACATTTTCATCATTGGGTCCAGATGGCATGTGCAGGAAATTTAAAAAACTATCATAATTCCTAAGCATCCCAAGTGCTTCAGAACCAATGCAGATGTGGCTTGGTGACATGCCACTCCTAAAATCTTGCTGCCCTAGGTCCAGGCCTTTCTGACCTTTGCACAAAATCTGGGCATGATGTGTAAAGAACTTACCTCTGGTCGCGTCTCTGCCCCTTCTCAAGATGACGCGTCTGGTTCTGGCGTGCAGGCGTCCGTCACCGGCGCATTTTCGGCGCATGTGCAGTTCTCTTAAAAGGATGCTGAGAACCTGACGACATTGCAAAGTGATCATCGCTCTTGTGAGACACTGAGGGGCAAATTTACTTATGGTCGAATATCGAGGGTTAATTAACACTCTACTGCCGAATGGAAATCCTTTGACTTCGAATATCGAAGTTGAAGGATTTACTGCAATTCGTTCGATCGAACGAAAAATCCTAAAATCCGAAGGATTTTAATCCATCGATCGAACGATTTTTCTTCGACCAAAAAAAGCTAGCAAAGCCTATGGGGACCTTCCCCATAGGCTAACATTGACTTCGGTAGGTTTTAGGTGGCGAACTAGGGGGTCAAAGTTTTTTTTAAAGAGACAGTACTTCGACTATCGAATGGTCGAATATTCGAACGATTTTTAGTTCGAATCGTTCTTTTCTAAGTCGTAGTCGAAGGTTGAAGTAGCCAATTCGATGGTCGAAGTAGCCAAAAAAAACATTCAAAATTCAAAGTTTTTTTTATTCTATTCCTTCACTCGAACTAAGTAAATGGGCCCCTGAGTGTTATTTCCTGATTGATTATCTGCGTTTTTGACTCAGCCTGTTTTCCTGGATTCTGCTTTTGTTGCTGCCTCGTTCCTCATTCCTGTTTTTCACGTTTTGGATTTCCGTCACTCCTGCCACTCCTCTTCTAAGGTGTAGTCCTGTGCCCCATTTTCGGTGACTGTTCATCCTCAGTGGGAGGTGTAGGAGAGGTCAGCCTTCTACAAATCTCTTCTGCCCAGTGGTCCTGATATGATGATCTTCTCTTATTAAGTTCTTTCAAGTAGAAATTAATCTCACCCTGAGAAAGCTCTTTTAGCTCTACTTCTAAATACTATCCAGTTTCTCTACTTGCTTTTGCCTCCAAACTGCTGAAAAGACTTTTGCTATAACTGCCTGATCCAGCATTTAACCTTCAACCTTATACATGACCATGCAAGTTCTGGTATCCGCACCTGCCCTCATTAATGTTAATGACCTTTTTCTGAGCAAAGGCCACCCCTCAATATTTATCCTTTAAAATCTCTTTTGAGTCTTCAAATAATTGATGACACATTTCTCCTAGATATTTTGGACTCTACTGTAATTTGTGACACTTCTCACTCCTGGTCTAGGCACATATTGCCTTTCTCTTATATCCTCTTGGATTTTGCAATGCTACCTAAAGTTCAACTCATCCAAAACAGAATTTAATGTATTTCTGCTATCATCTTCACCAGATTTTACTCACAGTTAACAATGTCACATTTCATTCCATCACAAAGGTTCACTGCCTAGAAGGCATTTTTCACTCTCTTATAGCCCACATACAAACTCTTGCCATTTCGTACTTCATTCATCAACACAGCATTGCTTGAATCCCCCACCCCCTAGCAATAGCCCAAGCACTTATCCAATTATACTACTACTTCTTACAGATATTCCACTCTGCTGTCTTTCACCACTTTGGTCTTTCCAAATGCTCATCCACTAATTTCATGGTTTCATATCAGATGCTGCACTATGTAAATCCCTTCTCTGGCTTCCAATTACTCAACAAGCATTCAAGGTACTCATCATCACATCCTCCCATTCCAGACAGTGCAATTTATTTCAAGCAAGAGTGCTTTTTATACTGTATACTATATAGTATGTGATGGCTAGTGATGAGCGAACCCATCCACTGGCCTTTCTATTATAAACATTTGCTTTTTTCTCTACTTACCTTATGACATCCTTAAGTGTGGCTTCTGTGGATCTAGCAAATTGAAAATAAACTTTGCAAACCAACTTAGAATTATAACATTCTAAATCTAGAGGGAATCTAAAAACAAAAAACTTGTCATTTGTATGGGGTCACTGGCCTGCCCAGCCACTGAGATAAAACAGCACTTAATTGTCAATGAAATGGCTCATAAATTGGATGATTGTTAAATTATACTGTATCCAAATTTCCATGTATCATGCCTGGGCAGCTCCAAGTAATGTGTAAGGTTACATTTCCCTTTGACTGAGGGCATGAAAATGCACTAACATGAACGTTTAAAGAGGCAAAGAATTAGACTAAACATTGTTTTTATTAAAAAAAAAAACAAAAAAACTAAGTGCCATGTACCACCTGGCAATCAAAGGGGTCTTGGTTAATTTACTAATCAGTTGTCAATTGCAGGCGGTAGATATGTTTACCTTATTATGGTCCCTAATATAGTAATTCAACTTATACCAGATGGGGATCCAAGACACATAAAATGATACACAACAGTAAAGAAATTTATATTGATGCATAAAAAGATTATCTTTCACCTCACAATAGGAGCTTTATAAAATCAATCATTGCCTACGATCCCCAGGTGTAGGATTAGAAGCAGATGCCATGCAATGAGCCCTCGCTGAGAATCTATAGGGTCTACTTCAAACAACTATGAAACACTTATAAACAGTATGTTTTCAATTTTCACTTAGATAACTAATTTTTCATTACAGAGGCACAATCGAAATGCTATTAAAATGTGGACTGTTAGGGTTATGGCAAACACGGGGGAAATCTTACAGAGGTAAGTGTTGCCTTACTCTTTCTAACGCTTATGGCTTATTTGAAATTGTATTAATAAGAAACATATACAGTAAGTAAATGATTACCCTACTTGACTATAACCTATTGCAATTCCAATTGTTACTGTGGGTTCAACAAAAAAATTTGCTTCACACCAAAATTTACCAACAGAAGTTACTAAGCACTTCTATTTCATGGAATTACTTACCTATTGGTGCCTGGCTAGGCCTTTAGCAGTCTGCTTCTATTGTTATTCCCATGGATATATAGTTGTTGAACATGATGGCTTATGGAAGACTTGAAGATAAGTAGGTAAGGGAAAACAATTTTGGACATTTTTGCAGGTGCACTTTTTTCTTTGCCAAAAAAATGTAGCTTCAGAATGCCCTAAATCACCCATTGCTGTCTATGATGCCTTGTGCAGTCATTTAATACAGGTATTCCTCTGCACTTGTACGTACAGCTGCTCCAGCTTGCACAGACTATACTGTATAACTTGCTAATAAGAGTCCTGAATATGGACACCATGTCAGTCCCACATGTGTCACCTAAAATACACAATATTCGATATCTGGTGAAAATCTTTTTAGCTCCAGAATTTAGCCCAAATACATATGCTGCTTAGCAGTTACAGTGGAATATGGAAAGTATTTTTTAGTCATTTTTTTGAACTTCCAACTTCCAGAAAAATTTCCACCTCTAGCTACCTGGAGTAGTATTCTCCTCCTGCCCCAGCAATCAACATTACTGTAGCTTGATTTTTATAAGGAGGCACACAGATGCCCAAAACAAGGGCCCAAGTGGGCAGTGGACTTACAAATGGGGCCCTCCGTGGTCACAGGAACCTGCTAACTAAGTAGTATGGGGCCCCCTGATTTTTGATGGTGGGCTTGATTTTGGACTGAACAGGCAACACCTTTACTGTCTTTTATTGACTAGTGTCTATGGGTTCTGTGATCACATGATTAAACCTCCTATTAAGTAGTGGTTCCTTCATACTTGATACACATTTCAGCTGTTAGAGCATTCAGCCCATCCTAAGTGGACTAGGATCACATGCAACAAAGTGATTTGAGTCCTTCTCTGAATTAATACAACAGTTATTGAGATTAAATAGCTTAACAGAGATAAGAAAATAGCTCCACTACTAATTCATAATAAAAATGAAACAGAAGTAGGAAAAAAAGGGAATTTGCCCACTTATTATTCTTTTAAAGGGGGTGAAATATAACAGCTGGTACTGTAGAATTATGAAGGAAACAGAAGGTTTTCCAGGAGAAGACTGAATCTTAAGGTTTAGATGTACAGAAAAAAAAAGATGATGGCACACAGTATAGCCAGAAGGAAGTATATGTGATTGCGAGAAATCATGCCAGCCGTTACTGCTATTATTATATGGATGTGCACCTTATTCAAACAGGGCGAATCTTTAATACGCGAGGGGGAAAAAAAACTGAGTTATTATAAAAAGACCAAGTAAATTAGAATTTTATAGATGAGAAAAACGTTGGCATATCATCATGTGCCCAGCTCAGAATTATTGCTGTCTACCGAAGGAGCATATGTTAGAGGACAATTTAGCTCAAACTCCGTTCTCATCTCGTAACAATACAAAGCAATTTCACCAAGAATGACACAATTGGTGACGGTGGAAACATTTCAGTAATTGCTATTGATGACTGGCAGGGAAGAAGGTTTAATTTAACCACATGAATGTGGGAGGGAGGTGCAAAGCATTGTGACTGGCAGGGCATTGTGTTTACTTAAAGCATAACAAGTGACAGTGAGTATTATAGGCACAGACAGTAAGGATTGTATCAAATAATGCTGCATTTTTACTGAATTAACTGAAAGAAAACTAAAGGATGCAACTGAGTCAATGTGCTGGAAATATCAAACCTGAAATAAAGTGTATCTGGTCTGGTTTTCGTAAAGCAATATATATTGTATATGAGGTGTATTAGAATGAAAGACTGACACCCCTCAATGCACCTGCCAAAAAGCAGTCAATTCTCTTTCCACCTACACTAGGTTGCTGAGAAAAGGAAGAAATGACGTGCTTTACAGAAGCAAGAATCTAAACGTTAACTTCGACATTATTCCCAAATGTAAATGCATGAGCCATAGTTACTGATTAAGTATAATTGCAATGCCAAAAAAGGATAAAATGATTTCATACCCCTTTTCATTTTTAGTTACGAAGTGATCTCATGGGTGAAACACAGGCCGTGTGAAATGAGAAAAGGAAGAGAAGATAGAGAGAACAAAGGGAAAAATGAATGAGGAAGAGAAAGGAGAAAGGGACAAGTGGACAGAAAAACAGAAGGATGGTGGGTGTAGAAGGGTAGAGATGGCAACATCGGAAATGACAAGACAAGACAAAAGTAAAATTAGGGTAGTAGTGAAAATATGATACATGACACAATACACAAATCACAGTAAACCACTTAACACAATAGTCAAGAAAAAAGAATAGATTAACTGGTTGTCTGTTGTCTCCTTGATTTTTGAGTTCCTTTACAGCAGTGCCATAGATGTTCTGGGGAAGAACAGGGCAGATTGTATTAAAGATTTTTTTCTAATTAAATGTTTTCTTTGGTTCCTAGATGAAGGTAGGCCATTGTGTCCATGAGGCATTGGGAACATGAAAGATAGCAATAGAGAAAGGTAAAACCTTAAAATAATATGAACGCTAAAGTGTTTACTGGTAGATTTAAGGACAACGGTTATGAATGAAACATTTTTATACTTTATAAGGGCACAGATGAATTTTGCATTTCTGTGTACTATAAGAAATTGTTGTCTTAGTGCAGTGATCCCCCAACCAGGGCTGGATTTACATAGTGGGCGCCCCTAAGCCCGCTGCCGTTCATCGCCCCTGTCCTCTCCCCTTTATTCATGCAAATTTTCATCATCTGTACTGGAGCAATGGGGATTGGCACACAGGAAATTTAAAAAATGATCTCCAGCACATCCCCAGTGTTTTTGAACCAATGTGGGTGTGGTTGGGTAGCATGCCGCCCCCCTAAAATCCTGCTGCCCTAGGCCCGGGCCTAGGTGGCCTTTCCACAAATCCGGACATGCCCCCAACCAGTGGCCCATGAGCAAAACGTTGCTCACCAACCCCTTGGATGTTACTCCCAGTGGCCTCAAAGCAGGTGCTTATTTTTGAATCACTAGCTTGGAGGCAAGTTTTGGTTGCATAAAAACCAGATGTACTGCCAAACAGAACCTCCTGTAGGCTGTTAGTTCACATAGGGGCTACCAAATAGCCAAACACAGCCCTTATTTTGCACCTTGCATGCTCGTGTCACTCCCCAACTCTTTATCCATTTAAATGTGGCTCAGAAGTAGAAAAGGTTGGAGGATCCCAATCTTGGTGGTATAAATAGAAGTGGGACTGGTGTTTTGAAAAACAATACAAGTAATGGCACATGGGGCATTTGTTCAACAAAACTCCCACTACTTCCACCAGGTTCTTTTTTACAGTTAATGATGTTGTTGAGTAAGAATCACCCGGATAAGTAGAATAATGGTACTCCCGCGCAATAGCTCAATCAAAGTTATGCAAAGTTATGCTGAGAACGTGCTTGCTGAATTTAAATGAGTTAAATTCGTGGATGAGAGTTTGGGCGACTTTGTTTTTAATAAAAAAACTGAGATAAACTTTAGTAAATAAGCCCCATATTGAGTAAATGCCTTTTTTCCCTCCACATAAATAAACATAAATCATTAAACACAGGGATTCAGTTCTTTAACTTTTACAATTCTAAATTTCAAGTTAGTTCAAGCAAAGGAACTCTGTGAGGGAAAAAGAAATACCCAAAAAAAGCTTTGCAATGAACATCTGAATGTATGAGGTTTAGTAGCTATTGTAGCCAAGCTGTGATTGCAGTGATATTTCGATCACAATTGAAGCTGCTTTCAAGGGCAGATGAATTGCGGTATTAGCCCTGGTCTGTGCCCACCCCTGTCTCCCTTCTACTTGTCTGTTCTCCACTATAACTAGAACCCTGGACCCCCCTGGGAACTATGGGTCCCCTCATGTTAATCCACCACTGGCTGCTGTTCACATGGTTGTGGTTTATTGATTTGGACCTATCTTGAACTCCCACCTATACAAGTGAATGTCATTTGTAGCTTAATATTTTGATATGCTTTTATTCTTATTTAATTTGTGCCAATGAAAGTTCAATTGCTTTGCTACTGAGCCACAAGTTCTTTAGAGTCGCTCTGACCTTACTGAATCAAAGTTTATACTTACTGCAGTGTTTTCAGTAGAGAAATGATATTCAATACAATGAGGAATATTCACTTTCAAGGCTGATGTACCAGCTCATCTTGCTGGTTTAAACTGAGCTTGTATCAGAGACAGAGTTTTCACCACGAGAATAAAATAAATACACTCACACAGGAAAAAAGGAAACAAAAATGAAATTCAGAAATTAGAATCTCATCTCTGACCAGCTGCTGTGAACACATTGTAGATAATTTTGATCATCAAAGCATGATAAAAATGGTTGATGTTTTTAGTCAACAGCTTGTAATTGAAATCACAGAGGAATGTTGTATGCATGTGCCCTCCCCTACCCTTTCATTAGTTTCTTTTTATTTCTCTGCTAGAGTTGGTGGATATAGTGGTGATTTTGGAACGTTCAGCTTACACAGATGAAGGAACATCATCTCCCATTGGTGCAGTAGTAAACGAAATAAAGATGGGAAATGGGAAACAGCCTTTGGGGCATGTTTATTAAACATCAAATTTGAAGGATTAAAAATTGAAGGATTAAAAGCTTTGTGATATTTTTTCCATTTATCAAAGCTTTCAGGAAATTATGATAAGTATTTTAAAACACCATACAGTTTTATCAAACAAGATTAATCTGTCCATTCTTTAGAATGCATTCTGTAGGAAATCTGTGGGGTGGTAGAGCTCTGCAGCAGTTCTGAGATCTAACAACACTGAGCTTCATTATTCCCCACTGCAAACTGCAATTGAGGTTTATGGGATTCTAACAGTTCTAACTGAGCTTTGGCTGTTTACAGTTGACAAATTAAAAGTGAAAATTATTTATAGGCAATATCTGCCTTTTAGTAAAAGAAAAGTCTTTAATAAAAATGATTTGTTTAATTACATATAACTTTTGTATCTTTATACAAAATGTTCGGGACATGAGGTCTTACAGATAACAGATCTTTCCATAATTTGGATCTTCAGACCTTTTTGATCAGACCAGATCAGACCAGATTAAAAGTAGAGGTGAATTTTCAAATGAAAAAAAAAATTTCTAGCTATTTTTTTGTGAACTTTGACTAGGAAATAGTCCAAATTCGATTTGAATTTGAAAAAAATTAAAAAATTAGAATATCGAAATTTATCATGTACTGTCTCTTTAAATTAGACTTCGACCATTCCCCATCTAAAACCTGCCGAATTGCTGTTTTAGTATATGGGGGACCTCCTAGAACCTATCTGGAGTCAATTGGTGGACTTTTGGGAAAAACTTTGAATCAAATTTGATCGAATGCGCTATTCCTTCAATTTGTATGAATTCGGCCAAATACGGACCTATTCAATCGGAAACGGACCTATTTGACCAAAAAAAAAAAACCTTGACTCAATTTCGGTTGGTCTTTTTGAATTCGAATTTCGAAATGTTTTCAATTCGAAATTTGACCCTTGATAAATATGCCCCTATGTCTACTTGAAAATCCTTTAAACATTTAATAAACCCAATAGGCTTGTTTTGCTTCCAATAAGGGTTAATTATGTCTTTCTTTACAAGCTACTGTTTTATTATTAAGAGAAAAAGGAAATCCTTTTTAAAAAAGTTGAATTTTATGGCAAAAAATTAACACTATGGGAGATGGCCTTTCCGTAATTCTGAGCTTTCTGGATAACGGGTTTCCGGACAACAGATCCCATATATATATATATATATACACAAATACAAGAGGTCCTCTTGTATTTGTCTATATGTATTTTTTTGTGGTCACACCCTCATTGCTCCCCTGCCTAATGGTTTTAAAAATTAGTGGTGAGCACAACTTTCCCTTGTTTTATATATATATATATATATATATATATATATATATATATATATATATATATATATATATATACAGTTCGTATGGACGCACACCTTCAGCCAAAAACTTAACCTGGGTGCTGGTCAAAAAAAATCTATGTATAGTCCTGCAGTGTGACAGCACTCCAAGGAATTACAAACAAAAAGAAGTTGATGCAAAGGAGGTTTTATTAAATCCGACGTTTCAGCTCCATCTTGGAGCTTTCATCAGGGAAAGAAACAGAACATAGTGTCCAGGGGGGAGTTTTAAAACCGCCATTTTGGCGCCAAAAACTGTTGCTAGGCAACCAAAATAACAACATAGGTATGTGCGGGGAAAATGTAGCTCAATGTTCCCCATTATAGACCTATTCCTGAATCGCATTGTACCCACTTTCCCCAGTTCATACATCCGCCTGTTCTTTAGTGCAGCATTCTGACACAAAAACAGCGCTACTGAGTGGGCGTGTCCAACGCCCCGTCCATGGTACTGTAGAGGTGGGCTGTTACTATGACCCGAGGTCTAGTAGGCGGAGCGGCCGGTACTCTGCTTACATGCACGCCCCCCATTACCAAGCGCAGAGCACCTAGCAACGCTTACCGTCTAGCTTACAGGTGCTGGACAGAGAGGCGGCGCAACCTGTCTGCAAATTACGCAGACAGGAAAACTCCGCTCCTCAACTGTCCCCATTTGAAGCGCAGGGGGATTTTTTGGTCGCCGTATTGTCCGTCACTTTGCCCCCTCACCCACTTATCAGGACCAAAGAGGACTTGTAGGTATGCATGCGGATAAGAACACGGGAAGAGGTGGGAGGGCAGCAAGGATAATAACCATATATATATAAACCCTTTTTTTTATTTATATATATAAATATGATCCCTATGCAGACCCATCACTGAATTTGTATCAGAAGAGTCTACTAATATAAGCTACAGATGGAGTATGGATTGCCTCAAAGGATTTCTCACAATATAGCAGATTGTTATATCTTATAAAATAGATTTTATGGATTAATTTTAAGTTTCCCAAAGATCATATAATTTTCAGTCATTTGAAACAGATTAACATATAGGAAGTCTTAAAACTGAAACGATAAGGGATATCCCAATATATAACCAGTAAAGTGCTCCATCTATACTTGTTTCTATAAGCTACTTGTTTAGAATCCTGGTTGTTCTTTAAGGAATGTGTAGATACATCTCCTAGTTATTACATTGTTAGGTTTCACCTATATTGATGCCAACTTGCAATAAAGAAAGGCAACACTTACACATGGAATGAATTATGCAGTGGTGATTTTCATCAGGGGTCATGGGAGATATATTTTGTGTATAACAATATAAAAATGATGAGCATAACACATACTTAAAAGCCTGGAGCACTTTTACACCTAAGGGTGTAAGGCAAATGATATATTCACATTTGTATCAAGGTTGTCTTTGTTGTAATGGCAAGGAAGAGACTTTCACAAGCAGGACACTTACAGTATCATCTCTCTTTCTTGGTGATAATTGCTTTTATTTTTACCTTGACCTGCCAGGTCTAGAAATGCCCCTGAGACCAAAAGTCAGTCAAAATCTAAACTTCACTGTCTATGATAATGCAGATTTCCAGTTTGTCTATACATGTTAATATTAATTTGCATTAAAATCAATAATGTTGCCGGTGCAGGGTGAGAAAAGAATACACGGCCGAAGGAGAAAATTAAGTAGCTGCATGTTTCAAATAGAAAACTCTAAGAAAAAAGCCAATTGAATTCAATGCATTCAAAAAACTTTCAATGACTTCAACGCCAATTTTCTGTTTTTTTTTTCAAAATTTTCTGCAGTTTCACAATTTTTATGCTAAAGTGCAATGGGACAGATTTGTTCATCTTGGCAGGTCATTTCACCCCTCTGTGACATCTGATGTCTTTTTATTATTAAAACTAGCAATGGGCGGATCTATTCGGCAGGCACAAATTAGTGGCAAACTTACGCGTTTTGTAGCTGCCGTTTAAATTCACAAAATTGCTGCGAATATTTGCAGGCGAGTTTTTGCCGGCGTCAAAATATATTTGACGCCGGCAACAATTCTGACGCCGGCGACAATTTACAATGCCAACAACAATTCTAGGCGCCCATTGACTTTAATGGGCGTCGGAATTGTCTCCAACGTCAGAATTGTTGCAGGCTTCGGAATTGTCGCCGGCGTCAATGATATTTTGATGCCGGTGTCAAAATTTGCATTTCGAGATTTGTTTTGTGAATTTCGTGGGAAATTTGCGAATTTTACGGTGAAGCGAAACTGGAGAAATTCGCCCATCACTAATTAAAACATGTACTGTACTGTAATGTACCTTCTACTGTAAAATTGTAAGGTAATTAGACATCACCAAGGGGGTCCAAGAGCAGAAGGTACAAGACTAAAGGAAGAGTGGGTTTTATACAGATCATTGGACTCTGAGTACTTTTTATACTGTTGTATTTTATAGTAGGGAATCCAATATTTCTTATGATGTACAATAAATAATTGTATGTAACTCAAGTGATATCATGAAGCACATGCTAGAATTATATATTTTTACAGGTTAGATAAGACAAGTCTACTGTACATGGAATGCTGCGTATGTATAACCACTGACTGAACCAACACCTGTATCATAGAAGGACCTAATAAAATAGATTGTAATTATTAAAGGGACAGTATACTCTGCTGTTAACAACAGAGCTGAAATGTTGTGCAGAACAGACTTTAAACCTGCTGCTTTATACATTCATTTTCCAGCTTGGGTTCTTACAAGCAACTGTCAGAGCACAGAATTTAGTACAGGTATAGGTCCTGTTATCCATAATGCTGGGGACCTGAGGTTTTCTAAATAGGGGACCTTTCTGTAGTATGGAAGACCATACTTTTAGGGGCAGATTTATCAAGGGTCAAAGTGAAAATTCGTAGTAAAAAAATAAAAATTTTCAAAAATGTGAATATCGAAATTTATCATGTACTGTCTCTTTAAAAATTCGACCGAGCATTTGCTATCTAAAACCTGCCAAATTGCTGTTTTAGCCTATGGGGGACCTCCTAGAACCAATTTGGAGTCAATTGGTGGACTTTGAAAATTCGAAGTTTTTTTTAAAAAAACGTTGAATCTAATTCGATCGAATACGATGTTACTTCGTTTTATTTTTATTATTATTAATATGTATTTAAATAGCGCCAACATAAACAAGTAACGTAAATGCGTTTTTACAACTAAATCACATGAATTACCTAAATAGATCCATAACGGTTATGATTGGGACTTTCTTTAGATCAGATGACCAGCATGGAAGTATTCTTTCTTCTATCAATCTGATCGTCATGGGTGGCCATTTTTCCAGTACCGGGAAAAGCCCAGCACAACTCAGCAATCCTCAAACTTGCTTGGGATGCAGTTAAATAAGCACTGTAACAATACACGTATCTGTTACAAGAATTTCCGCTCCGATAATCCAGCACAAATGGCCTGGAGAGTAATTGCTACAAGTTCCCCTTTTCCCTGTAATTCAACAACCCCCCCCCCCCCAGAGATTTTGCTTATTTATTTATTTATTTTGACAATGTGTGTGACCGTTCTTCCATGTAACAATTTAATGTCCCCGTTCAGGATCCCTGACCTCTGTGTCCTTTCAAATTTTTTGAACCGCAAATAAGCAAATAATGAAAGCACACCTCTTACTGTGACTTCTTTGGAAAAGGCACAGGAGCAAGCACCGTCAGGAATAAAAATCCCTCCTGCTGCTCAACCAGCAACCTGTGTTTAAAGGGTACCGAAAAAAAAGCCAGATATGATCACAATTGAAAACACTAGAGAATTGCTTTCACTTCCATCAGAGCTGGGGGAGTCACTTTATTGTAGAAAATGGTAAGCACCCCAGGGAGACATGTTAAAGTCATTAGACTGGCCTTTTGTACCTCTGACATTTCCATGTTGCTGGAGTGTCTGGCGGGTCTTCTGTCTCCAGACTGAACTGGGAAAACATCTTTGTTGAACTGACAAGGTTCAGAGCAGAGGAAATGTGGATTAAGGTTAAGTGGGTTGGTTTAATGTCTCTTCTGTTGTTGTACTAGGTTTACTGCGGAGGTTCCCTGGGGATTTGTTCACTTACTTTTGAAGATTTTGAATAACAGAGATAATTTTTTTTCTTGAAATCCAGCAAGTGGGTTGAGTTGTGTCTTGCATGATTATGTGACATTTATCAACATCTGAAATTTGTAGAATTTTTACAGTGTAACTTTTTCGCATCCACATGGCAAAACTGTTTTTTTTTGGATGCTACAGAGCCATCAGTACCTAATAAAGAAATACAACTAGATTTGTATTATAATAAGTCTAAGTCTACTGTTCTCTCAAATGGCACCTTAAAATACCAATGTGTAAGACGCCAACCCACACCCAAGGGATATGAATGGAAACCTTGGCATAGTGTGACCCCTTTTGGATACAGGCCTAAACTTTCAGACTGAGAGGCAGGATAAAACTAATCACACACTGTCATGGATACAGTAGGCTTTAGATTCATGAACTATACGAAAATATAACCAGTATATGCTATATTTGAATGCGTTGATTGAGCTTACCCCTGTACATGGTGGGCCCGGACCTTCAGGCAGCCTATGGCCTAGTGGGTTATTTACTCCGAATGCAAAAATCACAAAAAAATCTTTATTTTTTATTATTTTTATAAAATCTGACTTTTAAAAAATCTATTTTAAATAAACCCTGAGGATAGAAGAGTCAGAATCTGAAAATCTGGCATCTCAGACCTGTCGAGGTTACATATAAGTCAATGGGAGAAGTCCCAATGATTTTTTGTTGTGCGCAATAGCCCGAAGTTTTCCGAGTTTTTGGGTAAAAATTACGAAAAAATCTTGAAAATTCGTGAAAATCAGATTTTTTCCCGCAAAGCAAATTTTCAGGGAAATGTAATAATAAATAAGCGTAAAAAAAACAGAGCAGATTTGATCGGAGTTTGTAGCAGAAAATATTGAGATAATTTCGGACTTAATAATAACCCCCTAAGTGTCCCTGGTAGACACGAAACACGTCAGGTCTTGGTTCTTAATTATGGAGAATACAATGTAAGCTTTTTAATCTTTTACAATCTGACTCCGGCTTTACTACTTTGTGGGTCCAGGCCTGTGCCAGACTCCTTTAATTTTTTAGATTCATGACAAGAACACCAGTGTTCCTTTTCTTGTTCTAAATATTGACATATCACTTGGGAATTGTACTGTGAATTAGGTTCAAGGAGAAACAAGCTAATACCAAAGAGAACCATGGCCTTTACAACTGCACGATTACACTTTGCTAAAGAATATATATCAGGCCAAAAATCATGTTGGATTCCGTGATTTTCTTCACTTTGAGACTTTTTAAAGGAAAAGTTATTTACAACATCACAAAAAAACACCTCTGTAGTTAGATTCCATGTAAAAAAACATATTATTGTGATTTCATATATTTGCATTGACACTATTTACAGTAGTTTGGTAGAAAAGTCAGCAACTGCATGTGTATTCTTATGTTAAAGAATAGGTAGGGACAGCAATACAAGACTTGAATTATTTTTTATTTTTAAGGCAATAGCTTGAACCGGTAGGTCAGTTAATGATTGTTCTAAAATACAGCAGTCAGTATTGCTGAGTGGTAGTTCCCTGACTTGTGAGTCCTCCAGTGGGGTTAGATGATCGCCAATGAATTTTTTAGGCATTATGGGTGGTTTCTGGGGGAGATATAAATGCTGTGTGCTATTGCCCCTTCTTAGAGGGCAGATAAGGGCTTGTTAAACAGAAGCCTTCTGAATTACCAGGGGATGGGATCTCAAGGGCCACAAATAAGTAGACAGGGCAGCCTGGGGGCATGGCTTTTGCAGTAATTATCCTAGCCGAGACATATATTAACAAGTAGAATGCTGTGCTTACCCTGATCCATTAAAGCAATGGAAATAATTTAGAGGGTGTAGCTGGAGTACCTGTGTCCTATATAGAGCAATCCATCCACGCAGTCATTAAACTGCTGCATCTTCAACAATCTGCATTTATAATCGTCCTTTACCTCTTT
Organism: Xenopus laevis; assembly: GCF_017654675.1. Taxonomy (NCBI): domain Eukaryota; kingdom Metazoa; phylum Chordata; class Amphibia; order Anura; family Pipidae; genus Xenopus; species Xenopus laevis. Next base: position 127,758,652 of record NC_054375.1, on the reverse strand, counting down.
GCCCCAGTAAAGTGGCGTGACCTTTTACTGGGACTGGGAAAAGCTTAAGTCATTGACCAGCAAATGTGTTTTCTTCCACCTTTCTTTTTTATCCCATTCTTCCCTTTTTCAGTCTAAACATTTATGTATGTTTTAGAAGTCTTTAGAACCAAGACAGTATATTCTGTATGAAGTTGTCCTTCCTGATTCCACTTCCTGTAAAAAGATAGATATAATATATTCATAAGGCTTAAAATAGGGAGTTGTTTTAAACATACTGTGTATGTCATTTTAGGTAATCTCAGACTTTTAAGGGCAGAAATATCAACCTTCAGGGATGGATTTGGGGGGATTTCGTCCATGCCAAAAAAAAACATGCTCCATGCATAGTTTAGAATTATATGTAATGTTGACATCTCTCCAAAGAAACTGCAAGACGCAGTGCTCAATTGTGTAATCCTAACCTTTCTTTTGATAATAAAAAAAAAAACCTTAAAGATTCAGGAAATGAGAAAATATAGCATATTTTGAGACAGTGTTTACAAAGCACTTGCATTTCCTTACAAAGTTACTAAATTAAGAGAAAATAGCTTGCAGCTTGTAAACACAGGATGTACAGAATATTTCTTCCACAGTGGGATCTGTCGCATTGGGTGTATTGGCAGACAAAACTCCTCCAGACATACAATAGAACAACCACTCTTTTATTTAACAAGCTTGGCAGCAATATACCAAGTAAAAGTCTATTATAATAATCATTGCTGGTGAGCTTACCCTCCAGTTATGGAGATACCCATCTTTGTAGAAAAGCTGTTATCATCTATATGATCTATCTATCTATCTGTCTGTCTGTCTGTCTCTCTCTCTCTCTCTCTATCATCCATCTATCTCTCTATCTATCCAACTCTCAATCTATCTATCTCTCTATCATCCATCTATCTCTCTATCTATCCATCTATCTATCCATCTATCTATCCTAGTTTCCCTAGCATTAAATCGTCAGCACAAGCATTTCCTAGAGAACTTTCGCTAGCGTTCATTTCTGCCTTGCAAAACTTTATTAGTATTCTTATGCTTAGGTCAATTTGAATTGGGCGGGTATAAGTAGGTCAGATATATGTATATTTAAAAATTAGTGGTGAGCACAACTTTCCCTTGTTTGGTATATTTTATACAGGAACAGTGACCAGCTAGTAAAAGGGTAACTAAGTTCGGGGGTTGCAATTAAAATTTGGTCCCTGTGTAAAATGTATAATGAAGCAATAGAATTCTTAATGAATCAGATGAAAATTAAGCGTAGGACTGGCCAGATATGGGATGACTTTGACGTAGTTGGCCAGCTTAAATATATTGGATAAACAATCCCTGTGTTGTTTAAAGGGTAAGGCATTTTTTAGTAGCTGTATGCACAAAATGTATCTATTTATATCATATATATCATCAGATGTTGGTGCAAATGCTTGAAGTGGCCACTTATTACAAATGTCCAAGGAAGCAAAATAAAGACAAAAGTGATCGTCTGATGCCCTAGACATGAGCCCACTCTAAAACAAATGTGGCTTGCCCCTCAAATGGTTGAAAAAAAATGTTAACACAAACATTTTTTATAGTTAGAACTTCTGAAGACAATGCAGCTTTAAAACATGAAAAAACACTTTTCGTCATACAGGATATGATGTCACTGAAATAAGATTGAGGAAGATCTAGCTTCATCTGATCAGTTGGTGGTGAAGAAAACTCTGGAGAAAGAGGTAACGTTCTGTAAAATTCACACTTTAATGAATTTGCGGAGTAACCATCATTCGCCTGAGCGAAAACTCGCCTTGTCATAGGGGGGCGAAACTACGCTAGCAATGGTCTTTTTCGTTAGCGAATTGTCCTCTACGCCTGTTAGTAAATTGCTGATGTCCCTGCGGATGAGATTTCTGGCAAATTTTCTATAGCGATGGCCACTTCGCCCTTAATAAATTTGCCCCAATTAATCCCAATAAATGAAATCAAATCTGTTGCTACAGTTAATTGCAATGGTGCAGTTTAACACCCATTTCATATAACTATATCTCCAAGTGCTCTTCTGTCTATATAATACTTTAGAAAGAGTGAATATTTCTTCCCTTTAAGGCAAAAAAATCCAATAATACACTGAAGCATTTGATGGGAATGGTATAGTTATAATGCAAATGATGACACGACAGTGCCGAAGACTTTCTTCAAGAAGAGCAGGTACAATAGGATTATTTCTAAATTATGATAGCTTTGCTGTAAACACAAAAATGAGATTCTATAAAACCCCACATCTCTATACATTTGTAATACTTTATTGCTAGGAAAAATCTGCCAGAAAAAAAGAATGTTTGGTGTTTTTGTATTATTTATATTTTATTGCACATCGCCTTCAAACAGTACAATAGTAGATGTTATTCATATGAAATTTACATTATAAAGCTAAGGAATATGCACTTGGTTGACTGTTCATGGCCAAACATATCATTTACCCATGATTTAAAATGATTGCGGAGAATAAACATGAAGCATTTAATCTTGCAATTCCGAAGTGTCTGTTGCGCTCTGTATCCCATTATTCTTTGGTTACGAACTCTGGGGTTCCTCGCATTAAATTGAAATATGTTATTTTTTTTTGTGGAAACAAAGTACAGGAATCTGTTCATTTCTGCTAAGTTAACCTTTATGCTTGACAGCTATTGAATGCTGAACATTGCCATATGATTTACCCTCTTTGTCAGAGGTGGCTGCTCAAAAAAAAACACATAAAAACGCAAAAAAACCTAGAATGACAATGTTACAGTCAGAGGAACGAATGCAAAATGTGTTTTGTTAAAGAAAACGGTAGCCTTATATTGTACAACTAGGGATGGGATGAATTTGCCTACAGTGCTAGCCTATTTATTCATTGAAGCGACTTCTCCTTCTCATCTTTCATAGAAAATTTTGGCCTATAGAATTGAGTGATTGGGGCCCCTTTACCTTTAATTTGCATACCTACCTAGATATTGCCTAAACTTCCCAGTAGAACAGCAGTGTGTACGGGGATCTGATTTATTACTTGCAGGTGGATCTTTTTCCATAATTTTGTTGCTAACCTTGTACTTATATACGGCTCATTAATAAATGTATGTTTGGCCATGCATATGGCTCTGCATAGTCAAGGTTATGCATATTTTGTAAAATAGTTGCTAACATACGCCAAGGGGCAAATTCATCAACATTTAAATGTGACTCTTTATCTGAGTTCAAGTTTTTTTGTAGAAACAAAATTGAGTTTACAAGACTTGAATTTTCAAATTTTCAAAATGAAAACGTAAATAAAAAAAATTCAGCATCTAAAACCTGGCACGTTCAGGTGAAAGTCGATGGGATTTGTAAAAGCAAGTTTCAAGGTGAGTTTTATTGTCAGGACTCATGCTAACCATATGTTATTCAGTATGTACAGTATCCTGCTGAAGCATTTAGAGTTTCCTGTTCCTGACTCTCTATATAGACACCTGCTATTTTCTCTGTCTTCACCCTCACTGTCATTAAGGCCAGGCGTCTATAATATGGTCATTATGGGCCTATACACGCCAGACCCTTTCTGCCTCCCTTTGCTGGATCATTGAAATCAGTTTGGTGGTCTTGCCCCCTGCTTGCTCCTGCTTCCGCCTATGTTCTCTAAAATATCATCTAAACCCTTGTAATTGTTGATTTCCTGACTCTGATTGTGCCTGCTCCAAAGACTAATGCTTGATTGCTGCCTGTCTTGACCACTGCCTGCTTCACTGACTTATACTTGTGTAGCGCTATAGTAAACTGCTTTGTATTTAGCAGTTATAGCTACTTTCCTTTGTGGGCTAATACCACAGATGAGCTCTCTTTCTCAGGGGCAAGCCCTCGCAGCAGGCAGGGTGTAGTGTAACTGTAACTGTGTGCAATGCACAAGAGATTGGACGCCAGTAGTTTTATTTGTTTAAACAATAAACTGAGTTGATTAACCAAAACCAGAGTTCACAATGGAGCATGGGACATAGAGTAACACATAGATCAATCAATGTAACAAGGTATACTCACTGTATTAAACATAGAATGACTCTCTGCAGAGTAAAGAGTACACGTAGAGAGCTAGGCAGCTCGTTAGAAGGTATTTCCCCAATCTTCAGGATTACCTTAGGTGGAACTCAGAAAACTATATACTTCCCTGAGCCTAACACTTAGGCCCTACTATGGGGTCAGTAATACCCGGGATCTTAATCCCTCTAATATCCTCGTCGGAGCTTTGAGCTGCTCAACTACATACCCTATCTATCACTCCTAGAGTGATCTATTAAAGGGTATAACTATCACTTCCTATACTCAGGCTGAGTTCCACCACCTCTAACCTCTGTGGCCTAACAGAGGAAAGGTTCAGCAGCAATGGCCCTGACCTCATGGCTTTCAAGCCTTTTATATTATGCCACAGTGCCATCTAGCATCCACTGTGAGAACTGCAGGGATTACATAAGCACAAGTCCACCATAAGGACCCACTTAGGCATCCATATCACTAAGAATGTGCCTGTCAACAAAGAGTATGGGTGTCTAAATTTTCACATCCCTACACTTGATTGCTGCCTGTCTCTGCCACTGCCTGCTTCACTGACTTACTGTATACTTGATTGCTGCCTGTCTCGACCACTGCCTGCTTCACTGAGTTATACTTGATTGCTGCCTGTCTCGACCACTGCCTGCTTCACTGACTTATACTTGATTGCTGCCTGTCTTGACTACCACCTGCTTCACGGACCTGCTTTTGTTTGCCCCTTTGCGTGATCCTTGCCCATTTAAAGACTTTATGTTATTTGCCTTTTTCTTCAATCGCTGGTCGGTATTGACTTGCCTTTTATTTTTATCTCTGCTGTGGGTATTTTTCTTATTAAATGCGATTTACAGCACTTACTTTCATAAGGCCTCTGCATTCTAACAAGCCAACTATATGTATTAACTTAGTTACACAGCACCCAGCACTTGCCAACCATACACCGGAGGTAGTTCCTGACCTTTACATTTGGCAGACACATTAAAAATATTGGTTAAAATGTTATTATTTATGTATTTTCCTGTGTTCTAATGGGTTTTTCGTGTTTTTATGCAATCAAGTTTTCAAGATTTGAGTTCCTAATAATTGAGTTTGAGTTTGGCAAGGATTCAACATTTACTAATTTAGTTAATAGTTTTCTAAAAACATTTTATCATTCGATTTTTTAATGAATTGGCCTCCCAGTACATAGTTTATTCACATAGCATTTCTGTATTCATGTGAGGGCTCATTTACAATGCACTATGCAGTGTGCAAAGTGAAGAATAAGCCTGCAATTGCCCCTACCTGCTCCCTACATTCAGAGAAGCAAGGAAGCGAGTGGCAGGAGATGCATCCCGAGGAATATTGCAGAATGTTTCTTGTGTATTTTCTCAGGTATTTATCATCTGTCACTTGAAGTTTCATGAGAGTAAAATTCTACAGAATTCTTGTAGATTTGATCTCCCAACTACATTGATATCAGTTGATAAACTACATTGATATCAGTTGATAAACTACATTGATATCAGTTGGCTAGAAGACAAGATGAAAATTGCCAAATTGAAAAAAAAAAAAAAGGATCTGCAGAAGAAAACACATTTTTTTTGCAGGCAATTAGTACAATTTACAAATGAATGCAATGATTGTTCTTGGATGATTATGGATTTAAATTGAAATGATTATTTTATATGATACTGTTGGATGAGTCTAGTGATACAGAGTATGTTCAAGCATTTACATGTAAACGTTTATTTTATGGTAACTGTTGAGAGCATGCAGGGTTTTAATGAATCCCATTGGATAAGCTACCTACAAAATGCTGAAGGAAATCCACAAATCAGACAAATATGACTTTCTATATGGCCCCTTAGGATTCAGTTGCAAGTGCTGTAATTGGTGGCAGATGGTTTGTGAGATGTCAGTGAAAAAAAATAAAAGATCAGAGATCGTTATTTGAAAAGATTCATTTGCATTGACAAATTCATGTTTAGTGATTTTCCTGTTAGAAAGGGCACAGCATTGGTCTCTACTTGACAAGCTTTAGTTTATTAGATGGATAGGCAACCTTTATTACAGAACTACAAGTCCCAGCTTCTTTAGTTAGAGGGAGCGAAGGATATTTTTGTTATATAATGAAATCCTTTTAATGTAACCGTTTATTTTTTTTGCTTTGGTGAAAAATTATAGAATGGCAAAAGAAATTATGGAATTATTATTTTTGCAAAAAAAAAATTGGAGTCAATCAGTGTTTTTTTTTTTACTGCATCTTTCTTATGCCAAATGCATTGGCATCAATGTTTTATTTTATTATGTGTCTTTTTCATGCCTAATACATTGGGTTCAATGGACAATTCTACTCATGTTTATCCCGTGCAAAAAACCTTTATTGATTTAATTCCACATGGTGAAATTGTAGTCTAATGCATTGGGTTCAATGGAAGGTTTTACTCATGTCTTTTGCTGGGCAAAAAACTTTTATTGACTTATTTCCACGTGGCGAAATTCTAGAACAGATTTGCTAAACATTTTGCCACTCAAACTGCAAATTTCGCCAAAATGAGGCAAAAACACGTGTTCATTTCTAGCACTGTGCTCATATAAATATATTTACTGTATATATTGTGTAAAGGCATAGTTCACCTTAATGATAACGTTTAGTTTGGTGTAGACAAAATTATTCTATGTATTGCATGTAGTCTTTTTTATTTGTGGTCTCTCAGCTGTCAACTTTCTGAAGGGCAGCAAAAATAATTTGTCCCTGGTATGTCCACACACCCAAGGAAGCCCCTCAATCATAACTAACAAGAAATGGAAGACAGCACATCGGCAGTGACCACCATGTCTGACTATGTAACTTTCAGTTCCCCTGGTCTGATTACCAAACCAGAACTTACACAATGAAAGCTGATCTAGTTCTGCCTCAGCATTAGTGATCAGTGCCAGAGACCAGTTACTCAGCTAGACGTGGTGGTCATCAACCAAACTGTGCTCTCTGTTTTCTCATTAGGTATGGAATAATGGGGCTATCTTGAGAAATGTGGATGGAACAATTAGGCCTCTGCAAGGGTTCTATGATGTTTAAAGACCTTTTGTTCTTCTTTTAAGTTATATTTGGTTATTAGGGCTCGACCATAGAGACAAGGCAGCAATTGAGAGTAAAGAATGGAAGAAAAACATGGCCAAAACAGAAAGTGCTCCTTTTGGAGCACTAGAACATTAGTCTTACCCTGGTACCTATTGGACAATGTATTTACCTTGTGTACTTTTCCCTTCCAATTTGAGTCTGTATGTTAGCCACCCACCCACTTAGACTGTAAGCTCTATGGGTCAGGCACCTCCTTCCTACCGTGTCTCTTACCACATATCACTTAAGCTCTGTGCCCTAATATAAGCTCTGTGTACTGTGCATATTTATTGTATTTATTTTGTGATTTGTCCTCCATGTGTGTACTTATTTATTGTAGTTTTATTCATTGCACTGTGCTGAATCTCCCTAACAGTGCTTTATTATTATACATACGAAAAGTTAATGAATTTACAAAATAGGGGAAACAGGGAATTTAAAGGGATCCTGTCATCGGAAAACATGTTTTTTTCAAAACACATCAGTTAATAGTGCTACTCCAGCAGAAATTTGCACTGAAATCCATTTCTCAAAAGAGCAAACAGATTTTTTTATATTCAATTTTGAAATCTGACATGGGGCTAGACATTTTGTCAATTTCCCAGCTGCCCCTGGTCATGTGACTTGTGCCTGCACTTTAGGAGAAAAATGCTTTCTGGCAGGCTGCTGTTTTTCCTTCTCAATGTAATGAATGTGTCTCAGTGAGACATGGGTTTTTACTATTGAGTGTTGTTCTTAGCAGTACAGCAGTAAAGAGTGATTGAAGTTTATCAGAGCACAAGTCACATGACCAGGGGCAGCTGGGAAATTGACAATATGTCTAGCCCCATGTCAGATTTCAAAATTGAATATAAAAAAATCTGTTTGCTCTTTTGAGAAATGGATTTCAGTGCAGAATTCTGCTGGAGCAGCACTATTAAATGATTCATTTTGAAAAAATGTTTTTTTCCCATGAAAGTATCCCTTTAAACTGCTCCATGTTTGATCCTTGCAATGTAAATAATTCCTCTGCATAATTGACTCCTGCTAACAAAACAGAAACAGAGTTGGGTACTGGTAATCTGATCAGTTTTGCCCTGTTGCCCTGAAGAAATAACAAAAAACACAGATTTTTCATCACTTAATCAATATGAAAAACTGTTGTCAGCACAAGCGCTATTCCGTCAACTTCTGTTGAACAAGAGGTATACTGCCCCTTTAAGATCAGACAACTCTGTCATGATCACTTACAACAATTGGTCAGGTAGGTATACGTTTTTGATTGTCAAGTTAACTTGATTTTGTTTACGTCAATAATATTGCATTTAGAAAATTCTGAAAATTTGAATGAAATTGGGGGAAGCTCTGTCACTCAAACTTTTTAACATCAAAAGTAACATTTATTTGCACTCTCTGCACTAGAAGAGCTGAAATTGAGATTTAAAGAACAAAAATTTGGCTATTCAAGTTACCATAAGTGGCTTTTTCACACCTTTGGAAACCCGCTGGGCACTGCTGTCTGAGGCAAGATTCTCAATTTGTTTCATGACAGCAGCACCCCTGTAAATACCAGACTGCAGAATAAAAAAAAAAGGAAAATAAATGTAAAAATCACAAATAAAAAACTATATTGCAAATTGTCGGGAATGTTATCGTTTTTATGCTAAAAAGGGATTTATATTGTAAAATTCCCCTGTATCAAACACCTGGGAGTTGTAGTTCAGTGGCAGCTGGAGAGAGACAGCTTGCAGTTCCCTACTCTGTATTATAATGGGCAGCAAGAAGATAGGAGGGCAATTATTAAAATGTGTATGATGCAATATTTATGTTTCTGCCAATCTATCTGTTAATATTATAGCATGGATTTCCATAGCAAAGCAATTTGTATTCTAATATAATGTGTACATTTTGATTGGATTCCTTTCAATGGATTTTTGTCTGTGTGCTCGACAGACATAACAATCACTCGATGAGGGGTGAATCCAGAACAATGTTATCTAATCATGTGTATCGAAAGGCGCCCTCTGTCCCACTGACCAAGAAACTGGAGCCACTCGCTCTTCTGAAGTGGCGCATGAGAAATGCCGGCAACATGTCAATCTGAATTTCAGCCACAGAGCCTTCCAGGCAGCCTATGCTAATGCAGGGTAATTATTAAAACATTAAAACATAAGGGGGAAAATGCTATTTTGTTAAGTGTGTGATTCTGATAATTAAATGAAAATCAGCTGTCTGGCAGGGCATCTGCTATTTGTAAACAGGACCAATTAATATCATATTTTCAAGGACAAACCAAAGAGTATCAGGTTTATTAATGCAGGCTCCAAAGTGGGGATCACAGGAAGGTCTGGCTAATTTCACATTCATTATTTCTCTTACGAGAACGAAAGCGAGCAATTGAAATTAATTGCATTATGGATCCCTGAGTGGTAGCTGAACGAGGAGAGGAAAGATTGTCTGTAAGTTGTACCTTTCCCAGGGTTGTCAAACAGTTTCTTTAACAGATGTTGCTGAATGACAATCCCCAGCATCCCTCATCTATTGAGTGTGTTTGAGATGTTGGGATGTTACTTCAAGAACAATTGGACGACTCCAGGATAAATACACACAAAAAGAAAAATGTCATAAGATCACCACAATATGTTTCCCTTCCAGCAGGTAAAATGTAAGTGTTGATCCAACACATCAACAAGCTCTAGTGAGATCAATGTCTGGAAGCTTTTGCATGAAATGAGTTGGTCCATTAAGAGACAACATAGTTGTAAACAATCAGGAGATCTCCTTGAGATGCTTTCCAAGAGTAAGCCTCAGTTGCCTGCAGAGAAGCATCACATAGTGATATTTGTGTTTTTACATTCTGGGCTATTTAACAGCTATTGAGTAAATCTCCGCAAGCTTAAGAGTCCTTAATACAATCAATGTTGCTTTACTAGGGTTAGAATGATAAATTAGATTGACAATTGTCATCAATTTTTTTACAGTTCTGGAACAAGTGAACTGACCGAATGGGGGTCGTAGACAAGAAACTGTAAGGGGAAGAGCAGTGGACTGTGTTAGGAAGGGGCAAGTCAGGAAATAATAGGAAAGAAAGTGTGGTAGGGGGAGGAGCATGCAGGGTATGAAATAAAAAGGACAGGCAGTGGGAACCTCTTTACAAGCAGCATACCACTCAAGGGCATAACTGTAGAGAAAGCAGGAGTGCCCAGGAGGTATAGGGGCCCTATGAGGCCCTTATTCATATACAATATTAAAACAAGTCAATTCTAGACATTTTGCAGGCCTGAAAAAAAGAATTGCTGTGGGGCCTAGTAATATCAAGTTGCACCACTGATCCCACCCAAAAATTTCAAAAGGTCTATGGAAAGGGGCTATGTTGTGGACAAGGTGAAATGTATTCTGTCTTAGCAAAGCATGCCAGAGGTTGGGGCTTATCCCCCTGTTTTGAAGCACACTTGAAGGGCCCTACTGATTTAGTTGCCTGCTCACAGTTACCCACTTATTGCTCTTGTGGGAGGTGGCTGGCATTTCAAATAACCCTCTCTTTAATGTTTTTTTTTTTTCATGTAGGCTCGGATGCCATTTGGAGAATTAGGTTATAGGATATAAATGTTTTGTTTTATTATATTATCTTTGACTTAATTTCTATTGTTTACTAACACCTTTGACTTTTTATATCCCAACCTGGATGATTTTACTGTCTCCTAGGAGGGTTATGAAAAGGGGGTAAGGTTTTTTCGAGGTTCATCGGTTAGGCCAGGTCTATCTATCTGTGGGGCAAATCTGGAAACTTTGCCATACTTAGTGCAACATTGTCAAATATTATTCCGTAGAGAATATGCTCAAAATAAAAAATTTTGTCTCGGCAAATGAACGCTGGGCACTTTCAGTCATTGTCAGCAAATTTTCTCTGGTGTTTATTTCTTCCTTCGTTAACATACTTACACTTACGTAAATTTAAGTATACATACAGGTCATATATATGTATTTACTGTAGAAGTGATTGTTGGTGAAATTGCTGGAAGTGGCCACTTATTATTAAAAATGTCCAAGGAAGCAAAATAAAGACAAAAGATCTTTTACTGTCCTTGACATGAGCCCACCCTAAAACAAATGTGGCACGAGTTTCAAATGGATATAAAAAGCTTAAATAACATATATTTAACAGTTACAACTTGTAAACATAATCTCACAATAAAACAAAAAAAAACAGCATTTTGTCTTTTTTTTCAATGACTTATTATTGATACAGGATATGATGTCACGGACATAATAATGTTAAGGACGTAGCTTCATTTTATCAATTCACCAGGAAATACATGGAGAAACAGACTCTGGCGAAAAGGGTAATGTATTGGAAAATTCGCACTTTGATAAATTTGCGGAGTAATGAGCGAAAATTTGTCTGAGGTAATGGAGTGAAACTTCTCTACTGCTGAGCTTTTTAACTAGCAAATTGTCTTCTTTGCCTTTTATTAAATTGGTGATGTCCCTGTAAATTTTCGCTAAAAAAGCCCACTTCGCCCTTTAATAAATCTGCCCCTGTGGCTCAGGCAGCAGAAATCAGGTTAATTTTACAGGGATTCAAAATTGAAGATTTATGCTTATTTGTTATTAAATGTATTGTGTACATTACAGTTGATCTCCTTTGGAGCCAAATTTACTGCAGACATTGTTTCTATCCACCACTCTCCATAATAAAACTCCATACGTTCTGTGCGTATTCTGTGTCACGCCTTGAGCTGGTCTGTAGTCACATGCATATTTCATTCATAGCTTGTAACACAGGGTTCCAGTGGTGTTCTGATGAGGTAACTAATACATTATTCCCTTAGAATTTTCTTGCTTGCATAACATGTTTAATTTATTTTACAGTACCTATGAATATTTTCAGGGGCAGGCTCAGAAGCAGGGGACATAACATGTACATATTTTTGTTCTACTATGGTGAAACAATTGCATAGCAAATACCAGAACTGTCTTTAGATGGTCCAAAAGGGACAACCACCTTGGATCCTGTTATTTGTGTTGACCCAGAGAATAGCACTAGGAATGTATACAAACTCCATTGTCACCCACGGATCTACTTTTTTTTCTGCCTATGGGTCTACTCTGTGTTATGGTTGTGCAGAAGGCAAGATAACTTTAGTTATTGATAATATTGTATATGTGTTTTGACATCACAAGGCACAACAAACAATTTAATTAAATAAAGATAAGATGGTATATTGACAAGGAGAGTCATGGTTGGCCATCAGAGCTACAGTATGTATGCATTGTAGGGATTAACAATGTCATTCTCACCTGTGTTTTATTCACAGAAGGGTTTCCCCACAGCATAGGAAATTATTTGAAAAAAAAAAAAGGGGTTGCTAGGGATCAAATTAACCTAGCAACCATACATTGATTTGAATAAGAGACTGGAATAGGAATAAGAGAGGGCCTGGATAGAAAGCTTAGTAATAAAGAGTAGCAATAACAGTCAATTGGTTTTTAGATGGGGTCAGCAGGGCCATATTTATATATAGGCCCCCGAGGGCCTATGCCTATTTTTTGGTTTTTTTTTTTTAAAACCCTCCCCACCCACTGCCACGGATTTCCATAGGAAATCCACTGATGGAGTTGAGGGGGTGAGGGGTAGAAGAATGCGTTAGTGACGTCACGAGCACTGCACAATGATGTCACTATCGACGAGTACGTCTCGTGACGTCAAAGTGCACATAGCGTGACGTAGGGCATGTTTAGGTCCGATGCCTAAAGCGCCTTCGGGCCTAAATACAGCCCTGGGGGTCAGTGATCCCTTCTGAAAGCAGGAAAGAGCCAGGAAGGCAAATAGTTCAAAAAGTATAAAATAGAAAAGATGATGGTCAATTGAAAAGTTGCTTGGAATTAGCCATTCTATAACATACTAAATATTAACTAAAAGGTGAACCAACTCTTTAATCCAGGAAAATTTAAGGTATGTGTATTTCACTTAACTTTTAGCTTTTCTCCTCTGATCAACTGCACCTGCTCACTTCCTGCTTCCCAGGCAGAGAGCTCACTCACAGCTCCTCCACTTTTCCACAAGTGATGACTCCTCAATCTAAAACCTGTACTGGCTTTTCCAGCCTCAGTGAACACAGCCCCTTAAATTCTCCACATTTTTTCTATACCTTTTGATTCAGTCACTGAGCCACAACCGATATAAGTTTGATATATGTTTAAAATTCTCCTTACTCCATTTACAGCCGCTCTCATATATTATACTAAAGTAATACACCCACATAGAAATGACTTTACGATGCAGAAGAGCACATTTTGCAAGTCAAAAGCACCGTGCTGTTCCTTCAGATTCATGTACATTTGAATCACAAACAAACAGCAAAAAAAAAAACCCACTCATTGTTTTTGCATCATTACTGTCAGGCCCAATGATTAGTTAGACAAGGCCATGCTTCCTGATAACCACTCTGTGACAGAAAACAATTGACAACTTTTGTTTTGGAAATGCAGCAGGCGTGCACAATGAGGGAATTTATGAGTAAGAAACAAGCAAAGGGGTGTGTGTGTGTGTATTAACGAAGAAGGCTGTCAGTCTCTAATTGAATAAAAAACATTTGCCTCGCAATCTTCATGTCAGTGAATAAAAATTGCTGTAGAAGTGGAAGTACCTTAGTAACAGTTTTATTGAGAGCGCTCGGGTCAGGCCTCTGAGCTTTGTTCTAGGTGAAGAACTCATCATGAGCATTGGCATTGTGTCTGCTGGTGTAATCATTGAAAGCATCTATTAAATCCATTGGGTTGCCGAGTAGATATTAATTCTACAGGCATCAATACGGTTTGAATCTTAGGGTAAAAAACACTTTGTGGGGCCCCATTAATTAAATAAAGTAGCATAGCATAACGTTTTACCCTTCATCTGTTGTCAAGCTTCAAAAACAGCCAGCAAAAAACGCAAGCTCTATAGGATCTACACAGACAGGCAGATCTATAGTTTGCACAACCATGTTCATGGCACCATGTTTTTTTTACCCATGATGCAGTGTTTTCCCTATAATTCCAACATCATTGCAGCTTTAAAGGGGCAATGCACCTAAACTATTTTATAATCAGGAGTCCAGTAGCCTAAGGCAGAGCCAGAGGGACATGCCCCGGTTCAAAGGCAATCAACCCACAAAAATTTATATCAAAAGATATATGTCCCAAGGCTCATCTTCAGTAAAAATAAATATTTAGGTGGGCCATGTGGGGTCAGTATGTATCATAATACTTTTTAAAAATGTGAATAATAAATATTTATTTTTACTGAAGATGAGCCTTGGGACATATATCTTTTGATATAAATTTTTGTGGCAATGCACCTAAAACAATTAAAGCCAGTGCATTAAAACTCATGCAGTTGCACTTGTGAGTCAATGTAAATCGGACATTTCGTCATTGCTTGGATGCTGCCATTTTGAGGTGACTGACATCAAAATGATTTCTGCATCTGATGCTTTTGGCCCAACTTTGCTGCATTTTTTTGATGTAGGCTACTGGGCTTACCTTGGAGATATTGAAATCTTAGAATCTTGGAAGATGGTGGAAGCTCCACAGTTCCCCTTGTCGATAGGCACAGTGTGAATTATTTGCAACAGAACTAGCTGGCTGAACACAATATAGTGCCAGGAGTGCCTTTAGATGCAAGTACCTTTAATGAATGACATATTTTTGGTCAATGACTATGGCTAAGTTTGCATGACCTCAAGTGCACTTAGTGGTTGTAAATGAGCCATAAAGTGATGCAGAACCATCGTGCTCTTCTATAACCCAGTTTCTCTACTATACCTGCAAGTCACTTCTCTTTTTGTCAATCTTATTACCTGCAAGTGTTTTTTGCTGACCCACTATGGCTTGGCCTATTGCCCCTGTCAGGACAATCCTTCCAGAGCTCATACTCTCAATTCAGTATTACCTGTTTCTCTTTGGTAACCCATCTCACTCTGTTTTTTTCAGACACCATACTGATTTGTGCTTACTTATGCTATCTTATATGTTACACCATCTCAGTCAGTTTATTTCACTTTTCCTGTCAACCTTTATTCTGTAATCTTACCTGTCTTAGCTTTTAGTTTGTTATTTGATAGACACAATGTAATAAATTGCCTACCAACATTAAAGTGATACTGACACTAAAAAATGAATTTTAGCATATGAATGTACATTAACTGTTACCTATAGGTCATGTTGATCATTTTTTGCCGAGAGGTTTGTTTTTGTATATAATTGTTAGTTGAAGTTCCTAAGCCTGACTCTCTGACACTCTGACTTTGCCAACCTGACTGTCCCATCTCAGCCTGTTAGTTACAGTTTCTAATGCTAACAGACTCCTGCTGCACAAATATGGCAGCCCCCTCATACAGGAACATGGGGGATGAGACAGGTAATGTAAAAGTATCATGCAAATACTTTATGGCAAAGTTAGAAGTAGCTTGCAAAGCCAATATTATAATAGATGTAAAAAAAAGTTTAATTTCAGGTGTCAGTATCTCTTTAAACATGAATTCTGCAATTTTCCTACAACAAGAAACTTTTTGCAGATATTTAACCTGGGTTTGCTTCATAGTTCTTACATAGAAGAGGACTTTTTTTTTAGGTGGCATGACATATTAAAAAAAGGATGCTGAAAAAAATAAAGTAATGATCTAAAATGATGGGTTTTGAAGAATATCATCAAAATTTCACTTTCATCAAGTCCTTTACAATATTTTTGAATTTTAAATTTCAAAATATCTTGGGGTCAGTAGTCTGTCCCAATTCATCCAGTTCTGCCAACTGCTTCTTTAGGAGTGGTGTTTCCTGCTGTGTTCATTAAGATTAGTGGTACTCCAAGGGTAATGCCCCATGTCGCACTTTAGCAGCTTAAAAACTAGGAGCCAAACTACCTTACCCCCTCGTTCTTAACTTAGCATTTCATTGCTAAAAATAGAACATGAACATTGTCAGGTTTGGGTGCTGACGAATGGAGCCTATATGCTGGATAACCCAGGTGATACACATTTACTGCAGGTTTAACAGCAAAAGCCATGTTACGATAAAGGAGTTTTTAATGGAGATGAGTGAAATATCAATAACAGTATAAACCGAAAGATACAACCTGGGTAAAGGCAAAGCAAAGTCCAATAAACAAGCGGAGAAGGTCTGGGCAGGCGGCAGGCAAGCAAGGTCCAAAGAGAAGGCAAGGTCAAAGGCAGGCAGCGTTCAAGCAGGGTCGAGATAACAGGCCGAAGGTCAAACCAGGGAATCCACAGAGAAAGGAATCAGGAACCAGGTGGGAACAGGAATCAGGAATCAGGAGTCAAGGCAGGGAACACAGGAACCAGGCAGGGGACACAGGACTCAGGAATCAGGAGTCGCAAGTAAGGGGCTGGATCGGGCTCAGGAGCTCAGATAATCAAGCCAGGATCTTAGGGCAGGGACAGGCTTATAAAGGGTCATTAATTGGGAATGGAAGACACATGTGGATAATGAGGCAGGGGAGAAAGAATATATTTCAAGTCTGTCCAGAGCAGTGTCTAACATGAGGACAGAGATCCTCCAGTGGCTCACACTGGTAATGCAGAACCTCCCAACAACAGGGACCAGGGTTCGATTCCTGGCTGTTCCTGGCAAACATTGCTTCTCAGATGATACAAGAAGCTGCATTTTTCCAGCCCACTATTGGTTGATAAACAAGTGGCTCTTAAGGACTGATTTATTAAGCCACAACTTTTTTTTTGAAAATTCAACATTTCTGGGATTTATTATGCGACAAACTACGACAATGACAAATGCAAAAATACTCCAGCTAAAACCTGTTGAAAACATGTAGAAGTCAATGGCAGATGTCCCTTTTACAACTAGAAGATCTTTATTCAATTTGTGGTTTTAGAGGTTTTCGGAAGTTTTGACGCTGACTTTTGTGCGACAATATGAAAAAGTCTTTGTTTTCATGACTTTTCTGCAACTTTTCCCATTCATACTTTTTTAATTCAGATTTTTTAATAAATTTCTTGAAATTTGTGGTTTTATATATGTGTGTCAAAAATTTTTTTGAAAATTTTGGTTTCGCCGGTTGCAAATTTTTGGCAGAGCAAAATGGGTCAAATTCACTCATCCCTAAAGGAAAGAAAAGATCTAAATAGTAATAATGGATATCCTAAATTCTGTCAAAGGGCATACAGAAGGTACTGTTGGTTGTTGTTCCAAAAATGCTCTTATGAGCATTTTTAAGACCAAAATTGTCTGTATCTTATTTATCCTACAATTTCCATTAAAGTCAGTGGGAAACGGGATGGGCAGTTTCAGGCTTTTCTTGTGTTATTATAGCCTAGGGATTGCAACACATACTGTAAAGTAACAATCTAATAAGATAACATACAAGTATGGGATCTGTCCAGAATGCTCAGGACCTGAGGTTTTAAATAATTTGGATCTTCATGCCTTAAGTCTACTAAAAAATATTTATATATTGAGGAGGTTATTTACTAAAACTCAAATTTATCTCACTTTTTTTTATTAAACCAAGCTAGAACAAACTCCCGTCCACAATATTATTTTATTTATCAATAAAACAACTCAGGTTGAGAAAAGACTAAATAAAATCGAGCAAAAACTTGAATCGTACAAATTGTTTTGGATTTGATTGGTCAATTTTTTGTGGAGTATTGGAGGAAACCCAACGCAGATCTTTGGATTTTCAACTTTGACAGGTTTGAGATGGCAGCTTTTTGGATTACGACTTTTAGCAGCTTCAAGGTATAATAAATCTCGATAAAAAAAAAAATTTCATCTAAAACTTCAAGTTTCTGCCCAAAAAAAAGTGAAAAAATCAAGGTTTAGTAAATAAGCCCCTTAGAATTTACTAAAATTCAAATTAATCTCAGTTTTTTATTAAAAGAAAGTCGACCAAACTCCCTTTCACGATTTGAACTCATTTAGCAATAATTTTTCTTGAACAAAATCAGAGTCACAACAACATCAAGCATCTATTCATATCGTAAAACTGATGCTTCGAAAACTCGATTGTATCAAAGTTTTGCTGTGAAAACTCATCTTTTTCAGATTATCAGACAAAAACCCTAACTTTATCAGATTATCACGATGTCAAGAAACAACTTCAGGGGCATCTACCATTGGCTTCTACATGACATTGACAGGTTTGAGATGGAGTATTTTTGGATTTGTAGCAGCTTTAGGGTATGATAAATCTCCAAAAATTTGAGTTTTTATTTTTCTGCGAAAAAATCGAGTTTCCCCCCTAAAAACCTTGACCAGAAAAAATCAAGGTTTAATTAATAGGCCCCTAAATAAACCCAATAGACTGGTTTTGCCTCCAATAAGGATTAATTATATCTTAGATATGATCAAGTACAAGTGCTGTTCTATTATAACAGAAAAAAAACATTTTAAACATTTGAATTATTTGTATATAATGTGGGAGATAGCCTTCCCATAATTTGGAGCTTTCTGAATAACATATCCCTTACCTGTTCCATAGAAATTTAAATGTGTAATATGTGTGAACTTTTTATTTATATAGGGCCATTCTTGCAACCTAATATTTAGAGATTATTTTAAAAAAAAAAACCTGTAGTGCAGATAGAATACAGTTCTGAACAAATCATTATTTTTTCTCAATGTGTAGTATAGTGGCATCATCATTTATATATAAAGTGTGTAATTTACTACCCAAAGCATATACAAGTAATGGATTCCTTAATTATGTTTAAACTGAAAGAGTTAGTTTCAGACTTCAAGCAAAAGTAGCACTTTGTTTGTGAGAAGCCAAACTTTCAGCCCATCACTCAAGCAAAGCTGTGCCTTAAATGAGCCTATTTAAGAAAGGGAAAAATTAATTCAGTTTTCCTTACAATCAGCGGGAGGTTGTCAGTGTGATTATTCAAAGCCTATTTAGCGGGGAAATATTGTGCCTGACAAACAATAAAATAATGCATACAAAACAAAGAATATATGATCAACTCATAAACATGTCTCCCATAATCAGATATGAAAAGATAATTAAATAAATATATTTGAAAACAATGAATTTTCTGGTGGCATTTAAAATGGTCTATTGGTGGTCATTTATGGAAATGAAAACAATTATCCCTAAATAACCTATCGAGTTCTTTCTTACATCATTCCTTGATCATACACACTTGCTTAGAATCTGTAACTGCCTTAAGTTCTTTCTAAGCTGAAATGCTCTCCATATTTGAAGATCATCAAGGGGCACATTTACAAAGCTCGAGTGAAGGATTCGAATTAAAAAAACTTTGAATTTCGAAGTGTTTTTTGGGCTACTTCGACCATCGAATGGGCTACTTCGACCTTCGACTACTACTTCGACTTCGAATCGAACGATTCGAACTAAAAATCATTCGACTATTCGACCATTCGATAGTCGAAGTACTGTCTCTTTAAGAAAAACTTCGACCCCCTACTTCGGCAGCTAAAAGCTACCGAAGTCAATGTTAGCCTATGGGGAAGGTCCCCATAGGCTTGCCTGAGTTTTTTTGATCGAAGGATATTCCTTCGATCGTTGTATTAAAATCCTTCGAATCCTTCGATCGTTCGATCGCAGGATTTGCGCTAAATCGTTCGACTTCGATATTCGAAGTCGAACGATTTTAGTTCCTAGTCGAATATCGAGGGTTAATTAACCCTCGATATTCGACCCTTCATACATCTGCCCCCAAGTGTTTCTTAGAGGAGAGAGAAGATAGGATAGATAGGATTTATGAATCCATTGAATAGAATTCCAGTTGTAGCAGAAGTGGAATATGGCTAGACTAAGGTGGAGGAATGCTGGGAAGGAAACAAAGTAGATCTTGTAGCTCTTGTGGAGATTAATTTAATAACAGAATTAGTATTGCAAAGTGCTGCTGCTGCTGATGAAAAAGCATGCATGGGAGAGAAACAGCATATTCTGTGGCGGTCAATTATCAGCACTGAGCAATTTTGTCCATGGGCAATAACCTTGGCAACCAATCAAATTGTTGCAGCTGGCTGAAAATAACCCCAATCACTGATTGGTTGCTATAGGTTACTGTCCATGGGATAAATGAGCCCCAGACTCCAGATTGTACCTATTGATATTGCTTAATCCCACAAACTTTTACCCATAAACCTGCATTAGGTCTACTTTTCAATTTGGTATGTTTAGCTACACTATTCACCTAGAACTGTGGCCTGAACTTGAGTACTACTTGGCTGCTCTTCCCACATCTATGTATTGCCAGCCATTCCCTGTATGCAATGGGGCTAGGTGGTTCAATTCCATACACAGGAATCATAGAAGACTATGGAATATATTTACCAATATTTGTCATTTTTTACCAAGTGGTGACAATACTGATCATTTCTGTTTTACCGTTGTAGTTCCGGTTAAAAAAAATACTGATCAGGGTAGTTCCGGCATTAACTTGCATTGGGTAAATGCTCTTTAATTTTGGGGGATTATAGATTTAGTGGGGTGTTTGAGGTCAGTTTTTTCTAAAAATTAATGTTTTTTTTATTTCTCTAAAGTTCTAAAAATTTGAGATTTATTAAAGAGATCCATCCTGTCATGGGAAAACATGTTTTTTTCAAAATGCATCAGTTAATAGTACTACTCCAGCACAATTCTGCACTGAAATCCATTTCTCAAAAGAGCAAACAGATTTTTTTATATTCAATTTTGAAATCTGACATGGGGCTAGACATATTGTCAATTTCCCAGCTGCCCCATGTCATGTGACTTGTGCCTGCACTTTAGGAGAGAAATGCTTTCTGGCAGGCTGCTGTTTTTCCTTCTCAGTGTAATTGAAGGAGTCTCAGTGGGACATGGGTTTTTACTATTGAGTGTTGTTCTTAGATCTACCAGACAGCTGTTATCTTGTGTTAGGGAGCTGTTATCTGGTTACCTTCCCATTGTTCTTTTGTTTGGCTGCTGGGGGGGAAATGGGAAGGGGGTAATATCACTCCAACTTGCAGTACAGCAGTAAAGAGTGATTGAAGTTTATCAGAGCACAAGTCACATGACATGGGGCAGCTGGGATATTGACAATATGTCTAGCCCCATGTCAGATTTCAAAATTGAATATAAAAATAATCTGTTTGCACTTTTGAGAAATGGATTTCAGTGCAGAATTCTGCTGGAGCAGCACTATTAATTGATTTATTTTGAAAAATTTGTTATCCCATGACAGTATCCCTTTAAGTATAAAAATGACAAAAAACTCTCATATCAAACTTCTCCAAGTTAAAGCAGTCAAGGTCCCATAGAAGTCAATAGGAGTTGCACTGATCCTACTGGACCTTTTTTAAAACCATTCATTTTTGGATTTTTATTTCCGCTAATAATTGTCTCTAAAACTTCTAAAAATGTTTAGAGGTTTTGGAGATATTTATATATTTTAGCCCATTGTTCATCTTTTTTTCCATTTGTATTTTTATCCCTGAATCTTGGAATAACTTTAATGGGATTTTTGGTTTTAGAGAAATATAGTTGAATCATGGTTTAAAAAATACTACATTTGACCTTTAATAAATGGGCCTCCATGAGTTTGGAACATTGCTTATTTAACAACTGCTTGCCTACTCTGCTTTTAGAGGCTCTTAATCATTGGGTAGCCAGTTAAAATCGGATTGGCATTGAAAATATTTTCAATGTGTCGATTAAAGATTTGGTTGATCAGTGGTTACATGTCCAGTATAAACAGTTATTTGCAAACTGCATTATATGGGACCTATGGGAATAATCATTCAGAGATGGGCTAGAACAATTCACAAGGGATTGTTGTTCAGGTGCTGAGTCTTCTTGTTCAGGTCTCAGTACCATATTCACCCATACTCCACTTGACCTTACATTTCTCCTGTATCACCTACTGTATATAATAAATGGTTTTCATCTGACTGCATTTTTTGCAGTGCAGTTTCCCTTTCACATATCTTTCCTTCTTTTATTCTCCAGGCATTTATTTATTTATTTACAGCTTTTCTCTTCAGTTATTAGAATTTCCGTTGCTGATCTCTGCGTTATTCACATTCCTTTTGGCACGGCTGCCTTTATTTACAGCGTATCTTGCCATACAGGAATGTGGTTCTGTCCATTGCTACAATAAAGACTTGAAAGCAAATATTCACTTTCTATTCAACTCAGCCCTCCTTACCATTAACCATTGAGCATCGGATCCCTGAAATAGCCCTTTTCTTCCCAACTAAAAGCAAAATGTTGAGTTGAGTGGTTTTCGTCTTCATTTTCTGGCATCTGTCACTCTATCCGCGTTCAGTAACAGCACAAGACCCCATCCAAAGCCTAAATTGCATTCTTGCATCATAGTTACTTTGATTTCTGCAAGCTGCTGAGGATATTCATCTTACTTTCATTTTCTGTAGGTATAAAAGTGGATGTGTTCAAGCAACAAGCCTACTGAAGAATAGAACTTTAGTTCTTTAATCTTCTATCTCTTTCTAGGTGTTTGATGGCAGAAATGTCCCTTTCTGGCAAGACAAAGTAGTCTGCTTTACATCCCTCCAAATCTCTAAATGTCTAATTCTTTTTTAGCTCCACTTATTTTACCCAATGAACAGAATATTCCAGCAACTGCATTTTTACAGACTAGAAGTGCTGGCAGAAAGTTGTTGAGTCCAACCTCACAAATACTGTATGTGCAAATAGTGGGCCAGGTTGTAAAGTGATATAGAGATAATTTATATTTTTACATTGTACCATTTAACTAGTGTTTGCTTCCAGATAGGTCTAATTTCAGTATGGTTTACAGTGGCTGTTAATGCTTAATACAAAACAAGTTGTTTTTCATTCTGAGCCTCATCAAAGGAGGGAGGATGGAGAACAGGAGGTGTTTTTCCTGGAGCAGTTCAGATCTGACCAATCACCACTTTCAGTTTCTTATTTGTAGTTTTGAAGCATTGCCCCTATTTTTCTCATCTAGCTAATGCTAAAAAATAAGCTGAGGCTTAGCACCAACCACAGCTAGTGATAATCAATGTGATGGTAATTAGGCATCATATTCAGGCTGGCACAATGTTTTAATACATGTTTGTGATTTGTTTATAGGTAACTGTCACTTGTTCTACACTGCTATTTTTTGACCCAATTTATTACTCTTTCTTTACTTTTTTTGTACTGTTTGTTTTGTATAATTTATAAATCACAACCAAATAGGTGACAGGGACAGATGGTATAAGTCAGGACATAGGACGAGACTAATCTGAGAAGGATATATTGTGAGAGACAGGCACAGTATGGGACCTATTATCCAGAATGCTGGGGACCTGGTATTTTCAATTATTTGGATCACCATACTTTAGGTCTACTAGAAAATCATTTAAAGCAAAAAAAAAAAAGTATCCAGAAATTACTTTGAATTTCAAATTTTTTTTATTTCGAAAATTCCCTCAAATTCACTTCGCCCTTGATAAATCTGCCCCTTATAGTCTATGTGTACTGTATATTGTGAGTGGGTCCCTAAGCTCAGTAAGTGACAGCAGCACAGAGCATGTGCAGTGAATCAGCAGAAAAGAAGATGGGGAGCTACTGGGGCATCTTTGGAGAAACATATCTTTACTGCTAAAGGGCTGTGGTTGCCTTGGGCTGGTACAGAAGCCCAAAACATAATAAATAACTGTTCTAGCTACTCCTTTAGTTAGCTCACAGCTGGTACAACAGAAAAACCACCACAGAGCAGAAGGCACTCTCTATATGGAAATGTGTCACATATGTGATAAATTTAAAAACATTCTTAACTACACAAAATAGACTCCATTTTATCCAAATAATCCAAATTTTTAAAAATGATTTCCTTTTTCTCTGTAATAATAAAACAATACCTTGTACTCGATCCAAATAGTCATGGGAGAATTTGTCGAAGGGGCGAATAGAGAAATTTAGACGCCGGCAACATTTGACACACATTAAAGTCAATGGGCGTCCGTTTAATCGTCGCCAGCGTCTAAATTGTTGCCAGCGTCGGAACTGCGAATTTTCATGGCACATTCGTGAATTTATTCTCCGGTGGCAAAACGAGGAAATTCACGCCCATCACTAGATCCAAACTAAGATATAATTAATCCCTACTGGGAGCAAAGCCAGCCTATTTGGTTTATGTGGCGCTTACATGATTTTTTAATAGACTTAAGGTATAAAGTTCCAAATTATGGAAGATCTGTTATCCGGAAACCCCAGGTAACAAGCATTCTGGATAACAGGTCCCATACCTGTACCTTGTGTGGCTTGTGTAACAGGAGTACAGGGCACATGGCCTCAGACAGATTTAACCATGGATCTGGGTTACCTCCGGTTTGCCATATCGGGGCAGTAAGACTGCTGCTCACTTGAAATTGCCTTTGAGCAGCCCAGTAATCTATAAGTTTAATAATATTTTTATTCACAGGCTTTAAACTTGTAATGTAACTTAAATGGCATAGAATATTACACACAACTACAGAAAGAGGATGAAATAGCTCTTGTTCAGTAAAATAAATGCATTTAGTTATATGAGTGATATAAGATGCGCAGCCGTGCCATCCGCATTGAGGCAGAATGTTTATTTTTATTGAGAAACACTCTGTATTTTTCCTTAACCAGATGAGTGGCACGCAGCCTATGTGTTGGATTTATTCTGTTCAGATTGAAAGGAAGGCCCCAAGGCATATTTGTTGCAACATAAAACCAAATGGATCACAAATAAACACTGAACTAAAAGGTTACATTCACACAATGAACTAAAAAGACTATGGGAAAGAGGGACAATATAGATTGTAAGGTATATGTTAAAAGAAAATCTTCCATTGTAATCAATAATGGTTTCTTTAGTGGAGAAAAAGATCTTTAACCTACAGTTTTCATTGCGTGAACTGAATGGCCAGCGATTTAATATTATTTATTCGTAAACACTAAAAAATTGATCTGAAACCCGTTGGTCTGTCTCGCCCCTCTTTGTGTGCAATTCTAAGATGTCATTAACTCAGGTCCTTATATAATGCTCAGTGTTGTGCTGTGTCTGTTCCCAGTACATCCCCATTCACCTTAGGATGTCTGCTAGAGACCATTACACATACCCATCCACTTTTTATTATGTATCATTTCTCTTTGGTGCTAGTTCTTAGTGTGTATACATTTTTCTTCCTGTACAACTAGTCTTTGGCATTTCCAGAAATGATTTTAATAAATAATGCTTTCTTTATTGGAAGAAAATGTCTAATGCACAATTTCCATTGGCCTTTCAACCCCATTGGCCTCTCTAGCCTTCCTACCCTTTCCCTGTAATGCTCAGATTTCATTTATTCGGGTCTTTATTTAACTCTCACAATTCTTCTTTGACTAGTCCCAGCACAACCTCATTCATCTTAGAATTTCTAAAGCAAGCTATACAACGTAGGATCTGATCATATGACAGGGTCATCAAATAAGGAAATATTTGTCTGACTTGGCAACCCAGATTTGGTTGATTTGATTGCTTAGCCCCAAACAAATAAATCATAGTAGTTGCCTTTGCAGGCTTGTACGGTGAAGACCTCTTTTAAGGAGTGATGTGGACATCATTTGACCTGAATGCTCCATCCAGTCAGATCCATAGCTGCCAAAGCTCAAGCAGATATTAATTATGGAGGCTGTTATTTGTCTGGTAAGCTGCCAACCCAGTCAAGAGAATGTGGGTCTGTATATGGCCAGCTTTGGAAACCATTATAATTTGTCAACATTTATGTTGCTAGAAAGACATTTCTCTCTTGTTTTGAAACATTGGTTGGTGGTGTTATATTTGTATGATTTTTACAAACCCATTGCCCAGGTAGGATCTGCTAAGACTAAGTAGTAGCGAGGCCCTTATGCACCCTTATGATTTCAGCATTTTGTGTTTGGAAACTAGAGTGAATACCTTTTTGGTTGGCAGGTTTTGTTCTTTTACATAAACAGAAACTTGTTTTAGCCCCAAGACTTCTCATTTGAGCTGTGCACTATTTTTATGTGCCTAGTTCCCTTTAATAATCATTATTCATATTTTTCAAAACAGCACTTATAGGATAAAAAGTTTTTTTTTTCAAATGAATAGGAAAAAATGAAGGGAAAAAAAGTATAAATTTAACTGTGCACACATTTGTCATGTCAATTGTCTGTTCATGAGCTTGGTGCTTTGCTCCCAAACTTGGTATGTTTAATACTTCTCATCTGACACGGATAAGCTTATTTATCAAAGATCAAATATGTGAGGTTTTAAAGGTTTTTTCTACTTTGCATAAACTCATAATTTAAAAAAAAAACTTGAATGTTTGCTTATTTATTAAAAAATCAGAATACAAAAAAACTCAATTGAATACAATCATGGAAAAAATTTGAACCCCTTGAATTTGTGAGTTTATAAGCTCAAAAAACTTGAAAAATTCAAAAATAAAAAATATGGCTTGAATTTTGCCAAGGCAAATACAAGAGGTTCTCTGCACTCACCCCATTATCAATATATTTAAGACATTGAGACATTTTGTGCATACTGCTACTAAAAAATGCCTTACCCTTTAAACAAAACAGGGATTGTTTGTCCATATACTGCAATATATTTAAGCTGGCCAACTACGTCAAAGTCATCCCATATCTGGCCAGTCCTATGCTCAATTTTCATCTGATTCATTAAGAATTCTATGGTTTAATTATACATTTTATAAAAGGGACGAATACGTTTTACCTGCAACTTACTAGCTGCTTTCAAAGTAAAACTCCCAAACTTGGCTGCCCTTTTATTAGACACCAGTGGGATCACCTGACTATAGCTGGGAGGGGTGGGAG
Organism: Xenopus laevis; assembly: GCF_017654675.1. Taxonomy (NCBI): domain Eukaryota; kingdom Metazoa; phylum Chordata; class Amphibia; order Anura; family Pipidae; genus Xenopus; species Xenopus laevis. Next base: position 127,731,737 of record NC_054375.1, on the reverse strand, counting down.
CTACAACATGGAGCTGGTCACTGCTCCTGTATAAACTATAACAAACAAGGGAGTTGTGCTCACCACTAATTTTTAAACCATTAGGCGGGGGTGCAATGAGGCTGTGACCACAAAATTAATATAGACATAATACAAGAGACAACCATGTTTGGGAGTTTTAACCTTTAAAGCAGCAAGTAAGTTGCAGGTAAAACGTATTCCCCTGTGAAAATTGAGTGTAGGACTGGCCAGATATGGGATGACTTTGACATAGTTGGCCAGCTTAAATATATTGCAATATATGGACAAACAATCCCTGTTTTGTTTAAAGGGTAAGGCATTTTTAGTAGCTTAAGGCACAAAATATCTCAGGGCCAGATTTTTCAAGGGTCGAATTTCGAAGTGAAAAAAACTCGTCATTGAAGAATTTTTAAGATCGTACGATCGTACGATTTTACAAACAAAATCCTTTGACTTCTCAAAACTTAGCCAAATACTGGCTATAGGTTCTAGGAGGTCCCCATAGGCTAACATAGCAATTAGGCAGGTTTAAGGTGGTGAAGTGTCAAAGTCAACGTTTTTTAAAGAGACAGTACTTCGATTTTCAAATGGTCGAATTTGTGAAGTATTTTCAATTCGAATCAAAGTCGAATTTGGCCTATTCGATGGTCGAAGTACCCAAAAATTACGAAAGTCAAAGTTTTTAAATTTGAAAATTCACTTCAATCTTTGATAAATCTGCCCCTCAATTTCTTAAATATATTGATAATGGGTTGAGTGCAGAGGACACTTGTATTTGTCTATATGTATTTTGTGGTCACAGCCTCATTGCAACCCCGCCTAATGGTTTAAAAATTAGTGGTGAGCACAACTTTCCATTGTTTGAATTTTGCCTAGGACAACTCCCATTGACTTCTATATGAACTTGCAAGCTTTTAGATGCCGATGTTTACAAGTTTTTTGTGCGTAATAAATACCAAACATTTGAGTTTTTAAAAATAGAATTTTTGTGACTTTTTGTCCAAAAAAATTTGAAATGTGGCAACATTTTTTGATAAATCTGAGTGATGATTGTGATGGTCTGTAGTCACCAGGCATGGATTTGTGAGGAAATTGAGCATTTCACCATCTGCAAATGTTTTCTTAAAGCTGTCAAAAATTTGCGGCAAAAAAGTCACAGAAATAAAAAAAAAGTCTCTATAAGATAAAAGATAAAAACACCTATTGACTTTAATGGATTTTGAGCGAGAAATAACTTGAGAAAAAATGCCCATTGACTTGCATTTGGACAGAAAGTCACAGAGACAAAAAAGTTGCCAAGACAAAAAAGCCACTGCAAGAAAAAACACCCATTGACTATCATTTGGAGTGAGCAAAAAAAAGTTGTGTGAAAAATTATTGCACGTAAAAAAAAAATTGTCGCCTGCTGATTTTAATACTTTTTTCAAATTTATTCCAGTTTAGCGAATTATTCAGCAGTTTCGAGTGTTTTTCGGTGAAGCAAAACAGGACAGATTTGTAGGGATGTAGCGAACTGTTCGCCGGCGAACTAGTTCGCGCGAACTTCGACTGTTCGCGTCCGCCGCAAGTTCGCGAACGTCGCGCGACGTTCGCCAATAGGCGTTCGCGTCAAAATCGGTCGCCCATTCGACCATTCGATCGCTAAAATCGAACGATTTTCGTTCGATTCGAACGAAAATCGTTCGATCGAACGATTAAAATCCTTCGATCGTTCGAATCGAACGATTTTCGGATGATCGAAGTTCGCGAACAGTTCGCGAACAGTTCGCAAATTTTGCCGGTGTTCGCGAACGGCGTTCGCGAACACATCGGCGGCGGTTCGCTACATCCCTACAGATTTGCTCATCACTATTCATAAGAGGTAATTGACTTAGTCCTAAGAAAATCTGAAATCCCCTTCCATGTTCCATCAGGCTTCCCATCAATTTTACAGCAATTTCTTAACACTCTGTATATAGGGAAGCTTTTTCCCATCTATCTTAGCTCTCTACCCTTGCTTTCTTTATGATACACTATAAACTAATTCTACCAACTGTAGTTCAATATTTAATACCCTTTATCTCTTGCCTCCCTTCTAATTTGGGATATGGAATTAGCAGCATCAGCTTCGCCACTAGTATGTACTAAATCTTGATCAGTTTACTCTAGTTCTATTGTACATCCTATATAACATGTTGAATAATTGTTATTATTAATAATAATAATTAGTGATGGGCGAATTTGAGGCGTTTTCGCAAATTTCACGGGAAACGGCGAAAATTTTGCGAAACGGCACGGGCGTCTTGTTTTTTATGCTGGCATCTCGTTTTTGGTGAAATTACGCCGGCGTCCAAAAAAAACTTGCGAATTCGCGCCTGGTGAATAAATCCACCCATCACTAATAATAATAATAACATAGGAAGTTATACATTGTAAGAAAAGAAGGATTTTCTATATATATATAGCAGATGGTTGCAGTTTTGTCACCATGACATTTGCAGTATTGATCACTAAGAGGCGAGTGTCAGGAGAACAACTGTTATTGTTGATTTTTTTTTTCCAACCAGCAGAAAGCCAACGACTCTGAAAATTGTCACAGAAACGTAGACCTCTCTTTTGGGACTTCATGACATGCCATTCATCTTAAAATACCTGCTAAATGTCATGTTTAGTGGTAAAAATGACTAGTGATGTTAATATCAGTAATAGTGATGAGCAAAATCTTTTGGCCGGTTTCGCACGGACAAAAAAAATGTCCATTGACTCACAGTGAAAAGAAATTCTCGCACGTCAAAATAAAATTTGTCGTCCATTGACTTCAATGCATTTGGCGAATTTTCAGTGAACCAAAACTGGTTCACCCATCACTTATCGGTAATAATCCTAATTGTTTTGTTGAATGTAATCCTGAGCAAGAATAACAGTATTGTGTACATTTTGTCTTTTAATTATGGCAAAATGTTGTGGTCAACATTTTCTGTGGTTTTGCAAACTTTTCCAAGGCAAAATGCCTCAAGTTCACTCATCACTACTTTTGGACCTTGTGGTCCTTCTTTAGATAAAGTGTGTTTTCTAACTCCCTTTGTAAAACCTGTGAATCATCATACAATGGTTTATTGTAGTCTAGGGACATCATTATAAATATACAGTGTGTATTAATACACCATAATCAGAGGTGTTTTACTGAGACTAGATGACTGATTGATCAAAAAAGCTTTGATGAATATTTTTCAGAGAGGCAGCCTGATGATTCTGATGGATACACTTACTTGAAATTACAGGCACTCAGCACAAGAGCTTGTTATTCATTAATCAAGTAAAGCAGTCACATCAGTCTCTAAACAATAATAGCCATTAAAGATCTCTTTCCTTGGCTTAATGAAAACAGCTCTAAGAATTAAACATTTTTATACAGGCTGGCACATAACGGGCAGCAATGAATGCATTGTTTTAACTTCTGGAAGTAGGAATGGAAGACTTTTATCAGGCATGGAGCTTGTCAACTCATTAAAAACCATTCAGTAGCAAAGCAGTGCAATGGTTACCATTGGTGTCTCACAATTCCAACCATGGCTCTATCTGTGTAGAGTTTCTATGTTCATCCTGTGTTTGATTAAGGTATGCCAAAGCTAGGGTAAATGATCCCTGCATGCCCGTGGGGAAATCAGACTGTAAGCTTCACTGGAGCATGGACTGATGTGATGGATTGAGTAAATCAACAACTGTAAACTCCTGTGTAATATGTTGGTGCTATAAGGTCAAACATAGACAATAAAAAAAGAATACCCTGGCCCTATAATATTCATGACAATAAAAGGTCCATAGTGTTTGACTATCTTATAGGTATTCAGCCAGGACGCAACCTTTTTCAGCAGGACACGGAGTCGGCTGAATCCTCCTGCCTTGCCAAACCAAATCCTTAAAATCATGTGACTTTTTGTCACAAAACAAGGAAGTAAAAAGATGTCCCTCCCACATACTGATTTGCATATGCAAATGAGGGTTCAGATTCAGTTCGTTATTCGGCCGAATCCAAAACAGTGGATTTGGTGCATCCCTACTATCTGAACACATCCCAAACTATCCTGAGGTTCTCTGAAACTTTCTATTTACTAGATGACTGCCAAGGACTGTGGAAGGAAAAAAAGTGAGATTTGCTCAAACTGTAATTTCAAATTCATATAAAACAGGAAGCAATTTGTTGCATTTATATAAGTAATGAAAGCTTTATAGTAAGCCTTAAAGTCTATAGTCAGTTTTCAGAAGCGATGTATATACTGTATAGATGATTGGCTCGTTTCTATTCTTTAAAGGACAAGGAAAGGCTTCGTACACTTGGGGGTGACCAATGTTAGGAACCCCCAAGTGATTGTACTGACTTACCTGAAACCTCGGGCCGGTGCTCCTATCAGCAGAAACTGCACCGGCCCAGGGTTATACCAGTGAGCACCACAGAGCGATCGTCTTCCGACGTCTTCTTTTTTCAAAATTCCTGGGGCAGACGCATGCGCAGTTGAACAAAATAGCCGTCTTTTTAGTTAACGTTCGGCTTTTTTTTTTTTTTTACTGCGGATGCGCTGCCGTGTGAAGGAAAGAGGAAGACGGAAGAGGATCGCTCCGTGGTGCTCACGGGCCGGTGCAGTTTTCGTGGTTTCAGGTAAGTCAATACATTCACTTGGGGGTGCTACTAAGCCTTTCCTTCTCCTTTCATCCAACATGTAAAGCTATAATGATTATATCTCTAAAATACCTTCGAGATACGCCTAAATGACAATGACATTTTCTTTGGTGGCATTAAGGAAAGGGTTAGAATCCTGTGCATTTGTAACATGTACTCAGTGGGCATACAGGCCCATGCCAAGTGATTATTCATAGAGAAATTTGAGAACCCCCCCTTCTGCCTGACGTGCTGTGTTTTTCGCATTGGTCCAAAAGGCTGAAGTACTTATGCGGTTAGAGAGGCACAATAGTTACCATAGCAACATAATGGTTACAAGGACAGCGGAGAGGTTACATTTTGATTGAAACAAATATTCCCATAGATACACACAGTAACTGGGATAAGATCAGCAAATGCTCCGTCATTCCCGAACATTGTGCAAATTGAAATGATAAAATAAATAATCCCCAGTGAAAGAAACATAGTGCTTCCCCCCAAACTTTTTAACTAGTTTAAGAACCTCAAAACAAGTTCTCCCCAACTTTAAATTACATTTTATTGTATCTGTTTTCTCAAATGTACTGTGTCATGTGCTTAATTAATTCCTAATTGGGATTATCACTTTGCTTTAACAACTCACCACAAGTTTGTTTTTTTTCCGCACTTCTCTTAACAATCTTGACTTAAGTTCAGGGTTTTTTTCTTTCCTACGCTTTTTTTCTCTCACATAATTGATATTTTCTAGGGTTATCTTGGGTGATAATGTCCTGTCACTAAAGGCAGCCAGTGCAGAGGATATTTAAATGATGAAAGAGATAGAGACAAAGCCAAAAAGATCAAAAAAGAGGAAAAACTTCACAGTAAGTATAAAAGAACAGGAAAGCAGAACAAAGGCACAAATATTGTTGGGTTATGTTTGCTGTCTAATTTCGCTTGCGTTGGCAGCACTGTAGCTCATTTTGCTGCTTCCCACACTTTAAACATTGGTTGATTGGCTCCTGACAATAATGAATGTGAAAGGGATTTAGACTGTAAGCTCCATTGGGGCAGGGACTGATGGGGATGATGTAGAAATGAATAATTCTGTACTTTTGCTGCATCCGTCCAAATACTGCACCCAGTTCAAGGGAAGTACGTAGGAAGTTACAGAACTTAACCATCACTTTAGTCCTTGTCTTAAAGAGATTTGGCACTATGGGACACATTTCCTAAAGTGTGAATTTTCTCTTTGCCTAACTTAACCACAGTTCACCTCACTTCGCCAGGTGGATTTTAACAAAACAACTTTTGCTAAAAATGGTAAGTTTACTTTTTCAAGAGAATTGTGGTGAATTTTCTCCTGGTGAAAATTCTCAGCAGAAATTTGCCAGTATCTTTCCCCATACAATAGTATTAGGGAAAATTCTTTAGATCACGTTCTCTGATGAATTTTCACCATAGGGACAAGTAACATGGAAAGGGCAATGTTGATTGTGATTTAAAAGTGTCTGCTCTATCTTTATAATGGGTGTTCGCCTGCCTGAACCTGGCAAAATAAAGTTTAGAGAAAAGGGTATCATTTGCACTTTGATAAATTACCGGATTTTTGCCGGAAAAAATTCACTGACAAAATGGTGCAAAAGTTCTCAAGCTTTGAGGTTTTTCTTTTGCCAACCATCGCTTCTCCAATTAGTAATTAGGCAATGTTGTGGCGAATTGTCTTTTTGGCGAATTTTCTCTAAACATCCACAATTTACCCTTTAGTACAGGCATGTCCAAAGTCAGGCCCGGGGGCCAATTGCAGCCCATTTTAAAAATTACACTGGCCCTCAGCCTCCATCATGAAATTAATAATAATGCGGCCCGCCAGCATAGTGCAATCAGGAATCACGTAGCTGTAGCAGTAATATTTGGGCAAATCTGTGAAATGATCTGCCACTTGGTCTATACTGCTACCTGTGTACTGAAGCTGTTCACAATAGACACGTACTAGGCAGATCATTTCAATAATGTGCCCAAATGTTCACCTCAACAAATCTGGCCCTCGTTGCGAAAAGTTTGGACACCCCTGGACCCCTGCTTTAGTAAATATGCCCCTATATTTATTCCCATGAATGATACCCAAAGTATTGATTACATAGTGATTGATTGATTTGACTGGCATTGTCTTGGCAAATCATTCAGGGACACAAAGATGCCACGTTAAAGAGGAAACAGAACGAATTTAGACGAATGTCTCCCTTTTTCATCTATCTGTTTAAAATATCCTTAAAGGAGAAGGAAAGGCTAAAATTAAGTAAGCTTTTTTTAGAAAGGTCTATATAAATACATAAGTAAACCCTCAAATGAATGCTGCTCTGAGTCCTCTGTCAAAAGAAACACAGCATTTCTTTCCTTATATTGTGTACACATGGACTTCTGTATCAACTTCCTGTTTTCAGCTTAAACATCAGGGCTAGGGCTTGAGCATGCTCAGTTTGCTCCTCTCTCTCTCCCTCCTTCTTCCACTCCCTGCTGTAATCTGAGCCCAGAGCTATGAGCAAATAGAGAGAGACTCAGGCAGGAAGTGATGTCACACCAAGCCAATATGGTAGTTGCTATCCAAAACAAATAGAAAACACTCCAAGAGCCGTTTCCTCAAGTACTGTAAAGCATTCTGCAGAATAAATATAGTGTTATAGCTTGCACTGTTGTGGCTAACCTAATGTCAATAAACTGCTTCAGTAGCATTCCTTCTCCTTTAACTAAAAAGCATGATTGAATATAAACGCACAACAAATCCGAATAATAATAACATCTAAAATTCCTCTTTTATAAGACTTTTCATGCAATTATGTTAAGTTTTTGTCCCATTGACTGCTACATGACCTTGCTACCTTTTAGATGGCAAAAGTTTGTATTAGTGTTTTTCAAGGTTTTTACACTTAGGGGCAGATTCACTAAGGGTCGAATTTCGAAGTTAAAAATACTTCGAAATTCGACCCTCGAATTGAAATCCTTTGACTTCGAATATCGAAGTCGAAGGATTTAGCGCTAATCCTGCGATCGATCGATCGAAGGATTTTTCGTTCGATCGAACGATTAAATCCTTCGAATCGAACGATTCGAACGATTTTAATCCAACGATCGAAGGAAAATCCTTCGATCAAAAAAAGGTTAGCAAGCCTATGGGGACCTTCCCCATAGGCTAACATTGACTTCGGTAGGTTTTATCTGCCGAAGTAGGGGGTCGAAGTTTTTTTTAAAGGGAAAGTACTTCGACTATCGAATGGTCGAATAGTCGAACGATTTTTACTTTGAATCGTTCGATTTCGTTCGAATTCGAACGAATTTAACCAATTCGATGGTCGAAGTACCCAAAAAATACTTCGAAATTCGAATTTTTTTCATTCGAATCCTTCACTCGAAGTTAGTGAATCTGCCCCTTAATAAATTGTGTTTTTTTTTCATTGTTTAAAGTAATTAGTAAAATGCACAATCTTTTAGCACTAATATACGATTGTTTTGCTTTCATCCTTACTCTCTGTCCTGTAAACAACAGCCAGTTTAACTAGAGATAATGAACTCTGTATAAACAACCCCTTAACTTCAACTCCTTTGTTGTGAGAATTTTGGCATAAAGATAAGCAGGTGGTTATATTATAATTCATGGGTTTTATCTGTGTGCTGGTAATTTTGTAAGACTCAGTAGGTAGGTAAGGTATTTATTTCTTTGGCCTTTTTTTAAGCTCAAGGAATAATACAATCCAGAGATTTTTCTTCATTGAAAAAATAGGCAAAAAATATGTTCAGTTAAAGCTTTAATTTTCAACTCCTGTTGAGCAAAGGGGTGTAATGCCTCTTTAAAGCACAGTTTTAAATTGATTGAAGAGGCTATAATGAGTCAGTGGGAGCCCTGCAAGGAGGAGGTTGCAGTAATCTTATCAGGAAATAATTAATGGGTGGTTATGGTCTTTTATCTAATGGACAAAAAATGGCATTAATCTTGCTTATTTTTATTACCAAAGGAATACTTTAATACAGTATATCTCTTTGTTAAACCGCAGCTGGAATTTAGTTTTCCCAGTATTCCATTCTCTTGAGAATTCCTAAAAGGCAACCAACATCCCTGTCTCTTCCTAGCTAATAACATATTTTAGCAACATCAGCATAACGGAGCTTTCAAAAGCAGCTCAAGATCATTAGTAATGAAATTAAAAATACCTGTATCTAGAACTAAACTCTGTGGCGTTCCACTTAGGTACATTCCATTTGAAACTTGAATAGCTTATATTTATTGCTGCACTTGTATAATCTGTAGCCAGTTTTCTTCTACAAATGATTTTGTCTTTCTTTGAAATTTAAAGTGGAGGGGACTGCAGATGAGGCACAAGGAGGGAGTATATTTCCTAGGTATAGGAGCTGATACAGGGTTAGTAGGAAAGGGATTTTGTTCTGCATGAGGTTCCACCGTGCCATTCCATTAACAACATCAACAGAAAACTGAGCCAGTTTTTTACCTTGACCCTATTATAAGATGATTTTCATATTTTATTATCCAGTATAAAGCCCTGCATGGTGTATTTGTGTTTTATATATATTTCAAAACCAGTGTGTTCCTTTTGCATGTTATGGTCTTGCCACAGAATTATACAGGTATGAGAGGGGTGGAGAGTGGGAGGGTGGGGAGGCCGGTGAGCCCAGGGCCCCGCAGTCCGACTCTGCAGAAGAAGAAGAAGGCAAATTATCCTAAAATGACTACATCTGCTCCTAGACTTGTGTATGTTCAGTGGAATAAATTGTTTGGATCTCACTCTACTCTGTGTGAGTTCAAGTCTGTGGTAGGGGCAGCACGCACCATGCTACTCTTTCCTTCAGGCCAGTTTATTTTCCCTAACATATTGGCACAGTGAATCAGGCTTTCCTTGTTCCTTAATTACAGGCCTTCCTGAATAGCTTGCATTCCCTGGGCTCCTTCCCACGGCTCCCAAAATGAGGAACAAAGAAGAGGCATGCGTGATCACATCCCACTCAAATGCTGTCCCCTTTTATGGTGCCAACATTGCATATACTGTAGAACTGGGGCCCCTATCCCAACCTTTTTCACCCGTGAGCAACATTCAGATGTAAAAAGAGTTGGTGAGCAACACTAGCATGTAAAATGTTTCTGGGATGTGCCAAATAAGGGCTTTTATTGTCTATTGGTAGCCCCTATGTGGACTGGCAGCCTACAGGAGGCTCCATTTGACAGTATATCTGTTTTTTTATACAATCAGAACTTGCCTTCAAGCCTGAAATTCAAAAATAAGCACCTGCTTTGAGGCCACAGAGAGCACCATCCAAGGAGTTGGGGAGCAACATGTTGCTCACGAGCTACTGGTTGGGGATCACTGCTGTAGAAACTCATGGTGCTCCATTCTGGCAGGTGCAAGTGAATGGTAGCAAGCTTTGTTATGAGTTTCATTTGACCCATTTTGCACCCTGATGTAGAAAAGCCTCTTTGAAATAAGAAAGCTTCACAGTACCTAGGCTACATCTCCACATTTGTTTTATAATAAGTAACTGCGTATCTTTACTAAACTGCTTAACGCTAATTAAACATGCATAATAAATGAAGTAGAGATAGGAGAAAAATGGAAATGATGGAATGATAGTATCTCTCCCTTTGATGGGATATTGCATTTGTAATGTGATTAGTGTTGATTTTCCAAATAGCTAATTATGGGCTGGGTTTTATTTACTGTTCCAATCTATTTAAGATTCCAGTTTGATTCTCTTAAACGTGGATGCTGGTGTGCTAAGGCTAATTTTGCACTTGGTGCATTTAGTGCCACTATCAGACAGAAAAGGGCAGCAATTAAAATGCCCCTCTGTGCATGTCACTGTGTCCCATATTAATCTGGGGAAGATGTGTGTCTGAAGCATGCATTGTTATGTTAACATATGTCCAGGAATGCTCAAGAAAGAAGAGTATTGACCACAACTGTTTTCCCCAAGTAACAGTGGGTAAAAACCTCCGCTCTTAACTTGAAGCTGCTACATTAGGGGCTAAGTTTGTCCAGGAACATACTGGTCACCTGGCCAGCAAACATCTTTTTGGTTGCTATGGGTTACTGCTACCGGGCAAACATAGTGTATTTTATTACATATGGGGGTTGGTGCCTTAAGGTGGCCATACATGGGGTGATACAGTAAAAGCTGCTGATTGTCCCATGTATGGAGCCCTTCAATTGGGCAATTGAAAAATCCCCTTGGGGCTAGGACCACATTGACTCATTTATCAGCCTGATATCATCCACCTCAATGTGGGCGTATCGGAGAAAGATCCATTCATTTGGCAACCACACCAAACAAGCATCATTTTAAGGCCAGCTAGGTCCACATAAATAGCTGCTTGATCTAATGAGAGGTAAGTTGTCTAGGATTTTGCCAGTTGCTCTTTCTGCGGTGAAGCACTTGCCCATGTGTCAGCCTTAATTCTCTGTTTCGTGAATGCCACTCCTTGATATTGTAAGCAGCCTCACTTACATGTCTCTTGTAATTTTCATCCAGAAAAGTGTTGCTCCAATGCTTCAAATGGATTAGTAATTTCTTTTACTTATTGTTTGAATAATTGTCCTGAGACTTCAGGGGCTTCAAAGTCTGTCTTCTATTGGCTGCTGTCTGATTCAAGGCTTCCCCACTAGTATGTGGGATAATGCTGAATTCTGGTCCTTATTGTAGAGAATGGTTGCAGTAATATTGCATCTTATGTCCAAGAAAAGTATGAGTTCTGACAATATTTACAATAGCAACAACTTACTAGCATATAAAAATAAAAATTGCAGAGTTTTACAATCACATTAATGTGGAAGTAAGATAAGACTGTGAGAGTACAGTAATCTCTAGCAGAATCGAGTAGAAAACCTCAATTATTTCATAATTTTCAGTACAAAGTCTAGAAATTCATTGTTCATATTGGTGGTACACCAACAGTGTCTTCTTATGAATAGCCATACAGAAGCACATATGGATGTTAGGTTTGTACTCATGGGCTTGTTTTTCCATTTATGCCTCCAGGGCAAGAAGAAGATTGGTGGGTCATGAAAACAGATTTGAGAAGTCTAGCCTATTGTTTTATATTGTTTCCAGGAAATGAACTGGATCATTGTTGTCACAAGATTTTAAAATGCCATTTAGGTGCAATGGTTATCATGGTTTTGATGAGAATATATTACGTGAATAGTTAATATTGCTTTAAGGTTCTCTTCTTTGGCACTCAGAAGGTGATTTCTCTTGGTAGTCTATATAAGGGGAGTGCAGTGCAGTGTAGTGGTGTATTCCTCTTTGGATGATGTAAAGAAGATACAGTATGTTATTGCCACAAAGAGGTGGTGAGCCAAGTAGTTGCATTAGCTAGTGGTAGGCAAGATTTGTTGCTCTCACTGTTGGTGGTGAAAGATAGGGGAAGACCAGCTAGACAAGCAGTTGTGGTTCTGATGATGAGTAAGGAAGGGGTCAGCAACCCTGAGAAGGTAGGCAGCAGGAGAGGGCCATGTGTCCTGGGAATCCTTATACTTTATTTGATCTTGTAACTTTTGGGAATTATGTGAATCACTGAGAACTGGAGAAGATGTACTGGTGACTGTGAATAAAGCAGTACTGTGTTATCTGTAAGATCATGTAGACCTCAAGTTTATTCTCCTCTAAGAGGCCTATTTATTAAAGGTCTGATTTTAGTGGTTTTAGTGGTTTTAGAAGTTTTTGAAACCCACACTACACTCACTTTCTCTAAGACCACAAATGTCATGACATTTACTAAAAAATGCAATTCCAAATAAAAGAAGTATACAGTCTATATAAAAATGCGTAATGTGAAAATTCGCCCGAAATCTCATCCACAGGGACAATTCGCTAGTGAAAGAGACCATTGCTAGGGCAATCTTCTGCCCTATCTCCAGGCAAATTTTCTCTCAGGCGAACGATCGCAAAGTGCGACTTTTACAGAACGTTACCTCTTTTGCCATAGTTTCCTTCACCACCTTAGACTTGGCAAACTGATAAGATGATGCTTCATCCTCCTCAATCTTATGTCAGTGACATCATTTCCTGTATGCAGGAAAGTCATAAAAGTTGTAAAAAAACACTGGTGTTTTTTCATTTTTTAAAGCGGGGTTGTCTTCAAAAGTCCTAACTATTAAATATTTTTGTGTTACCATTACTTTCCCAACCATCTGAGGGTCATGCCGCATTTGTTTTAGGGTGGGCTCATGTCTAGGGCATTAGTGGATCTCTTTTGTCTTTAATTTGCTTCCTTGGACATTTGTAATAATAAGTGGCCACTTCAAGCATTTGCACCAACGTCACAATTAAAGACATATATATGACCTATATGTGCCACCCTATTCAAATTGATCAAATTGAAAAGTGTAAGAGAACGAACAAAGTTTTTCTAAGCAGAAATGAAGGTTAGAGAAAGTTTGCTATGAAATGCTTGCGCTGACAAATTAACGTTAGCGAAACTTCCGTAGGATTTGGCTGCCCAGACGGAACTTCGCATTTTATTGAATTAGCGTAGTGATATAGAATTTTCATCTGGCAAAGTGGCGCGAAGTGTGGCGGATTGTCCACTGTTGAAAATGTGCCCTTTATTGAATTTGCCCCGTGGTGTCTGCATGTCTTTTGAGTCCATTTACGACTGCATGTCGAGTGTATAAAGTGCAATTGTGGGGGAAATAACCAGGTGTTTTACCCATAAAGCAGTATTTAATTCCATGATTCCAGGGTAATTGTGGTCCATGGCCCCTGCAGTTGGGCCCAATACGTTAGGATGCAGCTAACATTTTACCAGCCAGGATTGTGTCCCGTCTGGCACCTATTGTAGCAAACTGCTGTGAGAACCTTTTAGTGTGAACATGGCTGTGTTTGTAAGTCCTTTCATAACAGTGCAGTCCAGTCTGTTGCCTCCGTAGATTTGGTGATTCTTGGAAATGTAGTTCAATAGCTGTTGGTTAGATGATAAATACAAGTATATGATCTGTTATCTAGAAACCTGTTATCCAGAAATCTCCAAATCACAGCAAAGCCGTCTCCCATAGACTTCATTTTATCCAAATAATCCAAATTTATGAAAAGTATTTCCTTTTTCTCTGTAATAATAAAACCATGTACTTGAGCCAAACTAAGATATAATTAATCTTTACTTGAAGCAAAATCAGCTTATTGGCGTTATTTAATGTTTACATGATTTTCTAGTGGTCTTAAGGTATGAAAATCCAAATTATAAAAAGATCCATTATCTGGAAAACCCCAGATCCCGAGCATTCTGGATGACAGGTCCCATACCTGTAATGTTACCCAACACAAGGTTTTGCCCACTAAAGATAGTCTGATGTTTTGACACCCTTATCTTACACTAATATGAGATTCTTAATTATTCAGTACATTTGCTGTTTATAAGAGAACCTGCAGATAGAATATATCATATGCAAATCATCGCAGTAACAGACAATGGCGCATAGCTGGTGATTGAAGGATAGAGGCTCCCATAACGGCCCTTTGGCTTGCAGTCCTTTGTTAGGACTTCACTTGTGTTACCTTTTTCTTTTTTTCTTTTTCGACACTCATCACACTCGGAAAACATAAACCCCTTCATAATTGCCTTTTATACCACTTTCACGTGCTTGTTAGGCTAAAAAAAGGAAATATGGCAAGATGGGGAAAAGTCTACAAAAGGAACGACCTCGGCAGGGGACCCACTTAGTAAGTGAATTTTAGACGGAGCTGTAATCAGCCTGCAGAATTGGCCGCTGATCACTGTTCTGCTTTAATAGCAGGAGAATAGCCTGTTCTGCATGTCACTGTTGGGCACTTAAATGCCAGTTGTGTCTCTTTTAAGACAGGATTAAACAGGGCAGGCAGTCTCTTCTCTAAACACCACTTCCATCTGAAATTAAAAGGTTGGGTGGGAGGGAATATCAGGTTTCTTTCTTTTGAAAAAGTGAAGTATTTGAGGTGCTTTGCCTCCGAGGATCAAAGTGTAGGTACCGACTGAGCATTTTTATTAGGTTTAATGCATGAAAATGATGTATTTTCGCATTATATTCTTTAATCATACGTGTGTAAGAATTGACTACATAATATTCCCATGGCAACCAAATACATTACAGAGATTACAATGAACCATTATGGACTTTTTTTTTGATTTAAGAGGATCTTGTATTATAAAGTTCTGCTGAACTGACTTCATATACCTGCATTGTTATTTCATATAATGGTATATATTATTAAATTTATATTACTTTGAGCTTTTCCTCAAATAGATCAAATTGTGATCTATAATGCCAATGGTGAGCTCATTTATGTTGCCGGGCATGACGTGGGTCCATTTTTGAACCTTGCCCCTATGTATGCACTTATAGGCACATCTTTTATGTAGTTTAAATTATAATGGCAGTATACTGTATATGTATTACTATTAGCACTTGCCAGCACAACATATACAGTATATAAATATATATATATATATATACAATATCAAAACAGGGGGGTTGTGGGAGCACTCTAAAGGCTTTAAAGTATATATATATAAGTATAATAAATGCTATTGCATATGTACC
This sequence comes from Xenopus laevis, assembly GCF_017654675.1. Classification (NCBI taxonomy): domain Eukaryota; kingdom Metazoa; phylum Chordata; class Amphibia; order Anura; family Pipidae; genus Xenopus; species Xenopus laevis. Next base: position 127,716,542 of record NC_054375.1, on the reverse strand, counting down.
CAAAACAGGGGTTATTTTGTTACAAAGTTATGATCATAAAATTGATAAGCCACCATACCACGTCAAGGTAAACCCCGAATGGCGGTCCCTAACTTGTTTTATATTTTATGTGCATTTTAGCATTACCTGTAATCAATGTCCATTGAACGCTGTTTTTTCACTAAGGGCTAAATCCTCCCCAGCCAGCAATCAGGCTTTTAAAAGCATAGGATCACCACTAGTGGTTGTAGCACCCCATACCCCCCCTTTAAACTAGTGGTGATCCTATGCTTTTAAAATTGGGCGTTTGTTTTGGGAATATCTCTCCTTTAAAAGCCTGATTGCTGGCTGGGGAGGATTTAGCCCTCAGTGAAAAAACAGCGTTCAACGGACATTGATTACAGGTAATGCTAAAATGCACATAAAATATAAAACAAGTTAGGGACCGCCATTCGGGGTTTACCTTGACGTGGTATGGTGGCTTATCAATTTTATGATCATAACTTTGTAACAAAATAACCCCTGTTTTGGGTACATATACAATAGCATTTATTATACTTATATATATATATATATATATATATATACTTTAAAGCCTTTAGAGTGCTCCCACAACCCCCCTGTTTTGATATTGTATATATATATATATATATAGTTAGATAACGGGTATAGCACGCACTCCAAGTAGAATATATAAAAGTATATATATATTAGTCGTTTGTTAATAAAACATTATTTAATTTTTAAGTCCTGAGAGTGTGGACCTTCTTTACTGAATAATTATTTCAAAAAATTTGGACACTGCCCCCAGGCAAGTTGAACCTGGTGACGAGAGTGCCGACTCCCCCAAAGTTATACATACATTATATATATATATATATATATATATATATATATATATATATATATATACACACACACACATATGGCCTGGAGATGAGAGGGACATGGAAACATAGACATACAGGGCTTCTTTGCACCCATTCCAAGCTATCCTGCACCTGCTACAGGTCCATAGTGATTGTAATCTAACATTTGTGCCCCTGCTCATCTTAATGAGCCCTTTATCATGTATTAGCACTTTAAATAAAAATGGTAGAGGCCATTTACTTTAACCCTTAATGCCAACTTCAGAAGCTCTTCCTCTGAGAAGTAGCGTGAGCACCAGGAATAGCAGTTAGCCCTGTAGGCAGGGCCCAGTGGCATAACTAGGCATGGCCTGGGTGCTGGATGTGCACCCCCCCAACTGGAATTGCATGCCACCTCCTTCCTGACACCCCCCCCAAAAAATGTCCCCCACCCGTCACCTGCAATATGCCTTATTGCAGCATAATTACTGTTAATATGCCGAGGTCAAATGTCATTCCTGGCACATTCCTGTAACACAATTACAGATGTATAATACTAGACTGGAGCACATAATACCAATTTTATTTGCTTTGGCTTTAGAGAGGTATGATCAACAAATGTATTGCAAGTATTAAGAAAGAAAACATTTTTGAAATAGCCTTAAAAATGTTGTACCTTATATAACCCAATGGGTGGAATGTGTAATAGCATGACAGAGTCAGTTTGGGCCCATATCTGCTCCCTGTGACACTACTGTATGCTGCTAATGTACAATATGTCAATTGTGCTCTCCCTGCTTTGCCAACATACACAGAGAACTGTGACATCTGGCACACTAATGGAAAAACTCTGTGCTCCCTGTTGTAAATCTACAAAGAAAATCATTGCCACTTCTAGAATATTGGAGAATATCAATCTGTAGCTTCTACATAGCCTACATACAATCACATGCAGCTTTGAAATAGAAACAACATTCTAAATGCAGATAACTAAGGCTAAGGTGTTATGTCAGAAGTCCATTATATATGGCCTTCATAGTTGCTAGTTGACCCAAAGGTTAGCATGGGATCAATGCAAAACAAAGACTAGGGATTTCATAACCTGTAAAGTGCTACAAAGCACCCTACCCATGATTACATCTCTTACAACATGATAACTCAGATTTCTATCTAGTTTACTGTATATATATATATATATTATAAATATATAAAAGATTGAAATTACATGGTAGTTTGGAAACCAGTAAATTGTGCATCTGATGACCCCTCATTTTAGCATCTTGACAGCATCTTGTCCAGAGAACACTGAGCATGTGTAGAGTCACTGAAACTCAACAGATGGCCTAAAAAGATCCAAGATGGCAAGCTCCTGTAAACAATTTTGAAGGCATGGGTCACGGCTGGCTGCCAAAATTTTTGCTAGTACAGAATGTGAAATGCATAATTTCCAGCCATCTTCAATTATTGGCTTTAGATCACCTTTAACATAAATGAAATTGTTAACACATTAAAAACGATAATATGTCAATAACACACTGTATACAAGGGTCCTGCATGCTTTACAAAAAATATGGATGGGATGTATCGACTAAATCATGTTTCTTTCAAATTGAATCCAGACAATGGTTTTTTACAATGTCTTGAGCTCTTAGCATGGGGGACTGTTCATAAAATGCTGTACCAAGCACAATAAAAGAATATAAATTATAGAAGTAATTCTGGCTTACAGATCTGAGCAATCTATGGGACCTTTGATGGAAGGCGGGAGGCTGAAATGGTTCTCTTTAACCTAACAAAATAAATGTGATTTTGTTATAAAGCTTGAACACAACCTGCAGGCTCCTGTGTCTATGTATTTCCTCAGGGAACTTGTCCAATTTCGATCTGAATTTCTTTTCCAATCTTATAGTTACTACCTCCCCAGGAAACAAATCCAGCATTCTGATTACTTTTAGAGTGAAAAATGTCATTTCATGCAGTCAATTTGAACCTCTCCTTATTTTACATTATGCCTTTGTGTAAATGTTCTGGTGGTTCTTTGAAGTTCCAGAAGACTATATTTCATGGTTTATCTTATCAAATGTTTTGTTGCATCTTCCCACAATTTTACTTGGAAATAAATCAGTATTTCTCCCTCCATGGGTAATACTCAGTGTTGCACATGGATGTTCTTATGCTCAGGAAGATTTGAACTCACTGCTTATATCATATCCCCTTGTGTGCACGGTGTCTGTACTGATAGCTGCAGTAGACAATGTGAGCAGAAGATCGTCGGTGTGATTTAAGATGATGAAAGAAGGAGTGCTCTTATAGCACCTGAAATGGTGTTACAAATTCAGTCTTGATATACTTGTAATACACTTATAGTGAAAGCACAATTTCTCTATATTAAAGTGGCTATAAGGTGTTCATCAGCAGGAGGTGTAGAAATTACAATTGCACCCAGGCCTAGGGCCCTGAGAAGTCTCTTTAAGGGCAAAGAAATCAATTTTTTGCTTCAAAATATTAAAGTTATGTGAAGAGTTGGAGGATATGAGTAGATAAAGAGAGAAGTGTTGGACAAAAAACATAATTTTAAGGACTTGGCCAAACTTTGAAACCTGTACAAAAGAAATTATGTTATTTCAAAAAATGGCATTATGTGGAAAACAATTAGTAGAAAACCATCATTGCCATTTAGTTAACCAGTGTTCAAAGCAACATGACTGTAGGGACCCATAGGTTTTGTATGTCCCTATGGCATTAAATCCCTTCACTTTCTTATCTTCCTATATGTTGCACAGATGCCCATGTACTGTATCTAGTTATTTAATTTACATATTTGTACTATTGGCCTACTGGCCAATGACTACTTACTTCCACACTTTAACATGGTGCCTGGTTAGAGGTGGTCCTCTCTTTGTGGCCTTTGGTTGCTGACCCACTTGCATTAAACCTGGGATCAACAAGGCCGGTAAAGCTGTTCTGCCCTGGAAGGAGCTGTACCTCTAGTGCAAATTTGGGGAGCAGGGACACTGTGAATGAGACCAGCCAGTGACAGGTTAATGCTTTCATAGCACTCTCTAGGAGAGTGAGATAGAGAGGTTAATTATAAGGAGCAGCCTGTGCTCCAAAAAGGATTTGAAGTAGGAAGTAGCTCTCCCATAGGCTCTGAGTTTGCCTAAATTGAAGGGGCCTCGATAGGGAATCGGGCTTATGTTTAAACTTCCTCATCATTCCTCTGTATGGAATCTGGACCACAATGGGGCATACCAACCTAGAAGTGTACCTTAAACTACCCTAGTTGCTTCCACATGGCATGACAGTGTTCCGCCTTTGCTGAACAGTCCTGGTATATTTAACATCAGCAATACCTTGCCCCTGTGGATCTGTAAGTCTTAACCCTGTGGATAATTTGTCTTGGACAAATAAACGTTGTACTGTTTTCTTGCTGCAAGAACCTCCTGGCATCCTTTATTTGATTTTTAAGCACAGTAGCCTATGTGAGCTGTAGTTCTACTTCACCTTTCTTTCATAACTTGCACCTAGCAAAGGCCCTGCCTAAGAGTTAAGTGTAACCCTTGCACCACTCACTGTATAGTTGGACATTGACCTTTATTGGTTTAATATAGCCCAAAATAGCATTACATGACTTTAAGCACTCAGCTTCAGAAAGTTATTACAGACATTTAGTAATATTGTGGAGGAACTGGTAGCTTGGAAAATTAGGCCCTACATTGATAAAAGCATGTTTTTTACTCATGAGCCACATTCAAATGTTACAAAAAAAGTTGGAGAGCCACATAAGCATACAAAAAGTTCATGGGGGTGCCAAATATGTGTTGTGATTAACTATTGATAGCCTATGTGGACTTGTAGCCTTTGGGAAGCTTTGTTTGGCAGTAGACCTGGTTTTTATGCAATCTAAACTTGTCTCCAAGAAAGAAATTCCAAAATAAGCACCCAAGTCCACTGAGAGCAACATGTTGCTTGTGAGTCACTGGTTGGGGATCACTGCTCTAAATGGAATTAAGTTGTGAGACTCCTTAATTAAGAATGATTTGGTGGCTATTGTGTCTGCTAATATACAAAATTGCACAGATTTAGGGGATGACACTTTGCCTCTTTAAAGTTCCTTGATCTTACCTTAAAGGTGCTCTGCAGTAATGGGTGCCAGATCACAGGAAGGATAGGAAATTCTTTTGACTTGGGTACTATTAGCAAATCTCTAACTAGTATTTTAAGTTAAATACTTTTGAAAGGGAGATTGACATACGAAAAATATGGCATGAGTAGGCTGCTCTACAACTGAGCTATAGGTGCTAATGTGTGGGAGACAGGGACATAACCAAATATTTCAGAGCTAGAATCAATGTTATATCAAGCACAATGTCATACAGAGAGTAGCTTCTATAGTTTAGGTTATAGGGTGAAGTTACCAGGTCTGTGTGTGTCTCTCTCATGGCTATCAATATACTGTATCTTTTTAATTGGTTATAGGGAAAAACGCTGTTCCTTTTTCTGCCATTGGCATTCTAGCTGCTTGCTATCATTTTTAATAAAACCGATTTTCTCTTAATCTTGCAGGGGTTTAGCTACCTTCCGCTCTACCCTTACTATAATAGAGCTTTATACCATTTTTTATAATTAGTTGCCAATTGTGGGACTATCAGACAGGTGGTTGATAAAATATTCCAAATCCTTTTTTCCACTGTAATGGCAGTTTCTTAAAAATCTTAAAAGACATTTATGTTTAGGTTTATGTTTCAAATCTAAAGACTATTTTCTTATTCCTCTGTGCCAGGCTCTGGCTATTACCTCCCCCCCCTTTGGCTTTCTATTGGCTCACACGATTGAATGTTATAAAACTGTGAAATGATTCATCACAGTAACAAGGCAAATGTCTCCGAATGTGAGACCCAGAGAGTTACATTTTAATTGCAAAGTGGCCGCTAGTGAAGATCTAGAGATGCAATGAGAGAAGCCCTCCTATAGAATCATTAGGGCTAAGTGGTTTTACTTCATCTGATTCAAGTACATCAAGTTTGTTCTACAGATATAAAGAAAGTGTGATTACTATTGAGTCACAACTTTTTAGGTGTTCATTTGTCAAAGACCAAGTCAAAAAAATACAAGCAGAAGCAATTCTGGGAAGGAAGCCCATGAGTATTCCTAAAATCTCCATATACATAGAATACCCTTGAGACTGTAACTGGATTCCAACTGCATTCCCGTTTCATCCTTTCTGGGGCTCATCAGGACATTGTTTTCCAGGTAGCACATGTAGGTCCAGGGAAGTGGATCCACTAAAAAAGCATTTTGGTGGAGGAGGGATGTTCCTTAAAGCTGCAATGGCATTCATTTAAATGGAAATCAGTCCATACTTGAGTTGCTTTATCACTACAATCTTTTGGAAACTTGCTCAGTGTGAATGAAATTTGAGCTCCCAAGAAAATTCAAGAGAAATGTGAAAAATATCAGTGAACAAAAGATTCTCACATGTAAGATGAGACAGAATAGGAGAGAACTATTTCAGCATTTTGATAAATCTGCCCTTAAATTTTATAACATAGGGCTAGAAAGGCTGCATATACACTGGTTGGTGCAATCAGCCAACTGATACTCTCTTTGTCATATTTTTTTGGTATTCTTTGGTTGTCAACTCTTCAAAAATATTGATAATTGATCATTTCTGACTCTTAAATGCATGGAGAGATACGACTAGGTACCCAACTAAAGCCAGACAGACAACACATGCAAAATGCAAAGGAGCGTGACATATAGTTGATGCATTGAAAGTCATCCATGTGTACAAACAGCAACTCTTCTTTTTCTCCACTTCATTGCAGGCCTTATCAGAAAAAAAAAACCCTTACTCTTCTCGGTAATTGAAAATGGGAGAAAACAGACAGTCTACTGACAGTTTCTTAGATTGGAGGCAAGTCAGAGTAAACCACATTATCATTTCAGGAAATGTGTTTCCTTGGTTATAGGCTCGGGATAAGTGGATATGTTTAATAGATAATACATTTAAAACCTTACAGTGCTAAAGGAATAAGAAAAGCAAATGTAAGTGGAATAAATGTGTCTAATGAAGATCACAGATAAGCTACGGGTACATCAGACACAGGCAAATCAAGAATACTTTTATAATATCTTTGTTCTGGGAGAGTACTGCTTATTTTGTGCTGTCATTAATAAATGAGGGTCACAGTGCAATTATATCACAACATTCTACACACTTTATTATTTTAATACAAAGCTACACATAGGCTGGATGCAACATAAAGTAAAATGCTCCCTAATTGCTTTGATTGCAGCTGTAGGTTAAGGTGGATTTGGTAAATTTGTGGGAGGTACCATTTTGACATTTGGTTCTAGATTTTATACACCACCTGCTCTGATCCACGGCTCTAGTCACATGTATCACAAGCTGTAAAACTCATCTTTTGCTTAATATGCCTATTTAAAAGACATTACCTCTGTGATCTGCGGCTAGTATATGTCTACTAAGAGCAACACATTTCTAGCTATAAGGTATTGTCTCCTGTTCAGTTGTTCTCAGTGGGGTTGAACCTGAGACCTTTGCTACTTACAGAGGCAAGTTATAGGTATTGGCTTTTTTTTGTATTTATTGGAATAAACCAGTCTGTGTCCCGGGTTCGGTAAAGTGCTACTATTGATTAACAGGTTGAGCTCATGCCAAGATACCCCTCCAACATAGACTGCTTATATACTGTATTCCTGCATCAAACCCTTACTAGTTGTTGGTCCCATACCTGCTTCTCACTTTGCCTTTGACATTACCATTATTCCTGATTTGATGCTGGTATTTTCCATTTCTTATCTGAATCTATCTGAACCCCTCCCCATGATGAACGTTGGACTTTTCCCTGCCTTACCACTAAGCCTAATTGCCACTTAAAGGAATTACAAAAAGTGGATATATAGGGGGTTATTTATTAAAGTCAGATTTTTTTTCTCATTGGCCTTTTAAAGGGTGAAAACACAATTTTTTCGTGGACAAAAAAAATCAGGATTTATTAAACCCAGAGGGTGTTTGAAGTCCGAATGAAAAAGTAATCCAACTCAGATCTGCCAAGTTCATGTACAAGTCAATGAGATATGTCCCGTTGACATCAAATCTGAAAAAGTCGTGATATTCGGGCGTCAAATCAAAAATGTGGCAGTATTTTTCTTGCACAAGAAATTTTTGGGAAAATTTAACGATAAACAAGGGAAAAAAATCTGTGCAGATTTGGTTGGAGTCGTTTTCAGAAACTTTTGAGAAATTTTCAGATTATGATAACTAACCCCCTTAATGTCAACAGGCGAGCCCCAAACATAGGATCTAGTAACATACTGTACTTAAAAAATAGTATGAAAGGCAGCTCACTTCAAGCGTTTATTAGTGTAAAATAAACACAGCAAACAACATCAAAACCCCCATTATTTCATATTATAGTTAGCATACCACAAGGCAGTGTCCTCCCGCTGTCAGCATACCTCATGCCAGTCACTCCCTCCTGACGCATTTCACATGTTTCATCAGAGGTGTGGCTCTATTAGGTCACATCCCTTTTATAGTTATCACAATCCATATTATAGGGTTCCTTATTTAATAACATTTGATTTAACATGTAATTCTCCATCAATCTTGCGGTAATGGTAATGCCATGCTGTCTGTTTTGATCATCACAGTCATCTCAAGGAGAAGCTCAGTGATCAAGAGGCCTTTACCTGACAAAAGCCTCTTTCCATCCCATTAAAAAAGAAATGATGTGCAATGCTACAATACAATAGTGACTCTGAGAAAGTCTCTCTCTGTTCCATACAATATAATGCCATTTGGAATTTTTCTGAATTATCTAATTGGAATGGTAAAATGTTAAATTTAAGGGGGCGGTTCAAATTTAAGTTAACTTTTACTATGTTATAGAATGGCCAATACCTAGCAACTTTTCAATTGGTCTTCATTATTTATTCATTATTTGTTTAATTTTTGCCTTCTTCTTCTGACTCAAATGGGGGTCACTGACCCCATTTACAAACGAATGCTCTGCAAGGCTACCAATGTATTGTTATTGCAATTTTTTTATTATTCACCTTTCTATTCAGGCCCTTTCCTATACATATTCCAGTTTCCTATTCAAATCAAAAATAGGGTAATTTGGACCCTAGCAAACAGATTGCTAAATTGCAAACTAGAGAGCTGCTGAATAAAAATCGAAATAACTCATAAAAACACAAATAATAAAGTCAAACCAATTGCAAATTGTCTCAAAATATTGCTCTCTACCTTGGTCCCATGTTAAACCTATTTAAATTATTTTTAAAAAATAAGATTAAGCCCTAGGCTCTCAATTGCTTAGTTGATGACATTGACATAGCATTTGTAAAGTAACATCACATTATGCAACTCACCAAAAAAAACGAATTCTCCAGCTTGCACTCCTACCATGGGAACTAGTGAGTGAACTAGTAATGGTACTTATCCAGGTTTAAGCTATCTGTACACAAACTGATATTGCTACTATACAATGGCATAACTATAGAGAAAGCAGACCCCACAGTCGTAGGGGGGCCCGGGGAATAGGGGGGCCATGTCTGCTTCCTCTATAGCTAATAAAAAAACCCTCTTGCCCAGTTGCTCTCTCTTACCAGCGAGGAAGGAGAAAGAAAGTCGAGAGGGAGTGGGCGGAGTCAGGATGGGTGGGTGGAGCGGGATAGGAAGAGGGCGGTAAGATGGGGATCAGAGTGCACCAGGCCCCTCTGAAGATTATTTTGCAGGGGGGCCTGGCACACTCTAGTTACGCCACTGGCTGCTAATTTGGAAGCTTCAGACTGAATCAGACTAGGATGTGCAAGGTCCACCAGGGCTGCTACTCCAGGGGCCACCACGCGTTTACCCACCACGCGTTTACCCACCACGCGTTTACCCACCACCAGCCCCTCCCCTCCTGCACTAACATTAACTTATTTTTTATTACAACAAGGTCAGGAAACTGACTAAACTGGACACCAGTAGAAACAGAAGTAACATCACCATACAATTAAGCAATGCATTAGTGTCAGAGGTTTAAATATCCAAAGTGCACACCACATGAGGCATCCTCACCTCTCTGAATCCATTCCTATGCACCTAGACTGGAGCTGAAATACTTCTAACAAACTATACTAATGGTGCAGTGATGTCTTTATCAAAGGTGCATCATCACACCCACTAGGTGATTACAGGGAAACAAAAAACAAACACACCCGGGTCTATTTGCTTCCAATAAGACTGAAAACGAACTGTTCCCCATCACTAGCACTTTACACACAGTAGATGGAAAATATAATAGCAAAGGCTAAAAAGCATGTTAATGTAGCTATTAATTAGCCAATACCAGACAGCAATTAAATATTAAAGGATTTAATTAGCAAAAATTAGAGTAACCACAAAAATATTTAAAAGGCAGTAAAGCAGAGATATAAAAAAAGGTGGATAAAATATTTATAAACTAGACACCAGTCAGTGGAGCATGACAGTTGCTGTCTAATAGCAGAGGGCGGTATTATATCACCAAGGATACTACTGTCTGTATTCCTTGAGCAGGGTCCACACCCTGCCCACCCTCCTTTGATTGGCCAGAGGTTATAGATCATTATATGCTCTTAATTTTCCCTGGTCTATTAATGGAAACCAGGGAAAAAGCAAGTCCAGTTACATTTCCTGCCACACTATACTTTCAATCCATCAGCTAACAGTGTTACCAAACCAATGTTACTTGGGTCAGCCTAATCAAATGTCTAGAGCAATAGCAAGATTGATAAATAACTTCCCAGAATGCTCTAAATACATTCCATAGATTTAGCTTGTATGAAGAGGTACCAGAACATCCTCTACAACTAGAGTGGACTGCAATGGCTGGTGACAGACATACTTTAAATGCGTATTTATAGGCAGAACTCAGGCTGTTGTGGGCAGTTGATATTCACTTCAGTGGCTCATGTCCTGAGCAATTATGTAATTGCCTGGTATACCATGGGTCTAAGGAGAACCCCAAATAAGAAAGGTCCTATATTTATAGTGGGTTATAGACCTACACTAGGGGTCTCCAACCATTTTTACCCGTGAGCCACATTCTTATATAAAAAAAAGTTGGAGAGCTCATAAGCAAGTGAAAAGCTCTTGGGGGTGCCAAATATGAGCTGTGATTAGCAGCCCCCATGTGGATTGGGAGCCTACTTGAGGCTCTACTTGACAGTACAACTGGTTTTTATGCAACTAAAACTTGCCTCCAAGACTGGAATTCAAAAATAAGCACCTCCTTGCGGCAACTGGGAGCAACATCATATGGGTTGTTGAGCTATATGTTGCATACGAACAACTGGTTGGGAATTAGGTACAAAGATATTGTCTAATATGCTTTGAAAATAGAAAACACACACACACTACCCATATATAGATCTATTTTCCTCTTTTTTTAATGAAAGACAAGGCGGTGGAAAAATGCCTTACACCATCTGGTATTTAATGTGTTTAAAACACATCAAAACGCTCATAAACTGCTTGGGTTGTTTTATATTTTAGGACTTTCCTGAGTTTATAAATGGTTTAGAAGATATTGGAAACAATATCAGCCAGTTTGCTCTGTTATTATGGTTGCTACACGTACATGACAGTGTAAGATAATGAAATATTGGGCGCCAGAAGGTTGCACAATAAACAGGGACTTTATGAAAGTACAAATGACAATACAGTTCACTGAACAGCCCTTTAGGACAGGAATCTGTCCCCTCCAATAATATTAAGTGTGACCCTTCACATACAGCTGTATTGATCTTCTGGGGCAACCTGCCTCTGGGATGCTTGACAGAAATCTTCCACCATCAGTTCTTTTTTTAGCTTTGACCATAGAAAGACATAAAATCCTCACCTTTTGCTGTCGTCTCTTAATGTAGTGTGTGTGCGCTGTTAGGACTCAAGTGTATCTATCCCTTTATTCTTATTGTGACAGGTGATGCCTTAACAATGAACTGATAGATCAGTGTCCAATTATCCCATGGCAGTAGGCCCTAAGGGGACAGGTTTCTCCATTACCAATATATTTATATATATATATATATATGGCTTAGCTGACAAGCTAAAAATACTTTAATGAAACCCTTTGTACAATCTTTACATTATAAGTGTATTTTGACTTTTGAAAACAAAAGTGGGCTCTTAATATTTAAATGCTGTCTGCTACCAATCATTATCAGGAGTTACACTTGGTTCAATAAATCTGTAGCCCAAGGTTGTCAAATTAGCAGCCCTTTTGCTGCTGGAAATTAAGCCACCACACAAAGTAGTATTCTAGATGACTGGGTGATGGTTACAAGTCAGCAGTGACCAGTGGGATTTTCCATTGATGTTAATAAAAAAAAGGACCTGACATGTGTTGCCCAGAGCACGGAGAGAAATGGGAGAGGGATTAATTGCTGCTAAAAGCAATAGAAATCAAGACTTTTCATATGACCAAAATAAGCAAAATTACCACATGTGCCATTTCCCTTAAAATATTCAAGATAAAATATAGATCAGTACAACAAGCTATGGGAAAAAAGAAACTAATAACAGAACATTGCACAATATTGTTATCGCTCAGTACCAACATCAGGGTTTTACAACACATTGGGGCACATTTGCTAAAGAGCCAATTGTGTTTTTTGGTGTAAATCGCCAAAATGACAATTCGCAGCAAATTTGGCAATTTACTAAAAGGTGAGTAAGACAATTCGCTACCAAAAACCTCAGCGATACAGAACTTTGTCACCGTTTCAGCAGGTGAACTTTCACAGGAAAATTTTCTCTAAGGCAAAAATCTGGTAATTTAGAAGTGCAAAAGCTACCATTTTCACCAAAGTGTACTTTGCCAGGTAAAGGCTGGTGAACTTTCATTATAATGATAGAGCGGCCCCTTTTAAATCACAATCAACATTGCTTTCCATGTTAATTTTCTCCATGGCGAAAATTCTGTAGAGAATTTTTCCTACTACTAGTAGCACATTTATTTAGCTCGAGTGAAGGAATAGAAGAAAAAATACCTCGAATTTCGAATGTTTTTTGGGCTACTTCGACCATCGAATTGGCTACTTTGAGCTTCGACTACCACTTCGACTTTGAATCGAATGATTAGAACTAAAAAATCATTCGACTATTCGACCATTCAATAGTCGAAGTACTGTCTTTTTAAAAAAATCTTCGCCCCCCTACTTTGCCAAGTAAAACCTACCGAGGTGCAAAGTTAGCCTATGGGGAAGGTCCCCATAGGCTTCCTAACAAATTATGGGTCGAAGGAAAATCGTTCAATCGATGGATTAAATCCTTCAAATCAAACGATTCAAAGGATTTTAATCCTTCGATCAAACGAATTGCGGTAAATCCTTCGACTTCGATATTCGAAGTCGAAGGATTCAACTTCGACAGTCGAATATCGAGGGTTAATTAACCCTCGATATTCGACCCTAAGTAAATGTGCCCCTTATTGTATGATGAAACATACTGGCGAATTATTGTTGCCAGAAACTTACAATTTTTAGTAGACATGGAGATGTGTTTTGATAATACACATGGTGAAGTTAGGTGAAGAAAAAATTCACACTTTAGTTGAAGTGCCCCATTGTGTTTCCAGAACCATACAAAGTCTATGCACAGATTTTTCTGTGTCTTCTAAAGTGCTGTAGTTATTTTTGCAAAGTGCTGTAGTGCTTTCTTCAATAACAAAAGTCAGCACAAGGATTTCCCACTCTTAAGGGCTTTAGCACACAGGCAGATTCGGGGAGATTTAGTAGCCTGGAAACTAATCGCCTCTTCTGCGACTTCGGAAATCGGATTCGGCGCGAATGCATTGACGCTGGCGTTTTCTCATTATAGCAGGCGGAAGGCAGGGGGAAGGCAATTCGGGGAGATTGTCGCCTCGCAGAAGAGACGATTAGTTGCCAGGCGACTAAATCTCCCCAAATCTGCCTGTGTGCTAGCTCCCTTAGTGACATAAGCAACATACAAGATTCGTGATATCAAAAAAGCATATCAGTCAAAAAAGATTTTTGTCTGTAACAGCATTCACAAGATTTTTATTGCTAAAAAGTTTGTTGACATTTTAAAAAAACAAAATACATTTTGTAAACTCATAATTCATGTATTGTATTTTGTTGTGGCTAAAAATGTTTACAAGATGATAGAATGTATGTTATATACAAAAAAGGAATTCTGTCAGCACAGAAATAATTTTAGTGCTAACAAAATTTAGATTGAAACTATAGAATTTATTATCAGCAGAAAATAAATTCTATGCGCACAAAAATAATTTTGCAGTTACATAAACAATTCTACACAAAGCACTGTATACAAACAGCATCACAAAGTTAGTTGCCTCCTTTACTTTGCTTATTACAGAGGTCCTTCACACTGTCTGGGGACCAATATAACTACATACTGTACCAGTCAATGCCTAGTCTGGGCCAAAATTAGATGTGTTTAATTGTACAAATGTACAGCTTTGAATGCAAGCCACACTACTGTCTGGGTTTTTATGTTATGTTACTCGCGGTAATAACCATGTTGCTTAGAGATCATTCTCTCTCTGTTTCTGTACTAAGACAAATGAGGTGTGACGCCCCACCACCCGTTTCCCAATGTTTCAACGACATCAGACAACACACTTACAGGCTACAAATGTGGATGTGATGGACTGAGCAGATTTCATTTGCTTTGGCAATAACAACATTTATGAGGGTCACTCTCTGAACAGCAGGATTTGGTTCCATAGCGCACCCTCTGCAGATATCCCATCTGTTGCTTAAAGAAAGTGAATCTAATTTAAATATTTTGGCATAATGCAGATAATCCACTCTGCAGCTGTATGAAGAAGGGAAATGTTGTACTGTCTTTCCAATAGAAAATATCCAGAAGAAAGACTCCACTAATCCGCTCTATTTGCCAGTGATGTGTACTTTTCTAATTTATTGCTGCTTCTTGAAACCCTTTTTATACTACAGGTATAGGATCCCTTATCCAGAAACCCAATATCCAGAAAGCTCCGAATTACGGAATGGCTGTCTCCCATATACTCCATTTTATCCAAATAATCCAAATTTTTAAAAATTATTTCCTTTTTCTCTGTAATAATAAAACAGTAGCTTGTACTTGATCCCAACTAATATATAATGAATCCTTATTGGAAGCAAAAACAGCCTATTGGGTTTATTTAATGTTTAAATGAATTTCTAGTAGACTTAAGGCATGAAGACCCAAATTATGGAAAGATCAAAGAGAGAGAGAGAGAGAGAGAGAGAGAGAGAGAGAGAGAGAATTACCCTTTTTTTATATCTATCATAACATTGATTTTGAATGCTATTTATAATTTTGCCATAAAAGTATTTCCCTGATGCTTTTACATTACCTATTTACCCCCATGTTCCTGTATGAGGGGGCTGCCATATTTGTGCAGCATTAGTCCGTTAGCATTAGAAACTCTGACAGGTTATGAAGGGACAGTCAGGTTGGCAAAACAGTCAGGTTTAGGAACTACAAGTGTCAATTACTTCCAAAAGCAGAAATATCAGTTATACGTAACTTTTGGGGGCACATTTACTAGGGGGCCAATTCACTAACTTCGAGTGAAAGATTTGAAGTAAAAAGTTTTTTGGGCTACTTCAACCATCGAATGGGCTACTTCGACCTTCGACTACGACTTCAAATCGAAGGATTCGAACTAAAAATCGTTCGACTATTCGACCATTTGATAGTTGAAGTACTGTCTCTTTAAGAAAAAACTTCGACCCCTAGTTCGCCATCTAAAACCTACCGAACTCAATGTTAGCCAATGGGGAAGGTCCCCATAGGCTTTCCTAAGTTTTTAGGATCGAAGGATATTCCTTCAATCGTTGGATTAAAATCCTTCTAATCGTTCGATTCGAAGGATGTAATCGTTCGATCGAAGGAATAATCCTTCGATCAAACTATTTGCGCTAAAATCCTTGGACTTCGATATTCGAAGTCGAAAGATTTTAATTCCCAGTCGAATATCGAGGGTTAATTAACCCTCGATATTCGACCCTTAGTGAATCGGCCCCTAAGGGTCGAATATCGAGGGTTAATAAACCCTCGAATTCGACCCTTGAAGTGAAATCCTATGAATTCGAATATCGAATTCGAAAGGATTTACCGCAAATCCTACGATCGAACGAACGATTCGAAGGATTTTAATCGATCGATCAAAGGATTTTCCTTTGACAAAGAAAACCTTAGAAAACTGATGGGGAAGGTCCCCATAGGCTAACATTGTACCTCGGTAGGTTTAAAGTATGTAGTCGAAGCTTTTTTAAAGAGACAGTACTTTGACTATCGAATGGTCGAATAGCAGAACAATTTTTAGTTTGAATCGCTCGAATCGAAGTCGTAGTCGAAGGTTATAGTAGCCATTTCAATGGTCGAAGTACCCAAAAAAATACTTTGAAATTCGAAGTTTTTTTACTTTGAATCCTTCACTCAAGCTTATTAAATGTGCCCCCTAATGTAGATTCATATTTCGAAAATAATTTTTTTTAGTGTCAGTATCACTTTAAATAGATAATACAATAAAGTGACTCCGGAGCCTGTATGGATGGAAGGAGGGCATGACTGGAAGGCAAGGGGAGGCTAAACAGTCATGTCAAGGAGAAGTGGGAATATGATGGCAGAGTAGGGAGGTTGAGGCAATAAAAGGAGAAGAGTACTTAATTTTCCTACCTGTAGCAGTGGGAGCAAGGAGACAGTCCAGAAACAGCATCTCACTCCCTCCCTGGTTGTGGACCACTTGGGAATCTCAGTTAACGGTTTGGATATAGAAATAGGATCCTGGTTTTGTCTTCAGGAATAAAGGGGTTATTCTGATGGGGGTACATGGTTGTCACAGTGTTTGGCGGAGGTCCTGGGAAATCAATGAGTGAAGGGTGGAACTATGATGGATTCCAGAGAGATGGATGAACAGTTTATAATGGGACAACTCGAGCAAGGGGGCCCGTGGTGGCAGAAGGGTAAATCCCATTGATTTGTATAACTGCAATAACTGATAAGCTGTTTGAGGTCAAAGTTTTAGCTGAGGATACAAGGTTAATGGTAAGTTAAGGTTCCCGCTTCCCCGTTCCTGGCCTTTCCCAGTCAGGGTGATTTA
Organism: Xenopus laevis; assembly: GCF_017654675.1. Lineage (NCBI taxonomy): Eukaryota > Metazoa > Chordata > Amphibia > Anura > Pipidae > Xenopus > Xenopus laevis. Next base: position 127,699,555 of record NC_054375.1, on the reverse strand, counting down.
CAAACACAGTGTAGTGTGCAAAGTACAATTTTTGAAGCAATTTGCCCCACAATACAACATTTTTTTCCCCTAAGAATTCCAGTGTGATTGCGGTAAGTTGCACCGACCACAGTTGCACCTGATGTGGTGCAACGAACTCTTCAATATGTGTGGGTGCAAGGACAGATGATGAAATTGGAAGACAGATTTGCGTGTTTGCGAAATGTATTCAAGTTACGGGAATTGCATTTAATTTTTCGTCTGCTGCACCTATTTATGTAATCGGGAACCCTGGCAGCCCACATTGGGACCCAGTCCAATAAACTCACCTAAATGACCCTTAATACTCCTTTTCTCTTGTGCAATTTTAATTTGATGAGTTTTAACTGAATGTGAAATTATGATTTAATTGACTTTGTGTGCATGCATTCATACATTAATGAGCATGCCATCACATCTGTGCAAACAGAGAAGACATGATGCTGGTGGCTCCTTAGCAAGGGGGCTACAGGTGAGTATAGACAACTTATGAGCAGCCCCATGTCCCATCTGTTGGCCTTGTTTTTATTCAGTATTGCAGTAGGAGTAACTACTGTGTCTTATGTGTTTTTGTTAGAGAATGAAAGAGCCCATGGGAGCCAATGTAAGTTATCCAAAGTGTCTTCCTGCACATTAAGAGGACAGCACTGTAGACGAATGCTGTACAATGCAGGGAAGAAAGCAAATAATAATAACAATATAACAAGATTTAGAATACACAGGCAGCTATGCACAATGTTTTCGCTGGTAGCAGAGAAGTTAAATGACAGAAGCAGAAAGAATTAGCTCCACTCACTGGAAATGCAGTAAATGTGCTTTAAGCTTGTCACCGGGAGACAGCTGGATGTCAGAATGGAGTGTGTGTACTTACACATCATATCAGCAAAGGTATATATCAAGATGTCTCGGCAAACACATGCTTTTCCTACTCTGTGCATCGCCTGCTCATTTACCCATCTGCACAATAATATCAATCTAGTAAGGGCAGCAAGAAGTCATGGAGATAGGAGCACTTCATTTCCAGCCAGGAAGGGAACCATTTATTATGTTTTAGGTTGCCTCATTTAACTTTGAACATGGTCTTACAAGTTACATACCAGGTTTGCCATTAAATAGGTTATAAAAATATATAATTTAGCATAATGAAAGTAATTATAATTCTAAGCTTATTTTCAGTAGACACGTATGGGGCCTGTTACCCAAAATGCTTCTGGCCTGATTTTACGCATAAGGGACCTTTACATAATTTGCATCTTCATACCCAGGGGCGCTCCGCCAATGAGGCGAGTTGAGACATTCGCCTCAGGCGGCAGCACCCCCCAGGTTGCCAGGGGCAGCAAAAATGCTGCTCCTGCTAACTAAGGGACAAATTTCCAACACGCAAAACCCTGAAATTTGACACAAGGGGGCCGATCCACTAAGGGTCGAATATCGAGGGTTAATTAACCCTCGATATTCGACTAGGAATTGAAATCCTTTGACTTCGAATATCGAAGTCGAAGGATTTAGCGCAGATAGTTTGATCGAACGATCAAAGGATTATTCCTTCGATCGAACGATTAAATCCTTCGAATCGAATGATTCGAAGGATTTAAATCCAACGATCGAAGGAATATCCTTTGATCAAAAAAAGTTAGCCAAGCCTATGGGGACCTTCCCCATAGGCTAGCATTGACTTCGGTAGCTTTTAGATAGCGAACTAGGGGGTCGAAGTATTTTTTAAAGAGACAGTACTTCAACTATCGAATAGTCGAATAGTCAAACGATTTTTACTTTGAATCCTTCGATTCGAAGTCGTAGTCGAAGGTCGAAGTAGCCCATTCGATGGTCGAAGTACCCCAAAAAAACCTTCGAAATTCGAAGTTTTTTAACTTCGAATCCTTCACTCGAAGTTAGTGAATCGGCCCCTTCTAGTGCAGAGAGTGCAGTTGCGCTCTCTGCACTAGCAAAGTGGTCCACCCCCGACCCCTCCTGTGCGACGTGGACAGCCCCCGACCCGCTCCCGCTCTGAATAGGTCTATTTTGTAAACATCATAAAAGGGAATAAAAGGGAATAAAAGGGAGATTTATCAAAATGTGAAATTAAAGTTCACCACAGTAGCGATGGGCGAATTTGGGGCTTTTCTCTTTGCTGAAAAATTTGCGAATTTCCCACAAAATTTGTGAAACGGCGAAAAATTCCCAAAACGGTGCCGGCGTCTCGTTTTCGAGACGCCAGCATCTGTTTTTTTGGACGCCGGCATCCGTTTTTGGTGAAATATTCATTTGGTCCATTTCTTTTTTACACTGGCGAATTTTCGCGGGATTTCGCCGCAAATTTGCTCCTGCCAAATGTATTTGCCCATCACTACGCCACAGTTCAATCCCACCACTCTCTATGAGGTGTATTTATCAAATGGTGAACTTTCACCCACTGATAAATACTATGGGTAGATTTATCAAATAGTGAGGTTAGAGATCTCAACAGTCTCAAGTTAGATATCTCAACTGCCTCTCTCCATTCATTTTTATGGGAATTTTGAAGGTGTATTTATCAAAGGGTGACAGTAAAAGTTCACCATTTGATATATACGCCTTTTAAAATCCCATAGAAATGAATGGAGAGAAGCGGTATTTTACTCTGCGGACTGTGGAGATCTCCACTCTTTGCTCAATCTACCCCCATGGGACATATTTAATAAAGGGTAATAGTAAAAATTTGGAGTACTTTCACCAAAAATGAAGATTCACCTCAACATCACCATTTTACTAAAAGGAGAATACAAGACTTTTGGAGAATTAACTTTACAGTGGTGAAAACTCTCTATGCATTGGCATAAATCCACCTCATTCTCGAGGTGAAAATTTGAATATTCTCCAATTTACTAAAACACAGGAACGAATTTTCATCAAGAGACATTTCTCCAGGTTCAGACTGCCAAACTATCATTATAAAGATAGAGCAGCCACTTTTGGAAATCATTATATACATTAACCCCTCCATGCTAAATGTGCCCCTATGAATATTTAGGGGCAGATTTATCAAAGGTCACTGTAAATTTTCAAATGAAAAAAATTCGAATTTCGAGTTATTTTTTCTGCACTTCGACTAGGGAATAGTCCAAATTTGATTCAAATTTGAAAGAAATTCGAAATTTATCATGTACTGTCTCTTCAAAAATTCAACTTCGACCATTCGCCATCTAACCCGCCATCTAACCCTGCCGAATTGCTGTTTTAGCCTATGGGGGACCTCTTAGAACCCATTTCGAGTCAATTGGTGAACTTTGGAAAATCAAAGGGTTTTTTTGGAAAAACTTCTAATTGAATTCGATCGAATGCGCTATTCCTTCGATTTGAACAATTCAAATTTATATGGACCTATTCGATCGAAAACAGACCTATTTGACCAAAAAAAGCTTTGACTTAATTTTGGTTGGTCTTTTTGCATTTGAATTTCGAAGTTTTTTCAATTTGAAATTCAACCCTTGATAAATATGCCCCTAAAAGTAGAGATTGGTGGAGTTTTACTGTGATGAGCTCTAATTTAACACTCGTTGATATGTCTGGCCCTATATAGGCCCTATTTATAGGCTTAGCAGTAATAAATAACATGAAATCAGTGCAACTATGAAGCTAACTATATTTACAGATCTTGACATTATTTTTGAGGAGCCCGAAGAGGCTCTTATATGGAAATTAATGATTGTTGTTCGGTATGGGATGTGTAGCATAGTTGATAGCAACTATTTTTCTTAGGCTGATATTTAGCTAATTGGCCCCTAGGGGTGGGATGTAACCAGAGGACTGAGTATTATTGAATGTGCTATTCATTCAGCTAAAGCTAGAATAAGGGGCACATTTACTATTGGTCGAATATCGAGTGTTAATTAACCCTCGATATTTGACCGTCAAAGTGAAATCCTTCGACTTCGAATCTCGAAGGATTTACCGCATTTCCTTCGATCGAAGGATTTTTAATCCATCGATCGAACGATTTTCTTTCTATCAAAAAAGCTAGGAAAGCCTATGGGGACCTTCCCCATAGGCTAACATTGGTGCTCGGTAGGTTTTAGGTAGGTGGTAGAAGTTTTTTTTAAAGAGACAGTACTTCAACTATCAAATGGTCGAATAGTCAAACAATGTTTAGTTCGAATCGTTCGATTCGAAGTCGTAGTCGAAGGTCGAAGCAGCCAATTCGACGGTCAAAGTAGCCAAAAAAAACTTCGAAATTAGAAGTATTTTTTATTCTAATCCTTCACTCGAGCTAAGTAAATGTGCCCCTAACTGTTCTAACATTCGGGCACTAATTATTGTTGGGCGAATCTGTGCAGTTTCGATTCGCTGGCAAATTTTCGAATTTACCACGAAATCGGTGAACCAGCAAAAAATTTTTGAAACGCATTGAAGTCAATAGCATTATGATTATAATAATATATTTATAATATATATAATTATAATTTTGATGCGTTTTTATTTTGATGTGAGCGTCAATTTTTATAAGCGCAACTATTTGGTTCCAATGCATTAAAGTCAATTGCATTAAAGTCAATTGGCGTTTGAATAATATTTTTTATGCAGTGGATTTTTCACCAGCGAATTGCCATCGCAATTCATTTACTTGCAGCGAAAACCCGGAAATTCGCTGCAAATTCGTTTCTTGCGAATTTATTCGTCCATCACTAGCATTAATCTTTAGGTTGGGGCAATATGATTCATAATGTTCTGAAACAATTATTGAAACTGCTTTCATATACTGAAGCACGACATGAATTGCACAGTACAACAATGTAGCTTGTAGTTTATAGGCTGTAAGCCTATCTGTCCCACCTGTGATTTTCTATTTAAGATCAACATTTTTTGAGGCTTTACTATTGCTTTACAAAATAATTAAAGTACCTTTAAAAAAGTCAATGAATAAACAGAATAAATAAAAGAACTGCAGTTTACCCTTAAGGAGAAAGGCCATGGTAGCAGTTGTGGAGGTAATTTTATTTGTTCTTCACATAGTCACAGTGAATAAAAGAAGTGACCTAGCCACCTTTGCCTTATTGCTAATGAAATAAAACACCCGTGTATTAGGCAGAAACACTATAGGCTCAGTTATACTTTTATTATCATCCGTTATTGTGAGTGAGGAAAGGCCACCTTACATATAAAATCAGCTGGGGCCACTTATTGTGTTTGTTGGCACATAAAGAAAACTCAAATCTCCTGGAAGAATGCTTTCAAAGAGGTGTTGAAAATGTTTCACTGGTAATTTGCTTTGGCAAAGTAGCATTTCAATTCAATTACAGCTTGTGCTGCTTCATTATAATAATTATTGTCTTCTTTTGTAAGGCTCCTTTATATTTTTATAGATTGTGCTGAAAATTTTCAGCACTCATTCGAAGAGGAAAAATATATTTTTCCAAACAAAGGAATACGCTTATTTTGTTCAAGTTATGAATAAGAATGTGATACGTCTTAATTCTTCCGCAGCATAGATTGTTAAAGGTTATGCTTTGTTCTTAATGCAAAATTGATATTGATGCGCTGGCATTGGGCGTGGGGCATTGTTCTTAATTTTTTTTACCTTTACTGTACTTGGAAAAATCCTAAAAAATGGGTTTCCATAAAAGTCATAAATACGGCCTTGATAAAAACAAACAGGCTATGAAATTTTAGCCCAAGGGTGTCCATAAGCAAAATGTGTTTTGTTCTTCTAAATACAATACTCTGTTATGAAACATGGGGCTATAGGTCATATACAGATGAGGTGAAAGCCAGACCTTGGAGTCAAAGTGCATAGTGTTTTGGCACTGAGATTCACCAGTCCCATCACCGTGTATTGCAAACAGGGTGCCAGATAAAATAGTGCGGGGAGAAAACACCTCGTTTATCATCTCCGTTAGTGTAATGATTTTTACGGCACAATGTAACCATAGAGGAGGTTCCATCTGGAGGTAGAGCATGCTGTGTTAACTTTACTTTACTTTAATTTACTTTTAGTAGACACCAAGGGGCACATTTACTATGGGTCGAATATTGAGGGTTATGGGTCGAATATCGATATTCGACCATCGTAGTTAAATCCTTCGAATATCGAAGTCGAAGGATTTACCGCAATTCGTTCGATCGAACGATCGAAGGAAAAATCGTTCTATCGAACAATTGAATCCTTCGAACGATTCGAAAGATTTTAATCCATCGATCGAACGATTTTCCTTCAATCACAAATTGCTAGGAAAGCCAATGGGGACCTTCCCCATAGGCTAACATTGGTGCTCGGTAGGTTTTAGGTGGCAAAGTAGGTGGTCGAAGTTTTTTTTAAAGAGACAGTACTTCGACTATCGAATGGTCGAATAGTCGAACGATTTTTAGTTCGAATCGTTCGATTCAAAGTCAAAGGTCAAAGTAGCCAATTCGATAGTCGAAGTAGCCAAAAAAAATACTTCGAAATTTGAAGTATTTTTTATTCTAATCCTTCACTCGAGCAAAGTAAATGTGCCCCCAAGTAAAAATTTGGAGTAGTATCACCAAAAATGAAGGTTCCCATCAACATCATCAAATTTACTAAAAGGACAATACAACAAGTTTTGAAAAATTTTAAGTTTTGAAAAATTTAAAGTGAAATTTCTTTAGTGATTTCAGTCCGATTTACTAAGAACACATTTTCACCAAGAGACATTTCTCCAGGTTCGGGCTGGCAAACTAGCATTATAAAGATAGAGAAGCCACTTTTGGATCTCATAATCGACATCACCCCTTCAAAGCTAATATTCCACATACGCCATTTCTTCATGGGGAAAATTCTCTGGAGATTTTTCCCCACTGGAATTGTATGGGGAAAATATACTGACGACATTTTCACTGATTTTTACAGAGAATTTATTCCAGGAGAATATTCACCACATTTCTCTTGAAAAGGTGTACAATGAAATAGCAGATGTATTGTGAAAATACACCCGGTGAATTGAGGTAAACTTTGGTTAAAGTAGACGGGAAGAAAATTCCCACTTAAGTAAATGAACCCCTATATATTTTTAAAGTCTGAGTGCCCTTGTTTTAGCCTTACATACCAATCACTGCCAAGGTATTGCTTAACTGGCAATGCAACCATTCATTTTAGTCCTCAAGTATTTGACTTTCAAGCTTCTCCATCTTAAAGGAAAAGGAAAGTTCCAATCCAAGTGAGAAGCCAAATGTTAGGGCACCCCCCCAAGGATTGCAATGAATTAAATGATGGTGATCTTGTTAGCAGAAAACTGCACTGGCCCAAGGCACTTGAGAGAGATCCCCTCCCTTCACTCATGCGTAGTAAAGTTAAAAGTGGGACATTAACAAAAAAATGGCCATTTCACTCTACTGCACATGCGTAGACTGAATTGAATTATTAAGAAACTAAAACTACCAGAATAGTATTTTGGGCTCTTACTATACTACAAAAATATCAGTAAATCAAGTTACGGAAAGTTAAACAGAACTTTTGTTTTGTACTTGCTAAAATGACAATTTATGGGATGTCAGCATTTCTTTAAGTCCAGAATGGCATTTCTACACTATGAAGACACACATGATGGTTGTTTCGTGATTATCTTGGCTCTACCCAAAGGGAATCTTGGCTAATACAAGTCTTACATGAAAAGCGATATCAGATTGACTGTCAACGTTTCCATTCTTACTTATAAACCTGCATTAAGATAAGCAGCAAGTCAAAGTAATAAGCGCATTTGTACAATAAATGTAATCAGAGACAGGCATGTCTACCACCTGAGCAAATCCCTCTCGCAAATGTGACAAGGTAATGGTACCGTGACCATCACATAAAAGAGAAGCCAAAGATATCTATTTCCAAAAGAGCTTAGAAAGTAATGAGTCATAAGCACTTATTGAAATACTTGCCCAAGGCCTTTTCCCATCTTACAAGAAATGGAACAAGGTCAGCTTGTATTTTAAAATGCCAATGTCCTCACACTGTAGGTAGTTTTTACCTACAGCCAAACATTAATCATATTGTTCAATGATCAAGACACTAATTTACAAACCAGATTCTTTGTTTCATCAAATTCTTCTGATCAGTAAGATGCAGATTCATTAAGGGTTCGAATTTCAAATTGAAAAACTTCGAAATTTGAATTCAAAAAGACCAACTGAAATTAAGGTTTTTTTGGGTCCGTATTTGGCCAAATTCGAATTGTTCGAATCGATTGAATTCGATTCAAAGGTTTCCCCAAAAAAACTTCAATTTTTCAAAGTCCAATTGACTCCATATGGGTTCTAGGAGGTCTTCCATAGGCTAAAACAGCAATTCGGCAGGTTTTAGATTTGGTCAAAGTCGAACTTTTAAAGAGACAGTACATGATAAATTTCGATATTTGAATTTTCAAATTTTTTTCCCTATAGAAGTAGACAAAAATAGCTCAAATTTGAATTTTTTAAATTTGAAAATTCACCTAGATCTTTGATAATTCTGCCCCTAAGGGGCATATTTATCAAGGGTCGAATTTTGAATTGAAAAAACTTTTTACTTCAAAAAGACCAACCAAATCCATTATCGATCGAAAAAAGTCTGTATTTGGCTGAATCAAAACGTACAAATCGAAGGAATAGCGCATTCGATCCAATTCGATTAGAAGTTTTTCCCAAAAAAAACTTTGATTTTTCAAAGTCCTCCAATTGACTCCAAATAGGTTCTAGGAGGTCCCCCATAGGCTAAAACAGCAATCCAGCAGGTTTTAGATGGAAAATGTTCGAAGTCAAATTTTTAAAGAGACAGTACATGATAATTTTCAATATTCAAATTTTTAACATTTTTTCACATTTTTTTTTTCAAATTTGGACTATTCCCTAGTCAAAGTACACAAAAAATAGCTCGACATTTTTTCCATTCGAAAATTCACCTCGACCTTTGATAAATCTGCCCCTAAGTGTCATCTTTACAGACAGATAACTTTCATGGGAAACATGGTGCCTTACATCACCGTGTTAGCGAGACTTTGTCAAATCAGCCAGCAGGATGTGTTCTATCACTCATGTTGGTTGCACATGTAGATGTGGGTAAAAAGTGTAAATACTAGAAAGGTCCTTAATGGATATTTAAGGTTATTCCCTTAAAATGTTCTTCTTGTAGTATAATATGACACATATTTATATAAAATGTTCATGAGGGCAAAGAGCCATTACCCCTTAGCCTGCATAGGAAGGTGGATGTACAAACTGAATGGGAAATGGTCTTTCATGGTAACACTTCCAAAAATTGAGGCTATTGACTTCTACTGCACCGTCCACTTATAACAACATCTGGGGGCCGATTCACCAAGGGTCGAATATCGAGGGTTAATTAACCCTCGATATTCGACTGGGAATTAAAATCCTTCGACTTCGAATATCGAAGTCGAAGGATTGTAGCGCAAATAGTTTGATCGAACGATTGAAGGAATAATCCTTCGATCGAACGATTAAATCCTTCAAAAGGAACGATTAGAAGGATTTTAATCCAACGATCGAAGGATTATCCTTCGACCAAAAAAACTTAGGCAAGCCTATGGGGACCTTCCCCATAGGCTAACATTGAGTTCGGTAAGTTGTAGATGGCGAACTAGGGGGTCGAAGTACTATCGAATAGTCGAATAGTCGAACGATTTTTAGTTCGAATCCTTCAATTCGAAGTCGAAGGTCGAAGTAGCCCATTCGATGGTCGAAGTAGCCCAAAAAACACTTCGAAATTCAAAGTTTTTTTACTTCGAATCCTTCACTCGAAGATAGTGAATCGGCCCCCTGGTGTTGGAACAGGACTGCATCATCTGAGAAGTGGTATTAGTACCAGGATGAGTCCAGATAATGCTGAAGAGTAATTGGAACAGGTCAAAAAATTCAGGAATGTATTAGCCAAATTAGAGAGTAAAATCAAGGTCAAATACAGGCTGAGGCAGGGTGGTGACTGAAGGATCGAACAGAAGAATCCAATGAACAAAAACTCAGGAGAACCAATAGAGAACTCTTAACACTGAAGGAAGGATTTAGCTAACTACATTGTTCAGGTACACACAAAAGACACTGTGATGCATAGCAGTATCTACCTGATAGGACAGCTGGTTCATCCTCCCCACCACCAGCCCTTTCTTCACTATAAGTGAATTGTAAATTATTGTAACATATTAATAATAATAATAATAATGTTGTTGTTGTTACATAGTTACATAGTTAAATTGGGTTGAAAAAATACAAAGTCCATCAAGTTCAACCCCTCCAAATGAAAACCCAGCATCCATACATACACCCCTCCCTACTTTTAATTAAATTCTATATACCCATACCTATACTCACTATAGAGCTTAGTATCACAATAGCCTTTGATATTTTGTCTGTCCAAAAAATCATCCAAGCCATTCTTATAGTCATTAACTGAATCAGCCATCACAACATCACCCGGCAGTGTATTCCACAACCTCACTGTCCTGACTGTGAAGAACCACCTACGTTGCTTTAAATGAAAGTTCTTTTCTTCTAGTCTAAAGGGGTGGCCTCTGGTACGGTGATCCACTTTATGGGTAAAAAGGTCCCCTGCTGTTTGTCTATAATGTCCTCTAATGTACTTGTAAAGTGTAATCATGTCCCCTCACAAGTGCCTTTTTTTCCAGAGAAAACAACTCCAACCTTGACAGTCTCCCCTCATAATTTAAGTCTTCCCTCCCTCTAACCAATTTAGTTGCACTTAGTCTCTGCACTCTCTCCAGCTCATTTATATCCCTCTTAAGGACTGGAGTCCAAAACTGCACTGCATACTCCAGATGAGGCCTTACCAGGGACCTATAAAGAGGCATAATTAGGTTTTCATCCCTTGAGTTAATGACCTTTTTTATGCAAGACAGAACTTTATTTGCTTTAGTAGCCACAGAATGACACTGCCCAGAATTAGACAACGTGTTATCTACAAAGACCCCTAGATCCTTTTCATTTACGGAAACTCCCAACACACTGCCATTTAGTGTATAACTTGCATTTATATTATTTTTGCCAAAGTGCATAACCTGCATTTATCAACATTGAACCTCATTTTCCAGTTTGCTGCCCAGTTTTCCAGTTTAGACAAATCACTCTGCAAAGTGGCAGCATCCTGCATGGAACCTATAGTTCTGCACAATTTAGTATCATCTGCAAAAATAGAAACATTACTTTCAATGCCCACCTCCAGGTCATTAATAAACAAGTTAATTACAGTATGTTGTTATGGTTTTTATTGAATATGAAGGTCATCAATACAAATGGATAGTCATTGCTGGGATGTTTAAGACAGATGCAAGTTACAGTAGGTCTGAAGTTGTTCTTTTTGGTTTTGTATGCCGGAACTATCTTATAGAAATTAATTTAGAGACATTTCACTGTTATTGCTCATGGCGTTGTAAATATATATGATGCAGCCTATGAGTACCTTAAAGGATTTCTTTTTTTCAGTATAAAAATATAAACTGGATTAATAGGCTGTGCAAAATTAAGAATGTTATATTTAGTTCTGTCCCATGTGGCCCCCCTTAAAATTGCTGACTAAATCAGAGTTAGAGAGCTGAAAAGCAGTAAGTTGGGTTCTGTTATGTTAGACAACCAACTGCTCACTCCAGCCTTTTTAGATTACATTTTTGGCTAACTAATCATATTAGAAATATTTTTTATTTTGCACATACTATTTACCTGTTTTTTTTACACTGCACCGTTCCTTTAAGGAGTCTGTTTTTTGTGTTTATTTCTGATGTCAGGCCATAAATAAATTTGGTTTCAACTACAAATCATGCTTTCTATATGGTGGTTTTATATTGCAAAGTAACACAATTGTGCAGATGTTGTAATGTGGTGCTTCTCCTTCTATTGGTTGTTAATGTCAGCATAATATCATATGAACCCAGAACATAATGCATAAAGAAGAAATGTAACAATGGGAGTACACTTGCTACAGGCTGAGCTGGTCCCGTTGTGTCTTTAACAAAATATAGTGCTGAACTGAGCGGTTCTCCCAAGGCACTAGATATGTCAGCATTTCATAAGTAAGATAGTTCTGTAGCTAGTTCAAAGCTATAAACTATAATGTATAATGTAGTATCTTTGGGAGTTCATAACCAGCTGGTCTGCAGTTAAGTTCAGACAGCTGGAACAAGTTCCTGCAAGTAAAACATGTCTAAGTAACCTATAGGTTGTCTCATTAGACCAAAGGTTATGGTGTGATTGTGGAAGCAAAACAGTGTCTGATTGGAGCAAAACACCAGATACATAAATGGCTTTAAGAAAGAGTTAGATGACCAGTTTGTATTAGCCCATTGAAGCAGATAGACTGCCATGAGTTACTCAACTCTGGGCAATTATTTCCCCATTTACTTAGGGGCCGATTCACAAAGGGTCGAATATCGAGGGTTAATTAACCCTCGATATTCGACTGGGAATTAAAATCCTTCGACTTCGAATATCGAAGTCGAAGGATTTTAGCGCATATAGTGCGATCGAACGATCGAAGGATTATTCCTTCGATCGAACGATTCAATCCTTCGAATCGAACGATTCGAAGGATTTAAATCCAACGATCGAAGGAATATCCTTCGATCAAAAAAACTTAGGAAAGCCTATAGGGACCTTCCCCATAGGCTAACATTGAGTTCGGTAGCTTTTAGATGGTGAACTAGGGGGTCGAAGTTTTTTCTTAAAGAGACATTACTTCAACTATCGAATGGTCGAATAGTCGAACGATTTTTAGTTCGATTCCTTCGATTCGAAGTCGTAGTCGAAGGTCGTAGTAGCCCATTCGATGGTCGAAGTAGCCCAAAAAACACTTCGAAATTCGAAATTTTTTTACTTTGAATCCTTCACTCGAAGTTAGTGAATCGGCCCCTTAATTCCCTCAGATTATATAATGAAACACACAAGCACACATGTGTGAACTGCAGAGTCTATGTATTGAAATAAAATCATGAAATTGCTAACCAATCAAATAGCTTAACTCAAATGATGTCAGCTGATCTAGGGTAGCAGTTCCTTGTCAGGAATTATAAGAGTTTGAAAGAGCTGGGCTGTCGTTTGAGAGGTGCTAGAGAAGCATAAGGAAGGCTACAGTGGTTTAAGCATGTTTTTGGTTAGACATAAGGACACAGCTATTATTTTGAATTAATAAAAAACAGTATAAAGGTAATCAATAAAAGGGATGAATCTGATCCCTACTGAACATTTTACCAGATCCCAACTCTAATATGTGAATTCAAATCTAGAATCTGCAATGCTAGATCTTTCTCATGGAGGAAGGAGGATGTAGGTCCAGACCCTGGAAGAAGCAGTTGAAGCTTGAACTAAGAAAAGTGATTTTTAGCTAGTCATGAAATACAATCTTAAACATGTTTATGAAGCCTGAAATATACTGGGCAAAGTAGGTTAGCACTCCCAACTCCACTGAGGAAGTAGGGGGTCAGTGCCCCAGAGAGTGAGCCACCAGTAAAGAAACCCCAACAGAGGAAGAGAATGAAAAACCAAGTGCCATATTGTTTGTTGTTTAAGAACCAATTGTTCAACATTTAAATAAAGGACAACATATAATATACTGTGACATTTTATATGATGTTGTAGGTGTAATTTTGTGCAGGGCTATAGGGTATAGAGAATATTCACTGATAAAATGAGTGACCACAATCACCCCAAAATTGATTCCTTGGTTGTTTTCTATGCCTCGTTTTATTAAATAATTTATTCATGCCAGCAAACAATATGACTTTTTTTTACTACAAACTTGTGCCAAATGAAGCACAAGATGTCTTACATCCATATGACAATATGACTGCTAGAATAGCTGAGAAGTAATGTAACAAAAGACCTAGGATTTCAGACAAAATATGATTTATCACTGAGATGATATGGCTCACTTTCAACAATCAGAATTCCATTTTAGTACAAATTCTAGATATTTTGGATTCTTCAGTCCCATATCTCTCAAACTGACTTCAAATGCTGACTGTCATATTATTCATGTCAAAGCGAGAATGAATATACACAAAAAAGCCTATGAGATGTTAGATCCTTTTGGCTCCTAAAGTTCAACAAGGTTGTATGAAAGGCAAAGGATATAATTCAATTTTACAGAAATCAGGTGCCAGGGATTAATGATAAGTGAAACTGTCCAGTACATCACCAAAAAAATAGCAAAATAATGAAATTTTTTCAGCAAATGCTTAGGCCATTTTTTATGCATTTTTCCCCAGTGCAATAAAACCTTTGTTTATTATTTCAAGCATGGAGAAATACTAACAATGCCATTGACATATTTCTCTTGGCTTTTTATCCCCATTTCTTTCCCATGCAAAAACCTGCCTTTTTTATTCTGCCATTCTGCCATGAAAAAACGCCCATTCACTTCAGTGGATTTGGAGTGAGAAAAAACACCCATGAAGTAAGAAAAAAAAACCCATTGACAATATCTTGGGGCAAATTTGCTCATCACTAATGCCAACTTCAAAAGTCTCACATTTGTAATATACAAATAACTACTGTAGAATGAGGGACTTTAATAATCCCTTTAAAAACTGAGGAAACTTTAATTACTTACTAGAACAGTGTGCAATAATATGGACAGGCTGCCTTAGAGATGTATCACATCTGTGTTTGAACTGTTTTGCTTACAACCTATAAGTTTCCACTAGGATTGTCATATAATTATCTTGATTCTCACACCAGTTCCCTGCACCACCTATCTAACCTGTGTCTAATTGGGAACAAATCTTTGCTGCCATTTTCAAATCTCTGAAAAACAAGCCAACACCAAAGCGCGCACCTTTCTCTCTAACGAGCAGTAGTGCCAAGTAGGAACATTAATGACCTGTGATTTTGTGGCATTAATGTGCTGCTGCTGAATGGGAAACTCAAATATATGCAAATTTGCAATACTTGGTTTTAATGCTCAGATATCGCTCTGCTCAATCGAATACAGGGCAGAAGGTCAATTAAGATAATTAGCATAATCAAAAATGTAAAATGTTATTCCAGATTCATTTTTGTATGTTTTTTCTCTCTGCTTAACACTAATTAAATTGAACTATTTATACCATAATTTCTAATTACCATCATAAATGTAAGATAAAGCAAGTATAAAAGTATGGGGCACGTTAAGTTTTCATAAAGTCATAGTATCATCCCTTAATTGCTCTTTTTTAAATATTTATGTAGTGAATATCTTATTAGCATTGGACAATTTTTCTTTTCTAAATATAAAAATTAAATATTTGACATCTACTGCAATACTGTTGACTGACTTTTTAAAGCTCCTTCTTGGTTACTTTGCTAACGAATATTGGGGAGGTGTCTACGGGGCTGATTTATTACAATTTTGAGTTTTATACAGTGAAAAAACACAATGGCAATTAAGTTTTCAAAACTCAATAAAAACTAAAAGATGTGAGATTTTGGGAAAAAAAAATCAGTGATTTTGGAGACTCGTTGCAAATGAATACTAGAATGAAATTTTAGTGCAATCCATTTTTTTTCATGATTTGATGAGACAAGGGAAAATTGTTAGTGATGAGTAAAGTTTTTTGGCAAATATCACTGCAAAAATGACACCCAAAAATTAATTGCACACCCTCAAGCTTCAAACCAAATTGTTGTCCGAAGATTTCAATGCATTTTGGTGAATTTTCGCCATTTCGTAAATTTTCAGCTTACTGTGATTTTCCTTTCCTGGACACTCATGTCATACTCATGGGATAGCCCCACCCCAGTGCTCCGTCAGAAGGACCCTCCCCAAAGCTTTAAAAGCTCAGCCCGTTGTCTAGTGATATGCTTCTAGAAACTTCTGAAAAACTGGGAAACTATGACATGAAGTGTCAGGAAAGGAAAATCACAGTAAGTATGATACAATTTTTCCTTTTCCCAGGACACTCCATGTCATACTCAGGGGACATACTGTAGCAAGCTAATATCCCCAGATGGGAGGGTAATAGTTCAACAGAAGGAAATATGGCGCCCAGAAAAAATCTATTCCAGATAAATCCCACCTGTGAACATTGAGAAAGCCCCAGGTCTTGAACCTGTGGACTATTTCTGCAGATGAAACACGGACTGCAACAGAAGAAAAAAAAAGCCAAAGAAAGAAAAGAAAATAGGTTTCTTATGAGCAAAGCCCAAGCCCAAATTATGAGACTGAGTGTGAAACTAGCATGACACTCCCCCATGGAGGGAGAGAACTGTACTCCATAGAAGGAGAAGAGGACAGTAACAATGAGTATTCACTTCCTACTTCCACTACTTACTAGCCCAGCTGTACCAACTTTGTGCCTAACACAAGAAAAAGCTCAAGAAGTAGGGCAACTGTAAAATTGGCTTAGTAGATGAAAGAAGCATAACATTGTTAACATTCTATCTGCACAAGGTCTATATTAAATATTGTAGATATATATGGAATGCCTAGTGTAGATCATGTCTTATTACACACTGAAATCTACAGAGCACCTGAGAATGCTGTACTTATCCTTGGACCATAAACCAAAGTAGGTCTATACAGGTCTATGGCAGTCTAAAATAAACTCCAACTCATGCCATAAATACATGCTTCATGAGCAACACCATTGCCAACCATTAGGGTTACAAACCCAGTTATAACATCTTATTATTATAACGAGAAAAGTGACTGCAAACATTAACCTCCAGCGATCTCTATTAGCCCTAATCCACCAGGGTAACCCTGGAGTCCCCATCACCTCCCTCTCTCATCTGCAAAAATCATAAAGGGTGTAGGGCTCCTTCACATCACTGCTGCCAGATGCTTTTTCAGACAAGCCAGGTAAGGTACATGGATTGGGGGACACAGCACTTATAACCGGATAAGCTGTGAGAAGGCTGGGAGTGCACATGGATCAAGGACAAACAAGTTATATCAGCCACATTACCACTGTGCCTGAAGATGGAACCCCGAGGACTCCATACTAATGAAGTAATGTGCTTAGGGGGAAACAAAATATCTCAAGGGCCAGAAACCCCCAGTCTCTAGGATGCTTTCCAGCAAGCTCTAATGCTTTCCAGTAACCCCCTATGCTTTCCCAAGTCTAAAAAGAAAAATTTGCTTCCAATTCGAGCAAAAAAGTAAACTGGAGCAGAAGGACAAAAAGACACCGGTTTGGGGATGGGGTTGAGCTTGTAACAATTTGGGGAGGATCCTTCTGATGGGAGCACTGGGGTGGGGCTATCCATGACATGGGAAAGGGATTTAAAATTTTGCACATTTTGTGAATAATCTGTCAAAACTTTTTTTTTTCAAAATTCGAAAAATTCAAATGTTTGAAATTTAATAAATTTGCCACCATACTTTTTTTTCATTTCTATGGGATTTCTAGAGGAGTATCAAATATAGGAGTATCAAATAGTGAACTCTAACTTTTACCCATTGATAAATATGCCTTTAAAAATCCAGTGATGTCACTGGTTATAACTGAAGCTTAGTGATGTCATTTCTGTCACATGACTCAATGAAACTTGTGTATTATAATAAATAAAGTACCACCTGTTGCAAAATATGAGGATATTAGAAGTCACCTCGGAGTTCCATGACCTGTATAAAAACACTTGGCCTTTGGCCTCCTGTTTTTAAATGGTCATGGAACTCCTCTATAACTTGTAATATCATTATATTTTACAAGAGGGGTACTTTATTCACTATACATATATATATATATATATATATATATATATATATATATATATATATATATATATATATATATATATATATATAGATCATACTCAGTCTATATAAGCAGGATAAAAAATCTAGTAAAATACATGAATAAAATACACCCACCCCCAGAGTATGTTCAAAGAAATATATTTCCCTTCCCTGTAGCTTCACATCCCTCTAGCAAGGCTTGAGTAGGACAATGCCCCATGTCTGATGGGAACACTTACAGCATTTGCTGTTGACTAATTTCTTTCAGCAGCTGTGATTTAGTTTGTGTTCTTTGTATAATTAAATGATAAATCATTCTGGGGAATGAAATTCAATCCAGAATATGTCAGGCCCATGGAAAACTGTATACGGTACAAGACACATTTCCTCTGTATAAAAAAAAAAAAAAAGAAAGGCACTTCTAGTGAGGAGTTTATTAGAGTGTCAGAAACATGGTAGTTGTCCCCAAGAAGCCAATCAATACATAACATTTCATAAAACATAATCCATCAACCCCTCCGACCAGGCTTGTGTTTTCATTTAAAATAAGAGCCGTTTCTTTTTTTAAACTCGGGATTTATGTGGTGACAGAAGGATGATTGCGAGGAATGGATTACTGCCTATCTTGCTCTGTTCGTTTATTGATATTTGTGTACATAACTCTTCCTGCAATGCAAGGTAATGAGGAGTACAATTGTGGTGTGTCAGTTCTGCTGTAGAATGCTGATTCATAGGCAAAAGGCCTGTTTGTACAGTACCACAAAACTGCATGCTCACTCTTGTGCCCAGCATTTTAAACTAATAAGTCATTGTCTGCTTGTACTCTTAACTGGTCTAGTAGGGATTCATGATAGCTTTTCTAAACATAGTATTGGACTGTTACAATGCCTGCTAAGACCCAGAGGTGGCATTTGCCCAAGGCTACAGCAGTATTCTTTATACGACTTGAGTCCAGTCCCTCCCTTTGTGATCCAGAATTTGGAAAAACACCTCTAATTCTAAGGGTTGCTGTAACCTAACATAGACTGGCTCTATAATTGGGCCTTTTGGGGCTGTTTGGGCTTCAGTGTACTTGTAATGCCTGCTCCAGGGCTCCCAAGAGGAACCAGGCCTTTTTGAGCAACAGTAATGTATACCATGGGCTGCAAGTACGTTAAAAAGATAGAATCTCAACAGAAATATAAGAATACTCTCTACAAGAGAAGGAATTCTGGAAATACAAAACACCCGTTAGTGCGAACTGATTTATTTATTTTTGCAGCCATTACATATTGATGCACAATGTATTTTGATAGTATCCCTTTAAGTGCCCCTGATCCATAAACATTTGATGAAGGCTTTTTTTTTGTATTTTCTGCTGACAGCTCATTGTGCCCAGTTTTTAATGGCTGCTACCGAGCTAAAAACTTCTGGCACTGCTCACGCTTTAGTTTCCCCTGGCTCCCATTCATTTATTCATATTTGAAGATTACAGATTGGTTCCAGCCTAGCTGATAAACTTCCTTTCTTTTCTCTTTATTTCTTTCCTTCCTCAGCATTTATTTTGAAAAATGATAGTATTCCCTCTGGTGCCTGTAACACTGTTGATATGTAAAGATATTCCGGGTCTGACAAGGCTGACTGAGATTCCGGGCTCAGCTGTGAACACATCAAAGCGGTTTCACCCGCTTCTGTGTGTGTTTAACCATGTCAACATGCTGTCATTATCAAGATTTAATTGAATATTTGCAGCTAGGTAATATCCTCAGAAGGTTCTCCAGCTTTATATTAGAGGGACCCACTGATAAGAGAAATGTGCAAGATTCGATAGGTGACAAAAGACATTGCATTAGAGGATATTGACAATCTGGTTACTCGGCTATCTTTTAGCAATAAACGGATATCTTTATGGTATGTATAGCTATCTTTCAGTCTCATCTGTAACTGTCTAGATTGTTATTTCTTGTATAGATACACACATGACACTTACTGGATGTTGTATTAAAAAACGGAATATAGAGGAGATTTCCTGTAGCTAATGACTCAACTGCAGCTAATGGGTGTTATCTGCTTAAGGAGACTTTATGTTTATAGTGGCTCTCTCTGTAAATAGATATAAATACCAACATCCAAACATAGTCATGTTCACGCACACGTATATACTTAGCCCTGGATAGTATATTTGTGCAAGAAGATATCTAGTATATCTTAGTATATGTAGCCCTGGATAGTTTATTTGTGCAAGAAGATATCTAAGACAACATCCAAGACCCTCTATAAGTCATGCCATCAGGGCAACAACAGGAAAATCATTCCACATCCTCACCGTTCATATCACAAAGAATTGTTGGCATTGCTTCAATGGAATCTGATATAAAAATGTCATCAGGAAAATCATCCAACAAAATGATTGAAAAATGAAATGGAAACTCATTCTCCAATCTCCAGCCTTACCACCCACTCTATGAAAAACTGTTGGCATTGCTTAGTAGAAAATATTGGATTACTGTAGAGCCTGGAGGTTTGGTTAGTCCAAGCAGAGAACCAAGATAATGACATTTAACACTCTCTTAATGTCCTTAAGGAAACCTGCCATCAGAAAGTCAACCATAAACCACTGGCATTGCTTCAGGTAAAAATACCTTTTCACCAGTGCAAAAGTGTGGTGTGAATAACCCCAAATCTTTCCTCATATATGTATGTTATTTGAGCCATTTACCAGTTTAGATTCACATGTCTGCATTGTTGTTAGCCCATTAATATATACCTAAGGTGAGGGCTTACTAGGAGATTATTAAGAATAAAATTATGTTTTCATCTAAGTTTCATATAGATGCTGCCTGACTCTGCCTAAAATCCAGTTAAGGAAATATTACTGAAAATCAAGTTTATAAGCCATACTCTGCCTGGTTCAGCTACCTGTTTCAATATTTACTTTAAGTATATCATTTCCAACATATTTTGCAAAAAACAAAAACCCATAAATAGTTTCTGTAATCACTTTTCAACAAGGGAACAATAGATTTAACAAGTCTTTGGCTTTACTGGCTTTATATGTATCGCTATACATCGATCAATAATCTTGTTCAGTACTATCCCTAAAATCATGCAAAGCCACTTGTCATTGTTCATTTAAGGCATTCTTTTCTTATTTCTGATAATTAACTGGCATTATTGTACTGATTTTGGACGCACACTTCAATAGCTGTACAAGGAGAATTTTATTGTTTGCCTTTATGTTGGAAAGCAGATGCCTTACAGTTATATGGTTAATCATTGATTAGTATTTAAAAATCCTGTTGTATGTTTGTTGTGTGTTGCAGGAACCTGGATTAATTCCTTATTTAAAACACACAAAAATAGGCTTAATGATGCAGCCAGCAGCCTTATCAAAGAGGAGTTACAAACACCCTCACAGTAATCAGCTATTACCATTCCTGGACCCTAAATCCCAACACTAATGTACTATATTCCCTTGCTGATAATTCCGAAAGAAACAATTTATGTTCCTAGGATTCACTCATCGTTACCAAAGAAATTGGAGAGATTAAAAACAATAAAGGGGGTACAAACAGAATGATAATCAAAGATAAACAACAAGATGGTCTGGTGATAAAATACAAATAAACGTTCCTGCATATAAGTCTCAGAAAAAATTGTGGATACTTGAGATATTTAATGACAAAAGGTACCTAACTCTGAAATTCCAATGTCAGCTCCACAATTGAAAAGCCACACGTGGGATATATGTGTTTATTTTTTAGTGCAGACATATGGATGGTAGAAGTAAGGACTGTACAAAGGGAGGTCTACATGCCATATGAGGGCCTTCAAGAAATATTTTTGGCCCCAGGCACTTAGAGGAGCCAATGGTTGTTGAGTGACAGCCAACATTTGTAGTTTTCGATGTTTTATTATGCTCTGCAATTATCAACAGAAAACAACTTCTAATGGATATTAATTAACCTAGTAAAGTAATTGGGGACCTTGCAAAAACATTGTTTATGGCTGGACAAGGTTGTCCAAATGTTGCAGGGATAAGGTAAAACATAGTGACAAGTTAAGGGTGGGTGCAGTTTTAATTTTACCAATAGAAACTGTGATTTTTAGCAAATAAAAAAATGTTGGGTCATTTACAAAGGTGCCAGTGCTAGGAGAGAACTAAGAGACACAAAAGCATGCCCTGAACATGGTGGGACAGTGGTTAGCATTACTGGGGTCAAGGTTTGATTCCAAACTGGACCCTGGCCACTATTTGAAATGAGTTTGTATGTTCTTATAGAGCTTGCATTGGATTTTCCAGCTTCCTGCAAAAAAGAAATAGGAAAATTTATAGATATTGTGCGTGAATGTGATAGGGCCTAAGATTGCTGGCTGTAATGGGGGAGAGACTGATGTATAATCTCTGTAAAGTTACATGCAATATGGCATGGCTAAATATACCTTAATAATGATCATTTTTGGTGTTTATTTACTAACTTCCTTTTCAAGGAATACATATTGTAGAAATGTAAACGTGACATTTTTTCTTATTGAGTTAATGCTACAGTTGACAAACAGTATGATTTAAATGCTTTATAGAAATGCTAAAGAAAAGGTAGATTAGGATGTGCAACGGCTATGAAAGGACATTATAACTGCACGCAATCTGACCCAGAAGACATGAATGATCATTTATGACTGCAAGAGAAGTTGCACCTCTGCAGATATCCCTGCAGTAAGTTTTGCCTTAAACCCCATTCTTTAAAGGTACTTGAGAGGGATCATTTACATCTGCAAGAGCAGTGAGCAAAGTGCAATCTCGAGCAGCACTGGATTTGGAACTGGAGGCAGAAAGGACTGAGCGGCACTAAACACAATTATATGGAAGTGCAAAGAACCCACCTTGATGTACAGAAGGTACCTTTAATGAAAGTGGTTTAATGTGCAACTACCTCTAGGAAGAAACGCAAATGGGGTAAAAAGCTGGGGGATGCTTGGTTTAATTACAATAATCATTTTATCATGTCATAATTAAATGCATCTAGGATCACTTGGGGGCCCATTCACTAAGCTCGAGTGAAGGATTCGAATGAAAAATACTTCGAATTTCGAAGTATTTTTTGGGTACTTCGACTTTCGACTACGACCTTCGACTTCGATTCGAACGTTTCGAACGAAAAATCGTTCGACTATTCGACCATTCGATAGTCGAAGTACTTTCCCTTTAAAAAAAACTTCGACCCCCTACTTCGGCAGATAAAACCTACCGAAGTCAATGTTAGCCTATGGGGAAGGTCCCCATAGGTTTGCTAACCTTTTTTTGATCGAAGGATTTTCCTTCGATCGTTGGATTAAAATCCTTCGAATCGTTCGATTCGAAGGATTTAATCGTTCGATCGAACGAAAAATCCTTCGATCGATCGAACGAACGTTTAGCGCTAAATCCTTCGACTTCGATATTCGAAGTCGAAGGATTTCAATTTGAGGGTCGAATTTCTAAGTATTTTTAACTTCGAAATTCGACCCTTAATGAATCTGCCCCTTGGAGTTCTGTTGTATTCTGAATAATAGATAAATGGATTCTGACTGTGAACTGGCTGATCATATTTGATGGTTATGCGAAGAAGTAGAAAAATTTCACCTTTCTAGATAAACAGGGACAGGAGATGTTTAAAGGGTTAAGCTTGAAGGACTTCTTTTAATCAGTTCCTATCCCAGTAGTGTAACCCTTTTGCTATGTTAAGAAATGCCTGTGAGACCTGTTTTAATTTGTAAGTACTAAACATAAAAACTGCTTAAATGATTATGTTTTATTAATGCTCTGTGTTTAATGCATCAAATATTATTCACATTGATGTTTTCTCCATACTAACTAGGCAATAGGAGATGGTCCATTCATGCATATTGCTTCTCGTGTAGCCTTTTCTCATGCACCCTGTGTGCTCATTTAAAGGTTTGCAGCATGGATGACAGCTAATCATTCAGAATAAATGGTACTGTCACACAACGCACAGATATCAGTATTATTATAAAATGTTACACCTGCTCCTTTATTGCTAACATTTGATCCATAAGTCAAGCCTATATTAATAGCTCTGTCCAATTCACATTTAACTTTGAAAAAAGCAGTGGGGAGTATAAATTATAGATATGTAAGGGCCAAGGTGCCATAACCGGGCATAAAGTGGCATTTGTTTTGCCCACAACACAAATTGTATTAAATGCACACATATTAAATAAAACCCATTTGTTTAGGCAAAATCTTTTTTTCAATAGTTCCATTAAAGGTATGAGTAAACTGCATGTTTTAAATCCCAAGTGCATAACCTTATATCTATCTTCACCGATTCTCATCTGTCAGCTTTTCTGAATGCCATTCCCTGGATATATTGGATTGTCCTCCATAGTTTTGTGTCATTGGCAGACACACTGCCTTCAATCCCTTCCTTCAAGTAATTAAAAAACACATGAAAATGGACCCTTAGATCATCATCATCATCATCGTGGACCTAAGTCCAATTGGAAAATGTGCCATTCAGACCTGATCTCTGCACACAAATGTTGAGTCAGTTTTCTATGAATATGTGCAGGACCACCATGACCAACAGAACTTAGTTTAGATTTTAAACATGTGGCACTTTATCAAAAGCCACAGTGGTCTACATCTACTGCAACACCATAGTCCAACTTCCTACTTACTACATTAGAAGTTAAGAAGGTACATTTCTTTGGCATGATTTGTCCTTCAAAAAAAAAACATGTTGTTCACTATTTCACAATCTCTTAACAAAACTTCAAATAACTTCCCCATTATGGATGTCGTACTTAAAAGCCTATAATTTCCAGGTTGAGACTGGTAAACAAGAAAGAGAAATAATGAGCACTTGGGGGTAAATTTATTAAAGAGTGAAGTTCCGCCACTAGAGTGAAATTCCGCAGCTCTCCATTCATTTCTATGGGATTTTGAAAGGCATATTTATGAATGGGTGAAAGTGAAAGTTCACCCTTTAATAAATACACCTATAAAAATCCCATAGAAATGAATGGAGAGTGGCGGAATTTCACTCTAGTGGCGGAACTTCACTATTAACTTCACTCTTTGATAAATATACCCCTTGGTGTATTACCAGCTGCTATTTTTACAGTACTCAACCTGCAATCTGGAGTTGATCAGCTACTTTAAAGGATAAAAAGCCGTCAGTTGGACATTATTTTACAAAAGATGGTCAGTTTGTATCTAGCTCAAATTCAGCCTCTGTAAATCACTTTAATTACTTTTTTTTTTAGAAAAATTGAGGTGTTAGTACCACATTTTGGCCAAAATATGTAATCTTATGGGGCCGATTCACTTAGGGTCGAATATCGAGGGTTAATTAATTAACCCTCGATATTCGACTAGGAATTAAAATCCTTCGACTTCGAATATCGAAGTCGAAGGATTTAGCGCAGATCGTGCGATCGAAGGATAATTCCTTCGATCGAACGATAAAATCCTTTGAATCGAACAATTCGAAGTATTTTAATCCAACGATCGAAGGAATATCCTTCGATCAAAAAAAGTTAGCCAAGCCTATGGGGACCTTCCCCATAGGCTAACATTGACTTCGGTAGCTTTTAGATGGCGAACTAGGGGGTCGAAGTTTTTTTTAAAGAGACAGTACTTCAAATATCGAATGGTCGAATAGTCGAACGATTTTTAGTTCGAATCCTTCGATTCGAAGACATAGTCGTAGTCGAATGTCGAAGTAGCCCATTCGATGGTCGAAGTAGCCAAAAAAAACTTCAAAAATCAAAGTTTTTTACCTTCGAATCCTCCGAATCGGCCCCTAAGTGTCACATTATGGTCCTACACTGCCTACTGTGTACTAAACATTATGGTGCATATAAAAACATCAACCCATTAAATCCATAGCACCAATGTGCTAGTGGTAGTGGTAGAACTGAGTTCACTTACTCTTTGTACTCAGAAGCTATAGCAGCATTTTCATTCATTGGGCTCCCAGCAACAAGATGCTTCATGTGTAGCTGAATGGTGGAACCATTAGACCAGTAAACCGTTTTTGATCTCCTCCGATCATTTAGAATAATAACCAAAAATTCCCTCCAAGACATGGATTTCAAAATATGTACCTGCTTTGAGGCCACTGAAAGCAACATCAAAATAATTTTGACACCCATTGACTTCAATGTGTTTTGCAAATATTTCGTCGTTTTTGCGAATTTCATGGGAAATTCACAAATTTTTTGGCAAAACAGGACAAATTCGCCCATCAATAATAATGGAATGTTAAATACCAAACTAAGGCCTTTGCATGTGTGTGTATTCCTTATGGAAGTCTTCCAGGCCTCACCTGCCCTGTGCAAAATACACTTTAAACATGGCACTCACAGTTTCAAACACTTGGGGGCAGATTCATTAAGGGTCGAATTTCGAAGTTAAAAATACTTCGAAATTCGACCCTCGAATTGAAATCCTTCGACTTCGAATATCGAAGTCGAAGGATTTAGCGCTAATCCTGCGATCGATTCGATCGATTCGAACGATTAAATCCTTCGAATCGAACAATTCGAAGGATTTTAACCCAACGATCGAAGGAAAATCCTTCGATCAAAAAATCACAGGCAAGCCTATGGGGACCTTCCCCATAGGCTAACATTGACTTCGGTAGGTTTTACCCGCCGAAGTAGGGGGTCGAAGTTTTTTTTAAAGGGAAAGTACTTCGACTATCGAATGGTCGAATAGTCGAAGGATTTTTCGTTCGATTCGTTCGATTTCGTTCGAATTCGAACGAATTTAACCAATTCGATGGTCGAAGTACGAATCCTTCACTCGAGCTTAGTGAATCGGCCCCTTGAAATTAAATTCCAAATGGGGACTAGTCCCTGTAGTTTATCCACAACATTTTGAGGTGTGTGGTCCATTAAAGGGGCTAACCCTTATTTGTAATTTGAGTGCCAATACCAGCTCTGTTTACACACGTAGCGCTATATATTATACACAAATAAATTAAGATATGGCAGTATCACAAAAAAATTCTAATTAAAAAAGGAAAATGAAACCATTCTTAAAAATACCCCAAGAAATGCATTTTTAAATATTTCAGTTAATAAATTTATAAAGTTCCAAGGAAAGGGTATGCTCAACTTTTGATAAAAACTCCTTTAGAGTGAAAACACTAAAAGAGAAAGAAAAGGCTTGGAGTAGCAACACAATTCATTTTTAATAGCCTTTCACTTTTAATTGTGATTTTGGTACATTGTGCTGATTTAAAAAAAAACACACACACAGATACACTGCAGTCTTTTTTATGTGTAATCCTGTTGTCCCCTGATCCCGGTTAACCAGATAAGTAAAATGATGGACTACTTTTCTGTTAACAAATGGTATTGTTTGTAGTTATTGGCGCAATGAATGTGGGGTGAGAACCTTTCATTATAGCAAGTTATGAAACAATAAAGAAGAATTCCACCGTTAGGAAATAAAGACATCAAAAGAGATGTACTATTATAAACGTTGCTTTAGGAAATAAAGGAGAGACAGTCAAGGCTATACTTTTATGTCTATTGCCATCATTAACCCGCCGATCTCCACAGCCAACAGAACAAAAAAAAGATGTGATCATTTCCCCATTATGTGTTAAAAGTATTGCAATGTACATGTATGAGACCTGTTATTCAGAATGCTCAGGGCCTGGGGTTTTCCGGGTAACACATCTTTCTGTAATTTGAATCTTCATACCTTAAAGTGATACGGACACGTTCCTATAAAAATAGGAATGTGTCCATATCAAGGAGGTGCTGTGCACCCCAAATATTTTCTTCTAAAAGCCCCACAAACGCTCCCCAGCCCCGAAAATCTTTGTTAAGCCGATGCTCTGACACTGCTAATGGATCTTTTGTGTTGTTTCAGTGATGCTGGGCTGGGGGCAGCGCAATCCTTCCATAGGCTAATTACAAATGAAAACAGGACTTCAGCCTATGGAAGGATCGATCCTCCCCCAGCCCATTTTGTAAGGGGGTACACCGAATAATTAGAGTTAATGTTACTGTTACTGAACTGGAATGTGTGAGAGTGATGTGAAGTAAATGTAAATGTTATATATCTGTGGTTAGAACAAAAGTAATGGGAATAATTGTAATGTGTTAGAATGGCCACTAGGTGCAAGTTTTCCCCAGCCACTAGAGGGAAAGTGCTGAGGGAGCCAAGATAGGGCAGAAGTGACAGTTTAGGGCCAGTGGGAACATCCTGAAGCAGGGACCAGAAAAATTCCTATCTGGAGTAGGGCAAAGGGCCATAGAGACTGTGATGAGTCCTCCTGAAAAATGAATGTGTATAAAATCTGTGTGTGTCGATGATGTCACATTTTTTGCCTGCAGTTCAAGTGTTAGCTCTTGGGATTAGTCTTACAAGCATCACTGAAACAACGCAGAAGCTCTGTTAGCAGTGTCAGAGGGTCGGCTTCACAAAGGTTTGCTGGGCTGGGGCAGCTTTGAGGGGGGCTTTTAGAAGAAAATATTCTGTTAGAAAATAATTTCAGCATTTGTTAAACACAATACGCTGGATTTTCTTCCAATAAGTATTAATAATATCTAAGTATGGGTTAAATACAAGGTACGGTTTTATTATTACAGAGAAAAAGGAAATCATTTTTAAAAATTTGGATTATACGGATAAAATGGAGTCTATGGGAGACGGTCTTTTCATAATCAGAGCTTTCTGGAATAAAGGTTTTTACGGATCCCATACCTGTACAGGCAACATTTTTAATACATCTGATTTTGCACTGGTGCA
Source organism: Xenopus laevis (assembly GCF_017654675.1). NCBI lineage: Eukaryota > Metazoa > Chordata > Amphibia > Anura > Pipidae > Xenopus > Xenopus laevis. The sequence continues at coordinate 127,671,143 of NC_054375.1, read as the reverse complement.
CTATTTACTGAATAGAATGTTTATATTGAAAGAACAGCAGATACAACTACAAAATGCTTTAAATGGAGACGTGTTTTCAATGCATATTTTCCATAGGTAAATGGGCCTTCATTTTTGTATACTATTCAGTTTAAATCTTGACAAGCAGGATCATGAACAAATCCCCAACCCCAATAAATATCACTTTCATAATAAGGGAATGCTTTGGCCTCATGTTACAGAACTTATTCATGGTATTGTGGTGGCATGGTATTGTGGAAGGAGTGTCCAACTTTACAGTGTGAATCTAAGCAAGTTACCAGGATACCAGGAGGTAAGTACCTAATTTGTAACTTTTGACAGGTTCAGCTACAAGTCCCTTTTAAAAATTGGCCACATGCTCACAACTAACACATTGAGAGTCTTCTGTCGCATCCTTGAGTGTCATATTCTTATATTCTTGTCATACTGCAGTGCCTATGTTAGAAGGCATGCCATTTATTGCAGGCACTTGATAATGCTACATGCTCTGGGATAACTTGATAACAGGCGCTGCATGATTCGTGGGCAAAATACTGTAATAGAAACACATTTGACCTTATCATCTATTTTCTTTGATTCAAGTGGTGACCCCCATATTCCCCATAATCTCTGCAAAATTGTGTCCTCGACTAAACTGACCGGAATCAAGTTCAAAATCAGCTTAGGACACAGAGAATACAGGTATAGGATAACTGGTGTTTTCTGGATAAGGGGTCTTTCCGTAATTTGGATCTCTATTTCCTTTTCCTTTGTAATAATAAAACAGTACCTTGGACTTGATCCAAATTAAGATAAAATGAATCCTTATTAGACGCAAACCCAATTCATTGGCTTTAGTTAATGTTGACATGATTTTCTAGTAGACTGAATATATGGAGATCCAAATTACAGAGAGATAACACCAGATCCCAATCATTCTGGATAACAGATCCTATACGTGTATACTGTTTATTGACTCAAGCAAAGTTGTTATTGTATTCAGAAAAAATGCAGAAATCTCAATCACACAATAGATATAGCCTTTGAAGTGGGGTTCCAACTATGGAATGGTGGAGTAGTGAGTGAGGTTGTTAATGTTGCACTAGAGCTACCTAACCTGTGGCCCTTCAACCACTGTTGAATTGCAACTTTTAGGGGCAGATGCTTTGAAACTGAGTACGTTTTTCTGTGTTGAGCTCTTATCTTAGTTTTTTTAAATCTGCCCCATAGTATCTACTGATTGATATTAGTTGAAGTCCCATAGGCTGGATATCTTCTCCTTTTAGAAATAGAAGTGCCCACAATGTTTCAATGTTACTTGCCAATACAGTGTTTCCCAAAATGAGGGAATGACCTTCCATGGGGAACTTGGAGCTGTGGCTGAAGGGCTCAAACTGAAGACCAGTTAGTAGAAGAATTAAGGGAGAATGCTTTCTTAGACATACCTGAAAGCCCAGACTGAAGGTTAAATAGGATGATAAAATGTATTTGGTGGTGGTGTATTTTGGAAAGGCTGATAAATCAATGTGTAACCTTGTTCTGAACTAAGGGGGACCCTGACCAAAATGAGGGAATGACCTTCCATGGGGAACTTGGAGCTGTGGCTGAGGGGCTCAAACTGAAGACCAGTTAGTGGAAGAATTAAGGGTGAGTGCTTTCTTAGACATACCTGAAAGCCCAGACTGAAGGTTAAATAGGATGATAAAACTTATTTGGTGGTGGTGTATTTTGGAAAGGCTGATACACCAATGTGTAACCTTGTTATGAACTAAGGGGGACCCTGACCAAAGGTTGGACCTTCAAGGTGAGCTTGAACTGAAAAAGTCAGACAACCATTGGTGTAAGGCAAGGATATCAGCAATGACAACTCTTTCTACTACATCTACTACAAATATGATCATAATTTTGTTCCTTTATGGAAACTGGTCTGTGTTTGTGTTTAGAACAGTCATGTATCCCATCTCTGATGCTCAGTAATGAGAAAATAGCATTAATACTGATTTTTCTGGCTTGTTAAGGAACAAAATAGACTTTCCATTTTAAGTGGGCAGGAAAAAATGTAATGAGCTTTAGCTTGCTAGTTTGTCTTCGTTAGCATATTTACCTTGGCATTTATAATAGTACTTTGTTATCTGCAACAGTGATTCTGTTTGGAAAATGAGAGCCCCAAATATCATGCTCTAGGATCTGGAAATGATTATCTGTTTGTGAAGTTTTCAAGAGTTCAGAGATGCCGGAATTTTTCCTTGTGTAGCTAAGAATCAGAACATATATGCCAGATTTAATTTGAAGGATCGTTATAAAATGTGGCTGCCTTTGTTCTGCACAGCAGCTTTTACCGATTTTTTTAAGATAGTTTCTTATTATGGTTTATTTATAATATTTTCTGAGTAGGAATAGGAAACAAATGGACAGAGGGCCCTGCCCCTGAGAGCTTGCAATCTAAAACACAAGACTTTGAACAAAGACTAAACATTTTTACAAACAAACCAAAATAACAGAGGAAATTCAATTCTTAGTAAATACATAGAGCTCTTAAAGGGCTATTATAATTCTATGTTCCATGTTACAAAACTAACATAATAAACAAGGCTGCCCCCCATGCAGTAGTGTTAATGAAAGGTAATAATGTATAATGAGCATTTGCCTCTTTCTTATAAATGGAGAAGTTCATTATAAAGGGTTTTTAACTGGAAAGGAGAATATGAACACCTTCTCCTTGTCATTCAGTTGTTTTTTGAACCAGGGGAGAAGTACAGAGAGGACAAGATAGGATTCTGCCCTGGTGATAGGTCTCTTTAGCATAATGGTAAACCTATAGTATAATCTATGATACTATAGATAGCCCAAGAGCAATAAGACCAGGGCCACTGGTGATCTAGAACAAGTAATACACATTTTGCCATGCTTATTTGAACCAGGGCCATTTTATAAGAAGGCTGCCATTCCCAAACCACCAGGCTAGGATGCAGTTGAAATGTTCCTGGTGAATTCAACAATACAACTAACATTCCCAGCAGTGTGTAATGCATTTCACTTACCTAATGGACTACTCATGTGCTGATTCAGCCAGATTCCACCTATTTAAAACCTAACTTTGCCTAAAAAATGTGATACTGACTCTAGTCATATCATGTTTTTGGTATCCTCTGCCTGAGCATTGCAGCACTGACCCTAGTCTGCTCTTGGTATCCTTTTCAATGTATTCTGTTCCTTCATCTATCAGGACATTTGACTGCTGTATCTCTATCCAGTGTACCCACAATGCCCTCATCTGCTCTGCCTTTCTCTAGCTTGCTCATGCTCACCTTCACTGTAGTCTTTGCCTTGCCTTTTCTAACCCAGGATCCCCTGCCTGATGATTTTTTGAGTTCTTGCCTCTGTCTGCACCATCTCTTCCAAAATGTGGGTCACTGCTAGCTCAGAGGATTTCCCTGTGTCTTTCTAATCTTTACTATACAGTAACTAACTTCTCAGATGAATTCCCTGACAGTAGTAATTGCATTGCATGGGTCCAGCTAAGCATTTTTATAGCATTATTGTAGTGTTAAACATTGCCAAACAGTGTCCATCTTTACTCTTTATTTTAGATGAATTTCCTTTCTGTAGAAATTCCCTAACAGGGTTTTTGCAAAGTCTTTTTTGGTGTATTCTTGGAGTGTAAAGTAAATGAGTATGTTTAATAGTAATTGTGATTGTTATGAAACAGCAACATGACTATCATGGCTCAAAACAGGGACAGCTATACTTTCAGGGGAGAATCACACTTTGGGGCACATTTACTAAGCTCGAGTGAAGGATTCGAATGAAAAAAACGTCTAATTTCGAAGTATTTTTTTGGGTACTTCGACCATGGAATAGGCTACTACGACCTTCGACTTCGACTTTGATTCGAACGATTCGAACTAAAAATCATTCGACTATTCGACCATTCAATAGTCGAAGTATTGTCTCTTTAAAAAATACTTTGACTACATACTTCGGCAGGTTAAACCTACCGAGGTACAATGTTAGCCTATGGGGACCTTCCCCATCACTTTTCTAACCTTTTTTTGATCAAAGAAAAATCCTTCAATTGATCGATTAAAATCATTTAAATCGTTTTTGATTTTATCATTCGATCGAACGATTTTTACTTTGATCAATCATAGTATTTGCGTTAAATCCTTCAAATTCGATATTCGAATTCGAAGGATTTAACTTCGAGGGTCGAATTCGAGTGTTAATTAACCCTCGATATTCGACCCTTGATAAATGTGTTCCTTTGTATCTTTGTGTCAGAACTGGTTAGTTATCATATAGCTCTTGCTCACTGGGGAATGTACAGATGAGTGCAAGTGAAGGGCTTGCTGTTCAAGGCCAATACACAACACCGTAAGCATAGTTACCCACAGGAGTAGCCTCTCTCCTGTAAAATTCACAATATACCAATTTTACACTAAGCCATCAGAGGTACCTCCTTCACTGCTGTTTTTTCATTTGACATTCATACTTAGCAATCCAATAAAAATGTGTCTTTCAAAGAATCTCTCAAACATTCATATCTTAAGGCATTATACTGCGAAATTCACAGGCCATCATTCTATGATATTCCAACTGATGTAATCTATTATATTTTATATTCATGCATTTAAATACAAACAACAATAGTGTACTATTATTTATGATATAGTTCGTCTTTGAGTCTATTGAGTTTAGATATATGATTTCAGCTTTCTCTTCTGGTTCTATAGAGCTGTAACAATTAGGAATAAAAATGCAATGATAGATAAGAGTAGAAATGAGGTCTACCATTTAAAGTGAAACTAACAGCAGTAAATCACCTCTAGATTTTTGCTAACTTGGCTCAGTAAGTCATGTAGGGAGGAAAGTGATGTAATGTCAAATTCAACGAGGTGGAAATTTTATACTACACCCTCAGCTAGCACTCTTCTTTAGTAAAATATGTACTAGTCTGAAGTATATTCCTTCTGAGCGCTGGACCATCGTGTTTATTCGGTTTTCCCTAGCATCTCCTCTGCCGTGCATTCAATTTATAGTAAATGTTCAGACTTTACTATACTCATCGACTCAAAGGATCCCTGGGGAAACAACATGGCAGAGTTAAGATGGAAAGTGCTTTTTACTATGTTTTTTACATTTGCCTAGGCTAAAGATTAAGTGGTTTTATTCACTCAGGGGTTCCTAACTAATTGCCATTGGCTCTGCTTGTCTTTTAAATTAAAAAATATATCCTGCATTGTGTATTTCACTGCTGTTCTGGGCTTGATCAAAACTAGAGCATTATCTGCGGGGAGTTTGTATGTTCTCTCCATGTCTGTGTGGGTTTCCTTCTGGTCCTTACCTCCCTTCTACACCCCTTAAACATAGAGGCAGGTTAATTGGCTCCTGCTGATATTGACCTATGTGTGTGTTGCATTAATGTGATAGGAAACTGTAAACTCCATTGGGATAAGGATTGATGTAAATGATGCATAATCTCAGTAAAGTGGTTGCATGTTGGCAGTTATAAATAAAGTATAATAACTAATCATATTCTCCATCTGCCACTGTCCAGACCCAAAGTGCAAGCCTCCCTTTGCATATTGAGAAGCATATTGTATAAACTTCTTGTTTACAATGCCTTGAGCTTACTCAGCTGATACCAAGCAGACAGAATGATTTATAAAAAGCACAGAGGTAGGTAGAAAGCTGCATCTTATCTCTTTAGGCCAGGCAGAAGATAGACAGGCATAGACCTAGCTTGGGGGAAATACAGTATCAAAAACCCTTGTAAGATCTTGTGAATAGGACCCTTTAAACCTATTCTTTGTCTTTAAACACTTGTTTAAGTTATTGAAAGATTCCTGTTTGTTATAAATTATTGTGAAGCTCTGTGTGTAATTTGTCATATAAATATATGATGGTAAAAAAAGCACATTGGTATGCAATAGTATAATATTTCATATTTCATAGTATACATAGTTTCAAACACAACATGTATATTAGCATTCATTGCACAATTTGTAATTAAACATGCATAAAACTACTACTGGGCCCATTTATTAACCCAAGTGCAAAAATGCAGGTATTTCAAACACTATTCACAAGGTAGTTGCATCAATACACTGAACTGTATACTTTCACCCTGCATTAAAACACCATTTAATGATGCTTCACTGAATAAGGTACAAGGTGCAAAGTACAGGGTGCATGGACTCCTGCAATGTCTGGAATTAATACCAGCTTGAGAAGATTTGACTTCCTGTTCCCCAATGCAATGCAACTGACTTGCACATAGTAAAACCCACACTATCACTGCACTTCCATTCCAGAATTACTCAAAACCCATGTATGCAGTTTGCATGCTATTTACCAACTATCACGTTAATTTCATACTATTTTGCTAGCAAACAAATCCCAACTACTTCACCAAAATTCTGGGGAAATAGCTTTTGAAATGACATACTATCTCCAGACTAGTTGTACCAGTATGGGCTCCATTGTTGCACCCTTTTTTTCAAAACTGTTCATGGCCAAATTTCCACATTTCCACAACATGTGGAACACATCAATGCATTACCCACCACAATAAGTTCACTGCACATATTAGTGATACCAACCTCTCCAACATTAAGAGGCAGACTTAATGTTGGAGAGGTGTAAAAAACAGCAGAATAATTTACCACATATAGCCAGGCATCGGCGTGTAAAGAACTGGGTAAAAATGTTGTAAATATTTTACATGCTTTTTATTTGAGCAACTTCTGCTGGATCTTTTAGGTCCTGTCACTAGAGATAATGTACTAACAGACAAATTCTAACTGATAAAAAAGTACATTAATTAAAAGAAAACATTTATTAACAGTTTTTTTCACACATTGTATATACATAATAATACTATTTGATCCCAGAATATGAGCTTAGCTAACAGGACCCTGGTTAGCCAATGAGGTGCTCACATCTTTTATGGTGTGTTTGCTGATCTCATCACCGGTGTCGCACATTTCTTTCTCACCACTCTGTGTTTATTTTGCCACTGTTTGTTTATTCACTTTGAGATAAGCTTGAGTACAGGCCAAAACGTCAATCTTTACAATAAAGAATTTCAAGATGTTTCACACTAAGCTCTGAGTCTTAGGTGCCAATTTACTAAAATTCTAATTTCCTTTTTTTAGAGGTTTTATATTTTTTAGAGCATATTTTTTCAGTTTGTACTTTTTACAATTGTTTTAAGAGAAATAAAGTTTAATCGGGTTAAAACTAAGCTCTACTACCAATAAAATTCCTTTAATAAATGAGTTCTCCAAGTGTGTGTGTGTATATATTTATGTATGTGTATATATATATATATATATATATATATATATATATATATATATATATATATATATATATATATATATATATATATATATATATATATATATATATATATATATATATATACACACCAATAGTTTCCAAACCAGCACTTCCTTTAGTGGACAAATTTAATTTTTATTGTTATATAGTATCTGCTTCCAACGTTTTGGTCCCCATTGGAAGCAGATACTATGTAACAATAAAAATTAAATTTTTTCACTAAAGGGAGTGCTGGTTTGGAAACTATTGGTGTATGCAAAATTACCATGCACCCCTCTCTTTATCTAAATTGCCTTGGAGTGCGGATACTCATTGGAGAATTATATATATATATATATATATATTCATATATATATATATATATATATATATATATATATATATATATATATATATATATATATATATATATATATATATATATATATATATATATATATATATATATATATATATATATATATATATATAATAGTGTCAGCAGAATCAGGTGAACAGGCTGTTTTACTGGGTTAAAGTCCATTTACTATACACATTCAGATTTCCAGAGCAAACTGTTACATAAACAAAACAAAACCCTTGTGACACTTGGGCTCTAACTAATACACAGGGTATTTTCCCTCTCCAACACCGGTCACCTACTGGGGACTCAAAAAAATATAGTTCCACAGAGGCTGTATAGTCCTTTTCTTTAGGAACAAAAAGCACTCCATGCTGTTCCACACAGAAGGCAGATCCCTCTCTCAGCTCATAGCTCTCACTCTGAGACACTCTCTCTCTGGGCAGTTTGCAGATCTAGACTGCTAATTATTCCCTTGGTGAGTATTCCTAGGGGAATTAACCCACTGTACATATGGGAGCAAGAGATGAATCAAGGGGAAATGTAGCTCTCATCAAACATCTCCAGTTACTGGAGTTATCTGGCAGGTACAATGGATATATTTGAGAACAAGTGAATCTTTAGAATATGCATAGCTCCAGCTTAACCCATGACGGTGCTGATACAGCTTTTGCCTTTAATGCATTTGATTTGATTTTGAAATGTAACACTATAGGGGCACGCCTCTGTTCTTATTGTTATTGATTCTGCAACTGATCTGATTTTGAGTTCAGAGACAGGAAGGGATTTGTCATGGAGTTTTTTCTTTCCGTAATTGCTTCCTCTGAATCATCATGAAGATAAATGGAAATTGTAAGGAAGACTTGATCTTGGTCTAAAACCTATTGCAATGTAGAGATACCTATTTCCAAAGATGTAGAGGCCAGGTACTAGCGGAAAGCCCTGACTTCAACACAATGTGTTGCACCAAATAAATGAACTAGGTTGGACTTTACAATACAAAAGGAGCAGAAAAGTCAAAGGTCGGCATGGAAACCATACTGATGTGTCCCCTGAATTTAATTACTCCAAAAATACATATTTACATAGTCTTTAGCACTGAGCACTTGTCAGTTATCTGACTGAGAACCTGAAGGTTATGATTAGTGATCAGTTCTGCACCTTAAATATGTGCCAGCCGACAGAGAAACATGGCAGATTGCTAAGCCTTCAAATGTCTGTTTGCTCAAAATCATAGCATAATAATGCAGTTAAACACGTACACAAACATTCTGTTCAGTGGGCGGATGTGCTATTTTTCACCCAAAATCTATCACAGCTGTCAAAAAGATCTGTTATGAAATGGGCTAGTTTAAGCAGAGGAACAGGTAATCATCAGCTCAAACTTCACACTTCAGTTAATGTTTCCCGCAGAAGATCTTGTCAGGGCTTGAAGCGTTCAGAAGCAGCAGTCAGTATGACATCACGTGTTCTATAACTTATCTGATTACTATGAACCCCAGGAAGTATAATTGTATGCCAATACAGGAATGGTTATTTTGAGGGAGGGAGCTGAGCAGAATTATTCATATGATAGAACTCCAACCACAAGGATGAAGCAGTTGCACCGAGTGCAGAATCCATTGCCACCTTCATCTGAGGGTTTCTGTACCCTGGGAAACTTGTGTTAAAGACAAAATAAAGATACATCCCATACGACATCTACATCTCCCTTTATACCATCAGCCATCAGCCTCTCTCTTTGTTCATCTTTAAAGTGTCAAAGTACCAAGGCAGAGGAGCACATGGTGGTGCAGTTGTGTATGGTACAGATGTTTCAGTGTTGAAAAAGGCACATTCAGATCAGGAATAGCATCAGTAAATTATGGGTACATTGTCAAATAGATGTTGCGAAGGCCTTCAATACATTGGGAATTGTTTAGCAGTCCAAAGCAAGTTATTTAACCACTTTGGACTGCAAAGTGGATACACCCTGTTCTCCAGAAAGCTCCAAATTATGGGAAGGCCATCTCCCATAGACTCAATTTTATCCAAATAACTCACATTTTTAATAATGATTTTCTTTTTTTCTGTAATAATAAAAAAGTACCTTGAACTTGATCCAAACTAAGATATAATTAATCCTTATTGGAAGCAAAACCAGCCTATTGGATTTATCTAAAGGGCATGTAAAGTCTAAAATAGAATAAGGCTAGAAATGCTGTATTTTGTATACTAAATATAAACATGAATTTACTGCACCACAAGCCTAATCAAACAAATAATTTATGCTTTCAAATTTGGCTACAGGGGGTCACCATCTTGTATCTTTGTTAAACATCTTTGCAAGACTAAAGCTGGCCATAGATGCAAAGATCCGATCTTACGAATCATCGTGCGATCGGACTTTCCCATCTCCCGACCCGCCACTAACCATTCAGATCAAAGTCTTACCAGTCAGATTAGTTAAAGAACAGATCAGCAATGTTCTGCCCCTGACAGCAATCGTACGATATCTATGTCCAACCAAAGCTGGTGACAGTCTCCCACTGAAAATCGTACGATCGGCAATACACGCAGAGATATTATCGGCAGCCGTCAGAAATTTTCTAACCTGTCCGATCGACCAAACGACCGATCTCCGCCGGACGAAAAATGTCGGGACTCTCCACACACGGTCCGAATATCGTACGAATCCTTGATCTTTGCATCTATGGCCAGCTTAAGACTGTGCACATGCTCAGTGTGGTCTGGGCTGCTCAGGGATCATCATAAACAAAGCTGCTTGAGTTCTGCATGGCTGTGATGTAAGGCGGGGGCTCCCCCTGCTGTTCATAAGTATGATTGTTTCCCTGCTCAGCAGTTAGGGACCATCTGACAATTCCTATCCACAGCAGTAAATGAAGGGAGAATTTCACTGCATACAGTCAGGTTTCTTATAAAAAACGGTACATATTTTTTTTATTAAAGTATATTGGAGATAGGTTTCTTTTTCATTAAAGAAAGTAAAAATGGGATTTTATTTTTTCACCTTTAGATGCCCTTTTTAAATAGATTTAAGATTTAAAGATCCAAATTACAGAAAGATAACAGATCCCATACCTGTATATCTGCAAATTCTTTTTGGTCTTGGTACTACAAGGCATCTGTGGTTGACATTATGTTAATGCAAAACAATAATCCTTCACTCATGTTCTCACCCCATACCAGCAATGCACTGACAATTACTTGGGAAGCATCTTCTTCTTTATGATTGGCTTGATTGCTCCAAATTGCTATAAATGATTTTTAGTCTCAGCATAGTGCTCCATAGGTACTTATCTTTCCCTTTAAATTGAAGGTGCCCATCACCAAGGCCATGAATCAGTTGCTGGATACAATTCACCAGGTCTAGTCTGATTTCTTTGTTTTCATCTCGTGATCCATAGAAACTTGCTTCATCTCCCTGGCCCTCAGGCTCCCAAGATTTGATTATAATGTACTGGGACACGCTGTGTCTGAAAATATCACAGTCCTCTGCAAAACTCTCAGCCTTTTGAAGATGATGTCAGTAATTTAGGCAAGAGTATAATCGCTTTATAACAAAAGAACAATCTATCAGAGATACAGTATATAAGCCACACATACATACTGTGTAGCAAAGGGCACAGTTGGAGGAAAAATTGTGAGTTGGAGTAGAACAGACACAGCTAACAGTTATACCATAGCTCAATGGCAAATGGAGGTGATCAGTTTAGGAAAAGCAGCCATTTTGGGGTAGGGAAAGTGAAGTTTTCAAAACCCCAGGTACATTTGTCTTGCGTTTGGTCATTCCCAAAGGAATGGTGGCATCTGACTGATCAGAGAAGCACTAGAATGTAAAAATTAAACTCACAGAAATCTTCTCCATTAACAATCTTTGGTTCTTTTTGTTCCCAATTCTCACAGCCTTTTTATTTTCCTATCCTTATGAACCGTTCTGGCCCAGACAGTCGTATCCCTGGTCACCTCCACTTATGCATAAGAGCACATAACATGAAATACAATAGAACCCCGTTTTTACGTTTCTCAAAGGACAGAGCAAAACAAACATAAAATCCGGGAAAAAATCAGTGTAGGAGTGCGAGACTGCAAATAAATGGCAAATAATCCGGGATAACCTTAATTGGGGGCACAAAAAATCGGGATTCTACCGTACATATTCAAAGCAAAGTCTGTATCATAAATCCTATAAAATAGAGCTACACTTATTCTTTGTTGCAGATTCAAAGCGTACAACCAAAATTCATAGGATTTAAAGGGGTTGTTCACCTATAAATTTACTTTTAGTATGATGTAGAGAGTGATATTCTGTAACAATTTACAATTGGTTTTCACTTCTTATTATTTTTTGTTTTTTTGAGTTATTTAGCTTTTTTGCAGTTTCAGTAATATGGTTGCTAGGTTCCAAATTACCCTTGCATTGATTTGAATGAGAGACTGGAGTCTGAATAGAAAGAGGAGTAATACAATTTAGAATTGTAGCCTTACAGAACGCTTGTTTTTTGATGGGGTCAGTGACCCCCATTTGAAAGCTGGTAAGACTCAGAAGAAGCAGGCAAATAGACTGTCAAGCTGAGGTTGTTTTCTCTGGAAAAAAAAAACACTTGAGAGGGGACATGATTACACGTTACAAGTACATTAGAGGACATTATAGACAAATAGCAGGGGACCTTTTTACCCATAAAGTGGATCACCGTACCAGAGGCCACCCCTTTAGACTAGAAGAAAAGAACTTTCATTTGAAGCAACGTAGGGGGTTCTTCACAGTCAGGACAGTGAGGTTGTGGAATGTACTGCCGGGTGATGTTGTGATGGCTGATTCAGTTAATGCCTTTAAGAATGGCTTGGATGATTTATTGGACAGACATAATATCAAAGGCTATTGTGATACTAAACTTATAGTTAGTATAGATATGGGTATATAGAATTTATGTGAAGGCATGGAGGGGTGTGTGTGTGTGGATGGTGGGTTTTCATTTGGAGGGGTTGAACTTGATGGACTTTGTCTTTTTTCAACTCAATTTAACTATTAATAATAGTAATTAAAAACTATAAAAAAGAAATGAAGTTGCTTAGAATTAGACATTCTATAACATACTAGGGGGCACATTTACTTAGCTCGAGTGAAGGATTAGAATAAAAAATACTTTGAATTTCGAAGTATTTTTTTGGCTACTTCGACCATCGAATTAGCTACTTTGACCTTCGACTACGACTTTGACTACAAATCGAACGATTCGAACTAAAAATCGTTAGAATATTCGATCATTCGAAGTACTGTCTCTTTAAAAACAACTTCGACCACCTACTTCTCCACCTAAAACCTACCGAGCACCAATGTAAGCCTATGGGGAAGGTCCCCATAGGCTTTCCTACCAATTTAGGATCGAACGAAAATCGTTAGATCGATGGATTAAAATCCTTAGGATTTAATTGTTTGATCGAACGATTTTTCCTTTGATCGCAGGAATTGTGGTAAATCCTTTGACTTCGATATTCGAAGTCGAATGATTTTACTTCGACGGTCAAATATCGAGGGTTAATTGACCCTCGAAATTCAACCCATAGTAAATGTGCCCCATAAAGTTAATTTAAAGGTGAACCACCTTTAAGTACCAGCCATAATGTTGCTCTCTGGTTGAGGATCTGCAATAAATAAAAATATGTAAATAATTTGGCCCCGCACTTCGTTTTGACCCAAGCCCTTTCCTACTAAAGACAACTGTGGAATTGAAGGTTTCAGGGGAGTGAAATCATCACTGGTGATAACTCTATCTTTGTAAGTGAAAAGCAACAGTGGGTGCATTTACTCCCTATGCAGCGCCATTTCTTGTATAAGAATAAATAATTAAGAAATATGTGGCATGGTGCTCGCAGATAGGCAGAAAAATATGCCGACTGTGCGCATTCCCAAGCTGGGATTTTATTGCTGAAGCCTGAGATGCAGATACACAGCCAGTTACTAGATTTAACGCTTTCAGGGAAAATAACAGCACTCTAATCACCGAGCTTGAAAACAAAGCTGCATTGTAAATATTTGTTAACGGGAACAAGAAACAGTATGACAGCCATTTCCCAGTATATTAAAATGCTTATTTTTTTAGCACTAAATGAATGTTTGGATAGACAGAGATTTGGTCCACTATAAATTGCCCATGCCTCAGGGACTGGCTCCCATAGATGATGCAATAATATCATTGATTGCTTATATTTCCCCACAGCCTCACGTTGGAAGCTGCAAATGTTAACAAGGATTAGGAAACTACTACCAGGCAGCCCATATGTTTGTATGATCAAATCCAAAGGCAAACTTGTTTGCATAGATACACAATTAGGCAGTGACGAGGCTGCAGTTGCAAGAAGTAGTGGGAAAAAACGCAATGAACTGCAGGTAACCAGGACATGGGAATATCATGCTAGCTACACCCTCTAAGAATGTGTCCTGTATTAGTCTTATTTATGCCAGAAAATGAGGCCCATGTCTTTGGAGCAGTGTTCTAGGGGAAATTTCTACTTGTAGCATCCAAGTTTTTATCTGCTGGGTTTAAATGGGCTTAAGGAAATATTAATTCAAAGATCATAAATGATATACGGGTATGGGATCCGCTATCCAGAAATCCATTATTGGGAAAGCTGAGAATAACAGGAAGGCCATCTCCCATTTTATCCAAATAATCCAAATTAAAATAATATTACAGTAAAACAGTACCTTGTACATGATCCAAACTAAGATATAATTAATCCATATTGGAAGCAAAACCAGCCTATTTATTTACAGCTAGACAAAATCCTTAAACACCATTGGAGTGAGGCCCCTTGTTTTGTTATACTAGGGCAGTGATCCCCAATCAGTAGCTCGCGAGCAACATGGTTCTCTCCGACCCCGTGGATGTTGCTCTCTGTGTCCTCAAAGCAGGTGATTATTTTTGAATTTCTGGCTTGGAGGCAAGTTTTAATTGCATAAAGACTATGTATAGTGCCAAGTAGAGCCTCCTGTAGGCTTCAAGTCCACATAGGGGCTACCAAATAGCCAATCACAGCACTTATTTGGCACCCCATGGGACTTTTACATGATTGTGTTGCTCCCCAACTCTTTTTACATTTGCATGTGGCTCAGGGGTAAAAAAGGTTGGGAACCCCTGTACTAGGGGATGGATATTAAGGGATAATTTGTGCTCATGAATAGAGATAAAAGTCTCCAGCTATGGCTCCAGAGCCAATGTAAAACGGGCACATTCCCCTGCTTGGGATGTGTATGTTGTTCCTTCCTCTGTAATTAAAGGGGACATAGTACACCATCCTTAAACTGAATTCCTATGCAACCTGTAAGACTCCAGGGGTAGTTTACTTATTGAAATGTCCCTGTGGGTCCCATGAAGCACATAAAGGAACATAAATCTGATATTCACAATTTTAAACTTTGGACTCAAACAGAGGTTTCACGCCACTTTAATGTAGAAAAACATAACCAGGCACATTGAAGGGGCAAGTATTGGAAGGTCACAAAGAGGTGGCGATGTGACTAGGTTACTGTTACACCAGGATTGAAAAGACTTAATAGTTTAAATCCCAAAGGCCTGAGTGGCTAAGTAGTTTTCTATGAATGCTGTTAAGTACTTTGAGCCCTGTATATTTTTGCTTTCTAACCCTCTCACTCCTTTTCTCTCCAGATAGTATGGCTGCTTTAGAATATTGAAAATTACCCTGAATTGAAATACCTTGAAACAGAAGCACATATATACATATATATATATATATACACACACATGTTTATGTCATCAAATAAATATAAATACATCATTCAATCTCATCCTGATGTTTTGTGTGTTTTATGAAACAATTAGGGGCACATTTACTAAGGGTCGATATCGAGGGTTAATTAACCCTCGATATTCGACCCTCGAAGTAAATTCCTTCGACTTCGAATATCGAAGTCAAAGGATTTACTGCAAATGCTTAGATCGAACGATTCTAAGGATTTTAATCCATCAATCGAAGGATTTTCCTTCGATCAAAAAAAGCTTAGAAACCTTATGGGGAAGGTCCGCATAGGCTAACATTGATGCTTGGTAGGTTTAAAGTGGCGAAGTAGCTAGTCGAAGTTTTTTTAAAGAGACAGTACTTCGACTATTGAATGGTCGAATAGTCGAACGATTTCTTAGTTTGAATCGTTCGATTCGAAGTCGAAGTTGTAGTCGAAGGTCGAAGTAGTCTATTTGATGGTCGAAGTACCCAAAAAAACATTGAAATTCAAAGTTTTTTTCATTCTAATCCTTCACTCGAGCATATATACATTGCTAAATCATTATTCATCATTATTTCTTTATCAACATTTATCATCTTGGCTTGCCATGTGTGCCCCTTCATTTGTCAACCCATTTCATTCTCATGTCAATGTCTACATCCAGCTCCCTGTCCTCAAGGTCCTATTAAAGGGGTGGTTGACCTTTAAAGGAGAAGGAAAGGTAAAAACGAAATAAGCCTTATCAGAAAGGTCCATCTAAATATACCAGTAAACCCCCAAAGTAATTCTGCTCTGAGTCCCCTGTCAAAAGAAACACTGCATTTCTTTCCTTCTATTGTGTACTCATGGGCTTCTGTATCAGACTTCCTGCCTTCAGCTTAAACCTCATTGCCCTGGGCAAGAGCATGCTCAGTTTGCTCCTCTTCCCCCCCCTTCTCTACTGTAATCTGAGCCCAGAGCAGGGAGAGACTCAGGCAGGAAGTGATGTCACACCACATTAATACTGCAGCTCATATCCTACAAAAACAGAGAGCTTCTAGAGCTTTTTACTCAGGTATGGTAAAACATTCTACAGTATAAATATAGCATTCTAAC
Source organism: Xenopus laevis (assembly GCF_017654675.1). Classification (NCBI taxonomy): domain Eukaryota; kingdom Metazoa; phylum Chordata; class Amphibia; order Anura; family Pipidae; genus Xenopus; species Xenopus laevis. Next base: position 127,654,620 of record NC_054375.1, on the reverse strand, counting down.
TTGCACTATTGCAGCTAATCTATTGCCAATAAAATGCCTCCGTAGCTTTCCTTCTCCTTTAAGTTAACTTTTGGTATAATAAAGAATGGCCAATTCTAGACAACTTTTCAAATGTTTTTTATTATTTCTCTTTGTATAATTCTTTAATTATTTGCTTTCTTCTTCTGACTCTATCCATCTCATCTTTCAAAAGGGGGGTCACTGACCCCATCTAAAAAGCAAATGCTCTGTAAGGCAACACATTTATTGTTACTGGTACTTTTTATTAGTCATGTAGTAAATTGTAAAGAACTGGTACTTATTCCTCCGTGATTTGATTTAAGTATCGCCGCACCTTGCTTCCATCCAAAGCCAGTAATAGTGGTTCAAAGGTAATAGGTGTCGATACAAAACAGCGCAGAGGTTCTGCTGCAAAAGTGCCTTTATTAACACGACATGTTTCGAGCACCAAGGCTCCATATACACTTGATAAAGAGCCTTGGTGCTCGAAACATGTCGTGTTAATAAAGGCACTTTTGCAGCAGAACCTCTGCGCTGTTTTGTATCGACACCTATTACTTTTGAACCATTTTTATTAGTCATCTTTCTATTCAGACACTCTCCTATTCATATTCCAGTCTCTTATTCAATCAATGAATGGTTGCTAGGGTAATTTGGACCCTAGCAACCAGATTGCAGATATTGCAAACTGGAGAGCTGCTGAATAAAAAGCTAAATAACTAAAAAACCACACATTATAAAAAATGAAAACCAATTTCAAATTGTCTCAGAAAATCCCTATCTATCTATCTATCTATCTATCTATCTATCTATCATCTATCTATCTATCTATCTATCTATCTATCTATCTATCTATCTATCTATCTATCATCTATCTATCTATCTATCTATCTATCTATTATCTATCTATCTATCTATCTATCTATCTATCTATCTATCTATCTATCTATCTATCTATCTATCTATCTATCTAGCTATCTAGCTATCTAGCTATCTAGCTATCTAGCTATTTATATATCTAGTTATCTATCCAGCATGTCTCTCTAACCCATTATCTGTTACCTTTTTGGCATCCTACTGCATACTATAATGATTAATAATTTAAGAATAAACATCTATCAGTTCCCTTCCCCATGATATATTCATTAACTAGTTGGCAACAAGTACATTTGTTTCATATGTGGCTCTGCTCTGTTCCAAACATCCCTGCTGTTATGTTGTGTGCATTGGTCTCTCTTTATCATTCTGCCATCAATCATACAATGAATGTTACTTTGATATCAGGCCTTTATGGTTGTTATATCGGCCCATGGCTGTCCAAAACTGTCATCTATGATTCTTTAAAATTCCTTGAAATGCACCCCTTCCTACAACCTCTCTATGGAATCTGATTTAATAACAAACATACCATTGGATCAAAAAGAATCCACCCCAAGCTATTCAACCTTGTGACAGTTTGCTGCCTTGCCAATTATAAGTCACTGCTTGCTAACATTAAAAAAAAAAAAAATATCAACATTTTAGCAGAGTGTACAAATAATTTTCTAGCAAGGGCACAAACGGAAGAAAGATGAACTCTCATTAGAAAATCAGCATCCATGGAACCAACAATTTGCATCACAAAATGACAGGTGTGCTGTTACTATTTCACTCTTCTGTATCTCTTCATAAAGGTAGAAATTACAACTAGCGATGGGCGAATAAATTCTACAGACACAAATTCGCTGCGAATTTCGACGTTTCAGCCAGCGCAATCAAATTAATTCACAAAACTGTGGTGACAATTTTCCGGCAAAAAAATCTTTTGCGGCCAAAAAAAAAAATTGATGCGTGCGCATCAAAATTGTTGCGCATCAAAATTGTTTGGACGCCCATTGACTGTAATGCATTTGGACCAAATAGTTGCGCGTATAAAAATTGTCACTTGCGTTAAAATTTAAGCACGTCGAAATAATTTTGACGCCCATTGACTTCAATGTGTTTCACAATTTTTTCTCTGTTTCACAAATTTTGCGGTACAGATTTGCCCATCACTATTTACAACCCCTGCCTGCACCAGAACCCACCATCCTGCATGCTTGCTAGCACTAGCCATGACTCCTTCTCCAAGGCCAGAGCTACAGGGAGCTCCTATCCTTCACCTAAATGACTAGGAAAAAGGTATGCGCAGGGGATTTAAGGCAGGGGGGCTAAGATTTCTTTGTGACTGGGGCCTACTCTGGTTAAGCTAGAAAACAGTAAGTCAATTTTACAGGAATAATAAATGTACATTGTTATGTTCACTGACATCTAAAGTTATTTGGTGTCCAGCCAACACCTTCCTCTGTGAATTTTTTTTTTTTTTGGACAAAAAAAGTTGCCACATGAAATAAATCACACTGACTTTAATGCATTTAGATTGAGAAAAATTGTTGCACACATGTAATAAACCATTGAATTCAATGCGTTTCAAGAATTTTGCACTCATCATAAATAGGTATCAAAACTCTTACATATGAATGGAAACAAATCCTACCAGCGATATTCTAACATAGCAGACCAGTAAAGGTTAAAGGCTGCTTAAAGGGATTCTGTAACGATTTTTATGCTGTAGTTTTTATTTCTAAATTACACTGTTTACACTGATAATAATTCACTCTACAATATAAATTTTCATTCCTGAACCAGCAAATGTATTTTTTAAATTTATAATATTGGTGTGTAGGCGCCATCTCAGGTCCTTTTGCCTGGTCATGTGATTTCAGAAAGAGCCAGCACTGGAACTGCTTTCTGGCAGGCTGTTGCTTCCCCTACTCAATGTAACTGAATGTGTCGCAGTGGGACCTGGATTTTACTATTGAGTGCTGTTCTTAGATCTACCAGGCAGCTGTTATCTTGTGTTAGGGAGCTATTATCTGTTTACCTTCCCTGCTTGGGGGGAAAGGGAAGGGGTGATATCACTCCAACTTGCAGTACAGCAGTAAAGAGTGACTAAAGATTATCAGAGCACAAGTCACCTGACTGAGGGCGCCTGGGAAACTGACAATATATCTAGCCCCATGTCAGATTTCAAAATTACATATAAAAAAATCTGTTTGCTCTTTTGATAAATGGATTTTGGTGCAGAATTCTGCTGGAGCAGCACTATTACCTGGAAAAAAACATTTTTTCCGCAGTTGTCCACTAGTGATGGGCGAATTTATTCGCCAGGTGCGAATTTGCGTGAAAATTCACTGACTAAAGTTCGCCGGCTTTAATTTTGACCAATCTGACCAATCATGCTACATGTCAGGGAAGGGCAGTTGGGGGACTATGTACAACATTCCTTTGTTGCAGATGCAGTACAACTGCTATACTTTCTACTGCCTTGTAAAGCACAGGCTTTTCCTGCAAACATGTTCAAACAAAGAGTAATCGATAGAGACATGACCATAAACAGAAGCAGGGCACAGAACAGACAGATGACCATTATTTTCTGAAACCTTTAAAAATTAGCAATAGTTTGCAGGGGGTTGTGTGCTACCATGTGCAAACATTTTATTTGGTCTATTAATTCTTAGAAATCAATATGATATTAGTTATGAATATTCTGCGTGAACTCAACCAGCAAGAGTAACCTTTACCCATGGTCTATGTAAAATTAATTTAAACATTAAACAAACCCAATTGGCTGGTTTTGCTTCCAATAATGATTAATTATATCTTAGTTTGTATCAAGTACAATGTACCGATTTATTATTACAGAGAAAAAAATCTAAAATTTGAATTACTTGATTAAAATGGAGTCTACGGGAGATGGCCTTCCTGTAATTTGGAACTTTCTGGATAACGAGCTTCCGGATAACAGATGCTGTACCTGTACTATGCATCTGCCCATGTTGCCTAGCAATATAAAGTCATTTGAAAATGAGATTTGGAAGATGGAAGATGATGATGATTTCCTGCATGACTCTAATTATTAAAAACAGGGGTATGTGTTAAATTTATAACAAATATAATGTGTGGTACTGCACTCTCTAATTCATTGATTCGACTTACACAACCTCAAAAATTAAGGTGGTGCAGGAGATAAAAAATACGAAACTATAGAGGTTATCAAAAAAAGTATCTCCAAATTTGCACTCGGTATTCAGTCTATAATTATTTATTAATTAATTAATTTGTTCTCAAGGCTCCTGCTTCAAAATTCAAACCTCATACAGATTTACAAATAGATAATCTTTAATTCACACATACAAAAACACCTTTAGCAGTAAAATTTAAGATTTGATCAGTAATAACAAAATATTAATCAAATATCAACAATTGGAATTCATGGATAGTACATCAGTAGTATAAGCATGTTATTGACTTGATTGAGATAATTGTTGAATATCCCAAAAAAACGAAAAATGAAAAAAAGTGAAAAAAAGTCCAGCAAAAAGTTCAAATATCCTGTTAAAAGAATTTTCAAGGAGAATATTAATATCTTTACTTTTCCAGTATGTGGCTACAAAGTATCAGGTGCCTCCCCTGACTGCAAAAGATTTTTTTTGAAACCAAGTCCACTTGCAACAAAGTGTAACGACTTGCAACAGAGTGTAGCAGTAACTGCTGTTTGTTGAAGCAGTGTCCGATTTATTTCTTTAAAGTTCCCAATGAACCAAAAGGTGCAATGCCTGTAACCCTTTCGGGTAACCAGACACAAATGTTATTGCTGGTATACGTAACCGCGTTTTATTGCAGTGAAGATCACTCGGTAAATGGCACCACCAGCCGCGCCGTTTAAATGCTGCTATAGGCCACCTCAGGACAAAAGCAACACGCGTCGCATCTCACTTCCAATCCGTCCCGCAGGGCGTCCGCATGCCCACCGACAGAGCTCCTCCAAGCTACAATCGCTAGGGTTTGTGGTCGCTCCAGGCAGTCTCTCCTCAATTGCCGATTGGAGTCATCTGTGAGTACTTCAGAGGCGCTGGTTATGGGAAACATTAGCAGGGGAGGATCAACCTTCTCCTTGAAAAACTACACGCCAACGCGCGTTTCACCGTCTCAGGCTTCGTCAGGGCGTGATGATGTCAGCATGATAGAGCCTTTTAAAGCCCTGTATGGCGAAATACGTCATGCTGTCATGACAACTGATTTACATATTTTTTGGGTGTTCTTTTTGTGCTCATCAGTTAACTCTATAATTTACATTCCAAGTTATCGTGGTTAATGACCCCTGTATGCGGTTGATTACATCAAATACAAACATGTCACAAAACATTTAGCAATTTATTTTATATAGAAATATTCTTGGATCATGCGTCTAGTTAGATTCTCAATATGAAAGATTCACTTATGGTTTACAGTATCTACAGAAATACTCCAAATTTTATGTCTTCATTTAAACCGTGAGGCCACTTCGTGCCAAGCTCATAAATCCATCTGAGCTCTTTTCTTAATAGGACTTTATCAATGTCCCCACCTCTGATACCCAGTGTCACATGTTCTATACCGAACATTTTTAGATTTTTCGTATCTCCATTGTGAAATGCATTAATGTGCTTAGCGACTGCACTTTTATGTGAATTGCGTCTAATATCTCCCAAGTGTTCAAGCAGTCTTGTTCCTAACGACCTTTTTGTTTTGCCTACATATCTTAATGGGCAGTCACATTCTATAACGTAAATAACTGCACTTGTTTGACAGTTGATAAAACTAAAAATTGTATAATTTTTATTTTGTTGTAAATGTGTGAATCTTGAACATTGGTGTATAGATTTGCAGCATTTACAATGCCCACATCGATACATCCCTTTTTCCCGTCTCGGTAACCATGTACCTACACTGTCTGGGGTAGGGTTTACGAAGTGACTGTTGGTTAGCTTATCCCTAAGTGAGGGAGCTCTCCTTGCTGTCATTCTTGGAAAGGGGCCTACTGCATCTTGAATGTCTGGATCTACTGTAAGTAGATCCCAGTTGTTTTTGAGTATTTTTTGGATATCTTTCCATTGGTTATTAAATTCTGTGATGAACCTTATCACCTGTTTTCCCTCATTTCTCTTAGGTTTATATATTAAATCTGAGCGAGATTTTTCTTTAGCTCCTTTATAGCCTTTGTTAATGGAGTTACTGTCATAGCCTCGATTCTTAAGTCTTTGGGCTAGGTCCATCGCTTGATTTTCAAAATCATCATCGTATGTGCAGTTTCTTCGTATACGAAGAAACTGTCCAATTGGAATACCTCTTATCAAAGACTCAGGATGGTGGCTTTCAGCACGTAATAATGTATTTGTAGCCGTAGATTTTCGTTATGTCTTTGTGCAGAGAAGGCCTTCTCTTTTAAAGATTAAAAGGTCTAAGAAAGATATTTCTTGATTATGATAGGTTAAGGTTAATTTAATGTTCTTATTATTAGTATTTAACTCCTCCACAAAGTTAGATAGCAAGGATGCTTCACCATCCCACAATAACAGTATGTCATCCACATACCTTATCCATAGGAGCACGTGCGTCCCGGCCCACTTTTCCATCACCATCTGGACGTCTGTGTCCTCCCAACGTCCCAAGTGTAGACATGCGTAGGTCGGGGCGCACGTTGCTCCCATCGCGATCCCTCGAATTTGCCTATAGAACCTGTTATTAAAGAAAAAGATATTATTATTAAGAATGAAATCTAAGCTTTGTAAAACAAAATTTGTGTGTTGTTGATATTTTGTTCCTCTACTGTTAAGATAGTCATCGCATGCTTTTAGTCCAATATTGTGGGGAATTGAAGAGTAAAGGCTCTCAACATCTAACGTGACTAACAGTGTGTGTGAGGAAATCGGTAATTGATCAATTTTTTTAACTACATCTGTTGTATCCATAACGTAAGAAGATAGAGTAGGGAGAAAGATCCGAAGACTTTCATCAACAAATTTACTTAAAGGTTCTGTTATGCTCCCTATGCCTGAGACAATTGGGCGTCCAGGGGGATTTTCAAGATTTTTATGGATTTTAGGGATCACATAGAAGGTTGGAGTGACTGGATCCTGGACTTGGAGAAAATTAAGTTCTTTTTTTAATATAATTCCAGTATCTTTTGCTTCCAATAAAATGCTATCTAGACGTTTTTTAACCCGCATTTTAGGGTCACTCTGAAGCAACTCATACTGTTGCTTATCACTTAGCTGTCTATTTACTTCTTGTTTGTATTTCTTTTCATCCATAAGTACCACATTTCCTCCCTTGTCGGCTATTTTTATAATTAGATCTTTTTCTTACTAAGTTCTAATAGCGCTTCACGTTCATGTTTTGTAAGATTGTCTAAGCCAATCGACTGTTCAGGGAGCGACAAAATTTCTTTCTCTACCCTATTTACGAACGCACTGATATTAGGTACTTGAGTAAGACTGGGCATAAATGTGGATTTCTTTTTTAATGAGGAAAATCCTATTTGATCATTATGACCTAAATCTTCAACTGAACTTGATTCACTTAAGAGTGACTCCAAAATGTCTATTCCTACTTTGTCATTCGTGGTTAGGGTTACATGCTCGGGTACATTTTTATACATCTTTTTTAAATTTAAACGACGGGCAAATAGATGTAAATCCTTTATTACAGTGAACCTGTCCAACTTCTTTTTAGGACAGAAACTAAGTCCTTTTCTAAGTAGGGAAATGTGTGAGTTTTTTAAATCGAAGTCTGACAGGTTTACTATCTGAAGTTCTTCTATTACATCTTTTTCTTGAACCTTCTCTTTGGTGAATACCCCCATTTCGACCGATCTCTCAGTTGTATATGCCCCTCTCTTTCTTTTCGCTCTTCTTGTTGGTCTCTTTCCCCGTTTTTTGACTGTAATTTCCTTCCTTGTCTGCCTTCACTGTATTCTTGTTCATTGTCACTGGGATTAAACTGATTTTCGTGTGTGACATATACTTGGCCTTTTTTATAGTCTTCTGTATCTCTTAGAAACTTTTTCTTTTTCCTAATTTTTATTTCTTGTTGTATTTTCATGAGTTCACTTTTAATTTTGTCATTTAGGGCACTGAATTGGTTATCTTCCTTATTTTCTTCTAACTTACTTCTCTCCTCTTCGACCTGTTTATTAATCTGAGTTATATTTTTAGTATTTTCAACGATCATTAGTTGCATCAGTTTTGGGGAACAGTCTGAAAGAATCGAATTCCATTTGTCTAAAAATTCTTGCCCTCCACTTTTTTTCAAATTGAAGCTTGGACTCTTTTTTAGACGCAGCCCTCTTGGGACCATTTTTGCTTTTACATAATTCTCCAGACTTGAAATTTCCCATCTTAAACGCATTTGTTGTATCAGCGTTTTTTTATAAACCTTAAACTCCGCAACCAATGAGCGTATTTCAGTATCTGAATACGCCTCACTCTCAGAAACATTGTCAAATACTTCGTTAATATCTGATTCCCACTCAGAGTCGTTGAATAGGAACGCCATTATGATCCAAGATTATTCTATATAATGTTTTGAACCAGGAAGCCGTGAGAATTAGTTTTATTAGTGGTGCTGAGTACCAGAAAAGAAGAGAAGAAACGTTGATTTATAACAAATATAATGTGTGGTACTGCACTCTCTAATTCATTGATTCAACTTACACAACCTCAAAAATTAAGGTGGTGCAGGAGATAAAAAATACGAAACTATAGAGGTTATCAAAAAAAGTATCTCCAAATTTGCACTCGGTATTCAGTCTATAATTATTTATTAATTAATTAATTTGTTCTCAAGGCTCCTGCTTCAAAATTCAAACCTCATACAGATTTACAAATAGATAATCTTTAATTCACACATACAAAAACACCTTTAGCAGTAAAATTTAAGATTTGATCAGTAATAACAAAATATTAATCAAATATCAACAATTGGAATTCATGGATAGTACATCAGTAGTATAAGCATGTTATTGACTTGATTGAGATAATTGTTGAATATCCCAAAAAAACGAAAAATGAAAAAAAGTGAAATGTGTTAAATTTAAATGCTAAGAAGTATCTGAAAGGTGCCCAGTAGATTGTGTTTCTTCATTCCCCGCAATAAGGTGACTAAACGCACAGATTGCTTGAGTCAGTAAAATGTGAATGGTAGTGACGCATCCAAGTAGAAAAACCTATTGTATCTGAAAGAACTTGAACCTACATAGATCATTACAGTGACAAGCTGCAAGATCATAATCATCGCCTTTGCATCGTAATTGAGTAATGATAACTTTTGCAATGTATAATTTATATGCGATAAACCAATTTGCCTTCCAAATGCAAAGATATTGTTTTGATTTTCGATGCCTTTGTTTGTTTTGTTTTTTTCTTTCTATTCTTATTCCTTTCTTTTATTTTTCTTTCTCGCCATTTCAGTGTTACCATCTGAACACCCACATCCTGCGCATCCATGTGTGCTGGGCAGATGGAATCCTGGAGAAAACAGACATTTAAAATGTATTTAAGAGGAGAGAAAATAAACAATTGCTGGAAGCGAAAGACCTGGGGGTGTGCATTACGAGTGGGAACAAGGGGTCAGAACAAGGAGCTGGCAGGACATAGCCAATATACATTTACAATGCTAAGATAAATACACATGAATAAATATTATTTGTGGGGAAAAAAGCAGAATCCTGGAATGTGTAACTGGTTTTTGTAATTAACGGCTCTGAGAGAGAGAATTCTAAACAATAAAGGCTGGTACAAGAAGTGGGGATCCTAGATTAAAAATAATGAAGCCAAGCCCTCTGTTCTCCTGCCTGTCCCAACTACCCCCAGTAGGAGCCACCTCAGAGGTCTCTGTTGCTTGAACCTTTCTCATAGAATAAACAATAGTGCTGATTTTAGGGTGGTCTTATGCCTTTGAAAATGAGTATTGGTTTAAGAGATCTCTTCCCTAGAAAAGCTCCAGCAGAAGAATCAGCATGTGAAACTGGAGATACTTTTCCCAAGAGATGCAACCATGCAGGGGAATTTATTTTCTTAACTGTGACCTACAACCCAACTGCCAACTGACATTTTTACCTACATGGACCTGCTAACCTACTCTGAAGCACAACAGCATTATCCACAACTGGGCCTGTTACTTCATCATGAAGTGCAAGTGTTATCATTGTAATCCCAGAAGTGGCATCATAGGAGGCCAGGCAGTAATGGGAAATGAAGCAGAGAAGCCTAATATAACTCAGACCCAATGACCTGTTGACCCACATCCATATTTCCTTTCCAAAACCAGGTGGATTTACATAGCTTGCGCCCCTAGGCCCACTGACGTTCGTCGCCCCTTCCCCTCCCTTTTATTCAGCCAAATTTTCATCATTGGGACTGCAGCAATGGGGATAGGTGCACAGGAAATTTTAAAAGCTATTTAATCTCCTGCCCATCCCCAGTGTTTTTGAAGCAATGTGGGTGTGGTTGGGCAGCATGCTGCCCCCTAAAATCCTGCCACACTAGGCTCGGGCATTGGTGGCCTTTCCACAAATCCGGGCTTGTCCAAAACCCAGACAAACACAAGAGGTCCTCACCACTCATCCCAGTGCTGAAACTATCAATGTCCTTATTTTATTGATTATGGGTTGAGTGCAGAGGACCTCTTTGTCTATGTAAATTGTATGGTCACAGCCTCATTGCACCCCCGCTTAATTGTTTAAAAAAATACTGGTGAGCACAACTTTCCATTTTTTTGCTTTCCATAACCCACCCAATGTCCATCTGCAGCACTCTAATGTGTGGTCCTACTGCTAGTAGGTACATACATGGTGACATTATCTTCCCAGAAACGTCCCCATTGACTTATCCTGTGATTGTTACTATCCTTTAATGTCATGTGTGACATTTTACCATTAGTCAAAAAAATAAAATTACAAATTGAAAAATCATACTTAGCTGTGGGAATTTCTTTTTCTGTCTACAAAATTGCAAATCAATTTTATCTTGAAGTACAGCTACGGAATTTACAGATAATGCCTCTGCTGCTCATTATTAGTGATGATCAAATTTGACCTTTTTGCTTCTCCCAAAAAACGGTGAAAAATTTGCGAAACGCATTGAAATCAATAGGGGTAAAGGTTTTTTTTACGTGCATGACAATGGGCAATGGGTATTTTTTTCTTGTGGCGACTTTTTTGTCTCTGCGACTTTTTTGTTTCAGCAACTTTTTTGTCTCAGCACCTTTTTTCTTCAAATGCATTAAAGGGATTCTATCATGATTTTTATGATGTAATTTTCTATTTCTAAATTACACTGTTTACACTGCAAATAATCCACTCTACCATATAAAATTTCATTCCTCAACCAGCAAGTGTATTTTTTTAAGTTGTAATATTGGTGGGTAGGCTCCATCTCAGGTCATTTTGCCTGGTCATGTGATTTCAGAAAGAGCCTGCACTTTAGGATGGAACTGCTTTCTGGCAGGCTGTTGTTCTCCTACTCAATGTAACTGAATGTGTCGCAGTGGGACCTGGATTTTACTATTGAGTGTTGTTCTTAGATCTACCAGGCAGCTGTTATCTTGTGTTAAGGAGTTGCTATCTGGTTACCTTCCCATTGTTCTTTTGTTAAAGAGGAGCTATTGTGAAAATTAAAATGTAATATTAGCTTCATAATACTGAAATGGGAAACTTTCTACTAAACCAAGTAGAATTGGTGCAAAAGGCAGTTATTTTGCACCAATGAAAAGGGTGCCCCCCCTTCAAGATATAGTGGATCATTCGTCTGACACACAACTGCTGCATAAAAACAGAATGAAGAGAAACAGATACTGAGAGAGGAATAGTGAACATAAATTTGATTATTTCAGAAACAATGGAGAAAATGTAACTGATTGTATTTAGAAAGTTTCTTATTTCAGTATGTTGACGCTTATATTTAGGGGCAAATTTACTTATGGTCAAATATCAAGGGTCAATTAACCCTCGATATTCGACTGCCGAATTGAAATCCTTCGACTTCGAATATCAAAGTTGAAGGATTTACCGCAATTCGTTCGATTCGATCGAACGATAGAACGAAAAATCATTTGATCGAACAATGAAATCCTTCAAACGTTCAATTCAAGGATTTTAATCCATCAATCGAATGATTGTACTTCGACCCAAAAAAGCTTAGAAAGCCTATGGGGACCTTCCCCATAGGCTAACATTGACTTCGGTAGGTTTTAGGTGGCGAACTAGGGGGTCGAATGGTCAAATAGCCGAACGATTTTTAGTTTGAATCGTTCGATTTGAAGTCGAAGTCATAGTCAAAGGTCGAAGTAGTCCATTCGAAGAAGCCAAAAAAAAAAAACATTCGAAATTCAAAGTTTTTTTTATTCTATTCCTTCACTCGAGCTAAGTAAATGGGCCCCTAAATGTTCATTTTCACGATAGTTCCCCTTTAAGAATTGTCGCCAGCAGCAAAATCGATGTTTCACAAATTTTTCACCCTTTTTGCAAATTTCGCCACAAATTCGCCCATCACTACTATTAACTGATGCGTTTTGAAAAAAACATTTTTCCCATGACAGGATGCCTTTAAAGTCAATGGGCCTTTGTGTATTTTATGAAGGCACATTTACCTTACATTAACTTTATGTATTGGTGCTCCCCTTGTATTTGGATTCTTCCTCCTCCTTCATTGGAAAGGTGAGCCATTAAAACCTTCAGGTTTAGCATATGCAAAATAGCTTGACAGACAAAATATTGTATACTGTGTACTTCTAGAAAACAATGATCTCAGCAGACTCACCTTGCTGATCTGTAAAAACGATTAGAATTGTTTGAGAAGTGTATAAAGCTTCTAGCACAGACTCCATAGCAAGGCAGGAATAAAGCACAACTATGTGAAGAATTCCTGATTGTTGTGCCTCAGTGCAGTAACATTTAGCTAGAGCCATCTCTAAATGAGAAGAACATGCATTCCCCATCTCTAAGTGAGGAGATACAGTAATGTAGGTTGTGATCCATAAAGCACATAAAGTAGGTATTTATACAAAACTCACTATCCAATCTATTATTGTTGTACAGGAATGGAATCTGTTATGGAGAAACCAGAAAAACAACATATTTTACACCTTGGGGTCCCAGCACTTAACTCTTATAGGGGCCAGAACCTTGGGCAGCGGGTTGATGTCAGCCATGTTTGGCCAACATCACTTCCTGTCCTGTCAGAGCCTTCACAGCTTGATTAGTAGACTGGATAATGTGCATTGAAAGCAAGGATACATGTCAACCACATGGTGGCCACCAAAACAACTGCACAGCTCTGCATTTGAACCTGAGGGACAACTGAGTTGTGGACCACATAGCAGTTTGGGTGATGCTATTGGGGAGGCAGGGCTGTATTTTGGGTATGTGCTGCCCAAAGCACATACACAGTAAAGTTTTGCACAATGCATTCACTGACTACAAGCCTCCAAGGTACATCTTCCATTCCCTAGTTCTACCACCGGATTTGACCACTATTTTCAACAGCAGATGGGGATTTTTTTTATTTATTTCTCTTAGCATTATATAGTAAATAAAGTACCCCCTCTTGTAAAACATAAAGATATTATAAGTTACCAATGGGTTCCATGACCATATAAAACACCAGGCTGAATGTTTTTATACAGTTCAAGGAACTCTGAGGTGACTTTTAATAACCTTTGTAGGGACCCATAAGGTTAATGTGCCCTATGGCATTAAATTCCTGTACTTCTTGATCCTCCTTGTTGCTGGGCAGATGCCCATGTAGCTAGTTGTAATTTACATATCCCAGTTATTGGCCTAGAGGTGCTGTGACCACTTCCTGTCACACTTCGGTATAGTGAGAAGGGGTGGGTCTTCCTCTTTGGCTCCTTGTGTCTGACCCATCCAGATGTCTACATTGAGCCTGGGTACACCAAGGCTCAACCCCATGAATGAGGCTAGTGAGTGGGAGGAATATAATTGTTATGGACTCTCTAGGAGAGTAAGGCAGTGAGGGAAGATAGAAAGAGCAGCTTCGTTTTCCATCATGGAGGTGTAGCAGGGATTAGCTTCCCAGGCTGTAAGATTTGCCTACAGTGAAGGGACACAGTGGATGAAGTGTCAGGCTTTAGGTTCTCCTCCCTGACCACTCCACTGGGTGAGATCCAGACCACGTTTGAGGTATTTCTGTCTAGAGGGAAGTTGTACTGCCTTGACTACATCCTCAGGGAATGCACCTGATTTGCAAGAACCTCCTGGCGCCCATTTCTTTATTGGTTAAAGCACAGTAGCCTGTGGGAGTTGTAGTTGGTCTACACCGCACCTTCAATACTTCCCTTTTGTGAAGGCCCTGTCTTAAGTGTTAGAGTCCAGTGTAACCCATGCTCTAGTATACCAGCTGGATGTAAACCCTGTTGGCTTGAATAGTCCAAAAACCTGTTACATCCTCATGTTTTGCAACTAGGGGTACTTTATTTTTTATAATACACAAGTTTCAGTGAGTCATGTGACAGAAATGAATCACTAGTAGCTGCAATTTTAACCAATGACATTGCAGGTTTTTTTTTTTAGCAATCTTAAATGTATGAAGATCAAAATTATGAAAAGTTCTGTTGTCCAGAAAAACCCCAGGTCCCGAGCATTCTGGATAACAGATCCCATCCCAGAGCCTATGGAGTGGGTCCAGTGTGTTTAAAAGCCTTTACTTTTCCTTTAAACAAATAATTCAGTCTAAATGTATGTTGAAGTTTAACTAAGCTAATAAAAAAACAATTCATAATTATGTAATAAATACATTTTTAAATATTAATTTTAGTAGCCTTAAGCCATTGTGCTCCACATTTCTGAAAGAACCTGTTATCTGGAAAAATCCAAAGACTACAGACAACAGATCCAATATCTGTACTTATTTTCAACACACAAGATTTAATTTGCTGAAATTTTATATTTAAAACCTAGGTAATGTAAAGTTTCATTGTGCATTTAATGTTTAATGCAAATAAGGCACATGCAATACAAAATTTAAAAAAAAAATTAGCAAATACTGTATGTAACATACTGCATAAAGTTGTACAAATGTAAAGGGGATTAAATGGGTTCCCTGAGCTGATATAAACACTCAGCTGAAAATAACAGGGACAGTGAATCATTGTGGCTACTGCAAAAATGTTACAATGTTAAAATATACTGAATTAGATAGAAAGCCTATTATATTCCTTATTAAATAAGCATCTAGAATGTTATTATAGGTAAATAAATGCCTGCTAAAATTGATTGTCAATTGTCACAGCATCAACCTTTACAAACAAAAGCTTACATTGATCTAGATTTCTTCTTCGAACAGCAGGCATATTTTGGAAAATAGCCATTGTATTGGAGTCATTATTAACCCGCCTTTCTGCTGAAAGATTTATTAACAGCAGAAGCGTACACTTATTTGTTTAAATGCAAGCAAACTGCTTCAGTAATTCTACTTTATCTTTCCCTAACACACATCATGCAATGTTCTTTAAAGCTATTAACATACAGCATATGCCCCCTACTGCTAAAAGAAAAAATACATCAAAGCCTAAGGTTTGCTACATACAATGCAGTCAGAGGCTAGCCTGTTGTTGCCAAGTATATTCACCATGTACAGCTGCTAATTTTTGTCAAACCTCACACATTTTTAACAGACGATAAAAGAAATGCATGCATAACGTGTATAATACTGGAGAATAGTGCAAAACATCATAAAGAGGTGTCTCACATTAAAGAATTATTTATAGCAGTAATGTGTTCATTTTATAGAGTGTTCCCATCACCCTATGCTATGCAAGTTTATGGAGGTTAATCCTTAGAATTCAAGAATTTTGCCTGCATTAATTAAATAGATTAATGCTATAGCCATCTTTACAACCAAACATTTTCAATACTTTATACCAAAAAAAATGTCACTTTCACCCTGCCCTTTTATTGCTGGGTCTCTTTAGATAATCAGATATACTTTTCACCTCTATAATAAGGTCAGTCTCTTTATTTTGAAGAAGTTCGGCTAAATCATTTTCTGTAGCAGCTTATTATTTAACCAAGTAATAATAGGATGTAATGCAGAGTTTGATTACTTGCTAGTGCTAGGTAGCTGCATTATATCACAAACATTTTCAGGTATCTTTGTAATTTTATAGGTGCCACAAAAGAAGCAATGCCTTTACAGCAACTCTGATGTCAGTAATAGCATTCTCTCTGCAGTTTTAAAGTTTACATTTCAGCATCAGACCACCCCAAATAATATGTATTTATTTTAGCAATAGTTACCAGGAAGTATTAGTTATGGTTTCAGCACTGCATTTGTGTTTTAGCTTTGAATAGCATCTAGAGATACATTGTTGTTTAACACTTGACAGCTCAAAGAGATGCATTGTTGTTTCAGCACTGGACAGCTCCTAGGGATGCATTGCTGTTTCAGCACTGGACAGCTCCCAGGGATGCCTTATTGTTTCAGCACTGACAGCTCCTAGGGATGCATTGCTGTTTCAGCACTCGATTGCTCAAAGGGATGCATTGTTTTGTCAGCACTGGACAGCTCCCATGGATGCATTATTGTTTCAGCACTGGACAGCTCATAGGACTGCATTGCTGTTTCAGCACTGGATAGCTCCTAGTGATGCATTGTTGTTCAGGACTGGACAGCTCCTAGAAATGCATTGCTGTTTCAGCCCTGGACAGCTCTCAGGGATGCATTGCTGTTTCAGCACTGGGCAGCTCCTATGCATTGCTGTTTCAGCACTGGACACCTTCTACTTGAGCACATCAGTTTCCAAAAATAAATTCATGCTCTTGATCTCAAGAGCTCTTATCATGGCATTTCTGATTAATAGCTTTTCATCTGATACCTTCTGTCCCCACTGAACAGGTTCCAGGAATGTTACTGTTCTCTAAAACTCCTAGCAATAGAAGCCTTTCATTATATGAGTCCAATCACATAGGAATACTAATCCTTTCTCTCAAGCAATTGAAGGTGATACAGAACTCAGTATCATTCTCCTTTAATGCCTTTGGGCAACTGACAAAACCATTTTTCACATTATTAATGCAAATAATTGACCCCCCCGCACCACCCTAAAATATCTGACTGTTGGTTGAGAACTAAGTTTTTATTTTTAAATTCAAGTGAAGCATGTGATCTTGTATAAGAATGAATATATGAGTTATGCAATTAAAGACAATAAAATACATGCATTATATTGAACTCTTATTTTACACAAAGTACTGAACCTCTCAGCAAAGTAGAATTTGCATGTGGGTGTATTTAATTATTAATATTATTACATCATCATAAACATAGCTATACATATAACCTATAGTTTGTTTTCATATTGCACAACAGTGCATCTCCTAATACGATGCCTCCAACTCAGCTTTCTCCAGGCACTGTCAGAAGTCAGACAGGGAAGGCACACACAATCCATTTCGTAGACATGGGCAGTGCCTCAAGCCGCACCTCCTACCTACACTTCTCTGTGTCCATTGGCTACTAAGACAGTGTAGCTCATGAATAATTCAGCAGCATCTTGTGGTCTGGGGCTGAGAATGCTGAACGCTGGCAATACAGCTAAGGGAAAGGAAGGGAGACAGAGGCAGATAAAGCTGCAAGCACTGAATAAGCCAGAGCCTCAACAAACCAAAGGAGGAGGGTATTTAAAGTAGCACACCGACAAGTGAGATTAATTGCAGCAGTAAATGTAATACAGGGAATTCAATATAAGACCTCAGCAGACCTTATATCAACTTAAAGACTCACATCAGAAAAAAAGGAGAAGCAAGCACTTACAGTTCAGAAGAGAACTAGCAGCAAAACATGAATGTAGAGAAGAAGTGAACAAAGCAAGGGCGAATGCAAGCACTGGAACTACTAGAACCGAAGTCTGCAAGGAAAGCAGAACTTGCTGATTTTGAAGGCAGAATGAACTGGATCAAAGAGCAGCTACTGCAGAGAGTGAGGTGCCCAGAGAATGCAGAAAAAAGCAGGAGTATGGAGCAGTGAACAATCTCAAGAGACACAACGCTGTTGCCAATAGCATAAAAGAGAGATTCAGCTTTACTAGCAAATGTGTCTGTAACCATAACCAGCTCTAGACCAGCCCACAAAATAACACTTACAGAGCAATTCATCTTAACCCAATAAGGACAGATCCTAACCAGTGTCTATCTTGCACACACGGAGAAAGCTGTGGGTGAATGAGCAGTTTACGGCACAGTGAGTGACCACAGAGGATCCACAGAAAAGTCCAACGTGGCAGTCCGCAGTCTGTTTCCCAAGTACTCTGACCAACAGGGAATATCATTCAAGGCTAGGCTCTTGGGAAGAACAAACATTGAGAGAATTCATTTAGGATGGAGGCACGATTTGGGCTGTCCCTGCTTCGTTTGACTTTGCTGATTATTTTGCGATTTGGCAAGGCAGAAGCTGCACAAAAAGGTACAGGTTGGAATCTATATCATCGTATATATTTGGTATATTTGAGTAATGAGGGCAGGTGTGGGAAACAGGAGCAGGTGTAACTGTAATATGTGTTTATTTGTAATAGGGACATGTGAGTGTATCTGTCTCAGTGGACACACCTGGTTTAAATGTACCTTGGCGTGATCTCCCTTGTTTTGCATTTGTGGCATAATCTTTAACCTGGATATGTCCATAGAGTGGCATGGTTGCTGGCATTTTAAACAGAGCAACCTTCCCATGTTTATAAATGCAGTAACAACATGCTACTAGAACTGTGTGAATAAACACAATACAAAGGCAGAAATGTATTATACATTTGTATATATACAGTATATATATATATATCTGCAAAAGTTAAGTAAATCACTCATATACTATAAAGAATATTATTTAAATGAATGTGTTGTCTATTATTGTTCCGTGGCTGTTAGTTTTTTGCACATTAACCATTATATTGCAAACCATAGCAGACACACAAGGGAAAGGGTTAAAGACACTAGCTATGCCGTCTCCTTGCTATGGTATATCTAGCACTTAATCTAATTTCACCACAGCCACTTCCGCAGTAAGAAGTCAAGGCAATAAGGCAGTGCTTTATATGGTAATTGATATTAAACTATTCACATATGAACTTGAGGCTAATGAGTTGCAAGCTCCAGTAGTTCAATTTGTGTGAAACATGTGTGGGTAGATATTGTAAATTGAATTGTTTGCATGAGGTGCCAAGAGGATGTGATAAGAGTTTCATGTGACATTGTGGGGGCAGAACGGAGGACTGGCTAAAGTGTGCTGCTTGCTCCATGGTTGTGTTGGAAAGCTATTGCTTAAGCTATAATAACCCAAGAAAATCCCCCTGAGGAGCTGGTCTACACTCCCGTAACACTGAGTTAAAGCGCCAAGGTTTGAATGACACACAGTGAACTATAACTGGGTCCGTAATTTATGACTATGAAAGACAGAAATAGTTTTCAGTATTGCAGGGATTTGTTTGACATTACTATAAAGGCATATGCAAGAAGCATCCACATGCAAGTGGGCTGTTCTGCATAGTACATAGAATAGAACAAGCATATATATATATATATATATATATATATATATATATATATATATATATATATATATATATATATATATATATATTTTTTTTTTTTTTTTTTTTTTTTAAAGAGCATTCATGATGCCTTTTAGATGTCATTCAATAACCACATATGACACATGGATTTTCTGGTTCAAAATACCTGATCCAGAACTCCTAATAAAGCAGTTTCCTTAGCACTGATAGACCTTCATTTATGTCCCTGGTATGTAGTATGTATTAAAATTTGGCACACCAGTGTACCCCTTGTGGGATCTATGCCATGGCCTTGCGAGTGTTTACAATATACCTAATAATAACCCGTTTTGTGCATATTTACTTTCCAAAAACAAATATTCGCCATAAGAGTGGAAATGCTTAGTATTCAAAAGTATTTAGAATCCGGACGACCAGACATTTCAGTGGTGCTTCCACTGTGTTATTCCATGCAAAAGCTCCCAGTGCAACAGTTAGATCAGCCAATGCAACAAAGAAGAACAGTGCATGCCGCTGATGGGAAAGTGATGACAATTCATTATGCATAACATAAAAGCTTTGAACATGTGTGTGTCTCTGGCTGCTGTTGGCTCGCTGCTTGTCTGGATGGCTTGCCAATTGCTGCAGTTGCATTTGTTTCTCTCTCCCATTTCAGCCACTGGTTGGATATGCAGAAGTCTATTTCCTAGAAATGGGCACGATTAGCCATCTTTCTGCTGCAAAGAAACTTGCTTGCTTGTGATGTAGTGCAGAGACTGATCTTGATTATGAATAATTTTTATACAGGGCTGCTTAACACATCACTATAAAATAACCTGGCATGGTGGCTGAAGGCCATCCAAATAAATTAGTGTTCCATTGCGGGATTTCATCCACCCTCTCTAAATCTAGCCTGTTTAAAATGTTCCGTAGTTTCTCTTACTATGGTTATCTCATTGCACGAACAAGAAGGTTTAAGGACTCATTTAATAAATTCATATTTTATTTCCCACAATGCACCCTCTCCCCTTTGTAGTGCCTACTAAATTAAACCCTGTAATTGAAATTAAACCAAGGGGACAGACATGTGGCTAATCCATAAGCATCTACATCTGTACTGTAAAACACATAAATAGCGCAAGATAAAATAGATCTCTGTACTTTCCTACAGTAGGCAGGAATAAAGAGCTTTCTTGTCCAAATGAGCACTGCTCCTATGCCTTTTTAATTTGGCAGAAGATTGCAGGTACAATTTACCAGGCACAAATACATCAGGCACTTTGAGGTTGCAATATCGTGCACCAGCACTGTTCCCATATTAAATAAGCCGTCTTGAGTCAATGAAAAGTTTTGGGGGATTTTGGGAGCATCGGAATAGGTGGGACTGGAAGTACTTTACAGAGAGAGGTTTCTTTTTTATTCAGGCAACTGGCATTCAAATAAATATACAGTTAACACTTTTCCGGTGGTTATCCTGCCTTGACAACCACTCAGCTAATAAAAATAACTGGCAACATCTGTAGTGCATTGCATGCTAAAGATGACTTTAAAAAAAAAATCTGTAGGCGTAAAACACATCATAGAAAGCTCCGTGTGTAAATATCCTTCTTTAGCAATCATAGGAACAATTAAGCCTCTTACAAGCTTTGTAAATGTGATGGAGGGACGTCCTCAAATTCTATTAGATGAAAAATTCCAAATGGATTTAGACTAGAACATATGGAAAATATGCACTTCTCATTCAGCTCAAATAATAAACATAATGAGCCCATATTCCAGGAACATTAGGATGGTGTCATGAAATGCCAGTGTGCTATTATTATATATGTCTATATACTTGAAAAGCTCCCAGTTTTGTTCTGAAAATAGCTCATTAAATGGGCAAAATGTGTTAAGTTTACATTTGTACTGTAGTTTGGTATGATTGGTGGTAGTTTGATGGATGCTTGTACATGTAAAATAATTCCTAAGACTCTTGAACTTCACCAACACGAGGGTCATCGCTAGTCATTGCCGAAAATAGAAGGTTCCCTGAGACAGCAGTAGGACTTGATTCCAGGACTAAAGGCCCACGTGTTGTGCAGCATGGCAGTCTATCCTCACTGGATTTAATTGGGGATAGACATCTTGACAGTTCCATCTGTGTTCCTCAAAAGAACCTGATCCCTGAGAACTATCACCCTAAAATATTTTGTTGGCTCACATGCCCAAGTTAAACTCTATGTTCCTTCGTTGTATCTCAGACCTAGGTTACTAAAGGGTGTTGACTTTCAGCATCAGATCTTTCAGGGAACATATATAAAATATAATATATCCCTCCATAAGGGAAATGCAGTCAACCCTAATGAAATTATGTTGATTGGGTGGAAACCTTCAGCACTTGAACAGCGTAGTGTTTATTTTTAAGACTGCTGACAGGTCGGAGTTGGGGATTTTGCTAATTAGCAGATAATTAACTTTGCTCCCTTTCCCTAAGCAATATATATAGGTGAGTATTGCTTGAGGCTTTTGGGGGTTCCATGGGGGTCCAAGGTTTGCGGTTTGCCCTTTACCTATAAAATGATTAACACTGTTACTGCAGCCCAGGATATAATAATTAGAACCACTGACAATGTGTAGTAGTTCTTTGGCCAGAGACTTGTAACACTTTTGCTGGGCCAAATAATAGTGTAAAATAGGGATGTCTGTAGGATATAGCAATCCTCAGTCTGGATCTGTGTGATCAATGGTTCCATGCTTTAGAAGTAATATAGAAGTAATATTTACCAGAAGATTTATTGACGACTGTCTTGGAAATCAATGTCACTTGTCCCTGAATATGGGAGCATTCGTCATCAAAAGACTTTTACTTTTTTTTTTTTTCAATTAATGGAAATATTTCTCCTGGTTTTCACATGCCGTTTGGTTTATGTTCCATAAAGCACAACTGCTGTTTGCTACATTTCAAAAGCAAGATAATAATTGAAAGAAATTGAAATTGTTTGAGAGCGTTAAGCGGCATTCAATTATGTTCCCCCCATGAACATTAAACGGCTGGTGTTTGTGCCAAATGGACACCCAGGCATGGGGGGGGGGAGGGATACAAGATTTTGTTATTTAGCTGTAATGGAAATTCTCCCCTGCAGTAATGGGTTTAGAGAGGATTTTTGTCCCTGATGATTTAGCGCTAAACATTTCTGTTCTGTTGACTGTTGAGTTTCTATGCAGTGAATACAATGTTACAGGAGTGGAGATTGTGTGCAGGTAATCAGCTCTGACTTGCATATAAGGAGAGCTGCTCTATATCATGGGGTTGTTGGCAGGTTGCTTGTTTAATGTATTGACTAAGCAGTTTGATTTGCTGTAATGGTTTTACCTGCAACTTGTTTGCTGCATTTTTATGGGGCACATCTTGGCACCAGCACCCTGAGCTGTTCCAGGTATATAATTCAGAATGTGGGTTAGTTCATTATGGGGAATAGATATGACTTTGTGTAGCAGTAGTAGTAGTAACCTTTATATATTAGTAAAGGTGCTCCAGCTGAACTATATCTCTCAGCATTAGCTGGCATTCATGAATTGCTGCACTATTAAGGGTCCAGGCGTCAGTGTGTGAGAGACCCCATCCTAGGCTTTCATGCCCAAAGACTGAATACATGTGTCTATGGAAGTATTATGGTTGTCTTTGGTATTGTGGTGGCCATTCAGCTGCTAATGAACATGATTCCCTAGCATTGATTCACAGCCTTTACTGTTGTTTAATGCAGTCAGTTGTACAGGTATGGGAGTCGTTATCCAGAAACCTGTTATCCAGAAAGCTCTAAATGACGTGATTGTCATCTCCCATAGACTCCATTTTAATGAAATAACTAAATCCGTGCAGCTCTGAGCTGGGGAATGAATCCACTGTGTAGAATAACCTCCCTTTCATCCTTAGCTTTGAAACTATAGTCAAAAAATACTTTTTTTTTATTAAAGCCACAGAGATTGAAATGATCACTCCACTAATTGGCAACCCATGGAGGAAAAGAAACTAAGAAAGCATATTAACATTTTTTCCCATGAGAAAATGGTCAGTAGAGGGCACTCTTTTATTACAGCCTATAGATAAGCCTACAGATATTTAATTGGTTAATTGGCAAAAGAAATCTCTGTGGAGCATCCAGTCTGCAGAAAATTTGTGGAACAGTATTTTATTCTTTAAACACAATACAAAACAAGCCTAATCCCACCAAAACCCCCAAAATAATGCTTTTTTCTGTAGGCAATCAGTCTTTTGGCCATGTCTGTTGATCAAGCAAAAGGTTTTGATCAGAGCAAAACCTATGGATTGTTCATTAACGTGGCTACAGGTTCTATGTTTTGAAGTGGTCATAGAATTGATCCCATTAGTGTGAATTTCAAATATCAGCCAGATTCAATTCAGTGAGAAAAGGTTATTTCTTGATTTATCGCATGAAAACTCATGGGGGCAGACTTACTAAAGGGTGAAGTGGCCGTCGCTAGCGAAAAATTTTCCTGGTCATGTGCTTTCAGAAAGAGCCAGCACTTTAGGATGGAGCAGCTTTCTGGCAGGCTGTTGTTTCTTCTGCTCAATGTAACTGAATGTGTCTCAGTGGGACCCGGATTTGACTATTGAGTGCTGTTCTTAGATCTACCAGGCAGCTGTTATATTGAGTAAGGGAGCTGTTATCTCGTTTCCTTCCCATAGTTCTGTTGTTAGGCTGCTGAGGGGGGGGGGTGATATCACTCCAACTTGCAGTCCAGCAGTAAAGAGTGACTGAAGTTTATCAGAGCATAAGTCACATGACTTGGGACAGCTAAGAAACTGGCACACAGGAGTTGCAGTAGCAGGGCAAGCCCTTGCAATTTTATTATGCAGTAGTGCAACGTTTCGGGGTCACACCCCTTTGTCAAGCACTTGACAAAGGGGCGTGACCCCGAAACGTTGCACTACTGCATAATAAAATTGCAAGGCCTTGCCCTGCTACTGCAACTCCTGTGTGCTGGTGAAATTCTTCTTACCCTTGTTGTGAGGTGGCCGATTCCTCTATCACTGGGCACCAGGATAAGAACCTTTGGGTGTGTATGGTGTGCGGCTTCTCCAAAGTTCACTTCAGCTAAGAAACTGACAATATGTCTAGCCCCATGTCAGATTTCAAAATGAAATATAAAAAAATCTGTTTTCTCTTTTGAGAAATGGATTTCAGTGCAGAATTCTGCAGGAGCACCGATATTAACTGATGCATTTTGAAAATATTTTTTTCCCCATGACAGTATCCCTTTAAAGTGAAGTTTTTTTTGGATAGGCCTGGGGCGAGGCTTAGGGGCAAGGAGGCACAATAGGTGAGGAAGTAGGTGGCGGAGCCTTAGCCTTTAGGCTGGTTAACAGGTTTTGATTAAGAAGGATATTGGTAAGTTGTTGTAACTATTGCTAATTGTTATATGCAGTCTTCAGCGGCTAGTGGTTATTATTATTCAGTGTTATAACGTTGGTATGTTTTTTACGGTTAACTTATAGTAAGTTAATGTAATGTTATTATTAAAGCAAGCTGTGGCCTTTTCACACAAAATGCTAAGTGTAATTCTGGGGTGTGGGGGTAGAAACGACATTCTCTAGTCAAGTTTTTTCCCATAGACATTTGTGCCGATATAAGGAGGAGGCAGAATAGGCATATGCCTAGGACGCAACTTGGGGAAGGAGGGGGTGCTAGGACCTTAGGCACATGTCTCTGCTGTCTTCTCTGGCCCTGGTATGGCAAAAACAGCAACGTGAGCAAGGGGTAGAGGAGGATGTAGGTTTTGGTGGCATGCCTACGAGTGAGAGAAGGCCATTGAATTTTCTCAGTAATTATTCATTACCAGCTATTGCTGAGAACCCAATCTGTGATATTACCACTCCTTCTTGCGGAGCTTTCATTATCCACTTTCTATACATAAGTCGTTGCCCCCTACTCCACCATAAACTCCAGCATCTGCCTGATTCTATACACCACTATCATCATTTTGCTAATATCATTGGTTGATACTTACCATTTTTTTAACCCTATTACAAAGGTGCCAGAAAATCATTACTGCATTTGCATTTATTTTGAGATTCTGACGCATGATATAATGTGAAATGGCTAACACAGCTACATAGTGCTGAAATAATGTTCCTTTACCTTACGCTTCAGAGAACTTCACTTTTGAGTCTCCGGGATGCATAATACCTGTATCTATTTCACTGGTGGTATCCCATGCTGCTCTGCAACAGGGGGCCCTCACAACAATTATTCTCATCTATGATTCAAGCACACCGGAGGGCTACCTTAACAATTCAAAAGCTGTGCGCTGATGTTACCTTAAGACATTTCTAGCAATTGTACTGCTTCCCTTTTCATGTTGAACAAATCTGTAATTCTTTTACTTCCCCTCATAGCCTTCATTTGGTGATAAAACTTCTGTAAAACTGCAACTGGTGCGTGCTGCTGATTCCCATAATTAAAGGTACAAAAGTAGAAGTTCAATTTCATTTTCCATGTGCTGATTTGGAGAAAATGGAATTAGCAAGTGAAAACTGAAATGAGCAATGAAGAACTGGCTGTAAAGCACCTTGCGGCTCACCATCTCTAAAAGTGTCCATCACTTTCCTTATCATTAAGTAGGGTCTTTCTACAAAAAATAGCAATACCATGCATATAATGAGACGTTTTATATCACTGTGTGCATGTATTTATGACACAGGAATCAAGTTTGGTAATGACCATAGACCAGTGTTTCTCAAACTGTGGGTTGGCCTTCCTAAGGGGGCTTGAAATATTAACTTAAAGGGTCTGTTTGAAGGCAAATAAGGGTGAAATATGGGGAGAACATCTATTTTCTCATCCAAATACTCATGGAACCTTGGCATTTGGGAGTGAGTGCTTATTTGATGTTCTATATATATTTTGTTGTTGAGTTAAGGTTCAATCTCCAAATGAGGCTTCAACAGAAAAAGTCCAACAACCTCTGGAACAGGCAGTTCTATGTGTGACACACCTAAGAATAACCTGACAGTTGTTGGCCATAGTTGGTGACAGAAGAATGCTCAGCTTTTCCTACCTGCTAGTTAAAAAAAAAATAACAGCAGATGACACTCACAGAATCTTGAGCTGGCGTTAACAAAGCTTGAAACAAATATCACAAGTGTTATTTAAAATTACAACTACAGAGAATCTGACATCTCAACACATTTACACTGACAATAGGTCATTGTCATGCAAGCATAATGACTCTTGTTGACAGTCTGTAGTCCAAACTGAGAGTGACATTGAGTGACCTTGCAAAGGGACATCACCTAAAAAAAGCATAAACTCCTTTCTCGCATAGGTTTGCAATTATTTGTGAAAAGGTTATCATTGTTTCCCTTCTCAAACCTTTCAATCAGGGTCTGTGGATTATTCAGAGTGAAGAACAGCAGAGCAGTTATCACACAAGAGTAGGAAGAGTGTCCATAGGAACAACACGGTTTTCTTTGGAAACAGTAATGAGTTAAAGAAGTGAATTTCAGCTTCTTTATTCCAAAGTTTTATGAGGATTTCACAATGTCATTTACCTCTGACTGCAAATGAAGGGGGTGTATTTATCAAAGGGTGAAGGGAAACGAGACAACAACATTTTCCATTAAAATTTGAATTTGATAGCTATGCACATTAATTAAAAGACAAGCTGAAGCTTTTCATGGAGGGTTTTGTCCAAATAACATTTTCTTTGTATTTGTGCATAGGAAATGATGCCTATGTTGTAGGCATAGGATTTTCTATACAAATATTTAATTGGAAGAATTCATGTGAAGCAGTGTGATATCACTAGGGGCAGAAATGCATACTGTATCTTGTTGCAAGCAGGGACTGGTGGCTTTCATTCCTACCAATGATAGAAGGCATGGGGGTATTGGATGTTTCCTCTACCAGAAGATATATGCCAGTTAAGAAACTGACAGTACATTCCCTGTGCCCGTTTAATAAACATTGGCAAACGGATGCAAACGGAAGGTGTAACTACTGAAATCTGAGATAATGATAAAATGAATCCTCTCTTTATGTGTTTTGGTGCTAGTGTCTAGTAGAATTAAATAAAAGGCAACTGACCGTAAGGGGCTCATTCATTGAACCTCAATAATATCTGGTTGAGGGGAAAGGGGAAAACCTGGATTTTTCAAGGAAAATTTTTTAGAGATTTATCAAACCCCAAAGCTGCATAAAATCCGAATCGAAAAATCCTCAAGTCTCAAACCTGTCAAAGTCATGTCGAAGTCAATAGCAGATGTCCCTGAAGTTTTTTCTTGACATTGTGATCTATACTAGATAATCCAATAAAATTGGTTGTTTTCGTTCGATAATCTGGAAAAGTTGAGTTTTTGCAGCGGCAATTCGAGTTTTCATAGTGTCAGTCGTATGAAACATATTGACACTCAATTTTGTCACAACGTTTTGTCGCTCTGATTTTTTTCAAGAAAAATTATTGATAAATGAGTTTAATTTGTGGAAAGGCATTAGATCGACTTTGTTTTCATAAAAAAACTGAAATTAATTTGAGTTTTAGTAAATCACCACTCATCCGAGTGGCTTCTTCAGTTTAACTGAGTGGTTATAGACATACAACCACAACTATTCCAAATGAACAATGGCGATGGCACTGAAATTGTTTCCAGTCAACTATCTTCTTCTTTTATTTTCCCAATTCAACCATATTGCACAATGGTTCCACCTTTTGATTATTAGGCTTACCACTAATTAGATGAAAGAATCTAAGCACCAGGCAATAGCAACCTTCTAAAGGCTCAGGGACAATAAGGTGAAGGCCTTACAATGATTGAGTCAAATCGTTGATTTCAATTCATTTGAGAATCTGTGATACCCCTTGGACATTAAGGTGCACAATCATCATAAAACCTAATCTAATCTGCACAACCTGGAGTTAGCCTGCCTGGAACCATGTGCCTAAATTATTCAGTCAAAATGAAATACAAATATCACAGAGAATACAATGTTAGTGTTATTCAATAAATTAGTCAAGGTCAAGACTCTCTCTCTCATCAATTCACTAGCGTTACCACCTGTAGGGACATCACCAATTTACCAACGAGTGTAGGTGTCACTTTGCTAGTAAAAGAGATAGACGCTACCGGTCATCCACCCTCTGTTTCCAGATGACAATTCGCTCGGCGAATGAACGTTACTCCGCAAATTCAATGAAATGCGGATTTTACTGAACGTTACCTCTTTCGCCAGACTTGCCTTCGCCAGCTCAGACCAGGCAAAGTGCACTGGAGTGCATAGATCTTCCTCAATCTTCTGTTACTTACATCATCATTTTTAGTGGAAAAACTTCTAAGTCCAGAAAACGCTGGCATCTTCATTTTTTCAGAGTGATAGGCTGCAAAAGTCCTTAAAAATTTTTTTTGGGTAACCGGGTTCCCCCCAAAATATCCTAAAATAGGGAACATTAACTATACATTGGGCTCATGTGTAGGGCAATATAACAACTATATTTTCGTTATTAAGGTTCCCTTGAATTGTGTAGTGTAATGTATTTGCTGCAACATATACGTCCATTCAAATTTCCTGCTGAATGCAAATTAACCTGAGTGCAAGACCTCTAGTGAATTTGCATTAGGCAGAATCTTCACTTTCAATTGTTTGCAATGCCGAAGTAACGCTAGGGAAATGTCGCCTGCGTTCGCTGACCACGACGAAACTCCTCATTCCAGTGAATTATCATTGTCTGAGTGAATTTTCTTTTTTTTTCCCCCTCGAGTAAATCTGCCCCTTTAATATATATATATATTGCAAAGCCAATTAACGTTCTCCTTTTTATATTTATTTGCCTCTGGCTCACTAATTTGTGCTTCAGAAACCTGTGTACTATGAGAAGACAGAATATCTTATCCTGATATGTCCCATATGGTGACTTAAAATTCAGTTTCATTAAAACGTGTCTTATGCGCAAAAAGGCTCATAACCATAAAACAACTCACGAGGTGTCACTTAGTCAAATCCTAGTTACATTAACTCATTGGCAATACACCCTTTTAGATGGTGCTGGAGCATAAAAGCCTATTAAAAGCCACAATATAATTTGTAAACAGCCCTAAACAATTTGCAAATAGTCTTCCTCTAATCCAGGTGTCGTTAGATGCAGTTGTATCCATACGAGGATGTTATACATTAGTATCACAGTAACTGCAGTGATCAAACATATCCCTGGGCTTAACCAAGTGACATTTAACTCAAGGTCATTTATCTTTTTTTTTTTTACTTCCGCTAATTAAGAGTCATTCAGCAATTAGAGACAAACCAGTGTGTGGGTGTAAAGTGCTGTTTCTTTGTGAAGAAGTTGAACGCATGAACTCTTCCTTTTACAGAACGGTACAATATGGACACAGCTGTTCTGCCTGCCCCTACATGACTGCAGACTGGTATCATACACCCTCCTTACTTTTTATTGAGCTTTATATGATATAAAATACGTGTATTTTGGGATGTTGTGGTTTTACAACTCAAAAAAGCTCAACAGTAGGAACACGGGGTCAAGGGATCTGGGTGTGCATGCCCGAAACCTATAACTTGAGTAAGTAACCTATACCAAGAAGTAACAGACTCTCATAGGGGCAAATTCCCTAACCTGTGAAAATTGGCCAGCGACAGCTTCGCACACATCGCTACATTTCGACAGGTGAAAATTCGCTCAGACAACTGTAATTTACTAAAATGCAAAGTTGCGTCCAGGGCGCAGAATGTCAGCAATCAAAGCAAACATGCGCTAGCGTACAATTATGCCTAGCGCAACTTCGTTAGTAGTCTTCGCTCATACGCATACGGCAGGAAATTATAACATTTAATGGACGTATATGTTGCAGCAAATACATTAAATTACACAAGTCCAGGGAACCTTGATAAAGAAAATATAGTTGTTATAATGCCCTACACATGAGCCCACTGTATAGTTTGTGTTCCATATGTTAGAAAATGTATGGGGGAACCCGGTTACCCCCCAAAAAATTTCAAGGACTTTTGCAGGCTATCACTCTGAAAAGGAAAAGACGCCAGTGTTTTTTGGGACTAAAAATTGAGGAAGTCCTATGCACTCCATTGCACTTCACCTGGTCTGAGCTGGCGAAAGGCAAGTCTGGCGAAAGAGGTAACGTTCAGTAAAATCCACATCTTAGTGAATTCGCAGAGTTACGTCCATTCGCCAGAGTAAAAATTCGCCCGGTGATTCAGTGCAAATGATCGCTAGCATCTGTCTCTTTCACTAGCGAAGTTACGCCTGCAACCGTTACTAAAATGGTGAAGTGCCTGAATGACGTCATGTTGGCGAATTTTTGCCAGCGTTAGTCATTCGTCCTTTAGCAAATCTGCCCCTTAATCCCACGATCAGAAGTAGAGAAAAATGTATTCCATTATCTAGAAAACCCCAGGTCCTTAACATTCTGAATAACAGCTTCCATACCTGTACCACTTGATCTCTTGTAGTGCATTTCTGCAGAGGATAATTGGAGGTGACAGTATAAACATAGGAGATATTAAACATTTGGGGAAACCAAGAGATCAGTTACACATACATATGTGCTCAGTCCTGTTCAGTTTTTACTTCTCATTTTAACTATGATAAAGTATTACAGTACTTTTCTTGATTCAGAAATAAAAGCACATAACAGTAAATATATATGTATACCTGTAGATATATCTGTGTGACTAGGGCAAGTTGCATTGTCATTGTTGTCCTCTGCTTGTCTCTTTATTTGACTTGTATAAGAACTGCTCCAGGCCCTGTGTCACCTAAATCTACTTTGTATACCTAGTATTAATATCTCTTTGGCAGGGTATAATCAACTTTCAGAGAGGTGACACATACAATAGCAAAGGCTTATGTTTTGCCGGTTGGTTATGGGGACCAAACAGCATTAAATCAGCACAGCATGTTGGGCAGCTCAAAACAGAGATGCCATGAAATGCTTCAGGTCCTACAGAGTATAAGATTGCTTGGTTCATTTAAAGATGGGCACCTCAATTAATCTGGCGTTCTTGAAAGTCTGTGACCAGGTTAAAAGTTTTAAAGATCCCACTTTTCAAATGGCCACATCCAGAACAAGCCACCCATGATAATCCTCTTAATCACAAATTCCACTCTTTTAGTGTAGGAAAGCACAATTGCATCACTATTGATCCTGGTTAAAGCACAGCTTTAAATCTGATGCCTTGGGTGGCAAAACACCAAGAAGTGCCAGTGAAAATGTGTTTTGAAATAAATGTGTCTGCAGGCTTAATTTCTACCCTGCACACATTTATCTTGCATTCGGCCAGCAGTTTAAATACATATTTTTTTAATAGTTTCCCAAAGTCTAGCACGCAGACCAAGGTCATTTCATTTTAAGTGCACGGTAGCATGCGTTCACCCCATTCGTCTTTAATAGAGATGTACAGTGCCACCAATTATCTGTTTTTTTCAATGTCATGGAGAAGATAAATTGATAGAGTTGGATTCCTTTTGTTATTTCATTCCATGAAATGTTCTGTATATTCAGTTAATTTTTCCTTGAACTTGTTTTTGAGCGATGATGCCGGCACACGTGGACCTTTTGTGAATGGTGGAATAGGGACTGATGGAGACAGTGTGCTGTATTAATGCATAAAGAGAGACACTTTATTTTTATATGATTGTTCAGTGAAATATAATGGAAAAGTTATTCTGTATGTCTCAAATTCTGCGTATTGTAGCCCTCAAGGACGGAAGGTATACTTATCCAAAGACTCATATTCAGTAGTTGTCAAAACTTCCTGCAGAATAGTAGA
Source organism: Xenopus laevis (assembly GCF_017654675.1). Taxonomy (NCBI): domain Eukaryota; kingdom Metazoa; phylum Chordata; class Amphibia; order Anura; family Pipidae; genus Xenopus; species Xenopus laevis. Next base: position 127,622,425 of record NC_054375.1, on the reverse strand, counting down.
AGTCTTGCATTGGTGCAATCAATGACTTGTCAGCAGAGCATCTCAGAGATGAAGAGCAATAAACACTATTTTTCAGCAAAGCATCTTGTGAAAAGGGTAAGTCTTCTGAGGCTTCTCTTTTATACATGACCACCGAAATGTCAGATGACTCTTCTCAGTAGTTTTCTGAACAGATCAACACCATGAGACTTTCCTTTTTTCTCTAACGATAGGTTAAGATATTTGGCCATCAAATGATTCCCTGTAATGACCTCTTGTATATTTATACCTTTTCGTCTGTGTTCTGTTTTGCCAAGCCTGGATGACAGGGATATTTTTGAAGCAGTGATCCCAAGCCAGTGGCTAGTGAGCAACCTGTTGCTCCCCAACCTCTTGGATGTTGTTCTCAGTGGCCTCAAAGCAGGTGCTTATTTTTGAATTCCGGGCAAGTTTTGGTTGCATAAAAACCAGGTGTTATGCTAACAGAGCCTCCTGTAGGCTGTCAGTCCACATAGAGGCTACTAAATCATAAAGCCAATCATAATTCTCATTTGGCATCCCCAGGGACGTCCTTTATGCTTGTGTTGCTCTCCAATTTTCTTTACATTTCAATGCAGCTCATGGTTAAACAATGGTTGGGGGACTCATGTGTTAAAAAATGTACTCTAAGAAAAGCAATGTATAAATCTTTTACGGCAGCGGAGAAACTCAGTTCCCTAAAATGCAATATCATGCAATCGCACTATATCAAAATGCAAATACAGAGACATCGCCACTGAAAAATTCTACTAGCAAAATTCATATCAGGGAAGTTGTACTGTACCATCTGGTGCCATCGCAATGTATCATGGCTTCATACAGCTTCTCTGGCAATGCTCATTCATCATAACAGAGGTGCCAAACTCTGCAAAGCCAGAGAGGAGGTAGAATATAATCTTTGGCTTTTTCATGTCATATACACATTTGTGGGGCTTCTGTTTTCCTATTTCATTGCTCAGTGGGTTGTGTTGTTTTTGCCAGAAGTCCAGCATCCTTGTGGATTGTGTGAACAAGATCAGACAGTCATTGTTCAAATGCAGATAGGCTGACCTGTAGCCAAGTTATAGAAATTGAAACAAAAAATACCTTAATATGGATGGGGGAAAAAAAAATAAACCAATAATATTGTTCGTATTGTTCTGATTTAGAATCTCCATCCTTTTTCAAAAGGCAGAGGTTGTTTGGGTTTGCTTGAAGATCACAGTTCTCAGATTTGTTGCCTATTAACCTTGTCCTCAGTGAACTGCTTATTGCATTCATCCCTTATATCCCTGAAAGGAAACCTGCCCCAACAAAAATGTCACCTTCTTTTCCAGTACAGGTATCCAGAATGTTCGGGACCTGGGGTTCTGGATGACAGATCTTTCTGTAATTTGTATTTTCTAGGGATGCACCGAATCCAGGATTTGGTTCAGGATTTGGACAGGATTTGGCCGAATCCTTGTGCCTGGCCGAACCCAATTAGGACTCCTAATTTGCATATGTAAATTAGGGGCAGGTGACAGGGGAATCATGTGACTTTTCGTCACAAAAGATTTTTTTTTCACTTTTTCCTTTCCTGCCCCTAATTTGCATGCAAATTAGGATTCGGATTTGGTTCGGTGTGCGGCTGAATCTTTTACCAAGGATTTGGGGATTCGGCTGAATCCCAAATAGTGGATTCGGTGCATCCCTAGTATTTTCATGCCTTAAGTCTACGAGAAAATCATTTAAACATTAAATGAACCCAATAGACGGTTTCTTCTTCCAATAATGATTAATGATATCTTAGCCTGCACCAAGTACAAGGTACTGTTTTGTTACTACAGAGAAAAAAATCGGATTATTTAAAGAAATTCGAGTCTATGGGAGATGGTCTTCCCATAATTTTTAGTATTAATATGCTTAATTTAGGGTGCAACTGTAACATTGCAGTTCAAATCATACATACACCATACATATATAAATACACCAGATAAATCCGATTATCTTTCTATTAAGCAGAACTAAGAACATAACAAGAAGAATTCATGGACTATAAAGTTATTATGTAAAGCTATTTGTAGAAACATCATCTGCCACCTATAAATGTATTATAAATTAATATTCACTGCTAGAGCTGAACAGACCACAAGGCTGGTTTTTCAGAATCTGCTCGATGCAGCAGGCTTGAAGTTCTGTCAGTAGTACATAAAGGGCACGTACAAGGTTCTTGTGCATCATCTGAATTATCTTGAGCATGACAGCAGAGCTAGCCAAACCCAACCCAAGCCGTGGCTTATTATTGTAAAGCGATGCAGAACTAGCTTGCATTATATAACTAGATGATGATGACAATTATGAAAATATAAGCAACTATTGAACCACCCAGACAGCTTCTACACACATCAGCACAGATTTGTTGAATTGGTAAGGCTGTCATCAATATCTGATGTCCATAGAAGCAGTCAGAAGATTAGGGGATGGAGACTGAAAGAGTATGATGATGATTATATTTTATATAGCTTAAGCATGTACCAATGGAGCTTACAAGTTATTCTTTCACTTGCACCCTACAATAACCAGAGCCAGAGCTTTTCATGCCAGCAACTGACCATAATCAGAAAGGCATTGCATGACCCTCAACTCATGTTAATTAAAAAAAAAATGTTCTATATATGCATATGGAGCTTGGAGTGTTGAAAATAAAGCCATTCTATTTAACGGCAACATGCTTTCTATTTTATCATACAGGTATGAGATCTGTTATCAGGACACCTGTCCAAACTAAGATATAATTAATCCTTATTGGAGGTAAAACCATCCCATTGGGTTAATGTTAATGTTAACATGAGTTCTTAAAGATCATAAAAGATCCTTTATCTGAAAAATCCCAGGTCCCAAGCCTAATAGGTCACATACCTGTACGTTTCTGTGGGAGTGGAATGTAGTTCCATAGTTACATTGTCCACCAATACCCTGTAAATCTGGCTGGGAATGCTGGGAGATTTAGGAAACAATAGATCAGAGAGTTAACGGCATTGATTTCATTACTGTGGACAACAACGAAAAAAATGTTTTAAGACAACAAGGATATAAAAGATGTATGCACCTGGCATGAGACACTAACATTGAACAGAGATTGATTTCCGTGATCTAGTTAATGGCGGATTTACCAGTGCTTACAGCCATAGTCATTACACTAGCTGAATGAGGTTGAAATCAGTTGGGCCTGACACTGCTGATAATCCTCTAACATCTCATTACACAGAAATGAGTTCAATTTCAGCATCAAATTGCAGTGCAAACAGGGAGACAGAGCTTGTGATATGTTCAGTCAATGCAGCGGCAAGATGGGAATTAGTCAACATGCTGCTAGGGAAATCTTAAGGCCTGTTAGATCTGAGGATTAGTGGTGGCAGTGTTGCATCATGGGTACAGTGGTGCAAATACTACAGACATTGCACTGTACAATTTTATCTATGGTGACTGCCTGCTGCTTTGAATCTATTCCTAATTCATGACACCTGAACACATTACTAGAGCTATAGACATAACATAGTTATTCTATTATTCAAACATTTTGCAAAAAAAAAACTACTAGTCTAAGGCAATGTTTTTCAAACTGTAGGGATGTCTCCCTAAACTAGGAGACTCAGCCTAAAGGACAATTGGAATGACATTTAGGGACAACACATATTTGCTCTTATAGTTACACCCAGAAGTATAGCATGAAGGTCAAAGAGAGGACATTTTGGCATAAGCAAGTGTTTACCATTCAATATATTGTTGTAATTATGGCTGATAAGTAGAAGGGGTCATACTCATTTGCATTGCTCCATGGAGCGTGCAATAAAAAAGGCAATTTTTTATAATTTGCACACTGTGTGGTGCATTATGTAGGTAGATACAGGCCTCTCCACACCTTTTTAAAGTGCAGTTTGATTGAAGAGAGGCGGGTGGGTGGAGGCACATTAATGTGCCCATTTGATAGGAGGCTATGGGTGTTTTATAGTGATGGGCGAATAAAATTGCCTGGCATGAATTTGCAGCATATTTTGCCACCGCCGAATAAATTCGCAAATCTTCAGATTTGCCGGTGTCGAAATATATTTGGACACGCATCCGCAAAGTTACTTGTGTAAAAATCGTTGCTCGTCAAAACTATTTGACGCCCATTGACTTTAATGCCAGTGTCAGCTTGGATGCGGGCGTCAATTTCCGATTTTCATGATTTTTCGCGAAAATTACAGATTTTCACGTTTTTTTTGTGAAAATGGCAGAATTTCACGATTTTTTCTTGAAACGTTTCGATTTTATGATTTTCCCCTGAATTTTTTGCTGTTTCGCGAAAACGGGAGAACGGGAGAAATTCGCCCGGCCATCACTATTGCTTTAGATTTAGAATGGCCCTAGCTGCCAGGGGGTGGTGGGAGATTTAATTCAGCAGTAGCTTGAAGGCTATAGCCCAGTCCTGCTTTGAAAGGCTTCATTCTGCCAGGCACATTGTTATACTGTATTTCTGTATAATAATAAGATGCTGCTAATATAGATTTGATGTTTTATATTCCAATGAGATTATTGTTTTCCCAAAACTTATTTGCAGTTATTTGTTATTTTCGGTGGGAAGAGAGATATTAATGAGTTTCTTAATTCCTGTGTGTGTTATATAAACCTCCTGCTGAGAAGAAGCCACTAAACAGGCACCTGCTACTGGCTTATTTAAAATATACTCAATCTGTTAGCAGTTTGGCGGAACGCATGTTCCAGCACAAAAGAATGAAATAAATAAAGTGCTATTTATATCTCCGGCTCACAATGCTCAAACGTGCCCTGGAGGCACATTACAGACACATTATGGTGCATTATCCACAGATAATCCTCATCCCAGATTAAGATCAATGAGCTGCAGGACCCTCTGGCAGAGAAAGGGTCCAGAGTCAGCAATGGATCTGTCTTAGCATATAAAATGTTCCTAATTAACAACTAAAAGGCTCTATTAATATTTTATTCATTAGTAGATCCTCCATACAGAATGCCAATTCCTTCTTACTTGTAGGCCATCATCCAAAATACAGTGCAAGATAATCTTTAATCACCGACCCATTGGATGTTTCTCTCAGTGGCCTCAGGTGCTTATTTTTCAATTTCCGGCCTTGGGGCAAATTTTGGTTGACTAAAAACCATGTGTACTGCCAAACAGAGCCTCCTGTAAGCCAAATGACCAATCACAGCACTTATTTTGCAACCCAAGTTGGGTTGCTCAGGGGGGAAACGTTTGGGGGGGTACTGGCTACAGTGGGGTCCTGTAACTTCTAGTTGTGCCAGTGGGTAAGTAGTGAAAAGATAGATATAGAATTTGAGAACAACAGAGTCTACTCTTAATCTTATCTGTCCCATGTTGGATCCACTCTGTAGCCACCATGCAGTTGACCTGGAAGGGTGATTTGAAAAAAATGTCATAACACATAATTATTAAATGTAAATTATTATTGTCATTGATGTGATTATGTAAACATGCTTATTTCCAAATGCATGCATATGCACATCACTTAGAAACTCCCTCCTATGCCAGTGAATATGCTTCACTACCCCTTTCCTAACCTGATTGTTACTTAAACCAACTTGCATGTCAAGCGTTATACCTGACCCATTAATCTAAAGTTGTAGTTTTAAGACTTTTTGGTTTAAGACTCCATTGAGGTCTAATATTTGATCAAGACTCCCTTTGTTCATAACAATATTGCAAATATTAGATAGAATTGTTGTTATAAGCTATAAGTTAATACTGTGCTTCTCTGAGTATCTCAAATTTCATGTCAAAATGGCCTTCAGGCTGGGTCCCTGTACAGTTACGGGACCTATTATCCAGAATGCTTGGGATATTGGGTTTTCTGGATAACAGACCTTTCCATAATTTGTGTACAAAAAAGTCATGTAAACAGTGAATAAGACCAGTAGAATTGTTTTGCTTCCAATAAGGATTAATTATATCTTAGTTTGGATCAAGTACAAGCTACTGTTTTATTTCTACATAGAAAAAGGAAATAGTTTTTACAAATTTGGATTATTTGGATAAAATTGAGTCAACGGGAGATAGCCATTCCTTAATTTGGTTTCCAGGTAAAGGATTCCATACGTTGAGCACCATTAGAGTTCTTGCTCTACAGTTACATTTTTTATTTATTTTAAGGTGGAGTTGGGTTCTTAGTCGGGGTCTAATGGATCATGGACAGGGTGTGATAGGGATGTAGCTGACAATCACCCAAAATCCACCCCCTTAAGGTTTACATCTCTGTGTTTAATGTACATTTTCATCTGCTTAATTTTCATATGATATTGATCTTTTAAAACATGTACTTAAAGGATTCATAGGATTATCAAATTGTATCACCAAGGAAACATGCTGGAGGTGCCAAATCCATCTCTTCTGTTTCATTTTCATCTGTGTCAATTTAATACTGCCCCCCCCATCACCGATATAAAAAATAGGGATAAAAGACACAGTAATATTGTACATGGTCCCACTGGAGTAATAAAGGGAGGTGTAAAACCAGAAACTCCCTGTGTTTGGATGTGTTCGTAATGTGCTGATATACTGTCTGGGGCCTCCAGTAATCGATTGCGACCTCCCTTGAGAGCTGCTTCTGCTCATCCTCTGCATAAAGATTTGTAATTCTATTTTAATGGCAGCACAGCACTGGGGTATGAATAGTTATACAGTAATGCGCCTGGGTTAGATGATCCATTTTCTGAGTCAGATATATATTGTGTTGTAACTGTGGCACATGCTGCCTCTGTACTCTAAAGATATTTGCTTTCTTCTAGCTGGATTTACTGTGCCATTTGGCATTTTCGACTTGTTTTATTGCCTTAATGGCTGTGATATAATTACTTTTACTAGCACTAAAAGGTGTTTGGATATGTAAACAATAAGATGTGTAAGTATACACTGACATATTCAAAGGCAGGCTCGATAGGCATGCACCGGGGCTGCAAATCTCTATGTTTCTCAAGAGGGTTAAGCCTTCATTCTCAGCTTGTAAAGCCTACACTCTGTTCATCTTGGAGATGCTACTGGTGCAATGTTCCTTACCTCGAATAGTCATTTAAAGAGACATTAGACTGACAAATGATGGATCCTGAAAACAATAAAAATTCTATATGGATTTTTGTGCGGTGCAGTTCAAGAGTACTCCAGTGCATGACTCTTGGTTTGTTCAAAGGTTATTGCTCAATAAAACCATACAAGCATTTTGCTATTTCTATGCTAATCTGGTCAATTTGGGCATGGTTTTAGTGAGCAATGATTAACTGTTGCTTTCACAAAAAAAGCTGTAGGGCAGCTGTGACATGTATTAGTAAATATATTTCTCATATAATTAAGGATGTTGTAGTGTAATAGTGTAGAGTAAATGTCCATAAAGATTTTTACATGTACACCTACTGTATATACAGTATATATATATATATATATATATATATATAGTCTGTGTAAAACGACCGCACTCTGTAGACCGGACTTAGTATAATTCCTGTGGGTGCAGGGTCCAAAAATTCATATATAGATTTGCTCATAAGAATCCGCACACCAAAATTCTTTCATCAAAACTCAGTGCTTTATTCGGTACATTGATCCGACGTTTCGGCCCACATTAGGGCCTTTTTCAAGGATGAAAAAGGCCCTAATGTGGGCCGAAACGTCGGATCAATGTACCGAATAAAGCACTGAGTTTTGATGAAAGAATTTTGGTGTGCGGATCCTTATGAGCAAATCTATATATATATATATATATATATACAGTATACAGACACACACACACAGACATACATGCATATGCACCTTTATACTGTATACACAAAACTATCTGCAGTGCTGGAGATTACGGTCTATGAAGACATCCAAGCCCATCCTAGTTGCACAAACGTTTTTAACCATTTATAATAAATATACACAAAGTTTACATATTTCATATTTCCAGGTAATTGTTTTTTACAGTACAGTTGAAGAGAGGTCTCATTTTGAGCATTCTGTTTGAATCACATAACTAGTTTTATAGTTTACATAGTTAAGTTGGGTTTAAAAAAGATCAAAGTCCATCATGACCTATATATATATATATATATATATATATATATATATATATATATATATATATATATATATATATATATATATATATATATATATATATATATATATATATATATATAACCTGAATCAGACGCTTGCACTCTAAACCAGTCTTCCATGAACGTGGGTGCTGGGTCAAAGTATTTATGTAAAGTTCAAGAGGACCCGCACACCTTGGTTAGTGAACCAAAAATTTCTTTATTTTTCAAACTTGTGCATCCAACGTTACGACCCACATTAGGGCCTTTATCAAGGACAAAATACAAGTGTGCCGGTGAGAATTTAAACCTGTGTAGCTCCTCCCAGTGTTACAAAGGCACCAATCATATATATATATATATATATATATATATATATATATATATATATATATATATATATATATATATATATATATATATATGGAAAACCCTCTTGGACACCCCCGGGCCAAGGCTGTACATTCTTACCATATACCAGGCCCTAAGTCCCCTTTGCTAAGTGAAAGGGTAATGGGAATTACATCTATGGCAGTGCCTCCACCTAATGGAATCGGGGAATACACCTGCGGGTGGCTCCATTAGGAAAGCATTCAAACACACACAGTGCTGTATAACAAATATAAACTTTATAATAAAGGGAAAGTGCAGAAGTAAATATGCATTCAAATAACAATAACCCACTACCCTGGGAAACCTGTTGCAGTCCAATCCTAGCACCTCTCTGTGTCAGGGAGCCGGGAGCCCCCTCTGGGGAGTAGTCCGGATCTAGGAGGAAGCCCCTCAGGAGGGATCAGGATCGTGGTATCCAGGGATTAAGCAGAAAGGGTAATCGGGTTCAGGCTACAGGTCACAAGGTAGGCAGAATATAATCAAAGTCCAAAGTCCAGGCAGGGGGTCAATAGCAGGCAGAGAATCAGCGAAGTCCAGGTCCAGGCAAAGGGTCACAACAAGGAATCAGGCAGATATAAGTAGGGAAAACAGCAAGGGAACCCAGGAAACTCTCAGGGAACAGAATCCTATTTTCGGGCGCCATCTTGGCGTCTCAGGCGTCCTTTTATGTTTGAATTTGGCGCCCTTGCGCCAGCGTCAGCGCGCCTGCGACCGTCGCGCCGCGCTGACGTCACGGCGCCGGTGTCGGAACCCACGTGGGTTGACTGGGCGCCGCCATCTTGAATTCTTCGCCGCCGGGAGCGGACGCGACTCCTCGCGCTCCCGGCGGTCTTGACAGTACCCCCCCCCTCACGGGGGGCCTCAGGACCACCGGGACTTGGTTTCTGGGGAAACTTGGAGTGGAAGTCTCTTACCAAACGAGGAGCATGCACATCACGATGTCCCTCCCAAGAGCATTCTTCGGGGCCAAAGCCCTTCCAATGGATGAGGTACTGAAGGGACCCTCTGGAGATTCTGGAATCAAGGATTCTCTCCACCTCGAATTCTTGTTGACCCTCCACAGAGACAGCAGGAGGAGGAGATTGGACACCAGAGAAACGGTTGGAGACGGTGGGCTTCACCAGGGAGACGTGGAACACGTTGGGGATTCTCATCTCTGGTGGGAGTTGAAGTCTGATGGCTACGGGGTTAATTATCTCCAAGATGGGGAACGGACCCAGGAACTTCGGACCCAACTTGGGAGATGGCACCTTCAAGCGAATATTCCTGGAAGAGAGCCAGACATTATCACCCACCTTGTAGGGAGGAGAGGGCCTTCTACGGCGATCCGCGAAAGTCTTGTGGACTAGAGCACACTTCTCCAGATTAGACTTGGTTGCAGCCCAAATAGCAAGCATATGGGCTGTCAGATCATCTGCAGCCGGGACGTCCGACAACACGAAGTCCTGAGGAAAGGCTTGAGGGTGCTGTCCATACACCACCATAAATGGAGACCTTCCTGTGGAGGAATGACATGCATTATTATGAGCAAACTCTGCCCACGGGAGGAGGTCAGACCAATCGTCCTGGCAAAGAGACACGTGGTTCCTCAGGAACTGTTCTAAGGCTTGGTTCACACGTTCAGCTGCCCCATTCGTCTGCGGGTGGTAGGCAGATGAAAATTTAAGTGTTATTCCCAAGTCTTTACATAGAGAACGCCAGAACTTGGCGGTAAACTGGGTGCCTCTGTCGGAGATGATCTCCACCGGGAAACCATGCAGGCGGAAGATGTACTTAATAAAGAGTTGGGATAATTCCACTGCAGAGGGTAACTTCTTCAAAGGGATGAAATGGGTCATTTTGCTGAAGCGGTCAATGACAACCCAGATCACAGTATTCCCACCGGAGGGAGGAAGTTCGACAATAAAGTCCATAGAGAGGTGCGTCCACGGACGAGAGGGAACCGGCAAAGGCTGTAACAACCCGCTGGGGCGGGAATGGCTAGGCTTAGAAGTGGCACAGACATTACAAGCAGCCACAAAGTCCTTTACATCCTTGCGGATATCAGGCCACCAGACTAGGCGCCTCAAGAGTTCAAGGGTCTTGGCCGGACCAGGATGTCCAGCTTGTCTGGAGCAGTGGGTTTGTTGCAGGATGGCCAGGCGAAGTTCTGGAGGGACGAAGGCCATGCCAATCGGAGTATCTTGAGGAGCCGAGGACTGCCCAGCCAGAATCTGGTCGGCAAATTGGGGATACAGAGAGGCAATGATCTTGACTGGTGGAATGATTGGCTCCTGCCTCTCAGGGTCACGATCCACCGGAGTGAAGCTACGACACAAGGCATCGGCTTTCAGATTCTTGGAACCTGGGCGATAAGTCAAAACAAAGTTAAAACGAGAAAAGAAAATGGCCCACCTGGCTTGTCTGGGATTTAGCCTCTTGAGGGACTGTATAAACTCCAGATTCTTGTGATCTGTGAAAATCTGGACAGGAATTTCAGAGCCCTCCAGGAGGTGACGCCATTCTTCAAGGGCAAGCTTGACTGCTAAGAGTTCTCGATTTCCGACATCATAGTTCTGCTCTGCGGATGAGAACTTCTTGGAGAAAAACGCACAGGGGTGCAATTTTCCATCAGTGGAGTGTCTCTGAGACAGGATAGCTCCGGCTCCGACTTCAGAAGCATCGACTTCGATGCAGAAGGGTAGTGCAGGATTGGGATGTCGGAGAACAGGAGCGGACGTGAAGGCCTCTTTCAAGGACTGAAAGGCTTCTATGGCGGATTGAGGCCACAGGCTGGGTTTACCCCCTTTCCGGATGAGGGCCAGGATAGGTGCAATGCGGGAAGAGAACCCCCGGATGAACTGTCGATAATAATTAGCAAATCCGATGAACCTCTGGATTGCCTTGGTACTCAGTGGGAGAGGCCACTCCTGGATGGCCGACACCTTCACGGGGTCCATCTCAAATCCCTCTGGAGAGATAATGTATCCTAGGAAGGGGATCTTGGATACCTCGAAGACACACTTCTCCAACTTGGCGAAGAGAGAGTTCTTCCTCAGACGAGAGAGTACCTCCTTCACCTGGGAGCGATGACTTTCAAGGTCCTTGGAAAAGATCAGGATGTCGTCCAAGTATACGACTACGAACCTTCCTAGGAGATCTCGGAACACATCATTAACAAACTCCTGGAAGACGGCAGGGGCATTGCATAGGCCGAAGGGCATAACGAGATATTCATAGTGCCCATCCCGAGTGTTGAATGCTGTCTTCCATTCGTCACCCTCCCGGATGCGAATGAGGTTGTAGGCCCCCCGGAGATCCAACTTGGAGAAAATCTTTGCCCCTTTCAGCTGGTCAAAGAGCTCGGCAATCAGGGGCAGGGGGTACCTGTTCTTCACGGTGATCTTATTCAGACCCCGATAGTCTATACAAGGCCGAAGGCCTCCGTCCTTCTTCTCCACAAAGAAGAACCCAGCCCCTGCAGGAGAGGTAGAAGGGCGGATAAACCCCCGCTGGAGATTTTCTTGGATGTACTCCTTCATAGCGGTAGTCTCTGCAGGAGAGAGAGGGTAGGTGCGCCCTCTGGGGGGCATAGCTCCTGGCAGGAGTTCAACCGGACAATCGTAGGAGCGATGTGGGGGAAGGAACTCTGCCGACTTTTTACAAAACACATCGGAAAATCCCTTGTAAGTGGAGGGCAAAGTCTTTAATTCCGCAGAGGAGACATTCACCTTCTCGAGGGGTTTTGACGGAAGGCAATGTTGCAGGCAAAATAAACTCCAACGAGAGATCTGCCCAGTGGACCAGTCTATGGTGGGGTTATGCAGACGTAACCACGGAAGACCCAATATTACTGGAGTAGAAGGACAGGGGATGATGAAGAATGAAAGTTTTTCTTGATGCAGCGCCCCAACTTGTACAGATAGTTCCGCCGTGAACTTTGTGACGAATTCAAACTCCAGGGGTTTGTCATCTATGGCGGTAATTCGCAGGGGTGAAGATAATGGAAGCAGGGGAATCTTCATGCGTTCGGCAAAAAAGGCATCCATGAAATTGCCATCCGCTCCGGAGTCGAGGAAGGCCCTTTCGAAGATAGACTTACTTGCCAGGTGAATCTGCAAAGGAAGAAGAAGTCTGCGTGAACTTTCTTGATACTTCTCCTGAGGACCTCGAGTGATGCCCCCTACATGAGAAACCTGAGACATACCTCGGGGTACAAAACTCTTGGCTTTGGCAGGACAGGCGTTGGCAAAATGGGAATGCCCACCACAGTATAAACAGAGACCTGCCATACGTCTTCGGAGTCTTTCCTGCTCGGAGAGGCGAGTCTTTCCTACTTGCATAGGTTCCTCCAAGGGGGACGTCGACACATGAGTCACAGGAACAGCGGGTGTTTGCAGAATCGGCCTTTGAAAGCGAGGGGCCAACAAGGGAGAAAATCGTCTGCTGCGCTCTCTCTCCACCTGGTGCTCTCTGAGACGAGTGTCCACTTTAATGGATAGAGCGATCAGCCCTTCCAAGGTGTCAGGAGTCTCTCTGGAGACGAGATCATCTTTGATGCGGATGGATAGGCCTTGGTAGTATACAGCCTTGTAAGCGTCATCACACCAGGAAGTCTCCGCCATCAGTGTTCGGAAGTCTATAGCATAGTCATTGACACTGCGGCTTCCCTGCCGGAGCTGCAAGAGACGGGCAGGGGCATTCGTAACCCGACCTGGAGCATCAAAGATTAAACGAAAAGCTTGGAGAAAGTCTTTAACATCAAAAGTCAGCGGGGAATTCTTCTCCCAAAGAGACGTTGCCCACTCCAGTGGCTTGCCTTCCAATCGAGACATCACATACCCCACCTTGGAACGCTCACTAGGAAACTGTGTGGGTTGGAACTCAAATTGAATTTGGCATTGCGTGGCAAACCCCCTGCAGGCTTGTGGGTCCCCACTGAAGCGAGGGGGAGGTGGAATGCGAGGCTCACCTGTCGGGTAGCTTGCGTTCGTAGGGGCTGCTGCCATGGGGGGATCTCCAGTAGGTGGAGCAGTGGAAGGCTCAGAAGGCACTTGAGCTAGCAGGACATCGAGTGCTTGCCCAATGCGAACCTGCTGGTTTTCGTAGTCCTCCATGCGGGATGCCAGTCCGCGGAGCGCTCGTCTGACATGAGGTGTGGCTTCCTCAGAAGGATCCATGGCCCGAAAATAATGTCAGGGAGCCGGGAGCCCCCTCTGGGGAGTAGTCCGGATCTAGGAGGAAGCCCCTCAGGAGGGATCAGGATCGTGGTATCCAGGGATTAAGCAGAAAGGGTAATCGGGTTCAGGCTACAGGTCACAAGGTAGGCAGAATATAATCAAAGTCCAAAGTCCAGGCAGGGGGTCAATAGCAGGCAGAGAATCAGCGAAGTCCAGGTCCAGGCAAAGGGTCACAACAAGGAATCAGGCAGATATAAGTAGGGAAAACAGCAAGGGAACCCAGGAAACTCTCAGGGAACAGAATCCTATTTTCGGGCGCCATCTTGGCGTCTCAGGCGTCCTTTTATGTTTGAATTTGGCGCCCTTGCGCCAGCGTCAGCGTGCCTGCGACCGTCGCGCCGCGCTGACGTCACGGCGCCGGCGTCGGAACCCACGTGGGTTGACTGGGCGCCGCCATCTTGAATTCTTCGCCGCCAGGAGCGGACGCGACTCCTCGCGCTCCCGGCGGTCTTGACACTCTGCCAGGTAAAGTCCCACACTCCACTACTAGACAAAGAGTCTCAGTACCTTTTCCCCAAAGAGCATTACTTTCCCCAGATAGCTCTACCTGCCCAAATACCTGTCCCGCTTGACAGAGGTAATTTGCTCCGACGTTGCAGGCAAAGCAACAAAGCCTGTTTGACAAACAGGAGACATGCTGGATACTTTCTTTTTCTACCACCCCACAGGCACAACTCACCCTGGGATTCACACAGATGAGAAGGCTCACACAGACCAGTATCTGCCAGTCACACTGCACAGGGACAAGGGCTCCTGCCCCTCCCATCACTCTAAGTTAAACCTGTAGCTGCACAGGCAGGGGATTTCCCAACATGTGATTTCACATTTTAAGGAACAGAGGGCAATTAACCCTCTGTATCCCATATATATATATTCCAATATCTATAAAAATATTGGATACATTATCCGGAAACCTGTTGTCCAGAAAGTTCCCAATTACAGAAAGGCCATCTCCCACCTAAGATATTATGAATACTTATAGGTTTATTGTATGTTTAAATCGTTTTTAGCAGACTTAAAGTATGTTGAACCAAATTACGGAAACATCCCTTATCCAGAAAATCCCAGGTCCTGAGCATTCTGTATAACAGGTCCTATACTTGTACTAATTGTAGTTAAAAGTCCCTGTGTCAGTTGGATTACCTGCTCTACAAGTAGGACTTCCACAGCATGTGTGACCAGTCTCTATACCAGGGATCCCCAACCTTTTGAACCCGTGAGCAACATTCAGAAGTAAAAGGAGTTGGGGAGCAACACAAGCATGAAAAATGTTGTGGGGGTGCCAAATAAGTGCTGTGATTGGCCATTTGGTAGCCCCTATGTGGATTTTCAACCTACATTGAGGCTCTGTTTGGCAGTGCACCTGGTTTTTTTACAATCAAAACTTGTCTCCAAGCCTGGAATTCAAAAATAAGTATCTGCTTTGAGGTCACTGTGAGCAACATCCAAGTGTTTGGAGAGCAACATGTTGCTCACGAGCTACTGGTTGGGGATCACTGCTCTATACCCTAAATATACCATAAAGCATTCAGATGTTAAGAAGACCATTACAGTACATGCTGTAAGCATCAGAAACTGTTAGCTGGACCAATCCTATAATTTAGTGCATTAAACAAAATAAATACCATTATCCTATTGGTCATCATCTCCTCTGCCTTCAGTACAATCCACTAGTGTTGGGTTGTGTAAAACAACAATAACAACATAAACACCATAAATCTTCAGGGCAAAGTCCCACAGCTAGCAGTCATTTACAGGATTGCCTGTTATGTGGTGTAGGTGTTGCATTTGGTTTTACATCTCTACTGAGGATATTACTATTTAAGTCATGAATAGGGATGAGCACTTTTTACCTGATACAGTTTTTCTTTTGGCGTCTTCACCAGTGATGAAACTGTCTGAAAATCAGTGCATTTTGTAGGAAAAAACTGCCAACAACATTAGAGCTTTTGCCATGAATTTTGTTTTGCCAGATTTTGTGCCAGAAAAAACCACCAAGAGCTTTTCTCCATGAATTGTTTAGCGCCAGGGAAAAAAAACCCATTGAATCCAATTGATTTGATGCAAGAAAAGATACACCCATTGACTCCAGTGCATTTGCCAAAGAAAAATGCAATAAAAAAACGCTCATTGTAACCAACGCAAAGTTTTGCCATTTCTTAAATTTTTATGTGGTTTTGTGAAATTTTCAGCAGATCATTCATCACTAGCCATATAGGTCACATGATATGCTGCAAACGATCAATAGTTAATAGCAAGGAACTAACGCCATTGTAACTAATGCAAAGTTTTGCCATTTTTTCAGATTTTTATGTGGTTTTGTGAATTTTTCAGCAGATCATTCATCACTAGCCATATAGGTTACATGATACACAGCAAACGATCAATAGGTAATAGCAAGGAACTAACACTAATGTACTGAACCCTGTGGACCATATGCTTGATGTATTATCTGTACCTCTCATAAAGGAAATACATATATACATATATATATAAGGTATAGGATCTGTTATCCACAAACCCATTTTAAAAAAAGCTCCATTTCCCATAGACTTCATTATAATTAAGTAATTAAACATTTTTAAAATTGATTTCCTTTTTAGTAATAAAACAGTAACTTGCACTTGATCCAAACTAAGATATAATTAATCCTCGCTGGAGGCAAAAACAGCCTATTGGATTTGATTAATGTTTAAATGATTTTTAGCAGACTTAAAGTATGCAGATCCAAATTATGGAAACACCCCTTATCCAGAAAAGCATTCTGGATAACAGTTCCCAAGCATTCTGGATAACAGGTCCAATACCTGTACCCAATTAAATGCTCTGCATATCTAGATAATAAGTGAGTGATGCAATGATCTTCACCTTCAGGCACCGCATAACAGAATTGATGCAATGGATACAGTGAAGTGATGCAAGTTTTGCACTACTTAGCTAGAAGCTTCAAGCTGGGTTATAAGTGCATGGAACTTATATACCAAATTCTGTCAGCAAATGCGTTCTTACCCTGGAAGTACAGTACACAGATTGTCTTGCAATTCCTGTCTCATGATACTCTCATAAATGTTTTTTGGGGAGTTTTAGCCCATGTACAACTCTTATACATAGATTGCCTCTGCACCCTCCTCACTGATTCAGAGCAATTTCTAGGAGGGGAATGAAGTCTTGTGAATATCTGCAGAAATGCAGAAATCAATAATGATAAATAAATAACACAGTCAGATATGATTTATGGGTAACCTGTGAAATTCCCTCTGACTTCTGAAGAGAAAAGAAGAACAGGCAGAGAGCAGATCTGGGTTAACCTTTTCCTACTCTTAGAGAAGTAAACAAGTAGTTCTAACTCAGTGGCAGAGCCTACAAAAGAATCACTTGATTCATGTTGCGTAAGGTGCATTACAGCAAAACCATAACCTACGCACCAGAGTGCATCACTGCTGATTCATCTGTGTCCAAAGTTACGTAGGCTAGTATTATAACTAGGGATATAGCAGAATGCTCACTTCAAATGATGAAAGACTTAAGACCAGTGGAATTACATAGTAAAGAACACCAGCAGGGCCATCAAGTGATATCATAGGGAAAAGGCCTGTGGCAGATGTGCGTACATTCTACGCTATTGGAGCTGCAGGGATCATTATTTTTTAATGATATTATTTCATTACTAGAAAGCTACAGCCTCAGAATGATTTTGTTCTGAAACAGGACTTGCACCTATGATGACGTTGCCATCTTAGATGCAAGCTACAGTTTATGGCAATTTGATTTTTTAATAGTTTTACAGTTTTAAGAACACTCGGGGGACATCACATACTTGGCACTGACTCATACTCAATTTCATGAGCCAAGAGTTCAGAGTAGGAACACAAAAATCAATGATAGAAGGGCACTGTTGGCTTTGTTCGCTCATCCAATTTTCATAGCCATCTTTATACAAATAGCTCTTTCAAACGGAAGATGACTTGAGATGGGCTCTCTTGGAACCAATGGTTTGCATTTCTTAACAAATAGATATTTAGGTAAATAAGATGCAAGGT
The DNA here is from genome assembly GCF_017654675.1 of Xenopus laevis. NCBI lineage: Eukaryota > Metazoa > Chordata > Amphibia > Anura > Pipidae > Xenopus > Xenopus laevis. The sequence goes on along the minus strand of NC_054375.1, from coordinate 127,604,685 downwards.
ACAGAGCTCAGTGTGCAGAGGTTGAAGAGATGCCTGTATATCTGATGCTGACTTAAAGTATAGGGCTCCCTATACCAATAGTTTAGCCATGAGCACAATTTATCTGTAAATCTAGGGAAAATGCTGCATTAGAAAACAACATGACAAATTGCAGCTGGCCTAGCCTTATCATTGTTTCCCTGCTTTGCAGGAAACAGTACAGTGAGTTGGGCATAGGGTGTCTATAGGGATTCACCATGTGACTCTCTGTATTACAGTACCATTTTACGTTTGTACAGATGGCTCCAGGGTATACGCTCTGCAGAACAAGCATGTCACCATCAGTCTTAGAATCATTACTGATCATTACCTGGGCAATTGATGCTGCATTGTATTATTTTACTGCTGTTTTAAAGGTGGCCTGTCATCATTCTGCTCTATTTCGCATTACGTTAATTTAGTGTTGCAATAATTAATCTGCTTTAATTTCCCATTTCCTGTATCTAGTAACCTTCGGCACTCCAGCTGCTTCATAACAACTGTATTCATCTTTCGCAAGGCTTATACAGAAACATTGGCCACTTTAATATGATAGAAGGCTAATAAACCTGTCCAGTAAACAGTGATGTGAAATTCTATCAAGTGGAGGCATTAAAGGTCCCAATGTTTCTTCAACCCGTAAGAAACACAAATTCTGCTTCGTAACACACCATTTATAATGATCTGTGTTACCAGATGTCTGTAAATAAGTGTTCAATACACTTGTTCAGAGTAATGAATCAGCAGGAGATTTTAGTGAATATATTTTTGTGCTGTACTTTAGTCCAGTTTTAGTCCAATGTTTTATCTAATGTTCAGGGGTTTCCCATCTCATTTCTCTTTAATGATATCCATATAAATCAGGTCAGTTCATGCAGCGCAGTTAAGTAACAGTCTATTGGACATTGATATGGTAATTAATGGTATTCATGATAATGAGGTCTGTACTGAACAGCACCATGGACAGTGCTCATTGATTAATTCCATGACCATTAAGTCATTGAAATGCAACAAGTCTTGAAGTTATGGAATGAAGCACCGTGAATAGCAATAAATATGATGCTATCAATCTATTGGGAGAGCAATAATATAAAAGCATAGTTTTAGTTCTTTTTCAGACCCTTATACAAGGCAGGTTAATTAGTGTATAGTTTCCTATTTAGTGGATTTGCTCCAAAAATAAGATCTATCAATTTATCTTAAATACCCATGTACTCACATTAGTTTCTAAGTCTGTTACATTGAAGAATCTTTTCTTATCTGAGATCCCGAGAAAGACAGACAATCCTGTGCTTTTTATGCCACCTAGAAGGTTTAAAATAGCAGTTGTATTCGGGAAAACTATGTCCCAAAGCTCAAAAAGCAGCAGTCCGGTTGTACTTTGTAGCTGAGATTCATCATGTTTATGTAACAGTCTGTGAAGCACAAAAAAAGTTTCAGTGAAAGAAGAAATCTGAAATAGGAGCATTGATTGACACTGCTGTCTTTCAGCACTGTGCCGATTACAACAAGGGTACTATCTACAAGGAGTTTGCATTTTTTTACTCTGGGTACTCCAGTTTTTTTTGACACTCCAAAAACACACAGGCAGGTTAATTTGCTCCTAAATGACCATAGTATTTGTAAATGTGATTGGAACCTTAGTTTGTAAGCTCCACTGGGGCAGGGACCAACAACTGATCTACAAATGATGCCATTTTGAGCTGTTCACATCACATCATGACTATTAGTATCTGAAACAGCTGAGTATATGACAACTTGGGTCTGATCCTTCTTATTGCATTCTCTTTCTTTTGTGTGACATGCATTGATGGAAGCTGATGGTATTTGGCATGAAACCGTGCTTGGTTAAAGGGGTAAAAGTAGCAGTGTCCCTCACTGATCTGCATGGTGGTGCCAGTGCAAGACCGTAATGTCAAAATAAATAATTTTTCTCGAACACTGTACTCCATATTGCAATGCCTGTAATCTTGGAAAGGTGTGTATGAAACCTAAAAACATCCCAGAAAAATACCTACTAGTTTTTATTTTGGAATTTTCTAAATTTCATCAAGAACATAAACTTCTTATTTAGCCAATTCAGCCTCATTACCCCATTTTTTACAATAGCTTTAAATGGATACCTTGATTCTGTGATATAGTGAATACCAGTTACCCCACGTTGTATCAACTGTACTAATAAAGAGCTTTCACTTGCTGTGAGCTCTGCAGGGCACCTTTGACAATATTTAAGAATATCCCTGCTTAGGTCTATTAATCAAATCAGTTCCTAGCTCTGGTCTCTAATTGACTAGCTGAAAATGCCTAAGTCCATAGATTGTTAGGTGTTCCTATATGACTCATTAAAGAGCCACTGCTCTCTAATTTACTTTGAGAGAGACGAGAAATGGAAATGTTCTCAGTGTTAGGACATTATTCCTTGAGTAGTGGATATTTTTCATTTATAAGTAAATATTTTGCTTTAATGGTGTGATACTGGAATAGTGCTTAGAGGAGACACGAATACACAGAGTTTTATGGTGTGCCTCTGTACAGGCTATCAGCAAATGCTTAGCTATGCCTGTATAATTTAATTTCAAGATGTTTCTGTCTACGCCTCAGTGACACTCCATACACCATACCAGGCTTCTATGCCACATCCCTGTTGGCTTATTGCAAGGGGGATTATAAAACTTCTGGGTGACTGTTGGAGGAGATAAGGAAGCCTATGACTTGCCAGTCTGAGATATTGCCAGCATAGAAAAGTATAAAACTGAGAAGAGAGCCAACATTATCTTCAAAAAACTAGTCAAAATAACATGGATATCAACACCATAATAGGAAACAAATGGATAGTGGACCTTTAATAAGGTAGACAACCACCGTTCTCAAAAGTAAATAAGTCACATAGCTAAGAGTATAGACAATATATATAACTAAGCACTCCATTTTAATTGAATAATCAAAATTTTTAAAAATGATTTCCTTTTCCTCTGTAATAATAAAACAGTACCTTGTACTTGATCCCAACTAAGATATAATTAATCCTTATTGGAGGCAAAAACCAGCCTATTGGGTTTATTAAATGTTTACATGATTTTCTAGTAGAGTTAAGGAATGAAGTGCATTACCCAGAAAACCCCAGGTCCCGAATATTCTGGATAACAGGTCCCATACTTGTACTATAATGTATTATAAATAACAAAAAAATGAATGCAGCAATATCAACATATTACAGGTATGGGATCCGTTATCTGGAAACATGTTATTCAGAAAGCTACAAATTACTGGACGACCATTTCCCATAGACTCCATTTAAATCAAATAATTCAGGATTTTTTTTTCTCTGTAATAATAAAACAGTATATTGTACTTGACAGTAACTAAGATATAATTAATCTGTATTGGGGCAAAATAACCATATTGGGTTTATTACATGTTTATATAATTTATTCAGTAGATCAAGTATGGAGATCCATATTATGGAAAGATCCCTAATCTGGATAATGTTTTTGGCACAAATATATATACAGTATATACTGAAATATTCACAAACACATGTAACCACAACCTACTGTACTTCTCTGCTGGGCTGCACACCTAGAATTGTATCAGTACATATAATAATTTTTCACTCTCCCAATTGCAACATTTTAAAGCTGTCAAACTGCCGAAAAGCTCAGGAGACCTTTTCAGAAAGAGCCATGGCTGCTTCTGTAAAAACAATCCTACGAAGAAGAACTTGTTGATTGAAACCCCACTGTTGCATTTAGGGCTTATCTTAGTGAAATAATGAGATACTGCAGACCACTAGGTACAAAACACCAGTAGAAGTGATCAATATCAATTTATATTCACTGTTTAGGCCATGTTTCATGAACACGCATTACACCTTAACCAACAGAAAACCACATAACGTGGCAGCACCTACAATCCCTTGCCCCGTAACTCACAGTAGATTACTTTGGTTTGAAACATGATCCTTGTATTGGCTCTTTGGATTATTATAGTCCCCTGAGCCTTGGTTATTGGCATCCAGGGTCAGAAGATGGAAAAGCCTTTATCAGTGTATAGACAGCATCATATTTCACAGAGGAGTGCATAATATCCAGTGCAGAGGCACTCACAGCAATGTTATTTATAGCAGGGTAGACTATTATCCAAGAAACTGAAGTTGATAAACTTTCTTCCTTTTCTTCATATACTGCATGCTGTAGAAATATACAGTTGGGCTTTAACTGGAATTCTTCATTGCTGTCTTTAATATGCCACAGGGTGTGCCAAGGGTGTGAAAGAAGACAAGCACAATTAAATTGAAAAATGTTTTGTTTCTTATAACTTTATGACGTTAGACTTGGTTATACCACTGAGAAAGTAATGTAGTGTGATAACACAACAGAGAGATTAGTTATCAGTGCTGGTAGACCACACAAACCAGCTATGTTGAGGAAGCATCAACAATTCCCTGGGAGGCATTAACAGAATGCCCATGGGGAGTGAGACAGGAACTGGGAACAACAGGGCCATGACAGGACTAGGATGGAGGGAACCACAAGAGGGGGTTTGGGATTATGGGCGTTGTAGTTCCAGGGTTGCTATTGAGATGGGTGGAAATATGAGGGATTAGGGTAGGAAGTGAAGGGAGAATTCTCTTTTACCTTGAACACATACCGGTGCCCTCCCCACAACAAGGGGTGTAGCAATGATGTTAAGAAAGTTGATATTATATAAAGTTAATAGTTAAATATTATAAAAAATGCAATTGTACATTGCCCTGCACTTAACTGCTGTTGGTTGTTATTTATGTGATTTAATACATTAGCTGTGGCCGTATCAGCCAAGATATCACTTGTGGTTATTTGTTATTTTTAAAGAAGGGGGGGAGAAGCTTGGTGTTGTTGGGAGAGGCCTGTCAACTGATGCTGGCACACTTTTTCCTGGTTTGCTTGCCATTACCAACACACTTTTACCATGTCATCTAAGCCATAGGGCTGGGGTTTTAAAACATAAAAAAATCCTCATTGCCTGCCTTATCACACTGGGATGGTGATACATTTGGAGGGCACTGCAGCAGGAGATTCTAACCTATTGATTTGGGTGTCTCCTCCCCATAGTCTCGCCAACAATGCCTCTTAGGCTTTAGCAGTAGAGACAGAGAAAGAAATGGTTAACTAATGCATAGTAAACAAGCTCTCTGTGACCAAAGAATTAAATGAAACTGGCATAGGTATACAAAAAAGACAGTCAACACTCTAGAGGTCTGTGTGAAATGCTAAATAGGGATTATAGAAGTTTTCTGTTACCAGGCTGGAATTTATCTGTGAGCGCAGTGACATTTGCTATCCGTACATTACAGTATTTGGTCACAGGCATATGCATCTGTGGTCAGTTCATTTGCATGTGGTTTGTGTTGATAAAGCAGAGGGTCGAAGGCAGCACCAAACACAGTGCCAGCAGTATCTTGAGAATAGCAGTGTGTATACAGATGGCAAAGCTAAGGTTTGCTGCACCTATGAGCTGTGAATACAGAACAGACCCACCTCACTCTCCTTTCCTTTCTCCTAAGCAGATCAAGAATACATTAGAGGAGGATTTTGCTTTTAATAAATATTTCATGCCTTTCATCCTCTGGCGCACAAACACCCGTGTACTGTGCAGCACAGCTCACAGCTGGATTATGTTGGGAAAACAGATTTAGACCAGCTCAGCATTACAGTGAACCAGAACTATCCTCACACTCCCTGGGGGCCACAAGCCCCACTAAACCTTGGCATATTACAGACTTGTCCTTAAAGGAATAGCAGCAGGCACACATGCAGATATGGAAAGATGAGAGATAGTTAAATCCTTTAAAGAAACACATTCTTGACTAGTTCACTTATTCCTCTTGTAAAGGCTTTGTCTAGTAATTTAGGAACTGGATCCTTTTTACCGTCATGTGCTCACAATGTCTTAATACACAGAGGCTTGCTATTTTGGTTTTGGGTTTCTATAGAACAGGAACATTGGCGCTTGTGGTTGTATAGCTACAACTACAAGTCAAAGGATGTTGGAATAGTGGGAGCTATAGTAAATCATCAGCCAATGGGTGAAAGGGTGTGTATCTCTCTTCTTTTTTTTTTCCATATGGAAGATCAGCATGCTTAATACTTCCACGCTCTTCTCAATGGTGACCTCTGTTTAACCTGCAATGTTATATATCAAGATGTACACATGGAACAATTTCTCCAACTCGTGTATTTTATCAGGGATTAATAGGGAAACACAAAGCCCTATTTACATATTAACGGGGGTCCAGTTTCTGTAGGTTTTCCTATATTTGACCATTCTAGCACCATTGGTCACAAAGATCATGGACAAAAATCTCTGTTTTCTAGCTGATGTCTATAAAAGCCCTTTATATGCCAGAACCCCAAAGCTTTTAGGTCTTGTATGTTCTGTATTGATTATGTCTAATGTGTGTGCTGACGTCGATGCACATTGTTAATGCTTCCTTAGTCTATATTCATCAAAATTACTCCGATCATGAAGTTATCTTCATGTTGTGATGCAAAGACATCCATGTATTAGATCAACTCGCCACAATTCAGCATTTGCAACACAGCTCAAATCCCCTAGGTCTGTATTCAGCACATGGGTCCCGTGCTGCCCTTTCATTGGCATCTGACCTACTTCTTTGTGCTGAGTTGAAAAGGTGATTTTTGTTCAAGTCAATAAAAATTGCACTTGTAATTATAAAACCACTAAAATAAGAATGCTGTAAAATGGGCTTCTTAGAGTATAGTGATGGTTTTATCTGAATGCATAAAATATAGACAACCAGTAGATCTAAGTTTCAAGAATAGTAAACTAATAGCAAGCATACCAACACCTAATTCATTTAGACCATGGAATTGTAGCCCTAAAAGCAGGGGTCCTTAACATTTTTTCCCATGAGCCACATGCAAATGTAAAAAGAGTTGGGAAGCAACACAAGCATGAAAAAAGTCACTGGTGGTGCCAAATAAGGACTGTGATTGACTAATTGGCAGTCCCTATGTGGCCTGACATCCCACAGGTAGTCTCTATTTGGCTGCACACTTGTTTTTCATGCAACCAAAACTTGCCTCCAAACCAGGAATTGAAAAATAAGCACCTGCTTTAAGGCCACTGGGAGCAACATCCAAGGGGTTGATGAGCAACATGTTGCTTGTGAGCCACTGGTTTGGGAACATTGTCCTATAGCATTGTGTATGCTTTAAAATCAACAACAGCAGTTAGGGAAGCATGGGCAACATTCAGCCCCCTTAATACATGAATACCCTTCACCTACTCAGGCCCGGATTTGCAGCAAGGCCGCATAGGCCCGGGCCTAGGGCGGCAAAAAATAGGGGCGGTATGCCGCCCAGCCGCATTATGGGGACGTTCATGTCCCCGTTCAACTGCACCAGCTGCGCTGGCGTTTTTTCCGCTGGGAAGGCGGCCGCCTGGTCGGACCGCGCGGCCTAGGAGCGGCCGGAAAAGAAATCCGGTGCTGCACCTACTCCTCCTCTTCTCCCTACCCAGGTTGATTTCCATCAATAGCATTAAATTAGACTGTAGAGACTCAATCTCTCAATCAAAGTGCCTCCTGAACAGGTATGAATTGGTATAAACATCTGCATGGGGAATAAAATTCAGGAACCTGTCAAATTTGCAAATATTACAATACATAAAGAACAGAGTGGAACAACAGGGCTTATTGAAATAGTGAATAAACACACACACAATTTGCATGGTAATTATACTGTCCAATCCCATTCCTACTCACATTTAATACAATGAAATTGCATTATAACAACAATGATAAGGTGGAAGGCTTCAAAAACTGCCACTATGTTCATGGCAGACCTAATGAATTTTAATATTGCTAAACTACGAACTATGAATCCTTATACTGTACATATATGGGTCTATTAGTTCAGTACCTTGCTTTGGGCTATAAAAGAATATTGAGATTTCTAGCTCATTGACAAAAGGAATCTTGGGTGAAGTCAATGGCGTGAGAAAGAAAGATTTCAATAATTGCAGTTATGCACTATGCAACTCCTTTTAACTAGAAGGCAATTCTATTAATGTGAATTTCTAGAAGGAAAAAAAATCTGAGGTCTGTACATTTTTTAATATGATATAATACTGTGTGTGCTTGCTAGGAATAGGGGTCAACACAAGAAATAGTTGCCTATCCAACAGCATTTGAGAGCAATAACCTGGCAGGCATACCTGATATATTAAATGAATGTAGCATCTATAAAAAAGAGAAGAAACAGACAGGGAGAAGGTGATGGAGAAATGTCAAAAATTTGCAGTGAACAAAAGCCGAGAAAAGTGAATGGGTGGAGAGGAGAATTGTAAATGTGACAGCATTTTGGAAAATGCACTTGATCTGAAGGCGGCGTACAATTAGTTTGCTAAAAGCTTGCAGTGATAATGCTGCCACAGCACAATACTGTAAGCTAAGGGGCAGCCACCGAGGAGAAATGAAAATGTGAACTTTGTGTCAGCACAGTAGACTACAGTGAATACAGAAGATGTCTAAGTGTCTTTTGCGGAGAAATGAAGGCCACTTAAACAGTCAGTGATTATCTGCGTTACTTCTCTCCTAGACGTGGCGACCTGACTGGAATGAAAAGGACATATCTGTTCTCTAACGTTGCCTAAATGACTGCAACGAGATGGAATGCGGAGAATGTATTACTAGCATCTGAAATTTCTTAGGTCAGAAACAACCGAGAGAGCTTTTAAATGCTGAGTGTGCATATCTACTGTCACAGCTTTAGCAAGCAGGTGGCTTTGCTGGGTTGTTGGCTACAGTCGTATTTAACATATTACTTATATACTATATGGACTCAATGCTGCCAAGCTTTTGATAGGTAGTCAAGTAATTATTAAATGTACATATTTGTGGGTCAGGTTACAGACTTGGTGCCCTGCAGCTCTGCTCTGATCACTATACACCTAAAGAATTGAATCATGTCCATGGAGCCTTATAATTTTCTAGGCAAAGCCACAGAGTAAACCAGAAGAGCTCTAGGTTTTCCAGAGAAAGTGGTGTTATGGAGTTGTTGGAGAGATGTGGTAAACATCATAATTTAGACCTCCATGGGTCCTTTCACAGGTGTCAGTCCTGAGGAAGGACCCATAGAGATCCGAAACATTTTGTTGTACTCTATTAAAGCATCCATGAGCTATGCAGGGGTGATGGATCTAGTCACTGTACGTTCAGAGTTTCACACTAGTACCAATTAATATATTTGGTAGGATGATAGTATGTTTGAACCATTGTCTCTAAGCCATAAATGACAAAAAGGGCAACAATCGTCTTCTTGTTTATCTTTCTTTTTGAAAGTGAGAAAGTGAGAGTGTTTATCATCAGGTTGAGAACTGAAGACTGTAGATAAGGGGTAGATTATAGTCTGAGGAATGAGTATGTTCAGCATTAGGGCTGGGACACACTGGGCAATTTGGGGAGATTTAGTCGCCTGGTGACTAATCACCGCGACTTTCCACGACCAATCTTCCCTGAATGCCTTCCCTCGCTCTGCACCTGGCTAACATGAAAAATCGCCTGAGCTAATCACACGTGGCGATTAGTTTTCCGAAGTCGCCCAAAGTTTCCTTGTGAGGCAACTTCGGTAACTTCGGAAAACTAATTGCCGTGTGTGATTAGCGCCGGCGACTTTTCATTTTATCCAGGCGCAGAGCGAGGGAAGGCATTCGGGGAGAAAACCCGCAGCGATTAGTCGCCAGGCGACTAAATCTCCCCAAACCGCTTAGTGTGTCCCAGCCCTTAAGTATCCCTAATAGCTTGGGGGAAAGACTATTAGTAGAACGTATTCAAGCAATAGTGATGCCATCAATATATCCTATGTGATAGAAGTCATTACATGTTGCCCCCTTGACCAGCCAGGCACAAGCTAAAAGGTATCTACGTATTTATCCATACTTTTTTTGTGATGTTTAAAAAGGCTTTGTTTCAAGGCATTAGATATGCTGTTTATTAAATGAAGATTATGGCAGCCACACGATTGAATTAAATGGCAAGCTCAATGTATCATGACTTCCCCTGTTGATCAGATAAGTCTGTCAATACTGCATATTTATGAAGTCAGTAAAATGATTTGACCCCTTCCATCTTCGCAGAATGAAATGTTTCCCTGTACACCCTGTTCCAGGTAATAGAAACCTCTGCATCAGAAGAGCTGTTGGCTTTAGCTACTTCTTAGAATTATTGCACCTCTTTGGCAATGCTTGAATTTTAATATGCTTCCAGTCTCAAAGAAGGATCAAACTCATTACTTTACTCTGACAAGCCTGTTTGTCTAACCTGAGCATCCGCAGCCTTTCCAGTGTAACTAATACCTCTGAGGAATTAGTTTCAGATCTGTAAAATTCCCCTGAATGCCGCATTTCCAATACACATCTAATTTGATTTCTAAAAAGTAGCGCAGTCACTCACCTCTGACCTGAAGATCCATTTAGCAGGATAAGACTGGCAGGATGGTTACACGGTGTGAAAAGATTAGAAATTTCATCGGCTTTTTTTTTTTTTTTTTTGCTAATTTGCTTAAATTGCTTCGTTTTTGTTGAATCTGCATCCCTTCAGCTTATGCAAAAGAACCCTAATGCTGAGCTGTGAAATGCATTTACCACAACAGAGGATAATGTAGATGTCAGGAAGCTTAATCAATAAGATATAATACAACTGCTCCATTACCCTCTTCTCCTAGGCAATCTCTTTTTTGACTGTCTGTCCCAGGAAGAAATATCAAGTTTTAAAAACTGATCATGCTCAGTTGGACAATTCTTCTACATCTAGAGTCTAACCTCACTCGGGAATCTAATAGATGACATGAATGAGTATAAAGATGCCCATAAGGAAGGCCATGCATAGAGTGTGGCTAAGAGCAAAGGTTTTAGAGGGCTTCATTTGTTATCAGACCAAGTGTTGGCTACATTGCAGTGGTTCTTTCAGAGCAAAATCTATTTGTCTTGGTGGAGGTTATGTTGGTTGTATGAGATGATGAATCTTGAAGATTTACGTCAACACAAAAGCCATCCCAGCCTAAAGGTTTTAACCTTATAATTTCCAAAACAAGAGAGAGATGATGATTACAGTGCTAGCAATTCTGTTCACATCCCATTACTTTTGGTACAAGCTGATGGTGCACAAAGGTATCAGTTGTCTTTTGCTTTGAATACCAAACTGAGTGAAGGAAAACGAGTTGCTTGGTGTGGAACAGCAGTGATGAAATACACAGGGTATCAATATAAGGATCAAAGCACAAATTTGTCACTATTGGCCCATAAATGCACCGCTATAGTAAAGTGTCCAATGTTAGTCATATAATAAAAAGGAAGAAATCTAGGAAGAAAAAGTTGTGAGTTTTTCTTCAAAAAAAAAAAAATAACCAGGATAGTTAAAAATTCAAGTAATTTATTTAGGACATACAGGTGATGGCCTAATGTGTTTCATGCCTATTGGGCCCTTACTCATTGGCCTATGATTAAGTGCCCCAACATGCACGAAACACATTAGGGCATCACCTGTATGTCCTAAATAAACTACTTGAATTTTTAACTATCCTGGTTATATATTTTTTTTGAAGAAAAACTCACTAACTTTCATTTTTGCTATGTATCAATATAAGGAACTAGTATATTTAAAAAATTCATCATCAGCCTAGTTTATTTTATAGAAGACACCAAAGATACCAAATGAAGTTCCTTTTATCTACACCCAAGTCCACGACATTCTATATGGCCTTGTAAAGGATATAGGGCAGAAGCTCACTAATCTTCCATACAGTTGCTGGGGTGTTAACTATATAAGGTCTTTTCCAGCCCAAGCTTGATCTACTGCCCTCTACCTCAGCAATAACTAAGGTCAAAATTACAGATTATTTAATATAAATGTTCTAGTCCATATCATGGCAATATCATTGCCAATCAAATTAGTAGACATGTAAATGCTAAATTGTGAACAAGTGATGATAGTTTTAAATAAATAAATATATATATATATATATATATATATATATACACACAACACATATATATATATATATATATATATATATATATATATATATATATATATATATATATATATATATATATATATATATATATATATATCTGGACGAGCAGGAACGCACGACCTTGAATGCTGCAAGGGCCGGGTGCCAGACTGTAAACGCATACAAAATCCCTCCAATGTCGGCACTCCAGAATCAGTCACGCTTGAGTCAGAAGATCAATATCATAAAGGTTTATTAGGATAGACCAACGTTTCGATACCACACAGGTATCTTCGTCAGGGTGAGAGTGCCAAACACAGATTGCCATTTTAAGCAACAAAATGGCGCCAAATACTCGTTGCTAAGGGGCCTTAGCAACCCAGTGCGAGGAAAAAGTGAGGTGAGTATAGAGAAAGAGAAGAGAAAAGCTCGCTGTCCCACCAGCAGCCACCCTTACCTGAAAGCGCATCAATGGCTACGGAGTCAGAGGAATTAGCAGGCCAGAAAGTGAGAGCGCACCCGTCCTTCAATCCTAGTGCGGTGAGTCAGCGCCGCTGAAGCGCCAGGCGGAACACGTAAGCTTGGCGTCCCGGTTGCTAAGCAACCCCAGCTGTAACCCGGACTGCATCCAGAGCCGCACAGAGCTAGTGACAGTGTCTCTGCGTATAGCGCTGAGAGCTGGATCCAGGCTCAAAAGTGCTCACATTTGTGGTTACCTGCAGGGGGGAGCTAAAGGCAGCAAGAACACCCTACCACCGTTAGTGCAAAGCACCAACGGTGTGGGGAGGAGCCACCATGGGTTGCATAGATCAACACGGGGGAACCGCAACAGTAATAGCCTGATAAGCCAAAGGCCCACACATAGGAACAGGGGTCTCGCCCATCAGCTCTAACTGGCCAGTGGGTTGGCGCAAAACGGAGGCCATGGGGTACATCAGGCCATAGGACTGCCGCGGGGTACTCCTGCTACCCACTAGGCATGCTGGGTACTCCTGCTACCCACTCGGTATGCGGGGGGCAGTATGGGGGACAGGAGGAATAGAAGGTATAGAACAGGAGAAAAGGATAAAAGCAAAGTCTGTGTAAGCAGACAGAGAACTGTGAAGGATGTTCAGTAGACAGTATAGTAGTACCTAGTGCAAGCTACAAAGTTTGTTCATACAAAATAGATGCAACACGTATCCAAACAGTAACAGTAAACAGGTATATATATAAAGGGGAATAAGACCCCCAACCAAATAAGTCCATGATCCAAACATAGGGCTGTAGCAGAGTGATATGAACAGGGAATATTCAAAAACGGGGAGGGAGGACCTAATAGTCACTGGTTATAGAAAACAGCCAAGAGGGAGTGTTTCATTAAGTCCACGTGGGGCTACTGTATCCAGTTTAAAAATCCATCTCGCTTCCATCCTTACTAGTGCTAAGTTCCTGTCTCCACCTCTGTCCAGGGTGGGTTGATGGTCGATGGCCATACATCTCAGGGTCGGTAGCGAGTGACCTTTTGTTAAAAAGTGTTTCGCCACAGGTTGCTGTGCTGTACCTTCCCTCAAGGCTTTGCTGATGGCAGACCTATGATTTGCAATCCGTTCTTTTAAAGTGGTGCTGGTCTTCCCTACATAGTATAGACCACATGGACACGTGATGAAATACACCACAAACGATGATGAGCAACTCAAGCGGTGTAAAATCTTGTATCTTTTCCCCGTGTGTGGATGGGGAAAGTCAGGGCCAGTGAGTAAGCTGCGACATGTCGTACAGTTCGGGCATTTAAAACACCCCAGTTTCTTTTGTGCAGATAGCCAGCTTGGCTCAGTGTTGGGACCACGAAAAAAGTCGGTGCGAACCAGGAGGTCTCTGAGGTTCCTATCGCGTTTATAACCCACCATGGGTTTGGGCATGTGGTGGAAAGTCAGTGAGTCGTCCATGTTCAGCATGGGCCAGTGGTTGTTAATAATGGTAGTCAGATTGAAGGAGGATTTGGAATACATAGTAGAAAAGACCAGTGATGCATTCTGTCCTTCTTTAGGGTTTTTCGCCGTAAGAAGGTCAGCCTGTGTGGATTTCAATGCTCGTTCAAGTTGTTGGCACAGTAGATGCTCAGAGTATCCTCTCTGTAGGAATCGCTCAAACATTTCTCTTAGCTGAGTTATGGCAGAAGTCCGTGAACTGTTGTTCCTTATTACTCGGAGAAATTGTGAGTAGGGGATACCCCTAATCGTGGCCGGGGGATGGTTACTGCTTGCTTGTAAAATGGAATTACGGTCAGTGGGTTTCCTGAACAGTCTAGTGCCAATAGTGGAGTCTTCCAGGTAGATATTGAGGTCAAGAAAATCAATGTTGTTCGTACTGCAGTTTAATGTGAGTTTGATAGGGGTGTCAAGGCTGTTGAGATGCTGGTGGAAGCGGTGCAATTCATCTTCTGTTTCAGTCCAGATCAAGAAGAGATCGTCTATGTAGCGAAAATAGGTCAAAATCGATTTCCCCAATAAAGGGTAGATATGAGAGGTTTCAAATTCAAACATGAAAAGGTTGGCATATGACGGTGCGAGGGGGCTACCCATAGCTGTCCCTGCCATTTGGAGGTAGAATAGTTTCTCGAATCTGAAGAAGTTTCTTGTAAGAGTCAGTTCCAGTAGTTGTAGGAGAAATTCAATGGGGGGTGTGTGTGGTGGATCAGTCAGAAGCGCCTTGCGGCATGCCCAAATTCCCTGTGTATGCGGTATCACAGTGTATAGACTCTTAACGTCCATAGTCACCAGTAAGCATGTGGGGGGAAGATCATGTAGCTCTGACAGACGTCGAATCACATGCCTAGAGTCCTGTGTATATGAATCCATGTGCTGGACAAACGGTTGTAGAAAGTGGTCGATGTAGGTGGCTACAGATTGGTATAGAGACCCTATGGCTGAAATAATAGGTCTTCCAGGAGGGGAGGACAGGGATTTATGGATCTTCGGTAGGGTGTATATGATGGGAGTCCGGGGAAATGGCGTGGACAGGAACCGATATGTGTTGTGGTCCAACCATCCCGCATCTTTAGCCAATAGAAGTAAGGAATCCAGTTCCTTTTTAAATTTGGCAGTGGGATCACCATCAAGCAGTTTGTATGTATTGTCGTCTGCCAGCTGTTCAAGTAGTTCTTTTCTATAAAAGGTGTAGTCCAGAAGGACAATAGCGCCCCCCTTGTCAGCGGGGCGTATGACCAAGTCAGTATCCTCCTTCAATGTTTTAATGGCATTCCGTTCGGATTGGGACAGGTTATTAGTAGGAGGAGAAGAGTCTTTCATGTTTCTGACTTCCCTATTGAGTATGTTGCCAAACGTTTTGATGGGGGCCGGAGTGTTCGGAGGTTCAAAGGAGCTTTTATTTTTGAAGGGTGTTGTAGGTTGAGCGGGGGAGTCCTTAAAGTATTCTCTAAGCTTCAATTGCCGTTGGAATTTGTGGACATCAATCAGTATGTCCAACGTGTTGTGCTTATTACTTGGGATGAAGGAGAGGCCTTTAGACAAGAGGGAAATTTCTCCAGGGGAGAGTATATGTTTGCTTAAATTGAAGATTACATTCTCCTGTTCCTGGGGGGTTTTCCTCTTATGTTTCCTCCCTCCACGTCGGGTGCGGCCTTGTCCCCGCGTTCTCCTTCTTTGATTCTGCCTGACCTGGTTTGCACCCCTAAAAAAGGCTGTGATGAGGTATGTTCTGCTCCGGTGTCAGAATCTGTGGACTGATCAGAACTATCAACTGTGTTAAGTGGTCGGGGTAGACGTCTTCGTCTAAAGGGTGCCCTGTAGTTGTCTGGTCTTAGTCCAAGTAACCAACCGTAAACTCTCTTGGCCTTGTAATCGTCCGAGACTTTCTTGAGTTTGTTTTGTTTGAAGTTGGTCAAGTCCTGTTGGTGTTTGTCGATCACCCCCTTTAGCTTGCCAATCCAGTCAGTAGCAGTGTCAGTTCTGAGTGATTCTAAGTATTGTTCCTCCAGTCTAGTAATTTCTGATTTAGTTGTAGCGAGGTCTTTGCCCACTTGGTCAACCACTAGTAGGATCAGATCAAAGGAGCAGCGGTTCAAGATTCCGCACCACTTGCCACAGAATTCCGGATTGTTGCGGCCCAGTGTTGGGATGTTGTTTATTCGGAATCCACGAGGGATCAATCGTTGCCGGTGGTAGTTGGAAAGATAAATTCCGTGAAGTTTCAAGTCTATTTCTTTACGTTTTAAGTTAAGGATTTCGTGGTATATGTCTGCACTAGACTTACTCACTGTCAAGTCCAGGGGGGTTTCAGTGAACAGGATCTTGTCTGCATCACGTGCCGTAAACGCAAAATCCTGATTTGTGTCTATATCGAACACAAATTGTGAGGGGTCTTCAGCCATAACACTGTTGCAAGATGCAGGGGTTAATGCGCGGCCAAGCTCAATAACTCCAGCGGTGAAACCCCGATGTCCTGGAACGTAGTACACAGTAGTCTGCTGGATTGTCAGTTAAACCTAATATAAAAGTCAATTGTCCCAGCTGAAGGGTAGGTAGTAAGGAACCTCCCTTGTGAAGCCAAAGAGTAGGGTGCGATCCATAGGAGAAGGACTCTAGAAGGAGTGCTTCCAATGTATATCTGGACGAGCAGGAACGCACGACCTTGAATGCTGCAAGGGCCGGGTGCCAGACTGTAAACGCATACAAAATCCCTCCAATGTCGGCACTCCAGAATCAGTCACGCTTGAGTCAGAAGATCAATATCATAAAGGTTTATTAGGATAGACCAACGTTTCGATACCACACCGGTATCTTCGTCAGGGTGAGAGTGCCAAACACAGATTGCCATTTTAAGCAACAAAATGGCGCCAAATACTCGTTGCTAAGGGGCCTTAGCAACCCAGTGCGAGGAAAAAGTGAGGTGAGTATAGAGAAAGAGAAGAGAAAAGCTCGCTGTCCCACCAGCAGCCACCCTTACCTGAAAGCGCATCAATGGCTACGGAGTCAGAGGAATTAGCAGGCCAGAAAGTGAGAGCGCACCCGTCCTTCAATCCTAGTGCGGTGAGTCAGCGCCGCTGAAGCGCCAGGCGGAACACGTAAGCTTGGCGTCCCGGTTGCTAAGCAACCCCAGCTGTAACCCGGACTGCATCCAGAGCCGCACAGAGCTAGTGACAGTGTCTCTGCGTATAGCGCTGAGAGCTGGATCCAGGCTCAAAAGTGCTCACATTTGTGGTTACCTGCAGGGGGGAGCTAAAGGCAGCAAGAACACCCTACCACCGTTAGTGCAAAGCACCAACGGTGTGGGGAGGAGCCACCATGGGTTGCATAGATCAACACGGGGGAACCGCAACAGTAATAGCCTGATAAGCCAAAGGCCCACACATAGGAACAGGGGTCTCGCCCATCAGCTCTAACTGGCCAGTGGGTTGGCGCAAAACGGAGGCCATGGGGTACATCAGGCCATAGGACTGCCGCGGGGTACTCCTGCTACCCACTAGGCATGCTGGGTACTCCTGCTACCCACTCGGTATGCGGGGGGCAGTATGGGGGACAGGAGGAATAGAAGGTATAGAACAGGAGAAAAGGATAAAAGCAAAGTCTGTGTAAGCAGACAGAGAACTGTGAAGGATGTTCAGTAGACAGTATAGTAGTACCTAGTTTTTAAACTGGATACAGTAGCCCCACGTGGACTTAATGAAACACTCCCTCTTGGCTGTTTTCTATAACCAGTGACTATTAGGTCCTCCCTCCCCGTTTTTGAATATTCCCTGTTCATATCACTCTGCTACAGCCCTATGTTTGGATCATGGACTTATTTGGTTGGGGGTCTTATTCCCCTTTATATATATACCTGTTTACTGTTACTGTTTGGATACGTGTTGCATCTATTTTGTATGAACAAACTTTGTAGCTTGCACTAGGTACTACTATACTGTCTACTGAACATCCTTCACAGTTCTCTGTCTGCTTACACAGACTTTGCTTTTATCCTTTTCTCCTGTTCTATACCTTCTATTCCTCCTGTCCCCCATACTGCCCCCCGCATACCGAGTGGGTAGCAGGAGTACCCAGCATGCCTAGTGGGTAGCAGGAGTACCCCGCGGCAGTCCTATGGCCTGATGTACCCCATGGCCTCCGTTTTGCGCCAACCCACTGGCCAGTTAGAGCTGATGGGCGAGACCCCTGTTCCTATGTGTGGGCCTTTGGCTTATCAGGCTATTACTGTTGCGGTTCCCCCGTGTTGATCTATGCAACCCATGGTGGCTCCTCCCCACACCGTTGGTGCTTTGCACTAACGGTGGTAGGGTGTTCTTGCTGCCTTTAGCTCCCCCCTGCAGGTAACCACAAATGTGAGCACTTTTGAGCCTGGATCCAGCTCTCAGCGCTATACGCAGAGACACTGTCACTAGCTCTGTGCGGCTCTGGATGCAGTCCGGGTTACAGCTGGGGTTGCTTAGCAACCGGGACGCCAAGCTTACGTGTTCCGCCTGGCGCTTCAGCGGCGCTGACTCACCGCACTAGGATTGAAGGACGGGTGCGCTCTCACTTTCTGGCCTGCTAATTCCTCTGACTCCGTAGCCATTGATGCGCTTTCAGGTAAGGGTGGCTGCTGGTGGGACAGCGAGCTTTTCTCTTCTCTTTCTCTATACTCACCTCACTTTTTCCTCGCACTGGGTTGCTAAGGCCCCTTAGCAACGAGTATTTGGCGCCATTTTGTTGCTTAAAATGGCAATCTGTGTTTGGCACTCTCACCCTGACGAAGATACCTGTGTGGTATCGAAACGTTGGTCTATCCTAATAAACCTTTATGATATTGATCTTCTGACTCAAGCGTGACTGATTCTGGAGTGCCGACATTGGAGGGATTATATATATATATATATATATATATAAATCTCGTCAGGCTGGAGCACTCATACAATCAAGGCCGACTGCCTGGGTGCAGGTTACAGATAGTATGTACAAAACAGTCTTGAAAAAAACCGCACTCACAGGACTTGTAAAGATGAAAAAAAGAAAAGTTTTATTACGACGTTTCGGCTCTAATACTAGAGGAATACTGAGGAAGGCTCTAGTATTAGAGCCGAAACGTTGTAATAAAACTTTTCTTTTTTTCATCTTTACAAGTCCTGTGAGTGCAGTTTTTTTCAAGACTGTTTTGTATATACAGTGGTGTGAAAAACTATTTCCCTTCCTGATTTCTTATTCTTTTGCATGTTTGTCACACAAAATGTTTCTGATCATCAAACACATTTAACTATTAGTCAAAGATAACACAAGTAAACACAAAATGCAGTTTTTAAATGAGGGTTTTTATTATTTAGGGAGAAAAGAAATCCAAACCTGTGTGAAAAAGTAATTGCCCCCTGAACCTAATAACTGGTTGGGCCACCCTTAGCAGCAATAACTGCAATCAAGCATTGGCGATAACTTGCAACGAGTCTTTTACAGCGCTCTGGAGGAATTTTGGCCCACTCATCTTTGCAGAATTGTTGTAATTCAGCTTTATTTGAGGGTTTTCTAGCATGAACCGCCTTTTTAAGGTCATGCCACAACATCTCAATAGGATTCAGGTCAGGACTTTGACTAGGCCACTCCAAAGTCTTCATTTTGTTTTTCTTTAGCCATTCAGAGGTGGATTTGCTGGTGTGTTTTGGGTCATTGTCCTGCTGCAGCACCCAAGATCGCTTCAGCTTGAGTTGACGAACAGATGGCCGGACATTCTCCTTCAGGATTTTTTGGTAGACAGTAGAATTCATGGTTCCATCTATCACAGCAAGTCTTCCAGGTCCTGAAGCAGCAAAACAACCCCAGACCATCACACTACCACCACCATATTTTACTGTTGGTATGATGTTCTTTTTCTGAAATGCTGTGTTACTTTTACGCCAGATGTAACGGGACGCGCACCTTCCAAAAAGTTCAACTTTTGTCTCGTCGGTCCACAAGGTATTTTCCCAAAAGTCTTGGCAATCATTGAGATGTTTTTTAGTAAAATTGAGACGAGCCTTAATGTTCTTTTTGCTTAAAAGTGGTTTGCGCCTTGGAAATGTGCCATGCAGTCCGTTTTTGCCCAGTCTCTTTCTTATGGTGGAGTCGTGAACACTGACCTTAATTGAGGCAAGTGAGGCCTGCAGTTCTTTAGATGTTGTCCTGGGGTCTTTTGTGGCCTCTCGGATGAGTTGTCTCTGCGCTCTTGGGGTAATTTTGGTCGGCCGGCCACTCCTGGGAAGGTTCACCACTGTTCCATGTTTTTGCCATTTGTGGATAATGGCTCTCACTGTGGTTCGCTGGAGTCCCAAAGCTTTAGAAATGGCTTTATAACCTTTGAAATTGAACTCGATGTGCGATAGACCACAGTTAAGTTATTTTTTAACAAGGGGGGCAATCACTTTTTCACACAGGCCCATGTAGATTTGGAGTTTTTTTTCTCCCTTAATAACGTAAACCTTCATTTAAAAACTGCATTTTGTGTTCAATTATGTTATCTTTGACTAATAGTTAACGGTTTTTGATGAGCAGAAACATTTAAGTGTGACAAACATGCAAAAGAATAAGAAATCAGGAAGGGGGCAAACAGTTTTTCACACCACTGTATATATATATATATATAGACAAATACAAGATTCCTCTGCACTCAACCCATTATCAATATATTTAAGACAGCGACATTTTGTGCATACTGCTACTGAAAAATGCCTTACCCTTTAAACAAAACAGGGATTGTTTGTCCATATATTGCAATATATTTAAGCTGGCCAACTACGTCAAAGTCATCCCATATCTGGCCAGTCCTATGCTCAATTTTCATCTGATTCATTAAGAATTCTATGGTTTAATTATACATTTTATAAAAGGGACAAATACGTTTTACCTGCAACTTACTAGCTGCTTTCAAAGTAAAACTCCCAAACTTGGCTGCCCTTTTATTAGACACCAGTGGGATCACCTGACTATAGTTGGAGGGGGTGGGAGCTACAACATGGAGCTGGTCACTGCTCTTGTAGAACTATAACAAACAAGGGAAAGTTGTGCTCACCACTATTTTTTAAAACCATTAGGCGGGGGTGCAATGAGGGTGTGACCACAAAATACATATAGTCAACTACAAGAGGTCCTCTGCACTCAACCCATTATCAATATATTTAAGACAGCGACATTTTGTGCATACTGCTACTAAAAAATGCCTTACCCTTTAAACAACACAGGGATTGTTTGTCCATATATTGCAATATATTTAAGCTGGCCAACTACGTCAAAGTCATCCCATATCTGGCCAGTCCTACGCTTAATTTTCATCTGATTCATTAAGAATTCAATTGCTTAATTATACATTTTACAAAGGGACTAAGTTTCACCTGTAACTTACTAGCTGCTTTCAAAGTAAAACTCCCAAACTTGGCTGCCCTTTTATTAGACACCAGTGGGATCACCTGACTATAGCTGGGAAGGGTGGGAGCTACAACATGGAGCTGGTCACTACTCCTGTATAACTATAACAAACAAGGGAAAGTTGTGCTCACCACTATTTTTTGATAATGGGTTGAGTGCAGAGGACTCTTGTAGTTGACTATATATATATATATATATATATATATATATATATATATATATATATATATATATATATATATATATATATATATATATATATATATATACAGTATATATATATATATATATATATATATATATATATATATATATATATATATTTAGATGGAATTCAGGTTATTTTGACCCAGTTCAGTGTTCTCCTATATAGAAAGGCAAGTTGGTAAATAGCTGGAGAGGTAACTCTGCAACAGCCTGAGGTTATCACCAAGGATAATTCGGGTTACATCCCCAGTATGTGTAATAGATACCTCACAGGACAGGACAATTACAGTATTTTGTAACTCGCTCTCAAAATATTAAGGTGGCCCAGTTGTGTTTTGTGCTGCTTGGTGCAGTCTATGGGTATATTACAGAGAGCATTACAGTGCAGACTTGAAAAGGAAATATTTAATGATCAGACACCAGCAGATTGTATGAGTAAGCATATGCCTGCCTATGTACTGCCAAAGAGCTTAATTTTCCCAACTCAAGTACAATTTAGGGTAATTTTCATGTCAGGCACATAGTTCAGTTTATCTTAAAATGACTGATGTTTATAAAGAGGGAAAAAAGCTAAGTTAGAAAACCAAGCCCTTAATTTATGATTTGAATATGTTCTACTCACAGGCAAATATATTTTGCATGTTTGGCATTGTAAATCATGGACAGCTAGTGTTTAATTTGAGTTGAACTCGATTTATAAATGAAGTGTATAATAATATATTTATATTCTCTATTTTTTGTGGTTTTCCAGACACCAGGGTTTTACTGATTAACAGCAGTGCAAATCTGCCCCAGTGAATTCTACATAGCAACCAGTCCATTTTCTTTCATAACTTACTGTTCATGGCAAATTTACACATTTTGCCGTCGGCAACTAAATTTGCGAAATTGCTGCCAAAATTTGCTGGCAACACCAGCGTCAATTCTGCCGCCCAAAACAATTTAGACGCCTGTGACAATCAAATGCATGCCGATTGACTTCAATTCAATTGGACAAAATAGGCATGCACCAAATTGTCTCTGAAGTCAGGATTGTCACTGCTGTAGATTTTGATGCCTCCGAATTGACGCCAGCATCAAAATTCGCATTTTGAGAATTTTTCGCTGTTACAGAAATTTTGCTGGAAGTTTGCTAATTTCTCGGCAAAATGGGACAAATTCATCCATCACTATATATGCTAGAAGCTGTTTGTAGTGGGTATGGGATTCTGATCAAAGCGCAAACAAATATGTAGAAAGATCAGGCTTTCAGCTCTCTCCAGGCTTTGTCACACTGTTCTAATGTCCCTTACAGCAACTATTAACAAGCTTCATATAACCCTCCATCAGGCTTGTATTGCTAAAGTAGCACTGATGAAAGAGTTCGATACCACCATTAATTCTCAATCCATCCTGTATGGATTTAACAAGACTGCGCATTATAAAAGAGATCATCTGAGTCTTAAAAGCCATTGATATTTGATTGTAATGCACTATACCGAGCCTGTATATCCTTAAAGATGCCCAGAACTCAATAGATGCCAAAGCTGCCCACCTCATTCTGTTTTTGTGCTTTTCGCAAGGGATCATATCTCAGAAGAAGCCAAGTATAACTCACAGTCCAGTCCAATAAATGTTATAATGAGAAATATAGAGAATCCAATTTTGTTTCAGATCAATACAGGTACTAGTAAACTGAACTGCAAGGCACATGTTGTAGATTGTTGGAGCTGGGAAAAGTTGCCTCTGGAAGTGAATAAATGTCTATGGAGTGTGTCTATAGCATACAACAAAGTTTATAAGAAATTGGTCATTTATTAGAGGGGAAGTTCTCAAGCAGTGATGATTGTATAATTAGTCTTTAGTTTTTCATTGTTTCTTTGTTTTTAAATGTTTTTTTTTGGTTCTGAAGCCTGCAAGTTTGAAGTTTAAAAGGCATCCAAAGCATAGAGCCGCTGTGCCACTTCCCAGAACTAACAACCCTAGGCAATTTAAAGCTCATTAAACGTATCTTCTGCATTTTTTGTAATTTAGCCCTCTCTCTCTCATAATGTATGGGCAGTGCTCAGCCCTGGAGTATCAGATGAGGGTCACTCGTATAAGTTTAATGTTTCTGCACAGTATTTACTGTATTATAAAAGTCACATGTCCACAAGGGAAAACAGGGTACAGTATACTAAGTCTATAGCATATACACTACAGTACAGGTACGGCATCAGAATTAAAGGAAAACTATACCCCCCAAACAATGTAGGTCTCTATTAAAAGATACTGAGTAAAACAGCTCATGTGTAAAACCCTGCTTCATGTAAATGAACCATTATCATAATAATATACTTTTTTAGTAGTATGTGCCATTGGGTAATCATAAATAGAAAATTACCATTTTAAAAAATAAGGACAGCCCCCTGAGATCGTAAGATTCACTGTGCACACATACAAACCACATGTAAGGTCACATTAGCCAATTAACAGACAGAGTTCTGCCTTTTGCTTCCTCACTTCTTCCTGTTCCAGTTAGAGTTGTAGTATTTCTGGTCAGGTGATCTCTGAGGCAGCACAGATACAGTCAGGAAATGGTGGCTCAAGGCAAGTGATTTAAAAGGGCAATATTTATGTTAATATATATTCCAGTTTGGTAAGATTCTTTAATATGTCATTCAATTTGATATAAACTATCTGTTGCTTAAGTATTCATTTTGGGGGTATAGTTTTCCTTTAAGGAAAGGCCATTTCCCATAGACTCCATTATAATTATTATTCAATTTTTTTAAAAATAATTTCCTTTTTCTCTGTAATAATAAAAAAGCACCTTGTACTTGATCCCAACTAAGATATAATTAATCCTTATTGGAAGCAAAAACAGTCTACTGGAGTTATTTAATGTTTAAATGATTTTCTAGTAAACATTAGGTATGAAGATCCAAATTACAGAAAGATCTTCTGATTCCTAATATCACCATTGTACAGGTATGGGATCCGTTATCAGGAAACCCATCATCCAGAATTCTCTGAATTTCAGAAATGGCCATCTGCCATACTCCAAATAATTACAATTTTAAAAAATGGTTTCCTTTTTCTCTGTAATAATAAAACAGTACCCTGTACTTGATCCAAACTAAGATATAATTAATCCTTATTGGAGGCAAAACCAGCCAATTGAGTTTATTTAATGTTTACATGATGTTCTAGTAGATTTAAGGTATGATCCAAATTATAGAAAGGTTCTTATCCAGAAAGCCCCAGGTCCTGAGCCATTTGGATAGCATGTCCCATACCTGTACCATAGAAAGTAGGATATTTATAATTCTCACGTCTGGTGGCCCAGGAATGTAGGAAGTATCCCCTGTTTATCCAGAGAGAGACATACAGTAGATAAGGTCTACATCCTTTGGTCATATAGATATAACTGGCAAAGATGAAAATACATTTTTAGTCGTTTCTTTTATATCTGTGGCTTGAGTCACTGTCTTATTAGGAACATAATGAGTTTGTCCAAAGGAGCACTAATTTTGTAACACTGATTTTCACTTTTATTTCTTCATGCATAAACTCGATTTTATGACATAACACGTATATGTTTTAGCTCCATCTTTCATCCTAAACCAACTCTCACTCAGTCTTTCCCATCTAACGTATCGTCTGATTTAAATTTCTTTCTTTGCCGTCCTCCCTGTTTCGCTATCCTTTGTGATTTTTATTATCTATTCTGTCCTCTAACTTCTTCATCATTTTCCATGTCCTCAAGGCATGTGTCCCATAATCTTTAATTTTTATCACACACCTACAACACTTATATGTTACATTACCCTCATTTATTTTGTTTATATATAAATATGTTTTTATAGGGTACAAAACAGGACCCCCAAAAACAAGCAACACAAAGCCTGCTAGTCACATGACTCAATAATAAGCAGCTGTGCTACCGGTACACATATAAGAACACAACGTGATTTATAACCCACATTACATTACATTGTTATAAAACACAACTCTTTCAGGCACTCATTGTGCTTCTGTCTCAGCTGCTGCATTTTTATGATTTCTTTTTCCATTATGCAGCTTGTAATTGATTTTTCAAATACAGTTTGCCTTGAAAACTGAATGCACTTTTAAAGCAGTAGCAGCACCTGTTACAGAGTTAATTACAACTCCAATAAAGACAAATCGCTTACACGCACACTTTATCTTTTGCTTTTTACATTACAGTCATAAAAAGCCTTCGTGATTTCTGGGTTCCATATCCCTATATCTAATTAATATTCAAAATGTGCCACCAGTGTGTGTCCAAGTTTAAGGAACTGCAATAATGCAATAATGAAATTACAGATGTTACATATATGTCACGTAATTACAGGATTTGGCTATGGCTACTCTATGTTGACCGAAGGGGGGAATGTTTGATAGAGAGAGAGAAAGAGAGAGAGCACAGATATTTTTAATAAACATGAGTTAATTCATGTTTTTTTATTCTAAAGGAAAGAAGTTTTTAGACTATTTCAGTGTGTTGCAGTTGTTCCCTGGAATGCAAGGAAGTCACAGCTTCACTAGAATACAAAAATAACCATAAATGACTGTCACTTATGTAAATCCGATTCAAATATAAACGTAGGTATGGGATTCGGTATCCAGTAACCCATCATCCTGAAAGCTCAGAAGAATGGAAAATCTGTCTCCATAATCCAAACATTTTAAAATGATTTTCTTTTCTCTGTAATAATAAAACATTCCCTTGGACTTGATCCAAACTAAGATATAATTAATCCTTATTGGAAGTCAACCAGCTTATTGGGTTTATTTAATGTTTCCATGATTTTCTAGTAGACTTAAGACATGAAGATCCAAATTATGGAAAGACCCCTTATCCAGAACCCCCCCCCCCGGTCCCAAGCATTCGGGATAGCAGATTCCATACCTATATATATATATATATATATATATTGTCCCTACAACTCTATTATAACCATTGCGACCTTGGTTTTTTTTTCCATACAGAAATTGTCTACTATTTTTGTAAGTAATCAGGCCCCGAGTTCAGCTTTGTCCTGAGCTTCAGTTTGATTTTGGAGTTGAAAGAGGTTGACAGGTAGAAATACAGCAGTTTTCTAAAATCACCGGAGGAAAAATGACTTGAGCCATGAACAGTGTTTCAAAAGTAGGAAAATAAAAATACTTAAGAGGAGCAATAAATGGTGAATGTTTCACATTTCTTTGATCGGTCATTTGAGGAAGAACCAAATGTCGGGCGATTTTACCAATATTCTACATAGCTGCATTTCTACATAGCTGCATTTACTTAATTAAAAACCCTCTAGATATTTGGAAAAACAATGTCCTTCCAGCATTAACTGCTTGACTGCAAGAGGGGGCACCTTTACTTGTTGCCAGAGACTCGTAAAGCCCTCTGGCAAGTTGAATCACATGATTGGCAGATTGTAAAATCACCCCCCACCCATCCCTTATACACACACAATTCTTCTGTCCCCAGCTACTGCCGGTATCGATTCCACGTCAGCTGCTTCAATATTGATCAAATGGTTAAAAAAGAAAATTGCTTTTATATAGTTTGAAAGCAACAGACTCAGTGTTGAGCAACATAGCTATTTAGATTGTGCCTCTGAAGATTAGCATTCTTTTATTCTTTTCTTGTTGTTGTTTTTAATCTTCTCGATACTCCAATTTCACTGTCTCCATTCTTATTGAACTGAGGAAATAAGAAAAAAAATCATTTTACAAGGAAGTTAGTGTAATTAAGTAAAATGTAAGATTTAGGGGCACATTTACCTAGGGTTGAATATCGAGGGTTAATTAACCCTCGATATTCGACTGCCGAATTGAAATCCTTCGACTTCGAATATCGAAGTCGAAGGATTTAGTGCAATTCGTTCGATCGTACGAATAATCGTTCGAACGAATGATTAAATCATTCGAATCGAATGATTCAAAGGATTTTAATCCATCGATCAAAGGATTATCCTTTGATCAGAAAAACCTTGTAAAGCCTATGGGGATCTTCCCCATAGGCTAACATTTGCTTCGGTAGGTTTTAGGTGGCGAACTAGGGGGGTCGAAGTTTTTTTAAAGAGACAGTACTTCGATTATCGAATGGCCGAATATTTGAACGGTTTTTAGTCGAAGGTCTTAGTCGAAGGTCGAAATAGCCAATTCGCTGGTTGAAGTAGCCAAAAAACCATTCAAAATTCCAACTATTTTTCCTCTATTTTCCTCTATTCCTTCAATCAAGCTTAGTGAATGGGGCCCTAGATGTCAAAACATCTGACATAATCAGTGCTACATATTTTGGTCCAAGTTAAACAGTTGAGGGTTTTAAAACAGATTCCTGTGGGTAAAATGCATGCCACAACAGTAACTGATAACACTCAGCTTTTCATATGTCTTGTATTTCTTTTCAATATGGTCCAGAAATAGTGATGGGCGAATAAATTCCCATGGCACAAATTTGCGGCAAATTTCTGTGTTTCGCTGCCGGCAAATAAATTTGCGAATCTCCAGTGAAAAATAGTCGGTGAAAATTTGCCGGCGTTAAATCCCGATTTGCTCGAATTGCTAGATTTTTATTGTGAAAATGTTCGAATTGCTAGATTTTTGTGAAGACATTTGAAGTGCTTGATTTTTAAAGGGATATTGTCATGGGAAAACATGTTTTTTTCCAAAACGCATCAGCTCCGGCAGTATTCTGCACTGAAATCCATTTTTCAAAAGAGCAAACAGATTTTTTTTATATTGAATTTTGAAATGTGACATGGGGCTAGACATATTGCCAGTTTCCCAGATGCCTCCAGTCATGTGACTTGTGCTCTGATAAACTTCAGTCACTCTGTACTGCTGTACTGCAAGTTGGAGTGATATCACCCCTCCCCCCCCCACCAGCCTAACAAAAGAACAATGGGAAGGTAACCAGATAGCGGCTCCCTGACACAAGATAACAGCTGCCTGGTAGATCTAAGAACAACACTCAATAGTAAAAGCCAAGTCCCACTGAGACTCCTTCAGTTACATTAAGTAGGAAAGATAACAGCCTGCCAGAAAGTAGTTCAATCCTAAAGTGCAGGCACAAGTCACATGACTGGGGGCAGCTGAGAAACTTCAAATAGTAGTCCTGTGTCAGCACACAACTCCTCTACTGTTACCGGTGCACGTTCAATGGTGGCCACCCCACACCATAGAAGATTCAATGTAGAGAAGAACAGCACCTTATTAATGAATTAAAAGGCCTTTATTCAAACACGGCACAGACCAATTATAGCAACGTTTCAAGCCATCTCTAGCTTGATAAAAAGCCAGCGATGGCTTGAAACGTTGCTATAATTGGTCTGTGCCGTGTTTGAATAAAGGCCTTTTAATTCATTAATAAGGTGCTGTTCTTCTCTACATTGCAGCTGAGAAACTGACAATATGTCTAGCCCCATGTCAGATTTCTAAATTGAATCTAAAATCTGTTTGCTCTTTTGAGAATTGGATTTCAGTGCAAAAGTCTGCTGGAGCAGCACTATTAACTGATGCATTTTGAAAAGAAACCATGTTTTCCTATGACAGTATCCCTTTAAGTGAAAATGTTCTAATTGCACGTTATTTTTTCGTGAAAACGTTTGAATTTAAAGATTTTTTCGTGAAAACGTTCAAATTTCATGTTTCTTTCGTGAATTTTCCGATTTCACGATTTTTCGCAAATTTTTTTAACAGGAGAAATTCGCCCATCCCTATCCAGAAACGTTCATGTTGAGCATTTTGCTCTATTTTGTATTTTGTTTTCAATATGATTTTAGGACTTTCACACATAGCTGCAAGGACAGTAAAGAACCGTTTTGCTCAACACATGCTGGTAGTCTGTGAGCTAAGGTTGTACCTAAAATCCTCATCGTTTATCTTTCAGGACATAACATATCCATTATAATATTATAATATCCACTGGATATACTACAATTACCCATACTCCAAGCTGACTATAAGCATATGTAAGATAGAAAGGTTCTAAAAACTAGCTGTTGTCCGAGATGAAAACAGTTGGGGTTCACTTCTGAGTAGATGTGACTGAATATGTTCATTCCAGAATGCACAAACACATTTTTTGTTTTTTATTTTTGTTTACTAACAGCATTATAATTTTAAATGCATTTGATTTATATAATGAGAAACCAGGACCTGTTTTAGCTTCATTATAATTTAAAAGAACGAGGATATTAGACATCTGTGGATTGTGGTCTAAGTGTTGTACTGTAGTTGCTCAATAGTTGCCTACTGTATAGCTGCATCTTATGTGTTTATAGACTATTATAGGTATTACAGGTTTATAGACTATTGCCCATATACATCTGGAAAGGTACACTTTTTGCCATCAGCCATAGCTTTTAGAAAAAACTCCCCATTTTAATAGAATGGATGCCTTCCTTGTTCTTTGTTTATAGACAGTGGGGGTCATTTATAAAGTTCGCGCAGGGCAGATTGGTTCGCAAAGTGAATATATTTGCACTGCGCATGGTTATATTTATAAAGCTGAATAAGAGGGTGCAAACAGAATTGCGATTTTTTTTTTCCCACAATGCGAATGTCTATAGGAGCTTTTTAAATATGTCACAAATCGCAAATTGCGAATATTTATGTGTACACTCTGCGACTCAATTATGCCACAACTTTGGTGGTGGATAAAATATTCGCAAAACAGTTTTGCAAACTGCGAATTTAAGTTGCTGTCAACGCTATTTTCGTGCACAACCACCTCGCACATTGGGAGCGCTCATGTAAACTCACATCTCATTTGCGCGCCATTTGCGAAAATTTATTCACAATGCAAATTCGCAAAAAACGGAAAGATGGGCAGAGCAGTGCAATATATTTGTGCTCAGGAAAAAACATGCGCAATACAATCATTTGCAAAAAATATGTGCTGCGCGAACTTTATAAATGACCCCCAGTTTGTCTCTTACTGTCTCTAACTGTGTCCCCATTTGTCCATACACATGCATCAAAACTATCAGTTATTTAAGTGTTATGAGGCTGCTTTCTAGTCAGTAGATTGCTACGACAAGTATTAACAGATGTATTTCATGCCATGGCACTAACAGAGATTATAGACGTATGCCTAGTAGCAGTTCAGTTCTAAAGGGTCAACTTTTCTAGGAGACCCATTGAGTTTTATTGAGACAATATGGATAAAGAACATTAGTACATCTTTATATCTATTATAGGTAACAACAATAACATGAAAGATTTGAATGGATTTTCTAATCATGTGTATTACAAAAAGGCATTAATTTAGAGTTAACTGTCTGGATTCAAACAGTATTGCAAACCAAAGCCTTCAAGGCTTTGGTCCATTGATGATAAATTAACTGTCCAAAGTTTCATTTCCAAGCCACCCTACTGCTTATTTAGAGCTAAATAAGTTAAAATAGAAAGGCTTGGGTTTCACTCTTAGGCAGGGATCCCCAACCTTTTGAACCCGTGAGCAACATTCAGAAGTAAAAGGAGTTGGGGAGCAACACTAGCATGGCAAATATTCCTGGCATGCCAAATAAGGGCTATTAAGTAGCCCCTATGTGGAATGTCAACCTACATTGAGGCTTTGTGAGGCAAAGCACCTGCTTTGAGGCCACTGGGAGCAACATTCAAGGGGTTGGAGAGCAACATTTTGCTCACGAGTTACTGGTTGTGGATCACTGCTCTTAGGGAAAGGATGTAAATAAATCCGGGGTTGCAATCGGTATCACTGGCCATGATAAAATCTAACTGGTGTTATCCTATGAAACATGCCCTCTGAACATGTATGTGATTTGATGCTTAGACCAAGGACCAGTGACCTGTGCTAAGCTATTACTGACTCTAGTCACTACAGTTGGTAAGCTACCAGCCCCAACACCCTCTTCTGCTAGTTAAGATGTAGTCCATCAGTAGTGAAGGGGATCCTTTTGATTACCCTATCCTAGATTTAGGAAAATTCTATCAAAATAAAAGAGAAAAATCTGCATTGTCCAGTGGAACACAATCAGAAAGCATTATAACAATAATGCCGAACAATTTGGTTATAGTACTAGGTGTTGTTCCTGCAGTCTTCATTTATTAACCCTGTATTTGCCTGAACTGTTCAATAACTGTTTCTTTGTCAAGTAAAGAAGCTTTTGCACCCGCTCGACATAAAATTCTTTATTTCATCTTACAACTAGGTAAAAATTATTAAGCAACATTATGCGATTTGTAAAAATGGTAAGCAAATCATGAGCCTTCAGCTAATGTAATAGAACCAGACCGGATACAAACATCCATTACAGGTCGTAAGACATAACAGTTTGATAACAATCGACTCTCACAAGGTTATTCCCCTTTATAGAAGGCTGTGTATCTTTATTATTCCTCTCTATATTTCCTGCACATCAGAATGCATTATATCTGGTATGGAAGTTCCCAGAAAGTGCTTTTCTCAGCAAATTGTAATAAAACACACTGTAATGCCTGAACTAGGACAAGGTATTTAAATGTATTCAAAAAACATGTATTGCTTTGCTTCCTAATGCAAAGAAATAGTCAGTGGTGAAATAAGAAATTGTAGGTCCCCAGAGTTGTATTTGTCATCTTTCTCTCACAATTTCACCTATGTTTTATTGGAATTAACTAAAACATGTGTAGGTAATATTTTTCCATTTTCTTCAGTGTTATACAGTCTGAACCAGTGGTGGTTTCAACTCTGAAAAATATTGCATTGCCCATCATCGGTATTGCAAAACTTTGCGTGGTTTTACTGTACTATAGTCAAGGTGTGGAGATCCGTGACTAGGCAAAGAACTAACTAGATCCATTCAGCATTACCTGCTCAGGTAGATATATTGAATATTACACTGAAAATATTCTTAAAATGCACAATCAATTTATTTAGTAGAACTTCTTTAATGCTGCAGCACTGCGAAATATGCTGGCGCTATATAAATGAATGTTAATAATAATAAGAATAATATGAGTAACCATATAGATAATCAAGTGCAATCGGTGCTCCAGTTGCTCCAGTCCCAGCCCCTCAGCTTAGGGAGCAGAAACCCATTAATTATATAACGGAGTGTGGGACTCTAGGAAATCCACAGGGCCACAGCTATAAAAGTAAGAGACAACTTTTATTGGAAAAAATAAATAAATATCTCCAAAAGTCCTGTGAGTTTTGTCTTTTCTGTTTATATGATTGATATATTTTTAACTATAATAAAAGGTTAAATAAAAGGTTAAACCATTATAGGAATAGTAAATAAGTAAACATGTGAAGGCCTCAGTCTCAACACAATAGGTCTATGGTGTATCATTTACAGACACTTGCATTTCAGTTACATTGCACTAAAATAAACACTATTTGGTATCTCCTTAGTTCCTATTTAACCTTTAGATTGCAGATTTGCATATAAAGACATTTAAAAAAAAAACACATATGTATAGAAGGTCTTCAGCATCATGGGATAATTTTCCTCTAGTCTGGCAGTCTAGTCTGGCAGTCTACAGCAACCACTTAGATGTGATTTCATAATGCTACTTGCGTATATTTCCCATGGCATAATATTGAGCACAAGCATTTAGGTCTTAACACAACTTCTAATTAAAAAAAAAAAATACATTAATATATGCCCCACTACACATGGGGAGGAGCTATATGCTCTGCTAGGGCAGGGGTTGGTGTGAAGGATGACAGTCTCTGTAAAGTCCTGCACATCAGGACTATAGAAATAAAGAATAGTATTGGCTGTGCTGGATGTTCATCAAAACTTTAAATGCAGTGTGTTTACTACTGAGACTGAAGTGAATATATATATATATATATATATATATATATATATATAGATATATATATATAGATAGATATATATATAGATAGATATATATATAGATATATATATATATATATATATATATATATATATATATATATATATATATATATATATATATATATATATATATGTATATATATATATTGTTTGTAGCAAGCAAAGAACATGTTCTATGCCAAGGTAGAATTATATCTGAAGGGAAGGAATAGGGCATAAGATTGTAGAGCAAGGTTGCACGATCATTAGATAACATGTGGACGCTTATCAAAATACAAAAAGCGGGATTCCACTGATTACGGATTGATCAGGTTTAATTTAAATATAATCAATGTCTCCTACTGACAAGGTCTGATATCGTCCACACAGCCATTAGCAATTCAAGGTTGCTCACAAAGAAATTACAAAATGTATCTGAATTGTTCTTGTAACTTTCAATAATTGCTATCAAATGCTGGTACCCTTATTGTAATGGAGAGATAAAGGGGCAGATTTATCAAGGGTCAAAGTGAATTCGAGGGAATTTCCGAAGTGAAAAAATTCGAAATTCAAAGTTATTTTTTTGGATACTTCGACCATCGAATAGGATACAACGATTTTGAATTTGATTCGAAGTAAAATCGTTTGAATATTCGACCATTCGATAATCGAAGTACTGCCATTCAATGGTCGAATTTCGAAGTATTTATCGCTTCGAAATTCGTTCCTTGATAAATCTGCCTCAAAAAGAAATAGGAAATGGCTGGAGCCTTATGGAAGATGGAGAGTAAAGACAACCTTAGTATCAAATTTATGAAAACAAGTGATAAATTGTAAGAGTGAGGTTACCCATAGCAACCTAAAAGATCCTTGCTTTTGTTTTCTAACTTGCAGTTCACAGTTCAAAACTAATTACTGATGGGTTACTATTGGCAACTGCCCTTGTATCCTCGCCCTTTTGTAAATGAGTCCTACAATAGCTAAAGTAGTTTCTGAAGGACAAAAACGACATAATGTAGACAATGATGCACTTAAAGAAATGAAATAGAGTTGTTGTCTTGATTGTACAAGTCAACATTTCCACCTAACCCTACTGGCCCTGAACTTTACTCTACTGCTAGCCCTGAAGAGAACTCTTTATGAAAGGCCACTTATAAATGTCGCCACTAATCTGTAAAATCTGGAAACATGGTCAGACATTCAAAGAAAGGCTGAACATGTTAAGGAATATTTTACTAAAACTATTATTACTGTTCATCAAGGTCAATACATTTACCTAGTTGGTTTTCTCTGTAAGGACAAAGTATGGCAAGTTATGGAATCCCCTCCCAGGGAAGTGGCAATGGTTAATTCATTGGTTGCCGAAAAATGGGTTGAATACATTTCTAGCCAGAAAAAGCATTTCTATGTATAGCTATTAAATAAAAAAATAAATAAAGTGATAAATATACGGAGAGGCATAGGTGTATATTTGTTAGCCTTTCCTTGGATGGCTCTCTATCTGCTCATTAATATATTATAAAGCTGTTAAAATAAAGCATGGAAGCCCATTTATCAATTTTAGTGGTTGTAAAGGTTTTTCAAATCAGTAAAAAACTAATTTTCTTTAAAACCACAAATGTACTTTATTAAAAGAGTCAGATATTTGGGGGGTTATTTACTAAACCTCAAATTTATCTGGTTGGGCTCTTTAGGCCAAAAACTTAAATTTTTTGTAAAAAAAAAAAAAAAATCACATTTTTCAAAACTAATTATACTCCGATACTGCAAAAAGCCCAAATCCAAAAATGTTTTAATGAAATAATGAGATATTATTATATAAGATATAGATATTATATAATTTGGAGTGTAGTAAATAAGCCCCAAATAGTATGAAGAGAAAAAAACACTGAACCATGCTCAAAAACCTCTAAATATTTTAGTTTTTTTGGACAATAACTAGTGAAAAGAATTCTGAAAACCTCAGAAAGTCTGAATGGATAAAAAAAAATTCCAATAATATCAGCATAGCTCCCATTGATTTCTATGGGGCCTTCACTTCTTTTACTTAGCACATTTTTATATTAGAGTTTTATTTGTGGATAACTCCCATTAATTACTTGATAAATCTCGAAATGTTTAGAGTTTTAGAGAAATAAAAAAACGTGATTTTTTTGGAGAAAAAATATGATTCATGAAAAAAATAGAAATCTGAAAGCTAGTACATTAGCCCCTTGGAGTTGTTTAGCTCAAAAACTATTTCTCATAAAAACAAGTTGGTCTTCTATCAACTTTTTCTTGACTTTTAGGATACTATGGGCAGTGTTTTTTTTTAAAAACATTAATCAGAGAAACTTGTACGGCTGAATATTGTAGCCAATATGTTAGAAATGTGACCACATATTCACCTATTAGGAGCGAGGATACTTTTTGTTGTTGCATCTTTGCCCATTGGAAGAAGAATAACAGCGCTCCTCGGGCAGGTCTTTAATGTTTGTGTATGTGTAGCCTAAATGCAGAGGAGAATTTATGAATGGAAATAAAGTATACAATGCACCTGTTTTTCCTTTGCAATAAATGAATTTATGTGTGTTGCTCCTGAGCACAGCAGACCATGCATTGAGACATTTCCATTTCCAGAAAAGATGCAAAGGTAAAAGTCTAATCCCTTGAGCTATATCTCTGTCCTCTCCATTGCCCAAGTCAGCAGGAAATCTGCATTGTCTTCTTTTCTGCTTGTTGCTTTATTTTTAAGCTTACTTGCTTATTATTTTTAATTTTACTCCCTCGGGCATGATGTTTACACGCTTGCCTCCTGAGATTTGAGGATAATTGGCTTAGTAAGCACAGGGCACCTGCCTGCCATTGCTCCATCAGCAGTTAAATCTATACACAATGCTGCAGATCATTGTTGCATTGTAGTTTATTTATTAAACTGTTCCTGTTGGAATAACAAGCATATTACTTTTTTTGGGGTGGTGGAATCCATAAGGCCTTATTTGCTTAAGAAGGGGCTTATTTAATGAACTCAGGAGCTCTTCCAACACTGCATGTGGCCAAGAAATATTCCTATTGGAGGAAGCCATCAATTTACTCTGTTTATACCTGAAAATAATCTATCAATTCAAGACATAAGGCTGAACCAATAAATCCATGACAACTATATATTCTAAAACAACAATGCATGCTGTTTAATTACACAAGACATACATAACCACACAAAGCCATCAATCACCAATTAAAAGGGTAATTAAGTAATTAAATAAAACTTACTATTTAATTGGAATAAAATCAGACACCGAAACAGAAGATTGTGTAAGAAATACAATTACAGGGGGAAAAAATGGTGATAACAATCTTTGAAATTAAAATAACAAAACCCTAGAATAAGGCGTATTAATATTCAAAACGGTCACACAGCCTGAAGCGAACTCACAAATGGAAGGGAAAAAAACACATTTTTTTTTTAAATTGGATGCCTTTGTGTTTATCCGGTTGTCGCTCTATTTAAATAACTGAGGGGTTGTGTTTGTAGAAGATTAAGCAGAATAATTAAAACAAAGAGAGAGAGTGAGGAACAGGCCACAAAACAGAAATACTCTATGTTATGAGACAATGTAACAAAAAAAGAAGTACTGTACAACAACAAAAATATAAAGCTCCTTTTTTTTTACTGCTTTTGACTATATGAAGATGCTTAAAGGAGATTTTGTTATCTAATTTAGAACTATATATAAGCTACGCACTGATTGAAAATAAAGTAGAGGAAATTTAACATAAATAACTATGGGGCATATTCACTAACCTGCGGAAATTCTCCAGCGCTGGCTTCGCTCACATCGCAACATTTCGCCAGGCGTAGATTCGCCAGGACACCGCTAATCCACTAAAATCCATAGTTGCGTCCAGGGCACCGAGCTCTGGCAAAATTGCGCTAGTGTTACTACGCCAAGCAAAGCGGGAAGTTAAAGTTGAATGGACGTATATGTTGCAGCAAATACATTACACTACACAAGCCCGGGGAAACCTTAATAAAATAAAATAAAGTTGTTATATTGCCCTACACATGTGCCCAGTGTATTGTTTATGCGCCATATGTTAGGAAATGTATGGGGGAGCCCAGATAGTAGGTACCCAAAAAAAAATTTACGGAATTTTTGCAACCTATCACCCTGAAAAAGTAAAAGACGTCAGCGTTTTTTGGGACTTCTTGGGACCATTGCACTTTGCCTGGTCTGAGCTGGCCAAGGCAAGTCTGGCACGACAGGTAACGTTGAGTAAAAGGTGCATCTTAGTGAATTTGCGAAGTAACACTCTTTCACCGGAGCATAAGATTGCCAAGCTGTGCTAGAGTCTATCTCCTTCGCTAACAACGTAACACCTGTGCCCTTAAATCGGCGAAGTCCCGAAATGACGTCACGCTGGAGAATTTTCGCTAACATTAGTCACTTCATGCTTCAGTGAATATCCCCCCAAATATGCAGCTCTCAGTGAAACAGCAACTGGCCCCTACCACATATCCAGCTGATGTCTACATGGCAAAGCGTGAGCTGCCCTTGGACAGAGCAGATGTATTCAATCTCTGGATCAATACTGGCCATACACTAAAGGAAGGAGTCCTCTATAGATGTATTCCCTTATTCCTTGAAAAGAGCAGAGTTACTGGTTACTTCTCTCTGGAAGCCGTTTGCCCAGCTGTAAGGAGCATGTTTTGATGGATCAAAATGTACATTTTAACCAAACCGCATTCGTAAATTACCCTTAAAGGGCATGTAAAGGCAAAAAAATAAAATCCCATTTTTACTTTCTTTAATGAAAAAGAAACCTATCTCCAATATACTTTAATTAAAAAATGTGTACCGTTTTTTATAAGAGACCTGACTGAATGCAGTGAAATTCTCCCTTCATTTACTGCTGTGGATAGGAATTGTCAGATGGTCCCTAACTGCTGAGCAGGGAAACAATCATACTTATGAACAGCGGGGGGGGGCCCCCGCCTTACTTCCCAGCCATGCAGAACTCAAGCAGCTTTGTTTATGACAATCCCTAAACAGCCCAGACCACACTGAGCATGTGCACAGTCTTAGTCTTGCAAAGATGTTTAACAAAGTTACAAGATGGTGACCCCCTGTAGCCATCTTTAAAAGCATAAATATTTTTTTTGATTAGGCTTGTGGTGCAGTAAGTTCATGTTTATATTTAGTATACAAAATACAGCATTTATAACCTTATTCTACTTTAGACTTTACTTGCCCTTTAATGATGTATATTTCCCTTAAATGTATTTATTTTTTTGGGTAGTCATAACAGCATAACTCTAGATAATCTGCTGGGTGATGTTGTGATACCAAATTCCATTAAAACCTTTAAAGGACAAGGAAAGTTAAACTAAATGTTGTACTTTATGTTTTGGGCTTCTGTACCAGCCCTATGCAACCACATTCCTTTAGCAGTAAAGATCTGTGTCTCCAAAGATGCCCCAGTAGCTCCCCATCTTCTTTTCTGCTGATTCACTGCACATGCTCTGTGCTGCTGTCACTTACTGAGCTTAGGGACCCACTCACAATATACA
This sequence comes from Xenopus laevis, assembly GCF_017654675.1. Lineage (NCBI taxonomy): Eukaryota > Metazoa > Chordata > Amphibia > Anura > Pipidae > Xenopus > Xenopus laevis. Next base: position 127,565,753 of record NC_054375.1, on the reverse strand, counting down.
GTACACATAGAATAGAAATGTCACAATATAAGGCTGATTAGTAATTAATAAAGATAATTACTACATGGCAGCACAGAAACCAGTGCAATTAGCATCAGAATTTAATAATCAGCCCTGTAGCATCATCTTATATGACAGGCCAACCTCATTTTCTGCTGGATAATTAATGATAATCAAGATTGTGACCCCCTGTGATAAGTCTGAAGTCCTGGATCATTGCTGCTATTGAGAAGCTGAAACTTTAGGCTGGTGCAATAAATTCAGTGTATAAAACATGACATTTTTAGCCACGTTCATTTTTAGGGGTTAGTTCTCCTTTAAGATGACTTCTTGGACAAGTACAAATAGTAACTATTAGTAGTATTAGTTTGGCAAACCATAAAACAGCTGGCAAAAAGCTGGGTGCTCACTTTACGTGGGGCTACTTGTCATCATAGTGTCAAACCAGAAAAAAAGTGAAGGGAACAGGGCATATTATTTCATAGTTATATGCAAAAAAAAGAAACCCCCATAAAAGTGGGTTGTTCTGATATAGCACACTTTTTCTAAACACTAGGAGAGTATTTTTTCCTGGATCTGATCGATTGTAAGTTTCCTGCACTGGTATTTTTTTATGTACTCCTGACGAAGACCCCTTTTATGTGGTTGAAACGTGTTGGGTTCTTTTTTGCATATAACTATTGTCTGTTTTCCACCTCAGTTATCTATGTATTTTGCATTTTTGCTTCAGTCTAAAACTGAAAATTAAGGGGTGTCCAGCTCACATATATTAACACAATTTGAAATAGTTCCCTCCTGCCAGATCAAATGGGGTGGTTTAATAACAGGTGTTGTTGAAAAATGTAATCGAAAGAAACATGATTAAATATTTTTGTTCAAAATCAGGCATCTGGAATAATGTACATTTCTTACAAATCCTTCATAAATATAATTTCTATTGTAAAAGCATCACTAGTGGCTTTGTAATCGTGCCGGTTTTAAGTTGCTTCTGTAACCCATAGCAACCAATCAACATCAGAGAGCTTGGCGTAACCACATTGTTGTACGGTCTGCAAAAGGAAATTATATGAATTCATGAATTATATGTTTTAAAATTTAAACTGATTTAACAATGACAACACAATGCAAGGCCAAAGCTTTTCAGTCGGAAACAAACTGAAGATGGTATACATTCATTTAGACAGCTGCATACACAATAAAATGTAGTTGAAAAAAAAAAAAGAATTTTATTTTCTTGAGGAGGGCCTTTAAGGAGGGAGCTTTGTTAAAATATGTTGGAGAAGCCTTCAACTTGTGTGACTGAGGCAGCTCACCCCTTTCTTCATGTGCAGCCAGTAATGGCCGGAGTGTGCCTGGGAGACATGACTTCTGTACACTGCATTTTAAGAAACACAAGTACCCAAGTAAATTACTTTTTATTAAGAACAAATAGCAGCACATTGGAGTGGCATAATAATATATGGTTTCGCGAACAAATTCACCAGCGGTGAAACTGCCAAATTCACGCAAATTCAACAACGGCGACATTTTTCGCCAATCACTACCAGTGGTTAATAAATGCACAGTGAATTCTCTTATTAAAGAAACTTGCCAAAAGACTCTAGAGAGAAGAAGACTTCCCAGATTGGACAGAAATGAAGGGTATTGGTTAGTGAAGTTCGAATAAATTCGGCAGACATGAATTCGCATCGCATATCTGCGTAATTTGCAAAACTGTGGAGAAAAATCCATTGGGTCAAATAAAAATTGATGTCAAAATTATTCAGATGCCCTTTGACTTTAATGCATTTGGACCAAATAGTCATGCTTATAAAAATTGGCGCTCGAGTCAAAATTATTTGATGACCATTGGATTTAATGTGTTTCTCAAATTTTTTGCCATTTCTTGAATTTCGCTGTAAATCTGTGAATTTAACGGCACAGATTCGCCCATCACTAGTATTGGTAACATTTAGAAGTTTCACTGACTCAGCAGTTGCCCAGTCACAGGCTACTAGAGAGGAATCTCTCTGTCCCTGAGCTTATCTGCTTGAGATTCTTTGCGGACTAGGGATGCATAGGGGTGCTAGGGGTACATCCTTTTGCTTTCATTGTTGGAGCCTCTAACTGCTCTACCAGCTATCCTCTACACTCCCCTATGTGTAATGAAAGCCATAATCTGCACTCACATATAGTTACCTATAGCCTTTCATTGCTATAGTTGATAAGAACTCTAGAAAACATTGGGTCTTTTATTACATAACTCCACTACAGAGAAATATTGAAACAGCTTGCCCTTACTCTATCTATTCCTCATTTACAGAGTCCCTCTACTCACCTTAAGGGAGGTGAACTCCTTACCTTAGTTAGCAACCTTAGTTAATTTACATTATAGAAGCCTGTTTTGCCTCAGGTCCCTGAAACCATCAAAAAGTGAAGTCCAATGAGGTCTAACATGGCTATTACTTCCATTTTATAAACTAGGGGAAATCACCTGACATTCTTAGGCCAATACTGTATAGAATCCCCACCTTCCACAGGTCATGACTACATGGATGAAGCCCCTTCTTCCCTTCTCATACATAACAAAAACTCAAGTCATGTCTAAAGAATCAATCATGGATCCTTTCCCAGGTGAAACAAGGACTAAACCCTACTCTCATTAAATTTTTTATATCAATTATTTCAGTCACATCTGTAGCCTTCTCAAGATCATTGAACTACTGATCACAGCAACCTTGACAATAGGGCCCAAAATATTCCTGGAAAGGCAAAACTGTTTTAACTGATATTTGAAGCTATTGTCAATTTCCACCCTACACATCCCTTACTTTTTGTTCAAAATCATTGCTGTTTGCAGCTGAAATGGCAGTTAAACATGCAGAGGAGTTCTTATGTGCACTGGCCCATACTATAGCTAAGGATGCACCTTTAAATGCCTCAAAGTGCTCTGATTAGCATGTATAAATGTCTATCACATTAGTAAATCTCATTAAGATATGCTTATACTAGGGAAGGGGTCGTTGGAAGCTGTTGAGTTAAGGCTAAAATGAGTTACTTGACATATAGCAAATGTCATAAACATCTGGGAAAATGAGGCTTGCTGAGGCATTAACCTTTGAAGAGAGGCTTTGTGATACTGAACAGATGTAAAACAGGCTCTGAGGTGCCGTCCACCTAAGAAGTACAATAAATTCATCAGGTTGCTGCTAAGTGACTTCTGTCATAGATATGGCATCACAGGTGTAAATAGGAAACTTTTATATCCTTGACCCCATAAATAACCAAGCCTTAAACACAGATATGATGTGTGCTCAAACACCACCTGACACATTGAATAAGAAAAAAAGCTCCATACACAAGAATAATAAAATAAAGATACACAAAGGGTTGTGCATGGCGTATTGGAACAATACCAGCGCAAGATCATAATTTCAATTATTTTAGGTTGTTGAAGGATTCCACATTGTTCACTTTACTTATGGGGTGTTTAAATTGCCTCAAAAGGTTTTGATTGTCTCAGGTGCTTAGTATTCATCTCTAGCTCATCTACTATCCTTCCAGGTGTGTTTGAGATTTAAGCATGTTTGAAATTTAGGCAGCCCCATGTAGTTGAAGTGGCTAAAATACTATGAACATCGCTATATTAAATGTTTAGCTAAAACCAGTGGCTGATTAATGACATGTGGGGCCCCATAGGATACTTCCACACAGGCCCCCCCATTGCTGGGTCCAGATGTATGCATATTCAGCCACGCATGCACCCGTGTTCTCTACACCGGTCTAGCTTTGGTTTACATCAGTGACGTCACTGGATCTACATGAATCTGGGCGCATGCACACACATGCCTTGCCTGCCTTCTTGTCCGAGCAGATGCACCAGACTGGACCCAGCAGTGCAAATAAAAATAAACATTACTAGAAAATAGAAATAACAATTGAAAAAAGCTAGATGGTTCCCTGATCACACTGGGCCCCTAGGCTATAGCCTAGAGTAACTTGTGCATTAATGCACCCCTGGCTAAACCCATCAATTTTAACCACACCCACACCCAAGAGCACAAACTTTTAGTGTAACATGTAATATATTTTTTATTTGTTAGGACACAGTGACCCCAGCATTTGTAACATACTGACCTCACAACAAGTAACCTTAGAATTTCATGGCCAAGTACAGTAGGTCCAGCAATATTTTAAACAGCGACCACTGTATTTATTGACCCAATGTCCCCAGCAATATGTGGCACAGTACTCCAGAATATCTTGAAACAGTGACCTCAACAATATTTGACAAATTGGCCACAGCAATATATGTCACAACAACCCTACCATTTCATGACACAGTGGCCCCAGCATGTCTGAGCTTTGCTGCAGAAGAAAGATATCATTCTGTGCCCCAGGGAATCATGCTTGCCTGCTGGTAAAAATAAGTACTAGAAACATAGAGTTAAAGAGATTGAACTTTTCTCTCCATGTCAGAATTTCCAGCTCTCAACTGTCTCAGTACAGGAAGATTTAAAGTACTCCGGCCGAGGTCATAGTAGTTATTGTTAGCAGCAAGAACAAATGTTGCCCTAGCGTGAGGAATGATATATTGCTTCTGCAACAGTGTGTCAGCACAAATGGGAATATTGGTCCAGAGTGGGTTGAGTAAGTCCTCTGGATCTCCATCCCCCCTCAACACTACTCTAAGTTCTGGGTATAGGATGTAAAGGAATAAAATACACACCAGCCCATTTAGGAAATTCAGGAAACTATGCTTATAACTAAGAAGAACAAAGTTTGTTTGTGCTGGAAGCAGAACTACAGACTCTTTGGGCACCTTCTGTCTGGGATGATTTTGCAAGAAGGCCCCATAACTAGGGATGGGCGGATTTGACCTGTTTCGTTTCGCCGAAAATTCGCTGCCAACAAAATTCTGCAGACGCCCATTAAAGTCTATGGGCGTCAAACAAATTTTGACGCACACCATACAAGTCTATGGGCGTCATTTTTTAGGCAAATAAGGCGAAAAAAATTTGCCCATCCCTACCAGTAAAAGACAATTGATTTGGCCTTGGGTTTACAGTAGAAACCATTTTTCCCTCAACATAAATGACTTATATCCTGTAGTAATATGTAATAAAAGGAGCAAAATTTTCCCAAGGGCAGTAACCCCTAGCAACCAATCAGAATGTAGAATTTACTTGTCACCTGTTTAAATGCAAGTATCTTATTGATTGCCATTGCAATCAAATGCGGATGATGCTCAACTGAAACTCACCACTTTTTGTAGCGTCAGGTGCAAGCTGCTGGTCCCTTTGCCAGGGTCCCACTTATAACTACAAGAAACACACGCTGCATCACTCCCAATCCTGTGAAAGTGGTTTATTGTGTCAACAAACTAGGCAATGTTTCAGGCAACACCCTTTCTCAAGCCTTATTATAGGTTGCCATTGGTTACTGCTCCCAGGCAAACTTAGTGCCTTATATTACATGGGGGTATCTGTTTTGTAGGTCCAAAATGCATTTTATATGTTACAATCAAAGTGAGAGTTAAGCCCATGCCTCCACATATCACATCAAGGATAAAATAACACATTCTTCTATACAAGACCTATTATTAACATTAACAAATATAGTTATGTGACCCGTTATCCAAAATGCTTGTGACCTGCGCTTTTCCAGGTAATGGATCTTTCCATAATTTGGCTCTTCATACCTTAAGTCCACTAGAAAATGATGTAAACATTAAATAAACTCAATAGGCTGGTTTTGCTTCCAATAAGGATTACTTATATCTTAGTTTGGATTATCCAGTTAAAATGGAGTCTACGGGGAAATTTACTAAAGGGCAAAGTGACTAACGTTGGTGAAAATTAGCCAGCGTGACGTCATTTCGGAAGTTCGCTGATTTACTTTGCTAGCGAAGGAGATAGACTCTAGCGGTACTTCGCACCCTAACGCCAGGCGAAGTTGTGCTCTGGCGAACAAACATAACTACGCTAATTCACTACGATTGAGATTTGATTAAATGTTACCTCTTGTGCCAGACTTGCCTTCACCAGCTCAGACCACCAGCTCAGACCAGGCGAAGTGCAATAGTGTAGTTAAGACTTGTTCCAAAAATAGTTGAAATTTTTTCTAAGTCCCAAAATACGCTGGCGTCTTTTACTTTTTACAGGGTGATAGGCTGCAAAAGATTGTAATTTTATTTGGGGTACATGGCTCCCCTACATTTCCTAACATATGGCACATAAACTATACAGTGGGCTCATGTGTAGGGCAATATAACAACTCGAGTTTATTTTATTAAGGTTTCCTGGGCTTGTGTAGTGTAATGTTTTGGCTGCAACATATATGTCCATTGTACTTTAACTTCCCAACACTAGCCAACTAGCCAACACTAGCATAACTTTGCTTTGCTTGCCGCAGTAATGCTAGCGCAACTTCACAAGAAGTCAGTGCCCTGGACGCAACTTCGGATTTTCTTGAATTAGGGTTGTCCTGGCGAATCTACACTTGGCGAAGTTTTGCGATGTCAGCGAAGCCGTTGCTGGCACAATTTCGGAGGTAAGTAGATTTGCCCCTATGGGAGATGACCTTTCTGCATAATGGGGTTTCTTAATAACATGCCTGTGTTTATAAAGCACCAAAATATTATCCATCCAGCTTTAATGGAGAATCAGCACCTGCCAGCAGCCAATTCTGGACTTCGTAGCCAATAAGCTTGGAAGATGTTATTTTAACATCCCTGTAACCACAGCATTAAAGCATAAAGCATTAAAGTTTAGGATTGAGTCAGTCTTTAGTGTGATACGACAGCTTATATTTATAATGATATAGCAGCCCTCAGCAGTGTAAATATAGCAGTTTTACTCCCAGCCCTTATACACACTGCTGCCTGCAAAGCCTCTTTGTACTGAGACATTTATCCATCAAGGGGAGTAGGGAGTTTCATGCACAGACTTATGGTTTAACACATTCTAGTGTGGGGTTCAGAGGTTTATGCTCTGAGACAAGAAGTACTGAAAAGTCTTCCGCAGGCTAATATTTGAATTACTCTGCACACAACTGGTGTACATATGTCAGATGTAGGCTATGCATATTATAGGGGCATACTTAGAAATTGGGGGTTGTTTGTTCTTATATATATAAGCTGTTATCATTTCACAATGTATGTGCAGATCATTTCACAATGTATGTACAGAAAAATCTAGAACAGTAGTTGCAATAACGCTGTCATTAAAACTCCTTAGACAGCAGAGACTAGAATTTAAACAGGTTTTATCTACATTTCTTGACCTAGAAAGGATTGAAAATGAGAGAGAAAAAAAACCTCCAGCATATTGACAAAATATTTCTGCAAAGTGTTAGCCTGCAGTGTGCTAAAAGTCTTCATAGCACTTAAGGGATTCAATCCCGTTTCCATAATACTGATGGAGAGAATCCAACCGCTGACACACTCCGGCTAAGTGACTGCCTTTGAGTCGCTCAAATTTCTGAGAAATGAATCATATTGATCAATAATATTTCAGCCACTGCACGTGGCGGGAGGTTCAATAGCCCAGCTGCTTTTGTACCGGTGAACAATGCTGGTGGCGGATATGGAATTGATTTGTTTCAAATCCAATGCTCCCTGCAAATATCTCTCCTAAAAAGGTATTGAACCAGTCAAAACAATGCCTCAAATGGCATGTGTCAACCCCAAGGGAACAGAGTGAGCACCCCTGCTGCACAGAGAGAGGATCTGGGAAACTAAATCCAATTGAGACGCTGTGACTGCTTTATATATGGCTTTTTGGGTAAGAGAGGATATTAGCTATGTCTGGAAATGTCTGCATTCATTTATCAGAGATATTAAAGTTATTGATGCAGAAAATGCACAGATACAATCTATACCCAGGCACCAATACGCCAATAGAGACATGAGAGGTACTGATGTACACGGATTATTTGCTGTTCACAAAGACAAGGACATATGTTCAAATAATGTACTTACAGACAGACTGACAGACACACAAACACCGGTACATGTATGGGACCTGTTACCTAGAATGCTCGGGACCTGGCGTATTCTTTCAGTAATTTGGAACTTCCTACCTTAAATCTACTAAAAAAAATGATTTACTTTATATAATAAATAACCCCAATAGTATTTTCTTGACTCCAGTAAGGATTAATGATGTCTTAGATAGGATCAAGTACAAGATACTTTTTTATTATAACAGATAAAAAGGAAATGAAAAAAAATGTTTGCTTATAATGGAGTCTATGAGAGACATGCTTCCTGTAATTCGGAACTGTCTGGATAAAGGGTTACCGGATAATGGATCCCATACCTGTACTTACGGACAAAGTGATACATGCACAGCGATACTCATACCCAGACAGACAATGATGCACATACTGTTTTAATTAGTGATGGGCGAATTTGGGGCATTTCACTTTGCCAAAAAGTTTGCGAAACCGCGCCGGTGTCTCGTTTTTGACGCCAGTGTCATTTTTGACGCTGACGTCCGTTTTTTGGATGCCGGCATCCATTTTTTGGCGCACATTCGCGGTTTTGTGAATTTATTCAGCGGCGGCGAATCGCAGGAATTTACCGCGCATTCATGCCTGGCGAATAAATTCGCCCATCACTAGTACTAAGGCTTAAGTTACACACATAAGTTTTCTATCTGGCAGAAAAATGTAAAAACATCGCCATGCCACTTATCATTGACCGAGGTCAAGATTCAGCCCCCCCACTAATGTGACACTAGTGACTTAAGCCATGATCACAGATCTAATAGAGCTGCCCTCCCAGGCCTGTTTGATAAAGGGCAACTATGCTTTGAAATATGTAGTATTTAAATAAATCTATTCAGGGCACGTAACTGCAGTGTCAGGTTCCATCCATTTGTACATTGATTACCTAGGACAGGGTAAAGGAACAGCTTTCTCTAGACTTTGAGTGGTTTGAGTCACAACTCTGCAGGAGCAATTTATTAATGTTCCAAATCAAACTTTTGTTGCAATTCGGTTTTTTTTGTGCTAGAACTCCTGAATGCAAAAGCATGTACAATATTTATTGATCTCAAAAATGTATAAATTTTGAATTTTAAAAGCTGCATGCAAAAGTCAATGGGAGCTGTCTATGGCAAATTGAAGTGAAAGAAAAAGAACTGACCCGTGTGCTGCACCTTCCCATCTATTGGATCCGAAGACTCGTATACAAGATACTTAATTAAAACATAACTTTTAATAGTTAATTAATAAATAGTTGTCCAGTAAGCAACAATTAAAACCAAGGTTAGGAACAAGGAGACGGATTGACAAGAGGCAATGGGCTGGTCACATGCATATGCACTTATAATGTGACTGCGGAATCAATTGGCCTGCCACATGCAATATATTATATTACAACCATAGGTATGTCGGGTGAATGGTTTAAATGAATAACCCTTTCAGGCTTTATTCCACCACCACCCCATTCATCCACATGGAATCCTTCCCAGTGGAAATAACATATTTTGCACCTGTAGGTATTTACAGGTGGATGGTTAGATAAATTATGAAAAATCATACTATGTTCCTCCACCATCCCCTTCACCCACATGGAATCCCTCCCAGTAGAAATGTAATTGGTTTAGTAGATTAAGGAATCAGTTCACCCATTCAGGCTCTATTCCACCACCAGCCCCATCACCCATATGGAATCCCTCCCAATAGAAAAATGAGCAGGTTAAATCTAACTGATGTACCTATGCTGTGCCTCAGGCACTTGATCATTTACAAATTTAAAGCATTTTTTCAATTCATGTTTTCGAATGTTTCATTGAACATTGAACATGATAGAGGTGTTCAACCTATTTTCTACCTATTTTCTACAATATATCTGATCTATTTTAGAACAAATATCTGATCGGTAGTGATGGGCGAATTTGCTGCGTTTTGCTTCGCCGTAAAAGTCGTGAATTTCATGCGAAATTCGCGAAACGGTGAAAAATTCGTGAAATTTTTGACGCCGGTGCCCATTTTTGGAAAAATTATTTTGACGCCGGCGAATTTTCGCAAATTTATTCGCGCCTGGCGAAAAAATTCGCCCATCACTACTGATCGGTTTTTGTGGATTACTAGACAAGCGAAAACGTTGCCTTTTTATATATATATATATATATATATATATATATATATATATATATATATATAACTTCTATATGCTTTCTGCGAGTAAGCCATTTTGATGAGCAGCTGTGCAAGAGCCAAATAGCAGCCAATCAGAGAATTTGAAATTTCACAAATGATAAAAGAACCAGCTGCTATGCTCAGAGTTCTTCCATATGAAATGAGATTCACACATTCACCTTTTTTCATAACATGAATTTTGGGGTCTAAAAAGCACAAGTAATAGAAACTGTAACAAGGTAGTATAACCACCAAAATAATAGTTCTGGCGGGTGCTCAGAATGCAAAAAATCGCTGGAAGGCACATGCTTATACGAGCGTGAGCGGTTCCGAAAGAGTAAAGAATCATCTAAACGGTTCAGCAGAAACTGGAAGTCAAAATTAAATGAAATATTCAGCGTGCCTCTTGGGTGAATTTCAGCCCGTTGTTATTAACATTGTTAATAATTGAGTGGAATTTTTTTTTTTTTTTTTCAAATGGATTTATAGAAATTGTTCTACAATGTGGTTGTACCGACCAGGGTGATTTTTTTCCCCCTAAAAGATTCTGACATAAACGGACAGAGTAGTTTATACCTAATAGAACTGTGCACCAAAAATAAATGAAGCAAAACTGCAAAATAAGATTTTTATTGCCTGATATTGCTTAAAAAGTGCAGCTGCTTGGAATATTCCAGGGAAATTGCTTTAGCTCTTCTCTGTCATTTTTGTTTTGCTGTTAACTGCTGACATTGTAAACTAACCATAGTGATGTGATTTCAACAGGAGAACCAACAGTGACTTGTAATGGGACACTAAACCTTGTGTTTTTATTTCCTGATAGACACATAACATTAAGAATGCATACCGTATATCCTAGGTTTTGATTTTTTTTTAAAAAAAAAGAGTCAATGTATACAAAAACTAGCCTGACCACCACAATTTTACCAATATACCCCCCCCCCCCACAATCCACCTGAACCCCATGCCTATTTGAAGCCCATGATATATGACTGTTCCATGGACCATTGGAAGGTATTTGGCTAAATCATGGTATTGCTTTGTTTTCCCTAGAATCTATGAAGATGTTAGGGACTTAGGTGTCACATGTAGGGTAATGGAATAACTTTAAAAATGTACATGCTGATGAAAAACATCTCCTATTCTTATATGCGTTTTTATTTATGGGGAATGTTAGCAGTTCTATCGGTGGCACTGTGAACTGACCGCATAGGCCAGTAATGGAACACTCCAGGCAAAATCTTGGAAATAATCACTACTTTCGTTAACAATCTGCACACAAAAAATACCATAAAACTCTACCAACAAAATATTATGGCAACAGTTGTTTATGGTTCTCCAAATGTATGGTATTTGCAAAATGGTATAGATTTGCCGAAAGTCCTCATAACATCTAGAAAGCTGTGTAAAATAAATGGAGAATTTATCAAGTTGTGTGTAATTTTACCTCGTCCTAACTTCCCATTTGACGCCGTTATTTGACATAGCTTCCGGCAGAAGTCACTCTAAGAAAAACTTGTACATTTTTTATAACATTTTTTTACGGGGCAAAGCTTGGTGATGTGTGGTGTATTATCCGGCCTTTTTTTTTTTAATAAATATGCTTATTTTGCCAAAAATTGTCTTGCCATAGCAAGTTTTTCTGTGCATTAGCCATTGTTTAACTGTACAACAGTAACTAATGGAAAATCTAGGCATTTTAAGACACACTCTGGTTCAGCATGGATCTGTTAAGGCTACCATACATGCAGAGATATTATTGCATAACTATCAAAGCATGGTTTAGTAAATAGAACAATCAGTCATCAGTATATTATCCTGGAAAGATCATGTTTTGTAGGAAAGATTGGTTGGCAGACTGTCCATGTGTATGAAGAGGCCAGGCAGGGACAAGTTAGGAACATCAACCCTTGCCCCTAAAGGTCTAAGGTTATTGATTTACAGTCAGGTCAAGAAGAACCCACCCTTTCAGCCCCAATTTGCTGTGGAAGCTATCTGCCAAACCGCCCCCCATGTTCAGTCTTCAAGCCACCTGTCAACCAGGGTGTTCGATCCACATGGTCATCATCCCCAGGGCTCAATATCCCTGAACCTTTCTGAGGACCAGTCCCTGCAGAGTGGTTGCCCATAGTTGCACCTCCCCAACTGCTCCTTAGACTAGTTTGGCCCTAGTCTGATTGGCTATACACTAAAAACTGAATTTTCAGACCTTCCCAATCAACAGAATGACCAATATGCATGATATGAGGATATCTGTCTGATCATTCGATCATTCGACTGACACACACATACCAAAAAACAGAATGAAACCTTGTATCTAATATGAATGTATGGCCAGTTTTACATCCAGCCTCACACAGAAAACCTGCCAATGTTTTGGTAATGCCAAACTCTTCTCAAGGGGCTGTAAACAGAGAAAGCTAAAAAAAAAAAAAAAAGATAACATGCAGGTTTAACATATATGTCTCAATGCTAAGGAATACAGTGAAGGATCGGGCTTAATATATCATCCCATTTGTCAGAGGGCTAGTGAGTTCTTCATTAAAGAAGCTTTCATATGGGAGTCATCATTTTCTTTCACATTCATCCTAGGTGCAATCTGTTCTGGGGAGCACCTATAAAACAGAGTACATTTCAAAAACCTAAATGCATTCCAGCTTGTAAAGGAGAGTCTCGGCAGACTGAAATATACCTCGACCGCACTTCCTTGATTACCATATACTGATATTGCTGTGGGGTGTAATATAAAAACCAATGAAATTGAACTTAATATGAACCATGACAGTCGTCTTTAATGCTCTCACGCTTTAGCCTTGAAGAGCAGCCGGGCACTTTATTACACTCACTGTGGATAAAATGAAATATAAGATTTCTAATGGCTGTGTAAGTGATGCATATTGACTTATTCTGCACCAGCAGGCAAAGAGTCCCTAGGAGAGAGGACAGAGGAGCAGGGAGGGAGGGAGGGAAAGCTGGGCACTCTTGGCATATGAAATTATAAGGAAAGATGACAATATCTTGATTACACAAAAACAATATTTTATTTACAACAAAACTGCAATGCAGCATACATAGACTGTGAGGAATGCAAGAAAAGATGTGCATGTGGAAGAACTACACAATTGCCAGATCTCCAGATGATGAAATTACGAGACACAATCCTTCTGTAGACTATAGGAATCCTTCATAGTGCAAGTGGCCATCCAGGTGCTAAAATACATTTCCCAGCATGCCTCACTCAATCTACAGTCAACCAACGACCCTGTGAAGATGCTGGAATTTAAATCTGAAAGTCTACAGAGACCAAAAATAGTAAAATGTAATAATATAGATTGTAGAATATACCCACAATATACCCAGAGTCCGTTTCATAGGTTCTACATTTCTTGGTTCATGTTGTACTCATGGGCAATATATATATATACTGTATATAGTATATATATATATATATATATATATATATATATATATATATATATATATATATATATATATATATATATAGTATCTATTACCTGAAATGCTTGGGAAATGGGGAAAGGGAACTTTCCGTGATCATACCTTAAGTCTACTAAATATCATTTAATTTAAAAAAATAAATCATTTTTAAAAATTAGGATTTTTTTTGCTTATAATTAACTCTAATGTAGGTCTGATTGGTATTGGCAATCCCATACCAGATTGACATACAGTAGTTTGGCACTTGCCTATAGCACCCACCAATCAGACTTTCATTTCTGTTATTCTAATTGCCCCTACAACACAGTAGAATATTCCCTTTGTTGTTCTAATTGCCCCTACAAGCACATTAGTGTATGCCCGCTGGTGACTGGGTATATGTTTCAGTGCGTGTGTTTGTCTGTTTCTTTGGTGATGTGTTTATGCGAAGCACTTACAGAACAGATTGTATTTTCCTTTTCCAAATGAAATTTCCTCATTTCTATTTAATGTTCCATGATGATGATTTCTATTCTTAATGTAACAAGAAAAACAAAAAACAGACTTATTAAAAGCAGAGGCGCAGAGGAGCTCAATACTTATAATGCACACATACACACACACACACACACACACACACACACACGACCTGTAATTGAGGTCTGTGTATTCATAAAAGGTCGATGATGTAACAATGTGAAATAATACAATTCTATTCACTTATCTATCTTACATACACAAATGAGTAATGGCATTGGCATAAGCACATAAAGCTGCATGATTGGCTGAAAGGAGAAGCCATTGAAACCTGGACCCATTGGGTGCTTTCCTGGAACCCTGGTGGGCCAGTTTGTCGTATGCTTTGGAGCGGCATTGACTGTTTGATGATGACTGGAAGCTGTTTAACCCGCATTGCATACAATGTCACTGGTAGGCCACATACCAACAACAGCTCCGAGCATCCCACCGAGCAGCACAAACTAGATGTCACTGTTTTCAATGCTACAGCAGTGATCCCCAACCAGTGGCTCATGAGTTGCTCACCAACCCCTTGGATGTTGTTCTCTGTGGCCTAAAAAGTATTTGATTATTGTTGAATTCCTGGCTTGGAGGCAAGTTTTGGTTGCATATAAACCTGGTCTGCCAAACAGAGTCTCCTATAGTCACATAAGGCAACACATAAGGCAACTATATTTCACATAAGGCAACTGAGTAGCCAATCATATCTTTTATTTGTTACCCTCATGAACTTTTTTCATGCTTGTGTTGCTCCCCAACTATTTTTTTAAATTTTAATGTGTCTCACGGTTAAAAAAAAGTTTGGAGACCTCTGGGCTACAGTATTGCTTTGTAGCAATTGCAATGCAAACACGCAGTTAATGATTTTCTAGACACACTATACGTTATTTCCTAATAAAGAAGATATATAGAGGATGCACACTGTGTATAAGCCAGGCTTCTTTCTCCTGTAAACATGTGAGTGGGTGTTTGATGGATCACAGCGGTGGAGTTCCAAGATGAGGTCTAGCGCAAACTCGATACAGCTATCGGCTAACTGGAAAACCTCTGCATTATTCCCTGTCATAGCTGGAGCAGAAAGCAGCTTTTCCTTTCTCAGTGGCACAGGCTATATTATTTCATTTTATTCACCTGAATGCTATATATAAAATATTCTGAGAGGTACACAGGTTCTGAGACATAGCATGTAGTATATCACCATGTTTTTTTCCAAGGGCCAAATGCTTCGAGTGTTGCCGGCACAGGCACCCATGCTCAGGTTAAAAGGTCTTTGTTCTAATGAGTGGAAACAAGTCCCGGTGTGCAGCAATGTGCAACAAGCAACCATGTAAGAGCCTAATCTTCAGGGAGAGGAAGAGGGGTGTTTTCAACCTTTTGTTACTGCAACTACGCCAACGGTTTTAAATTGGCTTTTTTTTTTTTAATATGCACGCTGACATTTTTCACTTCTTATACGTATTGCTAAGCAACAATGCAATAACTGATTGCAACTTGGGTTACTGTGCTGCACACCTTAAAAAAAAAAAAAAGCTCTTTTTTTGTGCCATTGAAAGGTTGTGGGTCACAATATGCATAAGGATAAAAGCAGAGTGGGTCGTTTTCTTTTGTTAAGATTGAAGAGTTTTCTTTTCATTAAAGCGACCAGATCAGATCAGCTATTTAGAGTTTCGGCCTTGGTTTTTGGCATACTGGGCCTAGTTTACTATTTAATGGGTGCTGTGCTGGGTGCAAAATGCTATGTTTTCTTATATTTGGTGCTAAAGTGATCATTACATCTATTAGTGGGAATGAAGTACAAGGCGCAGTGCACAGAGGTAAAAGAGAAACTGCAGGTATTGATTAAATAGTCCCAGAGCATTGGAAGATCAAGAGGCATATTCCATTCTACAAACAACAGAGCAGACAAAAATGTCATGCATGAAAGGGGTGATTAACCTTTAAGTTAACTTTTAGTATGTTAAAGAATTGCCAATTCTATGCAACTTTTCAATTGATCTTCATTAATTATTTGCCTATTTTTGCCTCCTCAGATTTCAAATGGGGCTCACTGACCCCTTCTAAAAACAAATGCTCTGTAAGCCTACAAATTTATTAAAGTTATTGTTGCTTTTTATTGCTCATTTTTCTATTCAGGACCTCTCCTTTTCATATTCCAGTATCTTATTCAAATCAATGTGCCCATCACTAAACATAAGCTCATGGCTGGTCTATACTTTGATAGCAAGAATTAGCGATAGGTGAATCTGTGCGAAAAATTTGCGAAACGCATTGAAGTCGATGGGCATCAAAATAATTTTGACATGCGTCAATTTTGACGCGATTGACAATTTTTTTTACGTGCGACTATTTGGCCCAAATGCATTAAAGTCAATGGGCATCCGAATAATTTTGCAGCCCGTCAATTTTTATATGCGCAACAATTTTGATGCATGCCAATTTTTTTGGACGTGGCGGATTTTTCGGCGGCAAATGGTCGCATTGATTCACTTTGCAATTTTAAATTTGAATTTGTCTTGGTGTTTTTTTTTCAATGAATACTAACAAATTTTTTAAATTTTGATGCTACTGGTCTATTAAGGTATGAAGATCCAAATAACAGAAAGATCCATTACCCATAAATCCCCAGGTCCCGAGCATTCTGGATTACAGGTTCCAAACCTGTATATGAAAGTATGCACAGAGCTTCTATTTAATAAAGGTGTAGGCACAATATAACTTGAGTTCTTTATTTGCCCTTCAAGAAAGCTTTGGTCATGGTTACAGGGGCACAGAAATAAACCTTTAGCAATCTAATCCATGGTCCTGCTCTCTTCTATAGGCTTACATCAAAATAGGTTATGGTAGTGGAAATTAGACAGGCCCCATAAAGTTTTTATGATCAATCTTAAACCAACACTTGGAAGATCAGCGTAGAGCAGAATCCACATCCGTGGGATGGGGGAGGGGGGCTGGGTTGTGTTCAGTGACTCTTTATATATTCAGTGGAATAGTTAAGGTTTAATTAGAGAAACATTAAATTCCTGGTCATTTTGCACTAGATTCTGCCTGCAGATGGCCATTTTGCATGTTCACAAATGGACAGTTTAGGTTACTCCCCCCTAGCCCCGAGTTTACACGCACATATATATATATGGAGCAGGCACATATGCTGTATAGGATAACAGTCATCTGAGCTGGCATATGGCAGCCTTTCAGTTTATAGCAACAGATGGATTTGATCTGTGCATGGATCAGCGGAATAACTTTTTAATATTTAATTTCGATTGAATCTTTAATATCACATCTAACTAATTGTACTGCCGTATTTCTGCCAAGCCGCTTCTGTGCCGAGACGGAAAGTGAAAAGTGACAGGAGAGTGGTTAAATTGAAACAGTCATTGCAGGGAATAAAATGTAATTACTTGAGAGGGGATTCTTTAATAAACTGACTTAACCCTTGCAGCCCAGCCCAGACGTTCCATGCCAAGCTTAAGAGATGTTTTTAGAATTACAAGCTTGGAGACTTCATATTGAGTTTACATTTGCACACAAAGCCATATTCATTAGAAGCAAATGCTGATTTATTACTGTTAGAGGATGGGGGAATTTGTAGTTCAGCAAAAATGTAAGGTGTAAAATAGATGGAGGGCTATGGTGCTAAATTTGTGCTGCAGTCTGTGTTGTACCAACATCTATACCTACAGTCAGTCACTACCAGTTTCTTCATCCAACTACTATTGATCTTTTGAAGTTGCAGGTCTGTTTTCTCTTCTTTCCCCTCAAGTGGAAGTTGATGCCCAGGTAACTCTCTAGACCTCTACAGCTCCTGTAGTTCCTAAAGCTGCAATTTAGTCCTTATAAAAGAGTTGTCCAATACAGGCCTGCAAGAATGGCAACTGGACTTGGGAGCTTTTTCACATAACAAAGTAAAGTATGAAATTAAACTTTATTTATTGGTGCTTACCTTCAATATTACACAGCATTGGATGCAATGAAGCTTAGAGCTTGACCAGATGCCTGATTCCCCCAAGTTGTTTTTTTAAAAAAAATGCATGCATGTTCAGTGGTGTGTTATTCTGCATATGCATGTTGAATGATGCCATATAGTGATGGGCGAATTTATTTGTGGCAAAAATTCGCCGGCGTCAAAAACGGGTGCCGGCGTCAAAAACTGGCGCGGGCGTCGAAAAAACGGGTGCCGGTGTCAAAAACGGGAGCCGGCGTCAAAAACGAGACGCCGGCGCCATTTCGCGAATTTTTCACCGTTTCGCGCATTTCGCGCAAAATTCGCGAATTTTTCGGCAAAGCGAAACGGCGCAAATTCGCCCATCACTAATGCCATACCTATCTTAATGCATATGTATCCCGGACCTCTTGATTTTCGTGTAAACCCTTCTTATATGTTGTGTACATTAGCCAGTTCAGTACACACACCAGGGACCAGAGTGAGCAAATATAGAACCACAGTAGCATAATAGGGTTACAGTCACAATAAACTAACAAGAAGTTTGTTGTCGCCCATAGATTCCATTCACTTTAAAACATATTACCTTTCACTCTGTAATAATAAAACAGTACATTGTACTTGATCCCAACTAATATAAAATGAATCCTTATTGGAGGCAAATAATCGTATTAGGTTTAATTAATGTTGAAATGTTTTTATAGTAGACGGAAGGCATAGAGATCCAAATTGTGGAAAAAACCCTTATCTGGAAAACCCCAAATCCTGAGCATTCTGGATAACAGGTCCTATACCTGTACCAGGTTTTATTCCAAACCGACAAGTGACAAGTGTGTTGACATGAATCCCATAGAACTGTAATTTAGCCTGCAGTTTGGAAAGGGACTGTCAAGTATAGATTCAGATGGGTTGGAGGTAGTGATGGGTGAATTTGTCCCATTTCAATTCGGCGAAACATTAGAAATTGGTGAAACTGCAAAAAAATTGTGAAATGTGAATTTTGATGCCGGCGTCAATTCGTGGGCGTCAAAATTGACACCGGCGACAATTTAACACACATGTCGCCAGCATTGCAATTGCCAACATTGTAGGAATTGTCTGAATTTTCGGCAGCAAATTTTTGGCAGTGAATTTTTTCGCTGGCGAAACGCGGAAATTTGCATAAATTCGCCAATCACTAGTTGGAGATCAAACTTCAAGCAAAGTTCCTCTCCCTGTAGTCATATAGTAGCACCAATTCCCTTTGATGGTTAATTCCCCCCTATATATCTCATACTGTTATCAGAAAGAAGTCAGGCTGTTTCATAAAGAAGAAGAGTATTTTGAACTGTGCTGGGTGCATAATTGGGTTTGGGTTAAAAATATCTGATTTATACATCAATAATAACAACCAATCATAAGTCTGTTTCAATCTTCCCACAACAGATATTTAATTAATTGGTGCTAAGACTCCGATACATTTGAAGACAGGTGAAATAGAACGATAAACAAAGACTATTCAAGCATGAGAGGCAGTACAAGCTGAACTTTATCTGAATTGCTTCACAATCCAAGTATACAAACCAGAAAAAATTATGTAAATTTAACTATTTTAGGTTAGAAAAGGGTGTTTTCACTAAAGGGCTTAACAGACACACATTACAAGTGAGGGTACCCTTCAGTAACTCATCTTCTCTTCTAAGCCAAAAAGATACTTAATGCAAAGTAGGTTTAATGTTCTTCATTCTATCTTTAAGAAATGAGCACAGATGAATAAACCGGGGTGTAACTTAAAGTCACCATGCCTACATGCAAAAATATTCTTGGCTTACACCAGGTCCCAAACCATCCCACCTGCTCCTTGAAAATATAAGCTTGCCGGTACCAGCCGAGGGAAAAGAAACTTGGTGTTGTTCTTTTAGAAACCTTAGCATGCCTCCTCTACTCAAAGCTAAACATCTTTGCATGACCAAGACTGTGCACATGCTCAGTGCGGTCTGGGCTGTTTAGGGATCGTCATAAATCAAAACAGCACAAGTCAAATAATATCTGCCAGAAGCCGATACAGCAAGTCCTGTGTTGTCATGTAATCTAATGTGGATTTTATAGTTTTTTTTTATTGTTTAATACATACTTTCTCCAACTCTGCAGAACCAGTGGCTGCAGCAAAATAATCCTCCAAATAGAATCCCAGTTTATCTGTTTAAATCTGGCTCCATGATCTTTGTCCATGCACCCGGAGTTGGAAACAGTAAAGGGGATGTAAAGGCAAAAATAAAATCCAACACAAATCTCTACACAGTCACAAACTGCTCTACAGGGGAGAAACAAAGCTGCTTGAGTTCTGCATGGCTTGAAAGTAGGGCGGGGGCTCCCCCTGCTGTTCATAAGTATGATTGTTTCCCTGCAGAGCAGTTAGGGACCGTCTGACAATTCCTAATCACAGCAGTAGGGAGGATTTCACTGCATACAGTCAGGTTTCTTATAAATGTATTTTAATTAAAGTATATTCGAGATAGGTTTCTTTTTCATTAAATTAATTAAAAATGGGATTTTATTTTTTTACCTTTACATGCCCTTTAATACCAAATACCTAGTATGGATACAACTGATACCTTAATTTATTTACGTTAGTTTAGCATCTTGTACAACAGGAGACTCATCACAAAAGCTATTATGTTTATATAGGGATATTTATATCACTACCTTTTCTCCACCTTCATAAAAACAGCATGAACTCTGGCCACAAGGAAAACAGAGTAGGAATGCAGTAATCTGCTTATTCCACCTCCCCCCTTGCTGTAAATAAGAAAATACATACTCTCTCCTGTTGCCTTTTTAATGGGAAAAGCTTTGAGGCCTTGCATTTTTCCTGTAATGGAATTGAAGAAAACAAATGCCCCCAGCTTCACACACACACATCTAAAAAGTAAATTAGATTTCCCTTTTTTCTTTCCATTTCAAGTGTGCTTTTCCTTGCTTGTGCTATTGTAAGCTATATGTGTTACATGGAGAAATTTCAAATAGGCCTCATGGCAGGGCTAATGGCTATCAGGCTATTGGTCTCCTGGGTTTACTGCTACCAGTGTTGCAAGACAGGATCAGACAAGACTTGTTTTATATCCCCCAGGAGTCAAAGTCACAATGAGCTTTAATAATACCATCCAACACTCTGTAGACTAATCCTCTCCGTGATTTCATTTATGCAATCCGGGTAGAAAGAATGGGAAGTGCAGTGCCACAGCAGAGTTAAAAATGTGTCCGTAAGGTCACGTTAATACAAGTTATGGCCAAGGCATACACAAATACAGAACAAATATCACAGAATAGTATTTCAGTTCTTTCATCCTATGTGTAAAAGGGGTACCATTGCCTTATAGTGAACCTTAACACATTTCTACCTTTACAAAGTTCAGTAGCCAGAAGTTTATTTTTATTTGAATATTAGCGATAGGCAAATTTCTCCTGTTACGCTTCGGCAAAAAAAAATTGTGAATTTCCCGCAAAATTTGCGAAATGGCAGAAACTTTGCGAAACGAAAATTCTGATACCAGCGACAATTCCGACATCAATTAAAGTCAATGGGTGCCTTTAATTGTTTGATTTGGTCTTGCCAATCTCTTTTCTTATAAAAACTAATTTTGGGGAGCATCAATCTTGTAAATGTGACCAATGGTCAGGTCAAGAGACACTTTTCCCAAGAAGCACTAACATTCAGTCTATGAAAAATATTAAACATATAAATAGGTAAAGAGTTAGGACTACCATATGGGGTTTACCGTGACATGGTAGGGAGGCCAAGGAATGTGCTCCTCTCTAATATCTAATATCTAGTTTGTTCAGACCCGCTGCACTTCCTTTGTACTAATATATATTACTTAGTGATCCTGCAACCCAGTTCTTTGTGTATTCTAGGCTTAGGATATACCTTATGTAGAATACAAGCTAGCGGTCCAGATCCTGTCCAGCAGAAAGTTCAGGGAATAAGTCTAAACTGAGTGAGTCCCTTTCCAAAATGCTGTCCCTTCACTTTGAGAAACATTAGGGCAAATTCACTAAGCGCTGAAGCGCCTAACGCTAGCGTGAATTCGCTAGCGTTGGGCATTTTCGTTACTTTCCAAATTCACTAACGGACGCTGGCGTAACTTCGCTAGTATTACTTCCCACCCTTACGCCTGGCGAATTTGCACAACGGACGTAACTACGCAAATTCACTAACGCGCATTGTTCTGAACGCTACCTTTTACGCTGGCGTTTTTTCTTTATTATGGGTGATAGGCTGAAAATGATCGAAAAAAATTTTGGGGCTCCCCTCCTTCCCCCTACATTTCCTAACTCATGGCAACTTAACTATACAGTGGGCACATGTGTAGGGCAAAATAAAAATTTTATTTGCTGTTTTGAAGGTTTCCCTGGCTTGTGTAGTTCTGCTACGAATACTTTCATTGGAAATTGAATTTGGCGCTGTATGCAAATTAACCATCGCTAGCGTAACTTCGCTTGGCGAATTAATGCTAGCGCAACTTCTCAACCTTACGCTACCCCTGAGCGCAACTTCGGATTTTAGTGAATTTGCGGAGCGCTAGCGAAAATACGCCTGGCGAAGTGTGGCGAAGTGCGGCGAAGTGGGCGAAGTGCGGCAAGGCGCGGCGAAGTGCGGCGAATCGCGGCGAAGTGGACGCCAGCACATCTACGAATCATAGTGAATGTCCCACATTATGTTTGGGAGAGCTTCCTCCAAACTAAAATTGGAGCTTAATGCTGCTCTTTCTAGCTTAGTCTGTCTGATTTATGTCAGTGCTAGTTCTATCGCCATCTAATTACCTCATTCACGGAGTCCCTTTACTAAAGGTTTAGTCCCCTTGTTACTGGGGTCTTGTTATCCCAGGCTCCCCAACAGACATTTACCCGAAAAAAGACTCATGGGTTTCAAGATGATTTATTAAATTAATAAGGAAATGGTCATACCTCCCTGGACAGTAAGAAATATTGTTCCCACCCAGGTATCTGAGTAAGTGGAGCCATTATTTAATATATAGAGGGAAAACAGAAGAGAAGGGGATGTCCAAAGTGAGTTTAACCTTGTGGGCCCCTAAATAGTTTTTAAAGTTGCTATACCTTTAAGAGGCTTAGATGTATAATATTCTGGGATGGTTAGTATCGTATACCAGTGCATTATAATGTAAAGGAAGCTGAAAAGTTGATTGAAACAATTTATACCTAAATCTTACAGCTGAAAGACTTGGGTCAAACCACTGGTTCTGCGATATTTGGTACTTTTTAATATGTTATGGGTCCTTATATTAGACACCAGCCAAACTGTGAGAAGGAAAGGGATTTAGAAAGGTTCAGACTAAATGGACTTGAAACCTTACTGGTAACATAAAGCCGTCTATTAATGAATAAAATATTAACTACACATAATGGTTTGGGAGACTACTCATTTACACATATATATTTCCTTTGCAACATCATACACAGGACAGGCCTTTGTAGTACTGTAGATTTCCACATTCACATGATGGGTCTGTAATCTGAGCTCTGGCAAGAGCTTACTGTTAACTGAGGAACGGGTCATGTTGCTGAAGCGAGTTTGGGGATTTCATGCATTATTTACAGCAGGCTAGACCACAGCAATTCCTTTTAACTAAGTTGTGTTAAACTAACAGTCTGAGCCAAAAAGCTTGTCATGGGGAATTAGTGATAGTACAGTGACTCATAAGTAATGCACAATGAACAGTGATAGTAAACTACTGTAATACATTGTAGTAGGAAAGTAAATAGCATCCCAACAGGTTCTTCCCAACCAAAGGTTAAAGATAGTTAGTTATATTCTAGTAAATGGTAGAATGGGAGTCTACATGTTATGGCCATGGCCATTCATAACTACTAGGCTCAGCATACAGCTAAATATGTGGAATCAACAATTCATCAAAAAATCATCAATATTAGGCCTGCAGTACCAGGGCCACAACTAGAGGTAGGCAGAAGAGGCATTTTGCCTAGGATGCAAAGCTGGGGGGTCCAGGCACAAACCTTCTCAGCCGACCCACCCTAGTCTGGCCCCCTGTCTCCACTCACTGCTGCTGTGCTGTTCCATGTAGTGAGAGAGATTGTGCATGTGCACATCTATTCATGCGCATGCTCACGTCTGTTCCCTCGAGTGTTCACGTCAGGGGTGGGAGGCAAGGTGACTGGCCAGGTTGCCTAGGGCGCCTGGCCGGCCTGGCCCAGCATTGTGCAGACCAGTGAATACAGGGAATATGCTCTGGCCTTTTTTCACATCAAGAATTGTAGCAGTGGGAATATGACAAAGCCAAGCTTTAGATGTTGTTACAATGGAGCTGTTGTAACTGGGGTATTATACCTGAAGTTGACAATCTATTTATCCTATCATTAGTTCTAGGGGCATTATGCATGGAATAGGCACTGCTTTTGCCTTTCCATATGTAGGATAAATTATCAAATTAAATCACTACTCTATTTACCTTGTTATGTGTTTTTGGGTATCCTGAATTAAATATAATCAAAAGTAATCCTTGCAGAAAATGTTTTAGCCTTCTTATGCACAAAAAATAGCCTCTGCCTAAAACCATTTTGTTATAAAATTGGGGCAAAGCCATGCCAAAATTCTAATTTTGCTTTAAAAATTTAGATTTTGTGGGGCCCCATTATTGATGAGTAGGGATTCTTAAACCATGACACTTCCCCTGTTGCTGAACTGCATCCCCTAGCACCCTTAATATACTTTACCTGACTTTGAAATCTGGGATCAAACTCTATATGGTAGCCATTATTCTCTCTGCTTTCAACTGCTGCTCAGATAGAACCAGGATGATTCAACCAACCATTTTAATGGGCTATACTGGTCAACACAAACACTTGAAGTAGTTTCCAGAAAGGTTAATCCAGCTAAGGGCCCACAGTTAAGGGGGAAACTGACACCTGTGGTGACCCATTAATTTATTGCCTCATGCATTACTGTAGTACCTACATTTGTGCTTAATAAACACCAAGTTTAGTGATGGGCGAATTTATTCGTGAATTCCCGCGATTTGCCACCCGCAAATAAATTTGCGAAACCGCCGCGAAAATTCGCCAGCCATTTTTCTGGATGCCTGCGCAATTTCACCAAAAAAACGGACGCCGGCATCAAAAATGGATGCTGGTGTCAAAAACGAGACGTTGTTGCCATTTTGCAAATTTTTTGCTGTTTCACAAATTTCGCAGGAAATTCGCAAATTTTTCGCTGAAACGCCCCAAAATTTGCCCATCACTAATCAAGTTAATTTATAAGAGCCGATGGTGCCATTTCATTTGCATTGTCATACCTTACCTTGTAGCTCAACTACTTCACCCTTTCTCCAGATACTTCTGAGAGAAAGGGTCATCAAAGTAATCATGTTCAGCCTGAGAGCAGCAGGACAATATAGCCAAGAAAGGATTACAAGCATCCGACTGCGGAGTTTTGTAAAAAAAAAACAAAAACAAAAAAAAACAAGGCAAAAGTGAAAGCAAAATGGTACCCCAATAGCATAAAAAAGGCCATATCGATATGTGCAGGAGACATTAACTGGTTTTGTAAACTGATTCATGGGTTTTCACTCAACCACCTTTATAAAATGCAGCTTGTAAAATACACTTGAACCAATTCTATATGCTGGAATATTGGACAGTTTTAATTACAGTTAAACTCTTTCCTATAATGTGAATGCCAGGCCTTATTTATTTATTTTTTTTTTTACAAGGGATTGGAAAAATCTTTCCTCTAGACTGGTAGGACCAAAAGCCAGAACTATTTAATCACTAAGAAGAGCTTGAGATTTGCAGCTTTAGAAACTGAATTCTCTAATTTTCCCTGTCAGCATTTTCTGAAGACGATGAGGAATACTTGGTCTCAGCAGCCGTGAAACAACAAGGTCTAATCAGATGGTGTTTGAAAGGCAGATGCTGGGCAGATACGCCAAGCCCAGCTAGAAATTCTTCAAAGGGTTTTGTTTTCTTGGAAACCACTCTAGAAACTGCTGCTGTATTTCAGTGCACTGTGGAATAATGGTTATTCCTTTACCAGCTCCATTGTGACTTGTGGATATCTGTTAGATACAGAACCCTTATGAAGAAGCAGTAATATTATAAATGTGTGCGAGTGAGATAGGCCTGGAAACAAATACCCTTCACCAGAATAAATATTGTGTAAGACAATTTCATATTCAGTGCTTAATAATTGAGTAATGTGCATTAAATACACAAAACTATCCATTTTATAACTGCCTCTTCATGAGGGATATAGTTAATACATACAGGTCTCAAACCCTGAGCGGGTAGTAAAAATTTGAGTTTTTCGAAGAATACCTGAAAAAAAATCCAAAAACCTCCAAAAGTTGATTAAAAATGGTCAAGCAGCTCCCATTGACTTCTATAGGACCTCGACAACTTTTACCTGGTGAAGTTTTGTATTAGAGGTTTTCGTGGTTTTTACGCTTAATAAATCTTGAATTTTTAGAGCTTTTAAAAAAATCGGAAAATTAGGAAAATATTTAAGAGATTCGTTGAAAAAATAGAAATGTAAATGTTAGCAAATTGGCCCCTTAATGAAGATTCAATTAACATACAACAAAATAAAATGATTTAATTCATGAAAAGTTAACTGTAGTCAAAATTTTGCATAAAGCAGAGATGCTTCGTGAATGAAACTAAGCGACTTGAGAATTCTACAAAATATGAAAAAAGCAATTGTGGAGAAAAAGCCTTGATCACAAAAAATGTAAACAATTATTAATACATTTAATTGATACATTTGTCCCACATAGCATGAAGGTATGCACAAAGCATGACATAAGTAAAAGGGCATAGAGGTTTCATTTGTTTTGTACCAAGACTATAGTCCATTTTTTCCATGTATTTAAGTGTACGCACAAGATACAAAATAATACAAGAAATCTGCCCATCAGTAATTTATGCAAAATCATCTTGCTGGAGGCATCATCATTTATATCTGGAAAATGCAATGCTTTGCTAAATCTTAGTTTTTTTTTGTCTATTTTGACATGTCCAGTGTTTCTAATGCATCTATGTTAGCTTGAAAATAATAGGAAGGAAGAGGTAAAGGAAAAACATGCTAGCTATTGGCAAAATTACAGGGACGTTCAGAAGATGATATCTGTTGTAACAAACAGACCATTTCTGTTATGGAAAGGGAGTGGCAGGAGATCTTGAATGGGCATGCTGCTTGATGACTATTATTAGAAGCTCTCAAGGCTCATGGCTTTTTAAATACCCCTCTGGGAAACTACTATGTAGTTAACTCTCATGTTGTTGGATAGGTCTAGTATCTACAGCCTTCTACAATCCTTCTTTCCACGTAAGATTTATGGATATAATTCTTACAGAGAGCAAGTCTCTCGGCTTCCGTGGCTTGGCTCCAAACAGCCACTTAACACGTCGTAATTGATTTCTCAAGAACAAATTGTATCTCAAGATAAAGGTATGAAGGGCTCGCCCGTCTGTCTGCCAGCCACTTTAGGCTGAGGTTGCAGTTTCTGTTTGCTTTCCCCCAGGTGGCCAGACTATTGTTTACTGACCCATGCAATGTGCTGGATTCATGATTAGGCCCTGTAACCTCTGTATTGCTAGAGAGATTAGCTAGCACAGTTATAAAGAATGGCATTTTATGGTTGTGGATACAGTAATGGGTAATAAAAGTTTTCTGTTGTTTGTTGGGCTACTGACACTGTCATCTGACTATCTCTAACTACTGTATATATAAGTGTATGTTATATGCGTGAATTTAGTTATCTTCTATTCCTTACTGAGCAAAAACTCCCAACTTCTCCAAAGAGACAAGGCCTTTTAATTGTTGTAAAAGCTCTATTTCAACTTGTTAAAGGGCATGTAAAGTCTAAAATAGAATAAGGCTAGAAATGTTGTATTTGTATACTAAATATTAACATGAACTTACTGCACCACAAGCCTAATCAAACAAATAATTTATGCTTTCAAAGTTGGCTCCAGGGGGTCAGCATCTTGTAACTTTGTTAAACATCTTTGCAAGACTAAGACTGTGCACATGCTCAGTGTGGTCTGGGCTGCTTAGGGATCGTCATAAACAAAGCTGCTTGAGTTCTGCATGGCTGGGAAGTAAGGTGGGGGCTCCCCCTGCTGTTCATAAGTATGATTGTTTCCCTGCTCAGCAGTTAGGGACCATCTGACAATTCCTATCCACAGCAGTAAATGAAGTGAGAATTTCACTGCATAATTAAAGTATATTGGAGATAGTTTCTTTTTCATTAAAGAAAGTAAAAATTGGATTTTATTTTTTTGCCTTTACATGCCCTTTAAGCTGCATCTTGTACAGACCACCTATATTTTGTAAACTATCTTCATTCACACAAATGGTCAATAAAAACATGTTGTGACTTAGCCGGGACCTGACAGCATCTATTTCCCTATGATGTACAACTCATGGAAAGCATTGGCCGGCTCAACTACTTCTATCCACTCAGTGCAGTCTAAGGACTTCTCCATCCTAACCCACCCAGCTGTTGTAGGTCCTATTCCATACAATCCAGCCAATGTTTTCATAAATGTTCCAAGGATCATCTTCCACTAAGACTTTTGCCTATAGACAGTCTTTGCACCTCTCTTATCCACCAAGTGCTTGAGGTAGCACATTACAGCTTCCAATATCCTAACAGTTTCAAGTTTAAATATCCAATTATGAATAAGGACCTCATCAGTGGCAGGGTCAGCTTCATTTATAGTCACTTTAGTGGAAAACATGACTGGTTGGTCTCTCCAACGTCTGTCATATCAGTTGGGTCCTTCAGCTGAATGAATGGATTAGTGCTATTTAAACAAGGGTTTATTTGGCCATATGCAATAGATCCATAATGGCTAGTGATGATGATGAGCAAAACTGCCGAGCAAAACTGCCGAACAAAACTTTTTGCTAAAAAATCTGCCAAATGCATTATTTTCTCATGACAAAGGCATTGGAGTCATTGAGTATTTTCTATTGAGCCAAATGTTTTGGAGGCAATGGGAGTTGTTTTATTGAGCCAAATGCTTTGGAGGTCATGGAAGCTATTTTTGTGGCAAATGCATTGGAGTCAAAAAAAATGTGTTCTTTAGTTCAGGAAGATAAAATGCACTCCAAAATTTTAGCACACGTGAATATCACTGTGAATCTGTGGTAGCTGATAAAATGATGCGGCTGGGTGGCATGCATTAGAAAAATGATGCGGCTGGGCGGCATGCTGCCCCTGGAATTATGTCGCAATAGGCCCAGGCTTTTGTGGCCTTGCCACAAATCTGGACCTGCCTAATAAAGTCCATATATGTGGCTTAAGCTGAAATTTGTATTCTCACAAGAACTTTTTCGCATATGCCTATTATAAAAGAAATTCTATTTATTTATTTTCTGTACAGACATGATCTATCTGTATTCTTTGGCACTTTGATATGCCAAGTTAAAGCACTGTACAGTGAGAGACTGGCAGTATAAAAAGGAGGAATGTACATTTGATTTGTTTGTATTTTATCTTACTTTATATATTTATTTTTCTAGCTTTTACCCCTTGAAAGCAAGATAAAAAAAATAATATTAAAAATATAAATAAAAGGATTTCAATACAGGGGTATGGGAAATACTTAATGTTACAAAACTACACAGAGAAATAATATTTGTTTTTATTTTTGCTTCTCAATTGCAGCATCCATATTTATTAATGGTAGACATCCAAAAACTGGATGCTCATTTACCTATTGAAGGAAAAATGTTGTTAATTTTCAGTTGTCTCCATGTCCAGTTGTTAGGATGTTTTGTATTTTGAGATACATATACAGTACTGGGCTGGATTGGAAGAAAATAACATGGCCCCTAACAATGTGGGGAAGCTGGGACTTTTGAGAAGGGAAAACTAGCATCTGTGCTGATCCAACCCAATCATGGGTAAGCTACAGCTTTTCTGTGTAAGCAGAGATGTACTTCCACACTTGCACAGATGAGTTTTGTCAGAATTATGAAGCGGAATGCTGCCACTAATGCCTAATATTCCTGCTGCTTTCTAATACCAAGTATATAGGTTTTAACATATGCCACAGAAGAGGCTTACTGCATTTTGTAGAGCACGCAGAACAATGTTCCGCAAACTCGATGAAAAAACATATGGAATGGAAATTTAATTTTGCCAGCATTCAATTGTTCATTTATGGGCCATGTAGAAATAGCAAATACTTTAAATTCTTTAAAAGTCTCCCTAAGTAGAAAGCCTCATATGTTTGACCTTGTCCTGGTGTTGTTTGAATTGCTGATAGGTGCCTATTGTAATGCTATTGTGTTCTCTGAGTCTGAATGATATTAAGAGGAACGGGAAACAAGGCACAGATAAATATTCCTTAAAATATTCCTTAGAATTGTGTTTTTTTCAGCCCATATACACATGTGTAGAAGGTGACATTTCGGGCCACTGTTTGATAAAAGGCCCAGGGGGGCTCAAAATGTCGCCTTCTGTACATGTATATATGGGCCGAATAAACACAATTCTGCACTTTTTCAACATATTGGAGTGCTATTGGATTTTTCTACAAAACCTGACTTTCCTATCCATCATGTGTATACCCCTACATCCAGATGGTAACAAGGATGCTACTTATCATCTACAATCAAATAGCCCCAGATTTTTTACATTATTTGCAATTACCTGGCCTCCTATTTTTTCCTTCTTAGTACTAGCAATAGTTTCGAATCATTAAAGGACATTTGTATTACCAAAATTGCTCATTTCTCGTTATACTCTGACCCCCTGCCATTCTCTTGCAACATCTCACTCTGAGGCTACAGGGTTTTATATTGTGATGGGTCCACTGGACAGGGTTTGATTCTGTGGCTCTTAAGTAGCTACATATTCTTTCAGTGGTTGAATGTTGGGAGCTTTAGCCCAACCACCAACTCCTGCTGAGCTGTATAGCTCAAGAGACGGGTGATTCCATTGCTTCCAACCACATTAGATTGATGCCAGCTAAACAATAATCCCTCTAGCAATCATCATATGATATGATTGGTCAGCTTGTTCTCTAAACAGAAAATCTTGTCACCCAATCATCTTTTCTTGGCTGAACCTCCTTTACATCTCCTTTGTAACCTGATTCAATTTTCGAACATGCGGCCAGATTGATGCATCTTTTTAGCTTCTGTGAACCTTACAATTTGCAGGATCCTAAACTGGACTATGGAATTCTATGGAATTCTATTTTGCAGCTGCTGGCATGTTGCATCGCATTTCTGAAGTCTATAGTAGTACTGTAACTTGTGGATAGTCCCGTATGTTCTTTCTGCATCGTGCAGCAGAAGAGTTGTCTTATGTCATTACATCAGATCCACTGCTATCCATTAAAAAGTTACCTGCTGTTATTTTAACTAGATAACAGCAAAAATAAGGGTCATATCTGTAAAGGTTCCTGTTTATTCTAGTCTCTCCTAATTTGTGTTAAAATTCCTCGGAGACATGTTAGGTGATTCATCATTTTGATATCCATTAGAGTTGTACCCATCTTTGCCAGCTATTTTAATTCCTCATCTCACATTCCGTCTGGGTAAGAACATGTGTGATTCTGCAAAATGCTTGTCTCTTTGTACCCAGGGCCCCTGCAATGCAGTATTCTGAGAAAGGCTCAGTCGAATCAGAAAAAGATATATGTCAGTCTCGGATACTGATTCCCAAAATCAGTGTGTTGTTATTTATCCAGAGGTAGCACAGTCATGGCCAATGTCAGGGGGAGGCAGCCTTCAATGCTCTGCCTGTTGGGTTCGTTTCGGAGACTAAAATAAAGTGTCCAATGTAAATAGTGATCATAAATGCAAATAATAAAATAGCTGAATCTCTTCTACACTTCTACAGTTTTCTTATGCCAAGCTAATTCACTGATCTAAGATCTAATTATTCATGGACTAAAGCTGCACAGTTATTCAGTTTTATTCACATAATACATGTATTAACATAAACGGAAGGGTACACATTACACACAGCAAATATGTATTGCATGTATTCAAATTGCTATTCTTATTAATCACATCTGCTGCTTATATTGTTGCTAATGGATATTTACATTGGTGCAGTGCATGCAAGGTGCATACCCAATTATACTTGGCACTGGCCTTATAAATAAAGACAGATGAAGAATGACAGGTATTATTAAAGGGGCACTGGCCATTAAGTGTTTATAACCCAGAGGGACCCACGTATAAAATAAAGGCATAAGAACTCTTACACACAGGAATTTTTTGTGCATGCTGAGAGAGGAAAACACATGTATGGAACATGTTATCCAGAATGCTCGGGACTTGAGGTTTCTCAGATAAGGGATATTTCCGTAATTTGGATCACCTTACCTTAAATCTACTTAAAAATCATTTAAAGATTTAATAACCCCAACAGGATTGTTTTGCCTCCAATAACGATTAATTATATCTTAGCTTACAATGTACTTGTATTATTACAGAGAAAAAGGAAATCATTTTTAAAAATTAGAATTATTAACTTATAATGGAATCTATGAGAGATGACCCTCCCGTAATTTGCAACTTTCTGGATAAAAGATCCCATACCTACTGTAGATTGCATTTGTATAATATTTTTACATGCAACTAAGTTTGTTTTTGTAAATTCCAATATATTGTGAAGGCACGTCATGAACAAGAAAATGCATTGTCACGTCTAAAAAAAACACTGAGATAAAACATGAGTGCAAAGAAATGTATGGAAATGCATTCCATTTAGTTTTGCTATTCGGGTCTCTCCAGCAGAGCACAGGTTAAGGTTACTTATTGTTTTCTGGCGCCAACAAGTTCAGTGCTAATGGTGCATCATGCTGATTTTAATTAGTCTTGCTCAGCACCAGAATAGGTGTTGGAAGGGATGGAAGAAAGGGCTAATGATCTGCACGAGTTCCCCTGTGGCTCCTTAACAGCTCCAGCAGGGAAGGGGTTACCATGCACTTTATACCATCAGCTATAACAAAGTAACACTACCCACTGGGAAAGTTTGTAGGCAGTTCTATTGTAGTGCTGTGAGCAACATCAATCCCATGGTACTGCTGGCAGAATGCGATTCCTGATGTTCTTCTAGCACAAACAGCGCTGAATACGCCTGGAATAAGTAAAATAATTCCAAAATGATTTACACCACCCGCCTGTAGCATGATACAGGTATGGGTTCCTATTTACGGAAACACGTTATCTATAAGAAATATGGGAAGGCCGTCTCCCATAGACTCCATTTAAATCAAATAATCAAAAATTATTAAAATTATTTCCTTTTTTTCTCTGTAACAATAAAACAGTACTTTGTGCTTGATCTCAACAAATATATAATTATTCCTTATTGGAGGTAAAACAATCCTAGTGGGTTTGTTTCATGTTTACATGATTTTTTAGAAGACTTAAGGTATGCAGATCCAAATTACAGAAAACCCCCAGGTGCCCAGTATTCTGGGTATTAGATTCCATATTGTATAGCAATAAAACAGATGTTCCTCCAGTTAAACTGGAAAATAGTTATGGGCGAATTTATTCGCCAGGTGCAAATTTGCGCGATTCGCGAAACGGCCGCAAAAATTTGCTGGCGAAAATTCACCAGCGTCAAAAACGAGACACCGGCGCAGTTTCACAAATTTTTCGCCATTTTGTGAATTTCGCTGGAAATTCGCAAATTTTTCAGCGAAACGGCGCAAAATCGCCCATCACTACTAGTAAACCATACATTAATACTAAAAGCACAGCAGGGTGGGACTGAGAAGAAAAGTAGATTTGTGCTGGTCGGGGGTAGGGGTGGATGGAGGAGGGGTGCCCTGGCTTTGGCGAAGGGAAGGGGTTGGGGGCCTGGGTGGATGGGCCCAGACTCCCCCAGTCCGACACTGTAGCACAGGGACATAAAGTAACCATAACCTGAATAAACGGACATAGAAAATGAAAGACAGGATTCCCTAATGGCAATAGTAATGGTATTAGTTGGTAACTGTAGTGTACCAACTAATAAAAGCTAAGTGCACCAGATCAACTTCATGAGATTGCAGAGCTCACAAACCCCACAATTGTTCTTCATAATAAACCCTAATATTTTAACTCTTTCTTCACCATGTATTGTACAGTGTTTGGTCAACCACCTGTAGGGGATCAGAAAAATCCTTCCACTGTTTTTCTGTCTTTTATTTTTCCTGGTGGAAATCCCCTGAGGTGTGCTCCTCAGTGTTACCTAGGTGGAAGCACTGCACTGTAAATACCAGTTCCGAGTACTTTTCATATGCAAAAGGGACTCAGGGCCTGGGTTGCCAAGGGTTAATTGCTATTTAAAGAGACAGTAACCAAATTAGGATTATACACCATCCCTCTTTTTCATTATCTAAGCAGCTCCAAGGCACCATTTATTGTTCAATCAGCACACAAGGAGGTTTAAAGAGAGCTTTATAGATGGCTGTTCCCTTGTTTTCCAAATTAAAAGATGGACAAGACAAAACCAAAGCAGCATTCAGCAGAGTTATTGACTAGCCTTGTGTGTCTGGTTAACCAGCTGCCAGGCCGATGTAATATGATAAATAAGCCTCCCCATCCAGTCACTTAGCTTTCCTAGAGGTGAAATATGTCTAAAGTGATTTATTTTCTCACTCTCTGAATCTCCCTCCTTACAATTTCCTATTCACTGTATCATTTTCTTGTATTTTTACATCTTATTATACCTGCAGGCTTCTGCTGGCTGTGTGGGTTATGAAGAGGCCTACAAATTACAGATATTGTTATTATTCAATCATCTCTATTTTTCCATTATTTGTCTACAGAGGGCAGAACAACAGGTTGGCTTGTCTAATGTTCCATTCTCAGGAAACCACAACATCTACTATCTTTTCCTTCAAATCTATCTTATAAAGATTTAAATCTTTTTTCATTACTCTTTCTGCTAAATTATTGGACTTTATTCCTCCTAGATTCAATATGGCACCTATATATTCAATTGTCCAGCCTTTCCTAATGAATACTACTGTAGGGGAGCTATGTACACTTGTCTCTCCTCTGTGTGTTCTGTGCAAGGAGGGGGAGGAGCCTCAAACCTTGTGAGTGGACAGGAAGGAAGTGATGCAGAGGCAGGCTGGGAAAGAGAAGCAGGCTCGAAGTGTGCTCTTTTCCGGACATAAAAAGCCAAAGGTAGCCCTTCTCAGGACTATGAAGAAACTGCCACATAAGTGGAAAGTCCACTCAGCAGCTCAGAGATCACCATATGCATTATTTTATGAAGTTGCTCCTGGCTGGCAGGCAGTATGTATCCTAGTTATTTAAAGGTACAGTGTCCTGCAAATAAATCCCTCAACCTTTCCTCTATGTGTTTATGATTGTGGATCCGGGAAGTTCTCAGGGAGAGGTATTACAGCCCACTTTGTCCTGACCCTGGGTGGAGGCACGCCAAATCATAGAGTACCTGCTCTCCCCGGTACCGGAAACACAGGACTCCTGTAGAACCACACGCAAGAAAATGAGTGCTAGTTTGTGAAGTAGCAGAATAGGGCTACAATACATTTCAAGGTCAACCATCTACCAAGATAATAGGGTGTTAACAAGTTTATTTAGCCTAGTTCTGATTGGTTGCTTAATTAAAGAATGCTGGTTGGATCATTATTATTCTGTTCTTCTCATATATGTAATTTTCTCTAGAAGATTCCTCATGCAAAACTGTGCCCCAGTAAATCAAATGCATGAACTCCTGGGTGAAATGTCCTTTGCAAGACTATTATTTGCTTAATTGTCACCATTATTAATAAACCAATAGACAATAACTTTCTCCTTCACAGCTTTTATGTGTGAAATCAATAGGAAATGCATCTCCAGTGGAGGAAGCACTTAGCTCGGCAATAAAAACAAAGGACTAAAGGGCTTTAAACTACAGAGGGTGGCAAGTGACATCCAAAGCAAGAGGATTTAACCCCATTAAACTGAGGTTCAAGATTCAGTAATAGGGAATTAGAGAAAAGAGTCACAAAATGTGTTTTGTTCTTAATACCCTGTGCGGGTTAAGTGATGTCCTAATAAACCTATAGTAGATTTCCATTTTGTGAGCCATGTGTTTCTTAACAATAAGATATGATCTACATATCCTTGAATCCTTGAATCTATCCATACCTACTAAATAGAACCATTCTGGCCCTTAATCTACCCACAACATTCCTGGCTGCTATATTATATACCTCTGTGTTCTGTGCATCCATGCCCATAACAGTCCTCATCTCTTATTTCCAAGACTGTTTGAGGGCAACTTGTGGGAGGCTACATGTAGCAACAGGTTATTAATTCCAGAATTTAAAACGTGAAAGGGTCTCCTCTCACTTTTAATGGCTGTAACTAGATATAATGGTTCAATATCCAATTTTAGTGACATTTTAGCTACTCATTTTGCCAAACTATAATCCTTGATGTGATGGTAGGGACATAATTATCATAATTTCCTTTCCTAATGTTAGTAAACAGTTAAGGCTTCCTTGAGGAATTAACTTTATTTCACTTCATACACCTGTAAGTGGTCAGTCTTGAGCATGTCATACCATGGATTATCATGAGCATGTTCTGAAATTTTCAGAATTATATTTTGTATAAATAAATAAAACTACTCCAACTAAATGTGTAAGAGAGACAAGGGGAATATTTAATATATGACCACTGTGAACAACTCTACTCCACTCATTTAACTTTTGCTGGGTGCCACACAAAAAGGTGCTATCGTTTTCATTGAATCTATGGAACTCCAAGTGCTTGTGGGCAAACCAAGCAATATTCTGGGATAAAAGCCCTGAAACTGACCTGCACCACTCTGCCTCCCCTCTTAAATCATTCTCTATGACTAGTGATGGGCGAATAAATTCAGCAGGTGTAAATTCACAGTGAAATGTCGCCGCCAGTGAATAAATTCGTAAAACTGCGGCAAAAATTCTAAAATTTGGATGCGTGTCAAAATTATTCGGATGCCCATTGACTTTAATGCAGATGTCAAAATTGAGATGGGCGTCAAATTTTGCATTTCGCTAATTTTCCACCGTTTCGCGAAGCGGGACAAATAAGCCCATCACTATAAGTGTTAGGAAGTATAGATCTGACATCTGTGAGCACACAATTATTAAGAGATGGGTTATGTGAGCACGCTGTTAATGAGTGAAATCATAGCAATTGCTACAAGGTCCATCATTTTGGTGTCTCCCTATTACAATTGAGCCCCTTTACCTTTGTCACAGTTCATGTTAGAGTGTCATCACACATGCATGCAAGCATCTCTGTACTAAGATAAAAGATTGAATCTTGATTTATAACTGCTGATCAGGGAATGAGAAGCTCTTTGCATTGCTATTACTAGAAGAACAACTGACCCAGAGTTTTGAACTCTGCACCATTGATCCATGCTCTTTTTTTTGAAATTCCTCTATTTTGTTTCATTTTTCCTATGAACATTTGAAATGATATTGACATTTTAATTTTTCAGTTTGCCTTGAAGTATTTCTGATTATTG
Organism: Xenopus laevis; assembly: GCF_017654675.1. NCBI lineage: Eukaryota > Metazoa > Chordata > Amphibia > Anura > Pipidae > Xenopus > Xenopus laevis. Next base: position 127,528,208 of record NC_054375.1, on the reverse strand, counting down.
ATTTTAAGTCACTTAGACTCAGCCTGTTCATTCTCTTGGTTTCTTCCTTGCAAAACCACCGAGCCGATTAAGAGTTTGGCCTTTTGGTTATTTTCAATAAATTGTGGCAACACAGTGGTAGGGTCACTTGGAACACAAAGTCACACGAGAGCTTGTACAGAAAATAAATTGTTCTTTGTTTAAGATACAGTACAGTACAGAAACTCATTTACGGAATGATGATTGAAAGCAAGGCTTCTCAACAGTCTGAAAATCTAAAACCTCAAAGATTTGTTAAAATGACTGAAATTTTGGCTAAGGGTGACCTAATGTACTGGTAATGTAACCCTGACCACACTTAACTCTTAAGTATAAATAGATTGTGTTTAAAGACACTGATCATGCTCCATTCTGTTCATTTCCAGGGTTGAAGAACCCTCCTAAGATTCAATTTGTTGAACTCTATTGTTCAGATTCAGTACCTGCACAGCAAAATTAGGTTTATCCAAAGAAATTGCTTGTTTAGTCAACATAGTCCTCTTTTACAGGGCTTGGAGGGTAGGAGTGATCCTACATATGGTGTATACTCAGATCTGGTTACTCTCATCAAAAAAACTTCAAACTTCGCATTGATGATCTCAACCATCTGTTTATATGTGTATTATGAATATCAGTCAGTTCTTTGATGAGGCAGATTTGAAAATGTCATCTGTCTTCTGGCAGTGCATTAGGAAGGGAAGAGGAGTCCACTTCCTGCTGTTCCGATCTTTGTTCTTGAATCTTGACCCTTGCCTGTTATTTGACTACTCTTCAGATTCTGATTGTGTACTATGTTCCTGTTTGGTTTGACCCTGGTCTGTGACTTTGACTAGCTTCTGCTCCTGATTTGGTACCGTATTGTCAGTTTGGTATTAACCAGGCCTGTCCTTTGAACACGCTTCTTTATCCCCATCCTTTCTGTATACTACATGTGGTTTCCTTGCCTGCCCAGAACTCTCTCACTGGTCCTCTCATGATAAGACCTGATGGCACCCGAGTAACGGAGGGCTCCTCCCAAAGCAAAAGGTGGTTGCTATAGGCTGAAGACTGAGCTGCACTCAGGACTGGGGATTGTTCTGGGTTTGGGATACCTATCGTAACAAGGTACAGTTACAAAACCAGTGATGGAGACATATTAGGAAAGACATCACAATAGGGCTGTTCAAATATTGAGCAAGTGAATGGTCAGTTGCTAAAGTAACCCAAGAACCTTACCTTAAGCTCTTACCTGTATTACACATTATATTCTTTGTTTATGCAAGTATTTTCTTTACTTTGGTCGTTAAACAAGCCGGCATATGGTAAGTGATAATTCTCTGTGTACAAATGAATCAGTTTGTGCTTAGCGTAGGAATTAGTTCTGTTTTTCATTGCTTTGCGGGGATAATTGCTTGTAGTGTAGCACAGTGTAAAATGCTCCTTGTGTTTGGTTTACTTATCGCTTTGTCAGCTTCACACATGCATAAAACTGTCACAATGCAGTGCCATAACTAATAGGAATGCTGTGAAACCATTAGCTGCCTTTAATGGCTGTATTTTGCTGAAACCTCCTGACATCACACTGATCATTCTTATGAAAACAAATATGGAGAAATGTACAGTATGTTAAAGGAAAAGGAACAAGGTCATATCTGGTTTACTTCTTCTCCTACTTTTTCTTCTTTCTATACCTATTAAGCATCAACATATTCCAGAAGACAGACTAAAGGGTATGCAAAATGCAAATTATAGTTTGAATGTTTAACTGATCTGCATATGGCTTAAGATTTGTTTTTTTAAGATTCAAAATCTGGAAGATACAGTCTTGATTTAGTACATTTATCCCCACATCTCCACTACTTTATTCCACCATCAAACCATCAAATTTCTTCCATTCAGCCTGTATCTAAATTCTGTTTCCTTAATAAAGTGGAAATGTTATCCCAGGTTGTATAGTAGGTAAAGAGAACCATTCTACGGCATTAATTTATGCTAAGTGGCTTTCATCAACAGAGACCCAGCTTAACAAGATGTGGACGTCTTAACATTAAATGAATAGATGATATATAAAAAAAAAACCTGAGAAAAGGCAAAATAATTACTCATCAGCTTTAGCCTGGCAGGATAGTGTCTCATTTAAATGGAGGGTCTGCTGTAATTAACACAATGACGTGCCCCCGTGTTTTGCAATTAATAGCGTGTCAACCGAATGAGTCGTTGCCATTATGCTACATTTTATATTTGCTGTTTTGAAATGGGATTCTATTATGGTTTTGCAGTAGCAAATTCTATTAACATATCTGTTCGCAAATAATACCTTGGCCTTTCAAAAAAGTGAAAGAAAGCAATTTAAGTGCAGTTTATGTGGCTTAAATTGAATACTCCAGAAATCTCACATAAAATCTGCACATTCTAATGCATTGGAAGTAATAATTTTCTACTAATCCAGTGGTCATTCCTCACCCAGACTGGCTGCAGTTAATGCTGGGCTTGGTGGTTCCATGCATAGATATGTTTTTTTTCCCTACAACTCCAGCAAGGGGTGCAACTTGTTCATACAAGGTAAGGGAGTGTCACATCCAGGGCCGGTACTAGGGGTAGGCAGAAGAGGAATGTGCCTAGGGTGCAAAAGTGGAGTGGCGCCAGGCAGATACCTCTTCTGCCGCTTTCCCCCAGCTCAGACCCTTGCCTCTAATCTTGGCAGCCTTGTGTGTCTTCAGTGGGGGCCTGCGATCTTCCGTGCATATGCACGCGCATTTGAGCATCTGCTCACACACTCGGCAGCAACAAATATATCATTGGTGTGCGTGCACCTCTGCGCACGCGCGCGACTGAGAAGGGGGAGATGTAACCAGCTGGGTTGCCTATGGCGCCCAGCCGGCTTGGCCCGGCACTGGTCACATCTCTTTGCAAGTTGCAACATTGCTTATTGCAACAGTAGACAACTTGACAAGACAAGTCATCTCTCTTGTGTCAGAGTGTGCCACACCTTGTGTTTCTGGACCAAAGAATAACGTGAGTTTTGACGCTGGCGACAGTATAAAAGTGCCAATTTTATTCATTGGGCATGCAGTAAATTGTTGCCGGCGTCGGTATTGTCAAAAAATTGGAAATTCACCGCAAATTTGTGCCAGTTGAATAAATTCGTCCATCACTACCAAAAAAGGCACAAACAGTAAATGGGTGCACAACACAACACATTAGCCCCTCTGCACCTAGCTATATCTCTTCTCTTGTGTCTCCATACATTGCTGCCCAACTTCTCCATTCCTCTATGAGTAACTGCCCATTCACACTAACTACTTTTACTGCTGAAACATGAAAGACAAAGAAAGTCATATTTACATTGGGTTGCCAAAATCTACTGGATGGAATCACTAAGTTTATTCCCCAGACAGTAAGACATTGCAGTTTAATTCACAGCCCCATGGTACCATCTTACCTTAGCTTCCTAAGGTTCCCTGTTAGACTTAAATTTGCACATGTGCAGTAGTGTGAAGTCTCATAATCTCACACTGCTGCATGAATCTAAAAAAGGTTGGGGACCACTGCAACCAACGGGTGCCTCTAAGGCTTTCATATCCTTTAAAGCCTACCTTTTGGAGCAGACGTATAACATTTGACTTATGCGTTTATGAGGCAGCAGCAATCATTAGGAATCTGTAAATTATGGCATTTAGTTGCCCCCTTATTTGTGTCTGTAAATTACTCATTTAGATTATAAACTGTATGGGACATGAACTTCTTTCCTCCTGTCTCTTAATATGTAGCACTTATTCTTGTAGTTCTGCAATTTTTGTTCTATTACTAAAATGTTCCCAATGTATTTCATTTATGTATTGTTATTATGTGTAGTGCTGAGTATACAAGTAGCACCATATAACAAACAAAAGTGTGTACAGAAGATGCAATCACTTTATGGATGGCATTTTAATGGGTGCAATTCTGTAAATGCACCCTGATATCTGTTTTTCTTGCTTCAGTCTCAGTACTTCTCTGATTGCTTTCTTCGCTTATATGATGGTCCATTAAAGCCCTGCCGTACCTCGCAGAGTTTGATCTATGTAACATCTATTTTTTGCAGGTGGCACCAAATAATAAATGACAATCGCAGAATGGAAAATTTATTCTGCACAGTAAGATTTAAATAAAATTGAAATTGAAAGGTTTAATAGCTGATGAAATTCAGGGCAGATAAATGATTTTGTTTTACATTGGGGGAGTAAATAGTATATCTGAGAAATAAACGGCATGTAAAAAAAGTAGAAAAAGAAGAAAAAAAAAGTAACGCAATGGAACATTTTAGTAACAATGAAAGACACCTTTAAGGTAATACCATTATTATTTTGAGGCTTCATCAGAATCGACAAAGAGAACTGTTTATCCCTAAGGCTGTGTGCAAGACACAAGCGCATCCCACCAACGTAAATGAGGTTTCACCTTCCCTAGTGAAGCCGTTCTGTATTTTAAGGTGCAGCAAAGGTGGGAAATTCACAACCGAGATGTGTTACATTGGCACATTAAGTAAATAATCATTAGGAAATAGGCATGAAGGATGGTGTCAACAATAAAATTAGCTGAGAATGTAATCCAGGGAAAAGGAAATATTGTGATAACTTTGTTTAAAAGTTAAATTAGTGGAGGCATCTGATGCATCTCTAATTGGTTCCAAGCAGAGCAATATAGCAGCATGATTCTGTTGGGTTCATTCCACCTCCCCTTGCAAACTGAGAGCATTGTGCTTATTGACACAAGGGAACCCTGAAGCTGAAGCTGTGCTACCCGACCTCTTAAGGTTTCAAATAGGGCCCATGTCAGTTGTTGTAGCAGGGTTATTGTGCCTTGGTAACAATGGGTTCTTGAACTGGAACTTAAATACTGCATATTCTACCTGTCCAGGAACACCACTTTAAACTTTGAACAAGTAGAAAATTGCCTTTTAAACTATAAAGACAAATGTGTGTCTGCTTGGCCACCCTGGTGGTGGTGAAAATCAGTCTGATCTGATCATTGGGTTCCTGGAAAAGCAATTGGATAACATTAGGTGCCTATGGTTCACTATCAAAGCATGCATGCAAATGTGCTTGGTTTAATGCTTCAGCTGCAATTGCGACAGACAAATTGCAACCTTAGGGAGGAACTCCATGGGCGATTTCGGCATGATCCAACATGCTGTGCAAAAACGCAGGTGTCACGTCGAATGCGACAGAAATAAGGTAAGAGATGGAAATGTCAGATGAAGTCACATCGTTCATCCGATGCAACATGACTGTCGGATGCAGATGCTGCAACACCATCTATGCTATTACTTACCTTATTTCCCTCACATCCGTTGTGACGCCTGCATTTTTGCACAGCGCGTCGGATCGCGCCGAATTTGCCCGTGGAGTTCCTCCCTTACGGGCACGATTACATTTGAAATGTTGAAAAAGATTCTACAGTACATTGTGGGTAAAAATAAGCTATGGATGCCTGTGGCTAAAATTGCACTCTGCACAACTGCAGTTGTTGCTCTGAGTGAACCCCTTAAATTGGTTCCCACTGTAGACCGTTGGCTGAAAGACTGAATTAATGGTTCAAATTCATATTATCAGTAATATACAAAACTGCTAATATCTTAAAAACTAGAAAAAAAATAATGTAGTTTGCAGAAATGTTTAGAAGAGTTATCTGAGCAATTTTCCATGAATTTGTTTTTTAGGATTTAGGTGTCATCTTAGTAGTATTCATGCATATACCCATATCTTTCATTGCACTTGTATAAAGAAGGATATTCAGAAATGTGAATACAATTTGTCCACAAAATGTACCCAGCATTCTGAATGCAAGACAGTAAAGGGCAACTTATGGTTGGTTACATAGTTCATAGAAGCCAATCACATATTTGCTTTCATCTTCCAGCTTCTTGTACAGGTATGGGCCCAGTTATCCAAAATTCTAGGGACCTGGGGGTTTCCGGATAAGGGAGCTTTCTGTAATTTGAATCTTCATACCTTAAGTCTACTAGAAAATCATTTAATTATTAAATAAATTCAATAGGCTGGTTTTGCTTCCAGTAAGGATTAATTATATCTTTGTTTGGATCAAGTATAAGCTACTGTTTTATTATTACAGAGAAAAAGGAAATATTTTTTAAAAATTTTGGATATAAATGGAGTCTATGGGAGATGGCTATTCCATAAGTTAGAGCTTTCTGGATAACAGGTTTCCGGATAACGGATCCCATACCTTTATATCAGTATATCAGACTGGCTGCCATGGGTTAAAGAACCATTGAAAGTTACCTCTCATATTAACATATTGAAAGTCAAGTAATATATTGTTATTGTCTTTATTGTGAGAATTAACCGAATATTAAAATTATGATACTAGGCTAACCTAATACCTCTTCCTCTCTACCATTGAATCAATTTCCACATAAATAGGGTGTTTAGAAAGCTGAACTTGATGAAATGGTGTTATTTTTCAGCTTCAGCCACCTTACTGTGTTGCTATTTAAAATAGTTCAGTGTTGACTATATTATTTCAATCCTCAGACCTTGATTGCAACTGGTGTGATAAAGCTTGAGGGAGGGATTTGAACAATGAGTGGAGGCAAAAAAAAAAAAAAAAGACTTTTATCAAGCAAATTTAAATTACAAAACAGAAAAGCACCATGTGAGATTCCAAAAGCCTAAAATGCAATCTGTCTATTTAATTGCACGCTTTTGCTTAATTAGCATAACTGCTAAGCCTGGAAATATAATGACTCATCAAAACAAGAAAAAGCAGCATCAAGCGCCACAGCCATTCCCTCCCGTCAAATTCCTTCCTGCTCTGCTCTGTGCCCAGATTACAAGTGGCAAATACTCCACACAGGAGAGTAAGCCATCTGCAGGCACCTGCTGAATAATCCCTGGCAATGAAGGAAAAGTAGGACCTTCAACTTGAGAAAAATAAAATACATACCTATGGCCCAACATCTGAAATATCCAAACTTTAGTTCTCCAACCTGCCTTCAGCACTTTATTAACAAAATACATTTATAACTGAAAAATAATATATTTTTACCATCCAGGATAACACGTCTTACAATTGTCAAAGTGTTATAGGTATAGGATCTGTTAGGTAGAATGCTCGGGACCTGGGGTTTTTCAGAATAAGGGATCTTTCCATAAATTGGATCTCCATACCTTAAGTCTACTTGAAACGCATTTAAACACCAATTAAACCCAATAGGATTGTTTTGCCACCAATGAGGAATAATTATACCCTAGCTGGGATCAAGTACAAGCTACTGTTTTATTATTATAGCGAAAAAGGAAATTATTTTCAAAATGTTTAAATATTTGGTTAAAATGGAGTCTATGGTGAATGGCTTTCTTTATAATGGGTTTCCAGAGAACAGACCCCTTACCTGTATTTTTCTTGACTTATCGCTGTCTATTGTCTTTTATAAATCTTTACTAAAAAGCACTTGTATTTGTTGTTTTTTATTAGGATGGATACAGCCAAAAATTTATGTGAACTGTTATATGTTGAAAAAGGGTTATTGTCAATTGGTTATTATGGGTTTTTGAAGTAGAATAGGGGCAGAGTAACTTAAATATTGCATATTCCAACTATCCAGGAGCATCCACTTTAAATGTGTCTGTTAGATTAGTCATACACAGGTAAATGTGTGCCTGCTTGGTCACCCTGGTGGTGGTCAAAATCAGGGTGATCTGATCATTGGGTGCCTGGACAAGCAATTAGGTCACAATAGGTACATATCATCAGTGGTTCATTGTGTTCCCTGACTAATGGGATTTTCATACCTGGCCCATAGATATATAGTTGATCCCCCACCAGATATACTGTAGGTAAGGCAGATTATAATTTTTGTCCCATCCAAGGACCAATAAGTGACTTAATCTAGAGCACTGCAAATTGCACTGTGAAAAATTGTTCACTTATTAATTTTATATAATAGGTATTAGAATACTCTGGATAACACGTTTGGGGGGATTAAAGATCCCATAAAAACCGTAATAAAAGCATATTTTAAATCATTGTGTAAAGATGTACGCCAGTGAAGAGTTATTGCTTTCCATTTAAAAGGAGTTTCAGTTTTATATGAGATTTATTGCAGGATTCCTACAGCCCTTTATACAGGGGTTTGTCCTGAGTGTATCAGGGTGCTTGTGTATGCTGATTTTCTGTAAAGGTCCCTTTATGTAAATTATTGGGCCATTTGATCCTATAGCTCCTGTCTGCACACACGCCCACAGCCATAATGGGCCCTTGAGAGTGACTGGGTGATCGTTTCCCAACCCAATATAGATAGGTTATATATAAATATTCATGTGCATCATTTATAATATATAAGCTTCTTTGATTGCTTTCATGTATTCATCTTCAGACATGTAAACAAAACCCATCCTTGTCACGCTATATCATTTCCAGTAGTATCACATAGGTTGTTGTATGGTACCATTTAAGATACAGTACATTAAAAATACTTATATTTCTACGATGTCAGATCATGCAGGACAATACTGAGGCATTCAGATTAAGAGAAGGCTTTACTAGAATCTATAAAAAAAATGTCCAGTGGGCAAGTCAAAGGTAAATGGATATGTAACATTTCTTCTTCAGTCTTGTTTTGATAGCATTGCCTGTGGGTCTATGAGTAGTACTCATATGTACAAACCATAAAATCAGCACTAACTAAACCCAGAAACCAGTGTATTTTACCCACTAGGTTTCCTAAAAGGATTTAAGTCAGGAAAAACCCTCTCCCTGCTTGAGACATAGATGTCTCTATAGAGTCAATCCCATGCGGTATCATCTTAAAAATATTGCAACAATACACCCGAGTCTCATTCAGGAAACAAAAAATACTAGTCCATTTAGACTAAACTATTGCAACTTCCTCCTTATTGTCCTATCTCTCTACAGTCCATATAGAATACAGCTGCAAGCTTCATCCACCTCACCTACAAAACTACCACTTGTGCACTTGCTACCAACAGTGATGGGCGAATAAATTTGCAAGGCACGAATAATCAGCGAATTCTCGCCTTTCACCGCCGGTGAATACATTTGTGAAACTACCGTGAAAATTTGCCAGCGCCAATAAATTTTGGATGCGCATTGGAAAAGTCGCTTGTGTCAAAACTATCGCCCGTCAACATTATTCGGACGGCCATAGACCTTAACGCCGGCGTCAAAATTGATGCAAGCATCAGAATTTGCTAGTTTTTCGGCAAAGCAAAACGGGACAAATTGTCATATCTTCATACCTAAGTCTACTAAATAAATCATGAAAACATTAAATAAACCCAATAGGTGGTTCTGCTTTCAATACGGATTAATTATATCTTAGTTTGATCAAGTACAAGGTTCTGTTTTATTATTACAGAGAAAAAGGAGATTATTTTTTATAAATTTGAATTATTTGAATAAAATGGATTCTATGGAAGACAGTTTCCAATAATTTGTAGCTTTCTGGATAACAGGTTTCCAGATGATGTATACCTGTATATTCCAGTATTAAATTTAAACTCTCACTTACCTACAAAGCTCTCAGTACCACTGCTCCATAAATTTTAAAACTTTTCTCTTGCTTCACTTTAAATTGACCACTTCACTCTGCTTAGAAAATTAGACTTTGATAGTAACACACCTACAGGTAGTGATGGGTGATTCTGTCGTTGAATTATTCACGAAATGGCAAAACAAATTGTGAAATGGCAAAAATTCCCAAAGTGCATTGAAGTCAATGGGCGTCAAAATAATATAGAGGAGCAAAAATTAATTAATTAATTAATTACCCTACAGCAGTGATCCCCAACCAGTGGCTCGCGAACAACATGTTGCTCACCAAGCCTTGGACGTTGCTCCCAGTCGCCTCAAAGAAGATGCTTTTAATTACTGGCTTGGAGGCAAAGTATATTCCAGGATTAAATTTAAACTCGTCCCACTCACCTACAAAGCTCTCAATTTTTGTCCAAATGCATTAAAGTCAATGGGTGACCAAGTGTACTGCCAAACAGAGTCTGCCAGTTCTAATAGGGGCTACCAAATAACCAATCACAGTCTTTATTTGGCACCACTGGGAACGTTTTGTATGGTTGTGTTGCTCCCCAACTCTTTTTACATTTGAATGTGGCTCATGGTTAAAAAAAATGTTGAGGACCCCTGCCCAACAGCATCATTTTTAGGGTTTAAGACACATAAGTGCTGGATCCCAGAGCCTGTATTACTAGTACAGTATGGGTGACTGTAGAGACTCCTGGTGCTTATTAGAACTATATTCCCTCAACAGTAGTGATGAGCTATACATGGACAGTGTATATCTCATACATTCATGAAAACATTCACGGACGGCAAAACACATCAATTCGCCAGAAATCCATGCCTGTTTTGCCACAAGCAAATTAATTGACAAAACTGTGGCAACAAATTGCAGACGATGTGCGTCAAAATTTTGCGTGCATAAAAATTGTTGCGCGTCAGAATTATTTGGATGCCCATTGACTTAATATGATGCGTTTGGACCATATAGTTGCGCATATAAAAATTGACTTCAATGCGCTTTGTGAATTTTTCGGCAACGTGAAACTGCACAGATTCGCCCATCACTAATCATTATACCATAGGTCTACTAGAAAATCATTTAAACATTAAATCAACCCAATTGGATTGTTTTGCCTCCAATTGGGATTAATTATATCTTAGTTTTGATCAAGTACAAGCTACTGTTTTAATATTACAGAGAAAAGGGAAATCATTTTTAAAAATTTAGATTGTTTGGATAAAATGGAGTCTATGGGAGACAGAAATCCCGTAATTCTGAGCTTTCTGGATAATGGGTTTCCGGATAAAGGATCCCATACCTGTACTTTATTAAGCTATTCAATTAAAACCAACAGAATTTAAATTTGCAACATTGAAACATAAAGTGACGAGAGAAGTCTAATATTATAGGGCTTTTTTTGTTCAGAATTTCATTATATAGACAGAATCCTGAAAATATTTAATGATTGCATTTTGGAATTATAAAATTGTAGAAACTAGGCAGATTGGAATCTTTCCCTTCATATTTTCCTTACTATTTAATTTGACAAATGTATGGTATGGTTAATCTGAAATACATCTCCACCATCTGGCTATGGCCTGCAAATACAGCAGATACAGTAATATATGTTCTGGTACAGAGCTATAAGTTTACACCATGGAAGCATATTATGGTGGGGATGAATGTGGTGGTTGCACAGAGTGGAATAAATTGTGAGCTGCAAAGATGTCCCTTGACATCCAGGGAATGATATAATTTCCCACAATACTGTGTACAGTCCAATTCACACTAATGATTTCCATGATCCGTTATGAATTTGCTTTACCGGTTAGATATAGTGCTGACTTATTCACAGTGAATGAATCACCAGAACTTGTAATGACTCAAGATTCACACGGATTGTTAAACTTATTTTTATATCTAACCTTTCAGGAATCTTTGTTAAATGTCAGTTTGTGACAAATATTTTGTGCAATACAGAAGGTTCTATTATATTTATGTATAGATTCTGGCACAGTGATTGGAAAAAAACCCTCTGTAAGATAACGTACTGTAGATGTGGAGAATAGCAGGAGCTGTGTTCACTCAGGCTGAAAAAAAAGCTAGTACAGGTGCTAACATGATTGAATTCTGATAAAGGGTGCTAAGGGGGTGGAGCCTGGATTGTGTTCTCAGTCCAGGAGGTAGGATCCAGGAAATAGAAAAACAAGCAAGTGCAAGACTGTGAGCAAAGCAGTTGTATTTTTCTGGATTAAGTTGCCCTCATAGTGACTGTGGTATGTTCAAAAGCAGGTTCATGCTGCCAGTGGACTAGTCTATTCTGGTGTTAGAAGAATAAACTTTACTTTGCTTAATTTGCTACAGTATGTTGCGTTAATTGAAAAATGTCGATTTGTGGAATATCTTGGTTGAAGGCATGCCGGGTGTATATGTTTCTGCCATATGAATTCCCATTAGAAATATTCTCTCTCTCTCTCTCTCTCTCTCTCTCTCTCTCTCTCTCTCTCTCTCTCTCTCTCTCTCTCTTTCTCTATTTATCTTTTTCTTCCTTTGTCTTTCTCGCTCTCTATTTCTATATCTATCTATCTATCTATCTATCTATCTGTCTGTCTGTCTGTCTGTCTGTCTGTCTGTCTGTCTGTCTGTCTGTCTGTCTATCTATCTATCTATCTATCTATCTATCATCTATCTATCTATCATCTCTCTTTCCATATTTATCTATATCTTTGTCTTTCTCGTTCTATCATCTCTCTCTCTCTCTTTTATATTTATCTATCTCTTTCTCTGTCTATCTGTCTATCTATCTATCTATCTATCTCCATCTTTCCATATTTATCTATATTTTTTTTTGTCTTTCTCGCTTTATCATCTATCTATCTATCTATCTATCTATCTATCTATCTATCTATCTATCTATCTATCTATCTATCTATCTATCTATCTATCTATCATCTATCATCTATCTATCCAAGCCTGCAATCCAGTTGTGTTTGGGAGAAGTGCAGGTCTCTGTCATTCTATAAACATTGCAAAATCTTCCAACTTTGAAATCAATAATAAATACAAAAAAATACAAAGTACAGTTACGATAACATTTTAGAGCTCAGTATCAAAAAGACAAGAGGATGGAGGTCCCTGCCCTGCAGAACTTACAAACAGTGATGGGCAAATTTGTCCCATTTGGGTTTGTCCTGAAATTCGCAAATTTCATGCTAAATTCGCAAAACAGGTGAAAAGTTTGCGAAACAGGACCTTTGCTGGCGCAGGTCGAAACTCGGAAATTCGCTGCTAATTTGCAAGCTAAATGATTGAAATTAGCACACATTATGAATGGAGAAAGAACTGAACTGACTACCATTTGTTTCTTTTGGTTAAGTAGTGCTTTTGAAGTGTTATACACACTCTTTCAAATATTACACTTGCTATGGTAAGTAAACTGAAATAAATTTTACTCCAGTGTCTTGTGTATTTGTAGATGAATCTGCTAGTGAAACACACAGATACATCTTGTAATTACATTAGGTGCAGGTTCTGAGTGTAGAAAGCAGCAACAATCCACCCACCATATATTCTCAATTGTAAGTACAGGTGCATAGGACTGCCTGGGAATGCATTGCACCTACAGTGGGTTTTTATTGCCCACGTGTAGAGTTAAATGTTGAATTTGGAATTAGCAATATGAGGCAAATGTAAAATGCTTAACTCCTTAATGATTCATAAATAATTATTTAATGAGTCACTGTGAAATGAAATGTATCAGAAATATATTGAAGCAAGATTAGACTTTCCATTGGCTCAGTCATTATGTTTCATTAAGTTTCATTAGGTTTCTTGCAGTAAATGACCAGTGTAAATGTAAAACTAAAATTTCTGTTTCATCTAAGAGATTTGCCTAAATTGTTAGGTCTTGAAGTCATCCCAAAAGTGCCCTGTGTATTTTTGTTAACTCTTTATCTTTATAAATGAATACTAGTCTTCAAGTTTTTTCTACATCAAGGAAAATTAGGTAACAGTTACAAATTAACAGGACTATAAATTAAGGCAAAAAATGACAAAAAAAGCTAATTTTCTTGACTCCAATGCCCTAGACACTATTTAATTTCATCAACAAGCAAGATAACATTGCTTCCAGTAAGTATAATAAGGTATTTTTACATTAATACTTAATACAAACTCAACACAAAACTCAGCACAAAAACCTATGGTATATTATTATAGATTTGCAATTTGAAAATTAAATTACAATTTACTTAGTCCAAGCATATCACTGGAAACATCTAGGTATTCATAAAGTACAGTACAATTCTAGCTTTTGACTCATTTGTTAAATCCCATAGTCTCTAGAATAGGTTTATACACGTATGGGACATATTGTCCTATAATTGGATCCCAGGTTTTTTTTTCCAGATAACAGATGTAATTTGGTTCTTCATAAGTTAAGTCTACTAAAAAACTAACCCAATAGGATTGTTTTGTCTCCAATAAAGATTAATTATATCTTAGATGGGAAAACGTACATTGTGCGGTTTTATTATTACAGAGAAAAAGGAAATAATTTTCAAAAATTTGTATTATTCAATTAAAATAGTCTACGGGGGATATTCTTCCCGTAATTTGGAGCTTTCTGGATAACGGGTTTCCGGATAATGAACCCCATGCTTCTATTCCCTTTTATAAATACTTTAACACAGTCCTCTGCGAGGAGCAGAGGACAGTGCTGGTGGGCACAAAGTCACCCTATCCTTACATTTGACATATAAGTTTTGGGGATGGTTAGACTCACCACTCTCCTGCCCACATGAATACAATGCTGTCAGATTTTTGCAAAAATGGCACTCTGTTTAAGTGCAGTACAGGGTGCAGAATGCTGAAAACATGGCTGACTGGGACTCTATTTGTACTTTGCACCATGTGCTGCACTTGATAAGGTCTATTAGAAAATAATTTTCATACACATAGGGGCCCATTTACTTCGTTTGAGTGAAGGAATAGAGGAAAAAAAGTTCGAATTTCGAATGGTCGAATATGGCTACTTCGACCATCGAATGGGCTACTTCGAGCTTCGTCTACGACCTTCAACTTCGAATCGAATGATTCGAACTAAAAATCGTTTGACTATTCGACCATTCGATAGTTGAAGTACTGTCTCTTTAAAAAATTCTTCGACCCCCTAGTTCGCCACCTAAAACCTACCGAGGTCAATGTTAGCCTATGTGGGGAAGGTCCCCATAGACTTCCTAACAATTTCCTGATCGAAGGAATATCCTTCGATCGATGGATTAAAATCCTTCGAAACGTTCGATTCAAAGGATATAATCGTTCAATCGTAGCAATAGCGCAAAATCCTTCGACTTCGATATTCGAAGTCGAAGGATTTTACTTCAACGGTCGAATATCGAGGGTTAATTAATAGTGATGGGCGAATTTGCGCCGTTTCGCTTCGCCGAAAAATTCGCGAATTTCGCGAAACGGTGAAAAATTCGCAAAACGGCGCCGGCGCCCGTTTTTTCGACGCCGGCGCCCGTTTTTGACGCCGACGCCTGTTTGTGACGCCGGCGTCCGTTTTTCAAAAAAAATTTTTTGCCGCCGGCGAATTTTTTTCAGCGAATTTTCGCAGGCGTTTTGCAAATTTATTCGCTCGACGCGAATCGCGCTAATTCGCCGTGAATTCGCCCATCACTATTAATTAACCCTCGATATTCGACCCTAGGTAAGTGTGCCCCATATCTCCCAGCAAATCATTGCCACCACATAAGATGCCTGCTACAATGCCTACAACATAACTGTATTCCCATGGATGTACAGTATGCAATCTTGTCCAAGTGCATTTTTTTTAATCTAAAGTTTGTTAACCAAGAAAAGGTCATTGTTGACTCTTTTGTACAACTTTAATTCCAATCCAAGTTTTTATGGTCACACCAAGCCACAATTTACTCTTAATCTGGTTGGACTTCAATAATAAATAATATATTAATTAAGTAATGAAAAAGAAAGGACAACGTTTGCCCAGGTCTAGTAATCCAAGTTACCCGCACCAACCAATCAGATGACCAGTAAATGTTATCTGCTGATTAGTTGTTATGAATTACATGACCTATTAAAATTTTTGGACATTTGAAGACATCGTCCCTGTTTATTCTTTGACATTACAGAATGTAAAAATAACAGCTTTTCTAGAAAAGGATTATGTTGTATGGGCAGCCGTTGCTGATGTGGCAAACCTACATCCTTGCTTCCCTTGGCTTTGTTGGCAGTTCCATTACACCAGTCAATTTGTAGGTAATTAAAATCCCTTAAGATTAAGCTTGACCCAAATGTGCTGCCTCTTTAGTGAGTTAAAATAGACCAGACTCCTCCTCTTTATTGTATTTAGAACATTTCTACAGTACAGAGTGATTTAGATACATTTGGGAATCATCTACCACCATTTACGTTAAACAAGCAAATTCTAAACTGCATATAAAAAATAAAGTTGAGACTTACTCTTAATCTTCAGTTATTATTTATGTTTTCATCTGGAACATGGATTCCATAGGGATGCCGCAAAGGAAATATCTTTATGAACGAAAGCATTTTTCAACCTTGTAACCATGTAACGTTAACCTGAAAGTCATTAGATAAAAATATCATTTCAGCCTGGATGGTCAGTATCCTTCAGGGCTTCTGGCTCATGGCCTTAGGTCTATATCCAGAAATAGCTACATTTATAGATGTAAGAATGGCTGAACAGTGTCCTAAACTGTATACAGAAAAGTAAAAGTTGTAATATACTTTTACGATTCCCTCTTCATTTCAGGCCACTGCAATCTTGTAACATAATAAAAAGGATTCTGACTACCTCTGTCAAGGGCTTCACCTGTCTCCAAAGCCAGCTGTGGACAATGTACTTCTGTAGCCTTAATGAACCTTTATACAAGGAAAAATCTTAAAGGGTCATTTAGTTTAAAATGCTCTACTCTGAGGGGTATATTCATCAAGGGTCGAATTTCGAATTGAAAAAAAAAGTCGAAATTCAAATTCAAAAAGACCAACCAAAATTAAGTTGAAGGTTTTTTTTTTTGGTCGAATAGGTCAGTTTTCGATCGAATAGGTCTGTATTCGGCTGAATTTGAATAGTTTAAATTGAAGGAATAGCGCATTCGATTGAATTTGATTCAAAGTTTTTCCCCTAAAAAACTTAGATTTTTTGACTAGGTTCTAGGAGGTCCCCCATAGGCTAAAACAGCAATTCGGCAGGTATCAGAAGTCGAATTTTTAAAGAGACAGTACATGATAAATTTCAATATTCGAATTTTCAATTTTTTTTCAAATTCTAATCTAATTTGGACTGTTCCCTAGTCGAAGTACACAAAAAATAGCTCGAAATTAGATTTTTTTTCATTTGAAAATTCACCTCGACCTTTTAAATCTCCCCCATAATATTCTATTCAAGTACACTTGATACTCTTTGGCACGATTTATTGAAGGTATGGTGTTTGTATTTGGAAATACCTATAGTTTTTGTAGTGATTTCTAGGGGCAGTTCATTACTATTTATTAACTATAGCACCACCCAACAGAATTGACTAGATGTGTCTTTGCTTAGCCATCAGATAAAAGATGCCTGCAAACATGCATAGCTATTTAATCATAAAAACATGTATGTAAACAACTCCCATCCTTCAGCTTTTGTTGTTACTCTTTTGTTAGCAAGAGTCCTTTATGCAGGTGGATTATCTGTGCATTATTATTCGCAAGGGCCAAATATGGAGTCGCTTCAGTTTCCCTGTTTGCCCTGTTTAGCTCAAGAAATAACAAAACCCTACATTTTCATGATTAAAATAGTATGCTCAGCACATGTTCAGTCACCCCTTTCCTTTAAATAGTAAAGCAAGACTAACATTTTTTCTGACATATAAGATGAGATTTAAAAAAAATGTTTACACTGCTCTTAATATTTAGACTTGTAAATAATGAAATAGCGCATTAAAAGATCTGAAGGCACCTACAAAGCCAACTCAGATTGAACCTAAACAAGCTGAGCTGACTTGCTGAGAATACCCCTTTGCAATAGTTGGAGCAGATCAATCCAATTTACTTGTGCTCTTCCTTCCAATATCTTGTCAAGAGCCAAAATTGCTTTTTAAACAGTTGGAATAAAAAAATAAATACAATACATTTTCAGTGTTAACAAGGCAAAGCAGGGAATGGATATGGAGCCTTCATTCGTCATGGATTAACGCATGATAGCTTCGGGCTGCCTATTTTTAGGTGTCACTTCTAAGAAAGAGTCTTCCAGAACACAGTGTCGAGATATCATTCAGGGGCGGAGAAGGGAAAAGAAGGGGGAGAGACAAAGCAGGTGAGATTGAGAGACAGGCTGAACAGTGTAATGGAGAGAAAGGCAGAAGAGAAAGAAAAGCCCTACATGAAATGATGTTTAGAAAGTTTCTACTTATGATTCAGATACATCTAGAGGCTAAATGAATGACAGGTGCTCTAGAGCTGAAGATGGGCCCCAGACTAGACCAGTTCCATAAGCATTACAATGGTCAAAATGCCTGTGTGAAACCTGTGCACAAATATATGAAGTAGACCAGGTACCAATACCGCACTGTCCACAGGAACATCAGATAAAAGGTTCAGTTACCTGTAAATCAGACAACGTAGTATACCTAATAACGTGTTTGAAATGCCCCACTACAGGACTCTATGTGGGAGAAACAGGACAAACACTACGCCAACCGATGAAATCCCACATGTTTAACATCAAGCATGGCAGCACAGATGCCCAAGTGGCAGCACACTTCTGCAGCAATACCCACAGCATCAAAGATCTTCGGGTCACAGTTTTAAAGGGTAACTTCAAGACACAACAGGAGGGGAAGGAGTGGGAATTCAAACTCATGAGAAAGTTTAACACGCTAGAATGTGACCTGAACAGAAACAGGAGTTTGATGTCCAGATATGACTTAAACTACGGGGTATGACACCTAGAAAAAAACACAGCTAAGGAAAATCTACAACTTTAAAGACACTTTCCTTAGGCTGACTTCACCTCACAACAAGGTGCTGACTGTACTAGTGTTTGCTTCCTTGACTAAAGTTAAAGTGCTTACCCTAGGGGGCTTATCAATATATGGGCTGAAATATTGTATTATCTTTACAGGTCACAATTCCTATTTGTAATCTATTTATATGTACCTGTATCTTGTCCAATTCCTAATTTGTTGTGTTAACCTTACCCTATTCTGTCTTGGTCTAGTTCAAGCTATGTGACCTGACTGAATCCAGACCCCTGGACTATTTACAACCCACCCTAATTACTTTTATTATCTCTACAATATAGTTATCTCTGTCTATCTGTAAATTTCTAATTTATTGCCCATAAAGCCTTTTTCAATGATCTAACAGTATACAGTATATATGATATGCCTTTCCAGCCTTTCATTTGTATTTTGCCTGAAGAAGGGGTCTGTGTGCTCCGAAAGCTTGCAGTTGTTACTTATTCAGTTAGCCAATAAAAGGTATCACCAAACTTTACATTTTCTGCATTGAACTACTTCACACAGTTGTTTAAAGGACTACCAATGGAGCACATGCTTAACAATTACTAAAAAAGCCCAAAAACAAGGTGTCAGTGGAGGTGTTTAAAGGGTATATTTGTGTGTGTACTGCTATGCTTGAGGGGACGTATGTATACTGAAGAGACTTCCCAAAAGGTCAAGAGTATCTCAACTTGGATCTTCCATTAAAGGCAAACAGGTTACAATGTCAGAGCCCAAAAGTTCTTTATGATACATATGTATCAGTGATAATGCAGTCAGTTCTTTTAAAAACGTTGTGAAGAGGGAAGTGACACATTTATTCCATTTTCAAATGTACTTTTCCTCCAAGCTAGAACGCAGAAGAATCACCAGTGACAACAATGGCTGTTTAATATAAAAGGGGTATGTTTAAACCTCTTGACCCAGCGAGCAAGTAATTAACCTTCTTCAGCTTCTCAAAACTGGTGCCTTCAGTGTGAAAGAAAATAATGTTTCTTCTCCATCCAGCCATTCATTGTAGCCGCGCTCTCATTCAGCTTCCCAGATGGAAGGCAGGGACCCCCCCTCCTCCGCTGTTAGAGAATAATTAGTAATGGCATGTCTCACACATTTCCTCGATGCTCGCATGGAATGAGTCAGTAGAAAAATAGAAATACAAAGAAGAGGGGGTGGGAAGTGCATATTCGGTGACTGGCATCTTACAAATACAGTCCTGGATATGGTACTTTGACCCTATAACATAGAAAGGACAAAGCATTTCAGTAGGCAGTATATCAGCAAACATGCAGAGCTTTGGTCTCTGAACAGTATTAACCCTGCCAGCTACCCCTGTCCTGTAATTACATTGCTGCACCATTCCGATGATTGACGATAAAAGCCTTATTCAAATAAATTGAGTCTGTATTGGTGGAATTTCAGTCGCTGTTGCTCGGAGGGGAATTCACTCACAGTATGTAGAGATACAGTGCCTGCAGTAAAATCGTTGCTCTTGGAGCAGAATATAATACCATGTGGGGCTTTCTTATCAAAGCAGAGCAATTTAAAGGGATAGGCATAGTCCATTCCCATCATAGGATGACTTTACATATAAAGTGGCAAAAGGTTCTCTATTTTCTGCAGATACATCCAGTTCTGGTGCTGCAATGTGATCAATCTCTTTATAGCACAAAGACAAGATCATACTCAATAGCAGCTATACTCTAAGTACTTGGTCTTTATGATCGTGCTATATCCTCCACGTTGTATTCCTTTAGAACTACTCTTGTTGTTTACACTGCTTGCTGTCTTTGGAACAGACTATTTAGCCTCTTTGCCTTTGTGTGGATATAGGCTTATCAGCCCTTGACAGTATAATGCTTTAATAATCTCAGCAGTGGGTACTGGAATTAGAAATATGAGTTGACATTTATTTAGTGCAGGCAGGTGACCTTTGTGCTGGCCATTCCCATTAACTTCTGTTGGTCACAAATATGTTACTGCATAATAGTTGTAATGCCAAAAGGTGATGGCTGAAAAGGGGAGTACCAGAAAGTAGCTGTCTAGCTAGCCAAGAAGCATTTCATATGCCAGTAGCAGTAAAATGCACTCTATATAAAATTTTCATTAGTATTAATGGAAGAAAAATTCCAAAGTGTGCAAGAAATAGTTACCGATTGCTCCCAATCAGCAGGTGGCATTCATTGATCCATTGATGATCATTGGTTGCTATGGATTGCTAGATCTGGTGCCAGAATTGGCAGAATACTTCCTCTGTTTACAAAACATGTAGCATAACAGTTTATAAATTCACCCCAATGCTCTTTCAATACTACCCAAATGTTTTGGGAAGATATTGTACTGTATTAACTTCATTATTATGTCTCCCAGGTTGTATGTTCTAATCACAATACACATATATTGGGCTTTCGAAATTCCAGGCACAAAACAGTATTGAGCACCTTTATGTGTCCATAATAAAGCCTTTGTATTGAGAAACATTAAGGCTACAATGTCAGCTGTACAAATAACGCTTGCTTCCTGTGATTGTCTTCTGGTGCCGTTGCTCTGCGATTTACATGGTCATGCATTCAGAAAATAAAGAATTCAGAACAATTAGCTCTGTTTCCACGCTGGGCCACTATATTTCATTTTAAAAAAAAGTTCAGATATGGTCTCTGTGCCGTACAATGCTACCTCGACCTCAATCTCTCTGCAAATTTATGCCCCCTCTTAGAGCTTAGCTTGGAGTGTAAGATATGATTCATGCAGCTCAGTGGTTGGCCACTCTCCACAGCAGAGTTAACAGCGGTTTGCCCATCACAACTCTTAACCATGTAATCACAATAAGTCAAGCCATCCAACTGGCCCCTGAAGATATATGCAAAACTTAGGGGGAAAACACTTACAGTAGCTACATGTACAGTAACAAAGGGAGAAAAGAAAGCAACAAAAACTATACACGTTCATTATGTTTCATATTGTTCACAGCTGCATGGTCCCTGAGAAACGCCACAGTCTGGTATTTAATGCACTTGACAACAAATAGGAATCTACTATAGCTCAGCTTCTTCACTGTGATCATTTAGATAGTTAGTCTGCTGGCTCTGCGTGGTATCCAACAACGCTGCTGTTATATACAGTTCAACCACATTCCCCTGGTATTTCTGTCCATGGTAACAAAGATAATGTCTCTGGGGGGAAAAGTGCTATTAGTGGCTATAACACAGGTATATTCAACATGATGCCCTCTGATAACTGCAACTGTCAGACAGAAAGAAGGAAAAACATTTTTATCAAGTATCTGAAATTCTACACTTGGACCCACTTAGCTCTGTGCTATTTTATTCTAATCAGGGGAAAGTTCTGCCTGTGCTTTTAACATGCATGGAAACATAATTCTAAATCACTTTCCAAAATACTTCTCTCCTGTTCTGAACGTAGCAGAAGAAGAGGAGTAGTCAGCAGATCGATTCTCACTTTTCTTTAGAGATGGTGCACGTTCTACAATGGCCACTTTCCATTGGCAAAACTGTGTAGCAATGTTTCAGGCCATGCTTGATAAAAGGCCACATGGCCTGAAACATTGCAGTGATGCCCACAAAAGCATTAATAAAGGCTTTTTAACTACATGAAGAGTTAGGGGTGCTGTTCAATAAATCTCCTGCTGAACGTAGTAGAAGTCAGCTCTCCTGCAGCCAAGACTTCTGTTCCCCTCTATGCATTTTCATAGGTATGTTAAAGGGATTCTGTCATAGGGAAACATGTTTTTTTCAAAATGCATCAAGTGCCCCCATTCATGTGACTTGTGCTCTGATAAGCTTCAGTCTCTCTTTACTGCTGCTCAGTAAGTTGGAGTAATGTCAATTTATCCTCCACCCCCCCCCCCAGCAGCCTATCAGCAGAACAATGAAGGTAACCAGATAACAGCTCCCTGACATAAGATCCTTGGTACATATGAAAATAGCACTCAATAGTAAAAATCTAATGGCTTCCTACACACCATATTACAACTAAAAAAATATATACTTGTTTGTTTAGAAATAAAATTGTATATGGTAGGGTGAATTATTTGCACTGCAAACAATGTAATTTAGAAATAAAAACGACATCATAAAAATCATGACAAAATCCCTTTAATCAACTGGCTTCTATTAAATTTTTTAAGAATCAGAACTAGCATTGCAGAGCTTAAGAAGTGACAAATGCTGCTTTCAAGAACAATTAAAAAGAGCTCTAAAGTCTCTTAGAATTTCAACAGGTTAATCAATCAAACAAAGAGTAGTACAATATAATCTCTACTCTAATTCTCTCATCCTTCAACATCATTGCACTTTTTTGTTCTTCAAGTGCACTTTATGGAGTCACGTTATGTGTGTCAGCTTCCTTTTGTAATAGGTACAGTATATGGATTATATTCCTTTAGAGAGTACCATTAATAGGTTGTGATGAGCAAATATGGGGCGTTTTGCTTCCCCGAAAAATTTGCAAATTTCCTGAAACAGCGCCGGCGTCTCGTTTTTAATGCCGGCGTCCGTATTTTTGGACGCCGGCGTTCTTCTGGCAATCTGTGGCAATTTGCCTTTTCCTAAGAGCTTTATTTGTGCAACAGAATTCAGGTATGCTGGGCTACATTATTATCTATAAACACAGGGGCTCATTTACCCTTGCCCCAAGCACAAGTATAAAATAGCACCCTTTAAGGCCCAAGGACAGAACCCTTGGGCCTGGGCAGTGGTGTATGTAGTCTGAGCTCTGCACCTTGCAGTGGGTAAAATACAGAATGTTCAATTCAAGGCATGGCGCTGTTAGGTACAAGATAGCCCTGCATGTAACTCCTGCAATATAGTATGTGGTTTTCAAAAAGTTTTAGTAGTGGCTAGAAACAGTAAATGGAAATACTAAGCCTTCCCTTTGGAGATACAAACCACTACAACTGAAGCAGAATTAGATCAGTAGAGCCTGTTGGGAATTCAATTCTGCCTTCCTTTAAAAAAATGGAGAATCAATAAGGTAAGGCTCTCTGTGGGTGGGTACAGGTTCTGAAGGAGCTGAACAAATATTGCACTTTGGAAGAATGAATATGATTCTATAATTCTTATTCCAACATGCTCATTGCTCAAACAGCTCTCTTGGACAATACAGAATGCCTGAGGCCAACTTTATGAGTTTGCCCTGGATCCAATGTGCCTGATGTGGGATTATTTGATGATGATCAAAGCTTTGCAATTCACAAGGCCAGACCAGCATAGATGTTAACCAGAATTACAGAAAATTCATTCATCAGTCATAAGGCAGAATCTGTACTCGGCACATAACCGGCATCCAGCTTCACGTCGCTATTTCAAACCCTTTTCAAGCTGACAGACGCTTGTACTAATGGCTAAGAATTTATTAATGTACACTTAAGATTTCTGTAATTACTTGCATCTTAATTTCCCATTGTTATTCAATAGGTGGTGTGAACCAAGAGTATAATAATATTTAGGAGAAACATATACTGCTCAATGTATCATCTATGAGCAAAGGATTGCTGGCTCTCATTACTATAGGGTATTGGATTTTGAATTCTATTTAGAAAACGTGTAATAATATATAACGATGAGGTGAAAAAGTATAATTAAGTTGGATAGCATGAATAATAAGGCACGTTAATGACTTGGAAAACTTTAATCATTCACTACATTGAAAGCTTTTCCCATCATCGTCTTCAACTCAAACATATTAATTCCATGGAGGCTAATTTTATAGGTTTTCTGATTTACAGTTTTTTGGATAGAATTCTGAGTCTTAGCTGTGTTTTTAGTACATTAACTAGCCTACAACTTCTACCTCAAATCCATTAACTGCAATAAAAAGCTACTTTCACCAATGAAATTTTTTTAAATGTTTTGACATACTTGACTAAGAAATTAATTAACAAGAGCTTTTACATATTATCTTTCTAATTCACCCCACATTTTTTTCATGTTTTTCCTTTACATCTTTACACGTTTGGTTTTCTTATAACTGAACTTTGGCCTTCTCTTGACTTACTTACCCAATGTTCTATCTTATATTTATGTTTTCAGTATCATGACTGATCCAACTGATCAATGATTATCAGACTGTTTGGGTTCAACCACTGACCCTTTGTGGTAAAGTTTACCCTTACCCTTATGTCAAACTAGCATTTTGTCAAGGCACAACACCCTTACCAGGGTTGAAGTCTGGACCAAGGAGTAAGCAGGGTTCTAACAGGTTAAAATTTTTTAAAAAAGAGGTATCCAAAGGCTTAAGCAAGTCAAATTCAGGCAAAGATCAGGGCAGGAAGCAATCAGAATAGTCAGAATGGAATAGCAAGTTCAGTCAATTAAGAATGCACCAGGAACTTATAGAATAAGACCTATAGTCAGTCATCGAACCCGAGTCTTCAGAGTCGAATTATTTAGAATTTTTGTGCCAAAACATGATGTGATTATGTAAAACTGCAGCATGTGACTATGCGGCATGCTGACATGATGTTATGGCCATGGGCAGCGCCATCTTGGAAATGAAATGGAGTGCTCCTAAACAGAGTGCTCTCAGAGTGCCCCTGAAACTTTATTTATATTATCTGTCAATATGTCAATAGATCATCTTCATGTGTTATTAGTCAAAAGATGAGCGATATTTTTCAAAAATGATGCCTATAGACTCTAATTGGTGAAAAAAATCATTGCTTATCAAAAAAAAAAATTGTCGCACATAGACTCCAATACATTTTGGCAAATTTTCTACAAAGGGGTCAGATTCGCCCATCACTGTACACACAGCAGAAGTTTTGACCCTATTCTAAAAATGATGACTAATGGAATGTGCATCTGTTGTCTCAATAATATCCATATCCATGAAAAATCCATCAATAACCATGTTAAAATTCAGGGAAAGACAAACCCACTGCATCATTGCCATCTGAGCAGTCTGGTATTCCACCAGAGTAATGTCAGAGGACTTTTCCTTTCAGTCAGGCTAAGACTGAATGGTTTTGAGCTCAGTTATTTCATTAGCCAACAGCCTACATAATTTTATGCGCTGCAAACTGAGCTGTAAATCATCAAAAAATATATGTAATTAGAAGTGCCATCTAGCATTTCAATGACTTTCACTCTTGTGAAACCTCTGCAGAAAGTATTCCTCTCCATCTTTTACAAATAAATCTAAAATAGAAATCACCATGGGCGAAAATCAATTACTTTTATTTCCTTTTTCATCTTGAGCAGGGGGCAAAATCTCCCGCAGAGAGTGCAAAGGCCTCCTGAGTGGTAACTGATTACCTGAATCAGAACTAATCACATGTCTATCACTTTCTCTCGTGTTATTCGACTTATTAGCTTTTCCCTTAGAGCTGCTGAACTCAATATCCCGCAAAGACAAAGAAAGTGTTTGCGCCAAATGGCTGAAATCTTCAAACAACTTTTCCAACTTTAGCAGTCTACATTCTATAGTTAACTGTTAAGGAAATATACATCAAAATTAGGGATGCATCAAACTGGAATTCAACAAAATCTCAGTCCTATTTTTGCAGGATTCAGATTAAACCAAATACTTTGTGGTAGAATCAACTAAATCCTTAAACTTGGGCCTAAGGCATGTGACTTGAAAGCCTTAGAAGACTGAAGGAGAATTTCTTTTTCAGATAATACCATTTTTGGGTTTTTATTTGCATTAAATATACAAATTAGGGCTCATTTTGTGAAAGATTGGGTATTTGGCTAAACACAAACATTTTTGACATTTTCTTTAAGCCATTCAGACTTTTAGAAATTTTCTGAACTTTTCTCACTAGTAATTGTCCAAAAAACTAGATTTAATTTGGTATTTTTTTTGTACCCTTCAGCACTTTTTCTGTTCATACTTTTTATAGTTGGGTCTTTTAATAATAATAATACCATTAAAATCCGACCTTTAAAGTTATGATAGTGTTCTGAACACATGTTTGTAGCTGTTACTATGGTAAGGGGTTTATCTCAGGGCAGCCACAATATTGGGGCAGATGGTTGTCACACTATAAATCCATTTTCACAGTGGACTTAGAACAAACAATAGTTCATATCAACAACTTGCAAATCAAATTGACTCCAACATCTTCCAAACTATTTTTCATACTCTCATTATACACAAGCAGAACCTTGTGTCCTGACTCCACTGGAGAAGAGTTCCATATTACTCTCTGCCAAATGATAAGCTTGTTTAGAAGTCGATGATTGTCTAATCCAATTGTAATACATCTTCTGCATCTTCTGTTTTCTTATATTCAGTACTATGGTATTTGAAAAAGGCTTAGGATGCATAGGATGAAGACATAGCTCTTTTTTGGACGTTGGTGGTTAAAACAATGAAAATATATAGATGTGAAATTGCTTAAAGGGATTCTGTCATGATTTTATGGCGTAGTTTCTATTTCGAAATTATACTGTTTACAAATAATTTACTGTGCTATATAAAATTTAATTCCTGAACTAACAAGTTTATAGTTTTAGTTGTAATATTGGTGTGTAGGCAACCATCTCACGTTATTGTTCCTGATCCTGTACTTTCAGAAAGAGCCAGCACTTCACAATGGAACTACTTTCAGATAAAGCTGTTGTTTCACCTATTCAATATAACTGAAGGAGCCGCAACGGGACTTCGATTTTTACTATTGAGTCTATACTCATATCTACCAGGGAGCCGTTATTCCTATTGTTGTGTTGTTAGGCTGCTGGGAGGAAAAGGATGGTGGGTGATATCACTCTAACTTGTAGCACAACAGTAAAACATCACTAAAGTTTATCAGAGCACATGACTGAGGGCACCTGGAAAACTGACAACACGTCTCGCCCAATCTCAGATTTAAAAATGAAATATAAAAAGATCTTTTTGCTCTTTTGAAAAATTGATTTCAGTGCAAAATTCTGCTGGAGCAGCTCTATTTAAAAAAAAACAAAAAAAAGACATGTTTTACGATGACAGAATCCCTCAACTCAACTTGCAATTTTTATTTGACAGATATTAGCTATTTGGCTATCCAAAATTTGCATTCAGCATGCATTGAACATATTTAAAAAATGAGTACATTGATGTTTTAGATTTCTAATGAAACAACAATTACAGGGAGGTAATGTCGTTGAATAGGGTTGTAAGAATAGAAATGAAACAGAACATTTGAATATAAGATATTTTTGAGATGTGATAGTTTACATATGTTCATGCCTGATCCTGGCTCCCAATATCTTCATTTCCATCTCCCTGTTCTGCAGGAAGGAAAATATTTATTCAGTGCAGATTGCAGGCCAAAGTCATGCAGCTGCCACCTCACTGATTTGCTGGCCCATGTCCTTACCTTCACATGGCTGCCTCTAACTATCCTGGAAATGTCAGTTTTTCATGTCTCAGGCCAGCTGGCCCTATGAGTGGTTACATCCTTAATGACTGATTTGGGAACGGGAAAATTTCCCCTACTCACTCTGCGTAAGGATTGTACACTAATGCCACAAGACGTTCCTCTATCACTGTTATAAATTGAGTTTTATAAATACACCATTGTACTTTTCACCCTTTTTTACTAATCTTTTTTTGGCTTTTATGTGTTATATATGTCACTATGCATTGCTAAGCTGCAATCTTCTTGGTTTTATATGATATCCTAATATTGTTTGTTAGAAAGTATTTTTAAACTTTTTTTCTCCAATATTCAAGTTTTGTAAATCGTATTTTATTTTGAAACTACTAAGTTCCTGTTCCATTCTAATTACACTTTGGAGCATGGAAAAATGTCTCTAAAAATCAATGCTATTTATTGCACCTAGACATTACAGGTTAATAAGTAAATGATGCCCTATTTTTCTTAGGATGTTTAGTGCAATAGGTGCAGGTGCCTGTGCATAGATTTCCCTAGCTAGTATGTACACACTTATGGACCAATGTGTACTTTACTTAGACATGTTGCTGAGTTTTTGGGAAGTATTCTGCATCGTGGGTTAAAAGCAGGGCAACTTGAAGTGAATTTTTTTATCATACTTTTAAGTAAATAAAGTTCAAGATTTCTAGGTGAAGTAAGATCAGAATAAGAGTGCAATCTTTTTAAAAGGACGGTATGCATCACTTTTCAACCTTAGCCGAATGAGTAGGGCTTGTGCTTAACATAGTTTTTGCTTATTGTTTTAATTAAGAAATGTCTATCGTTTCTGTTATTACTTACAGCTTCATATACTTGTTAAGGGTCAGGGCACACAGGCAGATTCGGGGAGATTAGTAGCCGGCGACAAATCTCCTCTTCTTCGGGGAGACTAATCTCCCTGATCTGCCTCGCCTGCCTTCCCACCAGCTAAAACGTAAATTGCCGGGCAGGGGCGATCCTGGCCCCTCCGCCGCCTGAGGCAGCAGCAGTTGCTGCTGCCCCCCCCCGGAATTTCGCTCTTAAAGTACCAGCATTTTTGCCGCCCCTGGTACCTAGTGGGGCGCTGCCGTCTGAGGCGACAGCCTCAACTCGCCTCATTGGCGAAGCACCCCTGTTGCCGGCGGGATGGCACTCGGAGCGATTTGTTTTCCAAAGTTGCCTGAAGTTTCCACGTGAGACAGAAGAAGAGGAAATTTGTCGTCGGGAGACTAATCTCCCCGAATCTGCCTGTGTGCCCTGACCCTTAACAAGTATATGAAGTCAGTTTCACTTTAGTACTTTCTCTCACTCCTGATCCCAAAGAACTTCAAAGGAGCTGATAAAACTAATTACCAATCCACTTAGAAGCCTCTAATGATGAGCTGCTCAAAAGATGCTGCTTAAATAAGGGAGAGGGTTGTTTCTTTAAAGGTAGATAGGGAGCTCTGAATAAATTGCCCTGTTTATAAAAGATAGGGGGAGGTGAGTTCAGTGAACACAACCCATCTTTCAAACGGGTGCATTATAATGGCCAAAAAAAAAGCTAATGTGTTATTTTTTACGTTAAAACAATAGGCAGAATTTAATTCCAACAGAAGTCCTATTTACTTGTATTTCTAGCAAAGGTGTTTTAAGGTGTATTCTGTTCCATTGAAGGAATGATTTTTATGGTTTATTTTTTTATTTTTAAATTACACTGTTTACAATGCAAATGATTCTCACAACCATTAAAAATGTTTTTAGTTATATTATTGATTTCAGTGAATCATGTCTGATTCTGAGCTTTGAAAAGAAGCCAGCACTCCAGAACTGCTTTCAGACAGTTATTGTTTCTCCCCTTCGTTGTACTTCAGTACTACTTCAGTGCAGCACCCAACAGGAAAAAGCAAGGTCATTCTTGCGTGGGTGCTATTCTCATGTCTAACAGGGAGCATTTTTAGCAATGCAAACAAAATCTTTAGGAGATGTGTCAGGTAGCTGCTATTTGTTTGGCTGCCCATTTTTCTGTTGATAGGCTGCGGGGGGAGAAGGGAGGAGTGACTGAAGTGTATCGAGCAAGTCACATGTTTGGGGGCACCTGGAAAATGTACATAAGGTCTAGTCCAATGCCAAATGTCTAAAAAAATATAAAAAATCTGCTAGAGCAGCACTGTTAACTCATGTGTTTTGAAAAAATATGATTTCCTGCTTTCCTCTTGTCTTTGTCCATTGTTCTCATCTTCACTTTGACCCTGTAATTAACTTTACTGCTTACACCACTTTTTCCTAGTCAGATCTTTATCCAATCTTATAATCAGAATCTGTTGAAATCAGAGAATGTGCTAAATTTCTTAAAATCTTAAATGCCAAAAGGAAATCACCACATTTTTGCCAGACTGTGTTAAACACTTTACATTTACACTGTTTATTACACATCTCCATGTGTTTATTACACGACACATGTGATGGGCGAATTTGCTTCACCATGAATTTCCCATGAAATTCTCAAAACTGGCGAAAAATTCACGAAACGGCAATTTTGACACCGGCGACAATTTGCCGGCGTCAAAATGGGTGCCGGTGTCAAAAATATTTAGAAGAAAACCCATTGAAAAACCTTTGACGCTGGCGTCTAAATCGAAATTCCCGGATTTATTCACCGGCGGCAAAAACGGGCAAATTCGCTTCAAATTCGCGCCTGGCAAATAAATTTGCCCTTAATAAAGACTATACATCTCATGGCGGTACAAACGAAGGGGTGGTGACCAGGAAAAATCTTCCAAAGTAGAACCAAATATAAAATAAAAGTTAGTCTTTATTGATCCAGATTAAAACAGTGTATGCAAGCGGGCAGGGAGAGTAGCTTGACGCGTTTCGTGACCAATACTTCACTTCATCAGAACCCTTAATAAAGACAATAGAGTTGTTATAATGCCCTACACATGAGCCCACTGTAAAGTTAATATTCCATATGTTAGAAAATGTATGGAGAAAACCGGTTACCAAAAAATAAGGACTTTTGCAGCCTATCACTCTGAAATAAGAAAAAGACGCAGAGTTTTTTGAACTTTGATGCATTTTCCACTCACAGAATATGATGTAAGTGGCAGAAGATTAAGAAAGATCTATGCACTCCAGTGCACTTGCTTGGTCTGAGCTGGAGAAGGAGTAACGTCCATTTGCCAGAGCGAATTTTCGCCTGTCGATAAAGTATGAATTGCCACCTGCACTCGTTAGTAAATTGGCGAGGTCCCTGCAGGCGGTAACGATAGCAAATTGACGCTAGCGTTAGCCACTTCGCCCTTTAGTAAATCTGCCCCTTTAGATTCAAATTTTGAAAAATGATTTCCTTTTTTTCTCTGTAATAATAAAACAGTACCTCTTTTGGCCACACAATTTGGTCAGAAATGGGCCAATCTTTCTTCCTCTTTCTCTCTATCCTGTCTTTTTTTATGGATACCAGATACTTACATAGCTATTGGTATTATTTGCTGTCTATCCTATACATGTTGAAAAAGCAAATAAAAATCATTGAAGAGAAAACAGTACCTTGTACTTAATCCCAACTAAATTATAATAAATCCTTATTGGAGGCAAAATAAGATTATTGGCTTTGATTAATGTTTAAATACATTTTTATATGAATTTAATCCAATATAAGGTATGGAGATATAAAGTATGCAAATATCCCTTATCTAGAAAACAGCAGGTGCCCAGCTTTCAGAATAATAGGTCCCATTCCTGTATTGTAAAAGCATGATTCGTAGAAAGAATAGTACAGAGCCCTTGGAAAGGCTTATAACTATCCACTCAGCAGATCTTAAGAAGGAAAGTC
This sequence comes from Xenopus laevis, assembly GCF_017654675.1. NCBI lineage: Eukaryota > Metazoa > Chordata > Amphibia > Anura > Pipidae > Xenopus > Xenopus laevis. The sequence continues at coordinate 127,496,475 of NC_054375.1, read as the reverse complement.
CAGTTCTAGGTTATATAAATAGTTCTGATGCCGTAAGACAATTTTCATTGGTTTGAAACCTGCAACCCTGGTCATGGAGAACTACTACATACTGCTCCACACTGAATACAACCCCCCCCCCCTTTGCCACCTACCTTAGTTCTTTATTCTTCCTCCAGCCCTTGTTTGCTTTATAATGTTGATTGCGGGAAGAGATATATGCAAATTATGCCATTTTTGACTGTAATCAAATATCATTATGTTGTGTAGTGGCTGCAAGGATCTTGTGAATGCAATAAGTTTCCATTGCTCCAAGCCTTGCACTAGAGATAATGTATGAATGTGCAAATGCTGATGAATGAATCCATTAGGATAATCTGTCACATATGACATGTAATGAGATGGAAGTTCTTCCTGGAAGCCCAAATACAAATCTCCTGAATGCTATATTATAAAACTGTTCTTGTGCTTTGCTGCAAGGTCCCTTGCAAATGTCTTATTTTTATTCCAGATTTAGGGGCCCATTTACTAAGGGTCGAAGTGAATTTCAAAGTGAATTTTTGAATTCAAAAACTTCGAATTTCGCAGTTATTTTTCTGTACTTCGACCATCAAATAGGCCAAAATTCAATTTGAATTGAAAAAACTTCGAATATTTGACCATTCGAAAAGTACTGTCTCTTTATAAAGCTTTGACTTCAACACTTCGCCACCTTAAACCTGCTATGTTAGCCTATGGGGACCTCTTAGAACCTATAGCAAGTATTTGGCTAAGTTTTTAGAAGTCAAAGTTTTTTTTTTTTGAAAATCGTTCAATTTCTACGCTTGATCGAATGATTTGAAATCAATCGAAAACTGCTAAATTTAATCAAAAAAAAAAAACCTTTGACTGTCGAATTTCTACAATTCGCTGGTCGAACTTCGAAGTTTTTTTTTTTTTCCAAAATAATTTTTATTGTTTTCGCACAAACAATCACATACATCAACAGTGAAATTGTACTTAAAATTACAGCACAATATGAAATAACAATCACATAGGAGACAAAACATAGGGGGGGGGGTACCGTTTCCCATTACTCTTCCCTAATTTTCTAGATGAGATTAGTCTATGTCCAATCCTTCCTGTGTCAACCATGGCTCCCAAATTTTCGTAAATTTAGTCATGTTACCCCTTTTCTCAAATGTTAGCTTATACAATGGAAGTACCGCATTCACCTGTCTCCGCCACTTGATCATGGTGGGGTTATCCCCACCCATCCAGTGCATAAGAATTGTTTTCCTTCCATAATGATGTAAAATTTTAATCAAAGTACGAGTGCCCCTACTTGTATTGGGAAGATCACCAACGGCATCCAGTAATACCTGCTGCGGGTCTGTCGTCGGTGGTAGTCCCAGATCATTAACCATGTATCTAGCTATCTTATCCCAGTACTTTTTAATAAGTGGACAATCCCACCACATATGCATCCAGTGAGCAGGAGTCTGATGGCATCTATGACAAGCATCATTTTCCCTCCTTCCTATCTGATGTAATCTCTGAGGCGTAATATACACTCTGTGAAGGAGTTTGCATTGAATAAGTTTATCTCTCCCCGAAACCAAATGACAATATGGGTCCTCAGTAACCTCTTCCCAGTTGTCGTCAGTCAAAGTAGGTATATCCGCCTGCCACTTTAAAAACAGTGCCGGATATTTTGAGTCCTGACTACCCATAAGAGCCTTATAGAGTCTGGATACCACTTTTGTAGGGGAAGCATTCCAAGCCTGCTCCTCAATTTTGTAGGAATGTGAGGGCAAAGATAAAGTGCCAAATTGTTCCCTGAAGGCATGCCTTAACTGTAAATACCGATATTGCAGGAGTCGGGGTGGTGACATAGTCTGTTGTAATTGAAGGAGAGTGGGGAAGGTATCATTTACTTGTAGCTGTTCCAGATATTTAATACCGTGTTGTGGCCAGTATAAGAAATCTGGAAAATGCCGAAAGTGGGATAAGCTATTGTTGCCCCAAAGTGGTTGTTTAATACTGATATAGGCCGTCTTTTTCCCCATGCGCTTCATCTCCAGCTGCCATATTTTAATCGGGGTAGTTATAGTGAGAGGTTGAGCTGACATATTCACCCCTAATCGGTATGGGTCGTTACGAAGGGATTCCCAGGAGCCTACCGCTGATGCTTGAAGGATCAGTAATGGACTATTCATGTCTGGATTAAACCAGGCATGAAGGTAGGAGATCTGCGAGGCCACATAGTACTGTTGCAGATTCGGGAGCGCCAGACCACCCATATCTGTAGGCAACGTGAGGGTGTGCAGTGCAATCCTAGGGGCCTTATTCGACCATAAGAAAGGCCTGACTATAGCATCAATTCTACGAAATACCTTATTGTCAATGTACAAGGGGCAGTTCAGGAGTATGTACAGAAATTTGGGTAAATATATCATCTTGATAACATTGGTTCTCCCCCAGAGTGTTAGTGGTAGGTTGGCCCATTGTGTGGTAGCTAGTTGCAATTTCCTGATTACCGGCTCTAAGTTATTAGCCACATACTTGGTCATATCCACTTCCACCTCTATCCCTAGGTACTTCAGTTTACTAACCCACTGAAGATCAGTCATCTGCAATCTAGCACTGTCTGGGATCAGGTCTATGGGGAGCAGGGCTGATTTGTCCTTGTTTATTGTTATACCAGCGTGTCTCCCATATTCCGTTATTACCTGTAGTGCGTTAGTAAGAGAGGGGCCTGCATTCTCAAGATAAAGTACCACATCGTCGGCATACAACGATATTTTCTCCTCTATGGTCTTGTAACGTAGCCCCGTAATTTGAGTAGTCTGCCTAATTAAGAGTGCAAGGGGTTCAATACATAGCGCAAAGAGGAGGGGGGACAAAGGGCATCCCTGCCTGGTGCCCCTCCCCAGCTTCACTCTTGGTGAGTTCACCCCATTGACAAACACATAAGCAGTGGGTTTCTTGTATAACAAACGGATCCATTGTACAAAATGCACCCCAAACCCAAACCTTTGCAGGACCGCCCACAGAAACTCCCACTCAACAGTATCAAAAGCCTTATTGGCATCTAGGGACACCAAAATCCTGGAGCCTGCATTCTCGTGTCTTAGTTGTAAGTTTGTGAATAGGCGTCTAATGTTCCCTGTCGTGGTTTTTCCGGGCATGAACCCAGCCTGATCTGGGTGTATGATATCTGAAATCACCTTGGAAAGTCTGGTGGCCAGTATCTTGGCCAGGATTTTCACATCAGCATTCAAAAGCGAAATAGGTCTATACGAGCTGCATAACTGTGGGTCCCTGCCAGGCTTGGGTATGACCACTATCTGGGCTTCGTAAAAGGATGGCGGTAGTTCTTCCAGTGCATAAGCGGTATTGTAAGTTTGTTCTAATTTGGGGACTACTGCCTTGATAGCCTGTTTGTACCAGTCGACTGGAAGGCCATCTGGTCCGGGGCTTTTGTGAGGGGTCAGCTGTGTTATGGCCTCCGCAATCTCCAATTGTGTCAGTGGGTTATCTAAGTAGTTTTTCTGCTGATTAGTCAGAGAGGGGAAACGGATAGTATCCAGGAAGGTGTTGGTTTGTTGAGCAGTAGTGACTTTAACTGTTGAATACAGGGTTTGATAATAGTCAGAGAAGGCATTGGCAACACTCAGGGGGTCAGTGATTAGTTCTCCTGAAGGCATTTTGATGTGTGCTATTGTAATGTGTGGTTGGTCATTTTTAACCAGGAATGCTAGAGTCTTGCTACATTTTTCCCCACTTTCGAATATATATTGCGTTCTGTGCAGTAGTTGTTTATTCGTTAGGTTAGTTAACATAAGTTCCAAGTTCTGTTGGGCTAATTTAAGTATTCGCTTGTTACCGGGAGTGGGGTCCGTTCTATATTGCTGCTCGGCCTCCTCTATTTGCACCTCTAGATTGGTCCTATTATCCGCATAGCTACGTTTTTTAGAGCTAATGGCCTGTATAAAAGACCCCCTGAGGACTGCTTTAGCAGCATCCCAGATCATGTTAGGATGAGCACCCTCACAGCCAATATCCCAATACAGAGTGAAATCCGCTGCTACTTTTTGCTCCACGTCTTCCTCTTTAAGCCAATGAGGGTTCAGTCGCCAATTCATGTGTTGTTGCCTACCCAGTTTAAGTTGGATTTGGATTGGGGAGTGATCCGATAGGGCCCTTGTGAGAAATGTTATGTCCTGTATATAAGGTAAAAAATCTTGTGTCGCTAATGCATGGTCTATCCTTGACAAAGTGTGGTAAGTGGCTGACTGACACGAGAAAGCAGACTCACCTGGATGCCTCCACCCCCAAACATCAACCATCCCCAAATGAGTTGCCCATTCAGCAAGGGGAGTATGGGTCGCTGTTCCCGGAGGGATCTTATCTGTCTGGGGGTTCATCATACAATTGAAATCTCCCAACATGCAAATAGGGGCAGCAGGAAGCGATAGCACTTTAGTCATTATATCATCTAGAATGTCAGTACGAAAAGGGGGCGAGACATAAACATTTACCAGAGTCATAAGCACATTATGCAATACACAGTGAATTATTAGATACCTGCCATTCGGATCTGATATCAATTTGCATAGAGTAAAGTGAGTCCTCTTTTTTATCAGAACAGAGACACCTCTAGCATAAATGGAGTAAGTCGAATGGTAAGCCATGGAGACCCACGGTTTCTTAAGGGCTAACACCCGTTGACCTGTCAGATGTGTCTCCTGTAGGAACAAAATATCCGGAGCAGGTTTTTTGAGATAATTGAACATTAAGCCTCTTTTTATCTTAGAGTTGAGACCTCTAATATTCCACGATGCAATCCGTATCATTGTGGAAACACTTTTCCCATCTTGCTCATGCGCTCAGACAGTCTCATCTCTCGCAGTAGATCCTGTAGGTAAAAGGCGTGGGACATGGTACCCCGTGGGATAGAGTAAAGGGGAAACAAAACTTGGAAGTTATTTACACCCATCCGTGCAACTGGCGTGGAATCTGGAAACATCAAAAACTTGTGCACTCCCTCCCTCCCTGTCATACCCACCCAACTTGGGTTGACCTTCACCCTGTAACTTTGGTCAAAAGTAGAAATGCCCATCTTGGGGTGTTTGGGCAGAGTTAGGTAGCTGCGCCTGAAATTCCGTGCGGCCACCACAGCCACCCTAGGCTGTATGCCTATGTCCCCAGCCGGGGGGGAAGCGTAAACGCTCAAACAGAATGCCCATAAAACAACACGGGCTCAAACATAGAACCATCTTGGCTGATCAGTACTCACATTATCACGGATTCCTGGATTCCAGCCAGTCCATGGCCTCCCCGGGGTTAGTGAAGAATCTGGACGTGTTGTGATCAACAATACGCAGCTTGGCTGGGAAAATGGTGGAGTATTGGATGTTTTTAGCGCGAAGAAGTTTCCTAACTTCCGTGAATTTTGCCCTCTGCCGCTGGACTTCTATGGTGTAATCCGGGTAGAACTGCAAAGTGGTGTCATCTACGATGACCGGTGCTTTGGTTCTTGCCAGTCGCAGGACAGTATCTCGGTCCCGATAATTGAGTAGCTTGGCGATGAAAATTCATGGCGGGGCCCCAGGTGGAAGTGCTTTAGTGGGTACTCGGTGCGCTCGTTCTACTACCAGTATAGGGGAGAATTGCTCAGGCCCCCAGGTAGTGCGCAGCAGGTTTTCCAGATATTTTTCGGGTTCGCGCCCTTCTCGGCCCTCCGGCAGACCAGCAATTCGAACGTTATTTCGCCTCTGCCTGCCCTCTAGGTCGTCTGCTCTTGCCCTTTGCTCTTCCAGCTGCTTCTTGAGCTCTTTAAGGGCGGTAGGCATAGGATTAACGGTGTCCTCCAAATCCCCCACTCTGCGTTCCATTTCAGTAGTACGCTCCCGCAAGGCCTGCATGTCTTGGCGGAGGAGGGAAATGGTGACCTTAATTTCATCTACCTTCATGTCCACCTTGGTCTCCAGCGATTGCCTGGTGTGGCGCAGTTCTGCAAGGATGACCTGTAACGATGGTTCGTCTTCTGCTGGTTTATTACTTGCCGCGCCAATTTCCTGGGCCGCGCGCTCATGCTGCCATCCGCCATCTTGGCCCGGAGCCTTAACGAATTTATCGATTTTGCCGGCTCCCGAATCCGCAGATTTCTTTGTACCACCCATGGCTTGTGACCGGGTGAGCAACTGACCCACACAGATGTAGTTGGTGGCCTGTGGTTCCGCTCAAAATGACTGGTCGATAGTTGGTTCAGACGGAGCTCAGCTTAGCACGTCCGTCTACATCGCTTGCTTGGCCACGCCCCCGAACTTCGAAGTTTTACCACTTCAAAATTCGACCCTTAGTAAATGCGCCCCTTTATTTATTTCGGTGAAAGTGAAAAAAAGAAAAAATAACTATACTAAAAGAATGGATCAGTGTATACGGAGGGGTATGACTTTTAAAAGTTTTTATATGCTGCAGGCTTTGATATAAACCTGCGGAGCACAGTTTCTACAAGTGCAAGTTCCACCTCACTGCCAGTGTTGGACTGGGACACCAGGGGCCCACCCAAAAACCTTAGACCAGGGGCCCACCAAAAAACCATAGACCAGGGGCCCACTCTCAGTACTACTATTGTTCTTCTCCTCACTCAACCTCTATTCTCCTAGTCTCTTTTCTTTACATACTATAATCTATTTTTCCATCTATTTAGCCTGTTTGTTCTCAAAGAAATAGGGAATGACCATGAAATAGGCCAAATGTTTAGCAGCACCAGGGCCCACTAACAGCTGGGCCCACAGGGAGTTTTCCTGGTATCCCAGTGGGCCAGTCCGACACTGCTCACTGGCCATTTACACAGTTCCACTTTATTCATTATCACTTTAATGCTTTGCCAAAGGCATAAACCACCGGTATATAACTATATGTTCTCAATTACAAGGTTGTGAATATGTCACATGGTACAACTGAATAACTGATGACAAACATATCAAGATCTGATGAACACTATATATAATGTATGGTGAGAAGGGTTTATGCAAGGGCAGTGAGGTTGTGGAATGCCAAGTAAAGTTTTGTGGTGGCAGATTCCATTCATGCCATTAAGAATGGCTTGGGTGACTTCTTGGTAGTGACCACTTTCACTTTAAATTCACCAAATGGCAAACAATTTGGCAAATGTATTGAAGTCAATGGGGACAAGCTTAATATACAAGGTTATTGTGATCTTAAGATCTAAATTTAGTTTAGTTTGGTGTATATGTATTTTATATATGTGTGGGTATAGATAGGTCTGTTTATGTATGTGAAGCATGTGAACTAGGATCCATTTGGAGGGGTGGACCTTGATTGACCTTGATTGACTTTAACATGCAAAATTCTGGAACTGGACATTTATGACAATTGGTTTAAGCTAGACCAGTGATCCCCAACTAGTGGCTCACAGACAACATGTTGCTCAGCAAGCACTTTGATTTTGCTCCCAATGGCCTCAAAGCAACTGCTATTTTTTTATTTTCTGACTTGGAGGCAACTTTTGGATGCACAAAGGCCATGTGTATTGTCAGAGCCTTCTGTAAGCTGCCAGTTCACATAGGGGCTACCAAATAAGCAATTACAACCCTTATTGGGCAACCCTTGGAACTTTTTTCATGCTTCTGTTGCTCCCCCCACCCAAAATATCACCCAAAACAGGACTGCTTTGTGTAAAGTAAGACAGTTGGAAGAGTAAGAAGCGAATGGCGTGAGATGCACATCACATGCACCAGATGCATTAATCAAGGCTTATTTATCTGTGTGTTTTTCTTATGTCTTGCCTTTGTCAGTTAATATGATTCTAGTTGGGGAATGAAATAAAAGTCGGTAACGGAAAAAATATTCGCAATGCAAAACGTTATGCCTCTGTGCGAACATATTTTGCATTGCGCAAATTTAATATAGCTTTTGTGAACCCGGAAACTGTTTAGCGACCACTTCCGGCGGGGGGAGAAGGTTTATGTATTTTATAGTTTGCCCCAATGTGCAGTGAATGTAATAAAACTTCTTACTTAAAAAGTTGTTCTGTTTGCTCCGATAGATTACGACACCTTTAAGCACTGCAATAAGAGTTTAAGGAACAATATTACATTACGAGATGTGGATTTTTATTCTTATTGGTGCCAATAGTTTATTTACATTCTCCATTAGAAGTTTAATGTGGAATACAAGCTGATCTTCTCTAAATGAAAAGTCAGAGTTATTAAAAGCACTGACATGACAAACGATACCATAACATGGAAGCATGATCGAAGCGAATAGGGACACGTTGGGTAGGTACATATATTGCATTAAATAGGAAAATCATGTGCATCAGTATATCAGGGACTTGAACTGCAATACCACTCAATACTTCTGGCTGAATTCATTTCATCGGCAGGACATTTTAGTTGTTTTCTCTGCTCTCTGTCATGCGTAAGACTTTCACTCTATTATCCGAAGCTATGTCATCCATAAAGAATCAGGCCTGTCAAATTTGAACTTTTCCGTTAGAGGGGACACAGATCTCGTCTTGGTGTAATCTGACTTTCTTGAATCCTGACCGCAGCTAGACTCTTCTGCTGACACTGCAGGCAAACCAGCCGCTCCAAAACTCAAGCTGAAGGCTCATAAATCTTAGCCGTTTGACTGTGTGAATAGTTATAGCCTAGCAGGAGAAATCTCATGCAGCCGAAAATCTTTAAATGGGCCTTATTCTCACTTCAGTGATAGGCAGAATCAAGTTCAGGGATGAGACAAAAATGAGATGTTTAGGAACATGTTTCTTCTAAAGGAGATGTATATATCTACATATCCTTATTATTACTCACAGGATGTCAACTGTGTCTTGATGAGTTTTTTTTTTCCTCTGCTGCCACAATTTGCAAAGGGATTGATTTTACTTTTATTTTGAAGAGCACAATTTGCAGTGCAATTTTCCTCTTGTCACCCCAGTATTGGGTGGGCGTTGTATTAACGTAGGACATGAATGCATTTCTAGTAAACGAGCACTGGCAGATGAAAGCTAGGTTCTGATAGGAAAACAGGCCAGCTAAGTATATCAGAAACTGTTTTACGTTATAAGTGACAGCAATGATAAAGGATTGATATAATAAGTAAATGATTTAGTCCCAGCATGCTGAATCCTGCATTTCTGGGCAGAATGTAATAAGTAACCACAAGGCTAAACTCCTTCCTTACTAAGCAGAAAGCAGCCTTTAGACTCTCATTCTGCTTTGCTTCACGTTCCCTTTACACTGTACATTCAAATCCAGAGAACCACTTTCTTTATTGAATTGAACAGGCCATAAATTACCTCCTACCATAGGTACCTCCGGGATTTACCTACCAGTAGTAAATTAACAAGGCTAGAAGCATCATCCTTCCTTACAGTTACTGTCAGTTGCTCATGTTCAGTTTTGACAAGAGAGAAGCACAGTAGAAGTGACTCACAAGTGTTTCAAGACGTACCCCACTGTGACACCATATGAAATAAAGAGAAAGGGGATTGAAACTAATGTTAGAAACAGCATATCCTATTTGTGTGATGGATCTAAATTATTTTAAACTTTCTTTGTAACCGGTTGTGGTGTTCCTCAGTTATAATTATGGCTGGCTGCTATGTGAAAGCCTACAAAGCAGTATCATGTTGTGTTGGGATGTAAAATTACTGGTGCTATATTAATTGTGAACTGCTCATCTGATTGTCCTTAAGCAGATGTTGGGATAGTTATTTATGGAGCAGATGTAGTTCAAGAAGTAAATTATTGAGTCAATATGATTATAAATAACATTAGATATAATTGAGTCAAGTTTATTGCCTTTCGGACAAGAGTACATAAGAAAAGTTTTGTGGAAGTAGGCATACCCTTATATACAAACTTACAGCACAATAATTGTGGAAGTACAGAAGACAAGATAAATGACTGTTCATTTCTTGTATGACCTATATATTTTACATAAACCGTGAAAGAAGTAGTCAGAATGAACAGTTGATATTTCCCAACCACACAATTTGCTAATAGTTTGACTACTCTAGGCTGAAAAACTGTTCCTGAATCTGCTACTCTTTGTATTTATAATACATACCTTCCTGCATTTGTGGAGGTCTATTTCTTAAAGGTCAAATTGTAGTGGTTTTAGAGGTTTCTGAAATCATGGTTAACCTTTATTTCTATAAAACCACGAATGCCGTGAAAGGTATTAAAATATCCTCTAAAGGGTCCAATAGGATCAGCACAGCTCCCATTGACTTCTATGGGAACTTGACAGCTTTTACTTGGCACAGTTTTGTATTCAAGTTTTTTTTAAGGTTTTTACACTAGATTTTTAGAGAAATACAAAAAACTTTTTTTTTAAATTTGTAAAAAAAAAAAAAAAATCTAAATTTTAGTAAATCAGCCCCATACTGTACTGTGAGTACTGAGATTGTCTGTCAGGTGGGTTTGATTTCCAGTTATAGCTGCTGTTATATGTGAATAGGGATAAGCAAACCATTTTTGCCTGGTACTGTGTCGTAGCAAAATTTCTGTTTTTACCAGTGGTGAAAATGTTCATGAATCTTCACTTGAAGTTCACCATGAGTTTTGTTTCACCAGAGAAAAGATTATGCCAGATATGGACCCAGAAAAAAAACACAGAATAAATGTCCATTATTAGAATTTCTCCATGCATTTTGTTACACAGATTTTTGATTCTGAAACCACAGATGCTTTCCCATTAACTCAAATGCATTTGGCAGAATTTTGACAATATTCTGCCATTTCACAAATGATTCTGTGATTTTGCAAATTTTTAGGCAAAGCGAAACGGGTCAGTTTCACTCATCACTAATTGAGAATGTGAAATGTCCTGGTGTGTACTGGTTTTCATCTTTCATATTAGGCCCATCTTTTGGCCTGTATTTCACATCTAAATAAGAGCAAAGCATTTGTTTTGACGAGTTTGAGATAGAACAAATTCAACTCAACTCAACTCAAGCCCAAGATGACTGTCACTCCAGTGTAGAGCTTCTTGGCTAGTGAAATGAAAGACTGAAAAAAACATAAATCATGAAAAAGGACATTATCTTTTTTGTTGTCTTTTTGTTAGCCTGTTGTTGTAGCGTTATATGATATTTTTCTGAGATTTATATGAGATCCCTACAAGTAATTATTGAAGTATGACCAGCAATACAAATGAGGTGCACTATTCTGGAAAATATAGTGGTTGCACAAACTGAGAGATTTACTGAGAATTGCTGCTAGAAATTCATCCAACCTCATTCACAGTGATATTGTGCAAATGCAAACATTGCATTATCCCTAACTCACAACCCTGAGTTAATTCCCCAAATGATTCTTCATATAGAGCAGAGCAAGTGAAATAGGTGAGATTTTGGCATTGGAACTCATTAGATCTGTGACCTTTTCCTTCTTTAAGTACTTATTGAAACATAATTCCAGAGAAGGTTTAAAACACCGCCAGCTTGTCTAATGTTGGACTGCTGAGCTTTTAAGAGTGAAAAGGTAGCAAATTCATGGAGCATGTGAAATCTGCTGAGTGGATGCTTTTTCCTGAATAAGTGCTTTTCTGAAAAAGTGCAGGTGTTAAACATATTTGGAGTTCAGTCTAGAAGGCTTCGTGTAAGGCAATTACTTTGTAACAGTATTTGTGTGTATGTAAGATGAGTGGTACCAGGGATGATATTATCAAACCATGTACATTTTGCTATATGTTACCTGCAATTCCTTAGCTGGTAATATGGTTTTTTTTGCCAAGTATTTGTCAAATAATGAATCTGAAGCCTTTGCATTTATAATTGTTGCAGACCACCAAACTATCTGGTTTATTATTTGGCATTGGTAAGTAGAAGTTACAAATCCTCTCTGAAAGCCCCCATTCTGTTAAACCCTTGTTTCCTACTGCAGGTATGAGATCCATTATCTGGAAACCCATTATGCAGAGAGCTTCACATTACAGAAAGGCTGTTTCCCATAGACTCCATTTTATCCAAATAATCCAAATGTTTAAAAATGGTTTCCCTTTTCTCTGTAATTATAATATAGAACATTATACTAAGACAAATTTAGATATAATTAATCCTTATTGGAAGCAAAATCAGACAACTGGGTGTATTTAATGTTGACATGATTTTCAAATTGATTAAACATAGGCCAATCCAAATTACGGAAAGATCCGTCATCCGAGCAAACCCCAGGTACCAAGCATTCTGGATAAGTCCCATACCTGTATAAGAGGGATGTTCAATACTTTTCCTAATGCTCGCTCAAGCTTCTAATCAATGTCAAAGATATACTAGTGAGTAGGGTGGCATCAGATTCCCAGCCCTGGCTTCCACCATTTGCTCCCTTTGGTTGGTGATCAAAATTGCACATTAATAGCCTGTCAATTTACATGCACATGTAGCTTGATCTCCAGGTGGTAAATTCATGACAGCTGATGTTTTCCACTGCTTCCAAAAGGCAAAGGGCTTTTACCGCTGACAACTGATGGCAGTTGGGAAGACAGGAGACTAGTTAGGTTTAGCTTTTTAAAAACATAGGATTTCAGGGTGGGTCTCAGGAATTCAGGGTGGGTCTCTCCCCCCCTCTCCCCCCCCTCTCTCTCTCTCTATCTCTCTCTCTTTCTCTCTCATATATATATATATATATATATATATATATATATATATATATATATATATATATATATATATATATATATATATATATATATATATATATATATATATATATATATAAAACAAACAAGGGAAAGTTGTGCTCACCACTATTTTTTAAAACCATTAGGTGGGGGTGCAATGAGGCTGTGACCACAAAATACATATAGACAAATACAAGAGTCCTCTGCACTCAACCCATTATCAATATATTTAAGACACTTGGACTTAGTCCCTTTGTAAAATGTTTAATTAAGCAATTGAATTCTTAATGAATCAGATGAAAATTAAGCGTAGGACTGGCCAGATATGGGATGACTTTGACGTAGTTGGCCAGCTTAAATATATTGCAATATATGGACAAACAATCCCTGTGTTGTTTCAAGGGTAAGGCATTTTTAGTAGCAGTATGCACAAAATGTCTCTGTCTTAAATATATTGATAATGGGTTGAGTGCAGAGGACCTCTTGTATATATATATATATATATATATATATATATATATATATATACAATGTGCATTCTTCAGTAAGCTTATACATAGGTTAGGTTCTCATAGAATCATTACTTATCACATGCAAATTCATGAATGATAAGAGCTAAAATTCTTATTTTTTTCCGAGCAGCCAGGGGGATAACAAACTTACAAGCATTAATCTCCCTGAATAGCTTTGATAGCTGTGCTAGAGCATATAATAGTACCATTTACATTTTTATCTGCCCCTGGCTGATACATAAGTCCAGAAACATGATCTGACCTTTCACAGCTATAAGTTTGTGAAGATCAGGGTTATCGTGCCATGAATTGGGTATTTCTAAGTGCTTTCCAACCATCCTTCTCCTGTTTACACCATTAAAACATTGATTTACTGTGAATTGTCTAATGTGTATTAAATAGAGGATTTGGGGTGTAATGAATTTTAACATAGTTACTATAAAAAGGCCATTTTGAACTATTATAAACATTTTGGACAATGTTATAGAATAAAAATACAAAACTATAAGTGGGTGTTAGTAGGAGCTTTTTATGCATTGGCATGACTACTGGGTTAGTTATTGGGGTGGAAAGCTCCAAGTGCTAAATCAAAGCCTATACTTACTTTATGGTTTAGGATTTATGCATTAATCAAGCAAGTGCCACATCTCTTTTCTAAAAGTAGCTTTTAAATGATTAGAGACACTTTTTGAAAAGACAGTTTGACTAATAATAAGGAAATACAGTTGAGTAGATGGAGACTGGTGATGCTCTTCATCCGAATGACATGCTTGAACCTGCAGATGCACAACTCCAGTAGAAAAAGATCCATTCCACTTTATGAACAGTATACCTGGACCATATATTATAACTCTTTTCCTCCTGAATATGTTCACTTTTTCTGTAATCATTAAAACTGCTCTTTCTAAGACTTTGCAGGGACACAACAATCTTCAATATTTTGTTATAGAATCGGGCAATGCTCATTTAACACTCAGGAACACATTTAGGAAAAGGTCTTAGATGTTGCATATTTACAGTATGGCTTTATGTCCCTGTAGTTCTGTGTTCCAGATTCAGTATTCCTTTTCATTCCCCTATGGATCCTTTCCTGTTATGCACCGAGAAGGCTGAATGCCACAATACCGAATCGATAGAGCAATACAGGATAGCTGATGGCCTGCCAGTTCGAGGTGGTCATTAGTCCTCTTATTTTTCCATTACCTTGCTATGCTGACCCAGATATATATGCTAGGTGTGAAAGGATAATTAGGTTTCCTTGACGTTTGTGTTAGCAAGTGAAAAGAATGTGCATCAGGGGTGAGAGACATTTCTTCCTCATTTTGTTTTTACTAGGAAGAGACTAAAGTGTCTCTTTTAGCACAGGGGATTTGAGCTGAATCTCGTTAGTCTCTCCATATTTGTACAGGGTCAAGACATGTGGGTGTGCTAATGTTCTATGGTTTGGCATTGATATTAATATAAATAAGTGCCTTTAGTATATGAGGATAAGGTCACGCTGGTGTATGTTCCAGAAGGGGTCAAGAGGTAAATACATAAAGATAAGACTGAAATGCAAAGCTAAATGTTTTAGGGGATGCTTAAAAGAAGGAGACAATATTATCTGAATGTGATGGTAGGAAAATATATTTCTTACTGCCTCTGTTTAATATTAGCTACAATGGTCAATAGCCAAATAGGAAAAGCTATGGATTCATACTAAAGTAAACCTTTATTTTGGGGTCCCTAAAATGATTGGAATACCAATGTTTCCTGATTATCAACAATTATGTTTTCCATCTCTACAGGCCACACACAGGCTGATCATGAAACCTGTAGATCTTTAGGGATTTAGCAAATATGGCTGGTCAGTTATTCCTAATTGTTTGTTGACGTAGCCATATATTTAGAAAGACAGGAGTCTGCATTTCCAGGTCTATCAACATCCCTGCAATGCACATGAACAAGGGTTATGAACTGATACGATTCCCCATTCTGAGTGATCATGTCTTATGTAATTGTATTGGGTTTTAATGAGACAAGATTGGAACACTGTACCTAGGGTCAAACCGCTATATGACACTTTCAGGAATAGGTTTCTTCTTTGTAGGAGGTATGTCTTTATTACAAAGAACTGAGTGATGTTCTCTGTGTCAATGGCATAAGTTGTAATTCTCATCTTTCTCTTATTAATTGTGGCCTTTGGAGAGGAGAAAAGCTGAAGCTAAAAAGTTATAGTCTGCGGTTCATATTTAGTAAGGAATAGGGTAGACATCCCTGGTGTCTCTATAAAACAAAAGATAGGTGTCCCTAATACTGAGGCATTTGCATTTGGAAAGAAGTAAGTAAAAGCAGCTTCTAAGCCTCTGCAATATATTTATTACAGGTATTCTTCATGCATTGCAGCAAGTCAGAGCAGAGGGTTGCAGCAAGTCAGAAGTAAATATATGGATGGATGTAGAATATAAATGCTATGTACATTTGTGGACTTGTTATGAGTTGAAAGGTGTTAAAGGTCACTCCTTCCAAGGAAGATGAAATATTCCACATTTCTTTTTTAGTTTATTATAAAATGTGTATAGGATTTATAGATGCCTGCAGTTGCATAGAAGGGGCTATAAAAGGATAAATATGCAAAGAATTATGAATGCTATTTGTTCCTGTCAGGTAAATCAGGGTATGCAGCATTCTCAGGTCAGAAGTAGATTAATAAATATGAAATAAGTCCTTACTGATTCATAAACATACAGATTCTGAATAATACAGGCATGAACAGTTGGATGCTTTTGGGAGGCAATGAGAGCTGTTCAGCAATGTTTAAGGGCAGGATTCCATGGACGATTTCGGCACGATCTGACGCGCTGCGCAAAAACGCAGGCATCACGTCGTATACGACAGAAATAAGGTAAAGAATTCTATTGTCGGATCGTGTCGCAGAGTTGATGTGACGCAACACATCTGTCGGTTGCAGACGCTGCATGCTGCAACACAATCCAACAATAGAATTACTTACCTTATTTCCATCGCATCCGACATGATGCCTGCGTTTTTGCCCAGAGCATCAGATCACGCCGGAATTGTCCGTGGAGTCCTGCCCTAAGTTGTTGCTTCATTACTGGCACATCATGTGTTTTGATCACGTGACCTTCTCTGATATACATGCACTACTTTTACTTTAATTTGGTCCACACACTCTGAAACCATTACATTTCTACAGTGCAAGTGGGATCACATGTACATTTGCAGTTGAACTACCATTTGTAAATATCATTCATAAATGCTGACAATGAACCCTAATTGTATCTTATAATAAACTGGTAATTCTATATGAGAAATTCAATATAAAGTGAGTTTCACCCATGTATATTAGGAAGCTCCAAAGGCCACTGTTCATTTGTTTAAGATATATTGTATCTGCTTTCATTTAAACTTATGGAGAGAAATACAGATTGATGTAGGGCTCTTTTAAACACATTGCAGATTACATGTGTTCCCCATGGGCAACTATGGCTGAGTAGAAAATAAAATAGAGTTTGAAACAGGAAACTGAAACTGAAAAGTAAAGAACAGGGAATGAAGAAAAGGAGGGATTATGCATGATAGTCATGCATTGCCAAAATAAGAATCTAAAGTGAGGCTGAAATTAGCAAATTGTTTGCCGATATCTGGGCCAAATGTTTAAGATAGGTATTGCTGATGAGCAAAGAACAGCTTTCACTAGTAAAAAATGAAGTACATTTAAAAAATAGCCCTTAGGACAAAAGAAAAATAAGGTGGTAAATCCCATTACTCATTGTTCCAAGGATGTAACCAATTCTTTATGTCTCTTTACACCCACAGGAAGCAATAATGGTGAGGTGCTGCCAGAGTCCCTACCATCGGCCCCAGGAACCCTGCCTCACTTTCTAATGGAGCCGGAGGATGCCTATATTATCAAAAGCAATCCTATCCATCTGCGATGTAGAGCTATGCCAGCTATGCAGATCTTCTTTAAATGTAATGGAGAATGGGTACATCAAAATGAGCATGTGTCCGAGGAAAGTGTTGATGAAGCTACAGGTGAGAAATAGATTTTCAGCATCTTGAAGCATTTGTTGAACTCACCCAAAAAAAAAACTGAAAAACAACAGCCATGCTGAAATGGAAAATATATTACTGCATGACCTATTTGTGTTTGTGTACATTCTGTAGCCCAGTGTTCATCAACCTGAAGTTCTCCAGCTGCAGTTGCATCTCATTGTCAGCTGACTTTGACGTAGCAGATATACAACAGCAACAGCTGGAGATCTGCTCCATAAATAATATTGTTATTAATATGTGAAGTATCTATTTCACAGCATTATGGGTCTCAGTCACATTTGGGTCTCACTCAAGTATGATTCTTAATTTTACATCCCGAGCCATGTATGAAATTTTGGCAGAGCAAAATCCACATGAGTTATAAATATACTGTAAATTCAAGCATAAACACTCATTGCTAATACACATTGGACCAATTAGACTAATTCATTGAGAAAAACCTATGCCTGAATTTGACTGCAAAATTTTTCGCAAGATTCCAATGAGGTTTGCCCATGATAAACCAGTTTTTATTATCAAATTGAATCTGGCATTTTGTGTTTGCTTTGGCTAAAACTAATACATATCAAAGATGATGGAACTCTACACTCAAGAGGTTATTTACTAAAACTCTAATTTATCTGGATGGGCTTTTTGGGGCAAAAACTTAATTTTTTCTTGGAAAAAAACCTCAAATATTTTGAGATTTATTATACCCCTATGCTGTAAAAAGCATATATCTTAAAATCCACCATCTCAGACCTGTTGAGGTCCTAAATAAGTCAATGGGAGAGGCACCTATCTCAATTTGAAGTTATTGTGGTCTGTGCTGGGTTTAGCCCTTAAATCACACTTTTTCGGCCAAAAACACTTTTTTCTGGTTTTTGCTTGATTTTGTTGAGTTTTTCCGCTATCCGATTATTTTGGGGTATTTTATCAATAAATAGGGTCAAATCGAGCATGGGAGTTTGGTCATGTTTTTTTTTTTAATAAAATATGAGATAAATTCAGATTTTAGTAAATAAGTGTTTGATATTTACATTGTAAGTCATGTAAGCAGGGCCCTTGTTTTTTAATTTTTGTTTGTTAATTTATTACCATCTCTGTTTGTTATAAATAAATGCAAAGCCCTGTGTAACTTGCTGCCGCTATATATAGTAAAAAGATAATAATAATGATGATTTAAAAAATTATAATATCTGTTATAAAATCACTGTTTAACAACAGTCTGGAGTAACCTGTTTAACATTAGTCTGGAGCCTTGAGCATTCATTAGATAAAGAAACTCCACCCAACGTCCAAAATTAATTTAATTGCAGGATGGTTTTCACTAGTCAATATATAAGGCGTCAGACATACTCAACTCTTCTCTCTGGGGTGGTTGATCCCTTTACTTACAGAATCTCTCCTAAAATCCTTCCATGAATTAATGTTATAAATTCTCCACGGGTTTTTTTTTGCTGAAAATAAGTGGATGTAAATTAATGAATCATTGAGAAAGAGATTATGATTACTGTTAATTAAGAAGAGTTTTATATATAGTTTTTAGTTTATATAACAATAATATGCAATTTATTTTAACTTTGCTAATTACAAACATGAATTCATAATCTTCCTTAAGGATGTCAAGTCCTTGACATGGCTGATGGTGATGGAAAATGTAACCCACAACAGCTACACTTGTCATTTTATCATACTTTCTGCATTCATGGAAGGGTAAACATTAGTTTAGCAGACCAGCCATTGACTTCAGAAAGGTCAGATATGCTTTCTTCATTTTTCTTACTCGTTAGCCTACCTCCTGCTGCTGTAGCCACCTCCAGCACCCCTTTCCTCCAACAGAACAAGTAATATGTGCATTTTTTTTTGTTGGCTTAATAATTACTATACACCACCCTGCTGCCATTCTGGGACCCCTGTAATATTTGGTCAACTCCACAATGTCCACCCAGATATCCAAATCCATAACACTTACAACCACTCCGCTGCTTTCCAGGACCACTACCACTGCAATATTTATTTACATTAACTGGCCTATTAATGCTATGAATTCCATATCCCCTTACCCAATATATACCATTATATGTAACCTCCCTCAACCCTCACTGAACCCCACTTTAGTGCTTCTTACCTGATAGATCCACCCTAACATCAAGGTGACCCCTTATCATAACCATTCATACCAAGATGGACCTGCTGTTTGTAAATACTAGAGTTTCCCTGACAACTATTCCTCCATTTCCATTGAGGCTCAACCTCCTGACTTGTGTCCCATCATCTGTGTCCTCCCATTCAAGGTCTCCTTCTCTCTTAAACTCTAGGCTGTTAACATTAGAATATAAGCCCATAATATCAAGTCTTGTAGAAAGGTGGGCTCCTACCAAAATACAGGTATTTGGTGGATTGGGAGGAGAATATGTAATGCAGGTGCAGATGTACCTGAATAGACCTACACATGTCTCTACTATGGACAGGAAGGACATTTTTGAGAGGAGATAAGGGGAATTTAGAAGAGATATCCTTCCTTTTGTTCAGTACATAAAGGAGAATCTTAAGCCATATTTTAAGCACACTTACAGAAGCAGCACATTTAACTGCAGCCAGAATGATTTATTATATTCTAATTATTATTAATATTAATAATAATAATAATAATATTAATAATAATAATAATATTCTACTCTTTAAATACCATGGGAAAATTAGAAAGAAGTGAAGGATTTGCCTTCCCTAGTTTTCTAGTGAAAATGAAAATTTAATATAAGCTTCATCATACAGAAATAAGAAACTTTCTAATTGCAATCAATCAAATATTCTGAATCATGTCTGAAATAATCAAATTTATTTTTACTATCCCTCTCTTAGCATCTGTTTCTCTTCATTCTGTCTTCATGCAGCAGTTGGGTGTCAGATATTCATTGACAATTAGATCCAATATATCTTATAGGGGGGGGGCTTCCTTTCCTAGAAGATGAATTAGAGTTCACAAAAATAACTGATAAAAGTACAAACAAATTCTAACAAAAGAACTGCCTTTTGCACAAATCCTGCATGTAGAGAGACATAATGTCTGGTGATTTTAATAGAGTGAGCTCTAATCTTATAGGCAAAAGAACCCCCCCCCCCTATAAGATATATTGGTTCTAACTGTAAATGAATGTCTGACACCCAACTGCTGCATGAAGACAGAATGAAGAGAAACAGATGCTGAGAGAGGAATAGTGGAGATAAACTTGATTCAGAAATGGTACAGAACTTTTAATTGATTATATTTCGAAAACTTCTTATTTCAGTGTGCTGAAACTTATATTAAATTATCATGTTTGTGATAGTTCCTCTTTAAATATGTATTTTTTTTAAAGTGCCTGCCTGTTATGTTTTGGTTAGATCTACATGTTAGCAATATCTGTTACTTACTGTCCTAATGAAAATCTGTGCACTGTAGTTCAGTCAGACCATACCTGGTGTTGCGACTCTTGCGAGTGACTTTTTTTATTTCTACTGAGGCTGCGTGCATGGTGAATACAGATTTTTTTTGACCTCGGAATACAATAAAATACAGTGTTTGTGTGGGTCTTTTGAGCAGTTTATGAGTAACTGGGAATGTGTCACCAGGCTTCCTTAAAATAAATTCAATTAAGCCAAATCTGACGTCCGAGCATTGTTCAGCCGTCTGCTGGATTGACAAGAGAATATCCTTTTGACAGCGGTGATTAACGAGGCAGGAAAGTTTCCTTTCACGTCAGAAAGTTAGCACCTGTCATATTGTGCTCTACCTAAAGATCCCCAAGATGCAATATTAGCGTGCTGTGAGGTGTGACAGTGACACCCATAGGACTGTCTGGAAGGCTGTGGATCACATTAAATATTTCTAAGAAAGTAAATAGCTTGTATAGAACAATGAGAGACCAAACTAAACTCTGTATTGTAAGCAATGTGTTCCACTCCATGAAACACCCCTATTGGTCTTCTCAAAAGCAGAGCTTACTGCTTGATGGGCATGCAACTATGACCTGCTTCTATTTATTCAGCGAAATAATGAAATAAACGTTGTCTCACAATAGTTAACAGAGGTTTTTAGGTTAATAAGATGACCTAATTTACAAAGTCCGAAATCAGGCTGCATTTTCTGCTATGGGACAGGCCACATAAGAAGTCACCCACAACACCCTTTAACTGATATCTCAGTACAAGGTTTATTGGCTTTATTTTCTGCTTCAGAAAACATTGAGCCAAATTCAATTTGATGAGAGAAGCGTACCTCCTAATTCAATTCCAGATTTTCCCATCAAGCCAGACGCAATCCAATGAGAAAAACATATCTCAATGTTTATCACATGAAAACTCTATTAACGTCTATGGGAAAACATATAAACTGAATAAGGAGAAGCATTCTTTTTTCCTCAAATTGAATCTTGCCCATAAGTTGTCACAGTATAAATCATTGATTTAAATATGGCCCGTTGTTCCATGGTTACAAATATATTTTTAGTAGACTGTGTTGTTTTGTAGCTTAACAATTTATTTGAATTGCCAATTATTATTGCCAAAGAAATACTTCTATAATGTTCACCTTTTATCCCATGTGCCTTATATTGTCAAAGATATTTTAATTGTTTATGGTTAAAATTAATGGAAAGCAATGAAGGTATAAGTACATTTTTTAAAACCTTTTTTTCTATTGCAAAGGTACTGTAACAAAGACAATTAAAAAGGTTGTTAAAAAGAACAATACTTACATTTCCCTCGCATAACCTCAACTACACGTAACCAGACACACTGTGATTCTTAAACATCTCATAACTGATTAAACACTTTAATATCTAACAGCCTTTTGCTCACCATGGAGGAGAACACCATCCAAAATCATTATACTTTTATGTACTCTTATTATACTATTACATGATCGGGGGTAAAGTTGCAACTAAAAAGCTGTATTAGTTTGTTACTTTCCGCACTGCTGGCTGTGAATTTAAAAACACTTTGAAGCAAGGTCTTCAGGCAAGACTCAAGCCCACACAAGCGAACCTGAAAACTGTAACATTCACCTCTTAATATTTTTATAATGCCATGACTATCCTATAAAGTATATCCTTTTAAAGGGCAAGTAAAGTCTAAAATAGAATAAGGCTAGAAATGCTGTATTTTGTATACTAAATATAAACATGAACTTACTGCACCACAAGCCTAATCAAACAAATAATTTATGCTTTCAAAGTTGGCTACAGGGGGGTCACCATCTTGTAACTTTGTTAAACATCTTTGCAAGACTAAAGGTGGCCATACACGGGCCGATAAAAGCTGCCGACAGACAGAGTCGGCAGCTTATTGGCCCGTGTATGGGGGCCCCCGACGGGCTTCCCCGATCGAGATCTGGCTGAAAGTTGGCCATATCTCGATCGGATGGGACTAAAAATCCTGTCGGATGGCGGTCACATCTGTTTGTTGATGCGGCCCCGTGATCTGACCACCCGTTCGCGAGGATCCGATCATTGGGCCCTAGGTGGGCATATCGGAGGGAGATCCGCTCGTTTGGCGACATCGCAAAACGAGCGGATCTCTCCATGTATGGCCACCTCAAGACTGTGCAAATGCTCAGTGTGGTCTGGGCTGCTTAGGGATCGTCATAAACAAAGCTGCTTGAGTTCTGCATGGCTGGGAAGTAAGGGGGCTCCCCCTGCTGTTCATAAATATGATTGTTTCCCTGCTCAGCAGTTAGGGACCGTCTGACAATTCCTATCCACAGCAGTAAATGAAGGAAGAATTTCACTGCATACAGTCAGGTTTCATATAAAAACGGTACACATTTTTTAATTAAAGTATATTGGAGATAGGTTTCTTTTTCATTAAAGAAAGTAAAAATGGGATTTTATTTTTTTGCCTTTACATGCACTTTGATTCCATCAGATATAATTGGTTTTTAGTGCTGTAATTTGTGTCACATGACTGAAATGTGTCTTTCATAAAAAATAAAGTACCCCTTCTAAAATAGTGAATAATGTATCCCCTATTGTAAAATATAAGGAATACCGTGCTCATATAAATGTATATGCCCATGGAACTCCTTGGTGGCTTATATACAGTATTTATATTTTACAATGAGGGATACATTATTTCCTATTCTAGATGAGATATGTGAACACATAGAATAAATGTTTATATCACAGGTGCATTTTTATGTTCTGGGCCTTGACACAGACCGCTATTTATCCCATAAAGCTACTTCATTTTCCCAACATCCCTAGTACCTCCTGTCCCCCGTGCTCTACTGAAACAGAGAAGTAAAGTATTAAGTATTTTATGTGATGTGCAACCCTTTGCTTCTCAATGACATTCCCAAAGCCGAACAATGACAAAACAAGCATTTCTCCTCCTATGTAGAGCCAACTTCAACACTGCCAAATGCCATCAAAGAATATTCAACAATCTTTCATCTAGTTTTGTTTCCCCCTGTAAATTATTGAAAAGAAAGGGGAAACAAATACAAAAGTTTGTGTCTACAAAATGCACAATATTTTTACATTTCTGAAAGAATGAAAAAGGTAGAAAATGATATTTAAACCCAGGGTAAACTAACTGGTAATAAGGAATAGCACGTGATGTGTCAGAGGGCACAATCTGTGGTTACATAACGATACTTAACATAAACCAATTATATATTTTATTGATGTATAATATGATCTATTCTCGTTAATGTTGTATTTACTGCATAACTGACAGAAGCCAGTTGCCAAAAGCACTGTAAATGGCCACCAAGGGGCCACAATGAACCACTAGTCTTCAGTTTCTGATGTCAGGACCAAGGAAGAAGCTGGCTGGGAAATAAGCTAGCAGGCAGACAAGAGTAAACAACTATAGTAATGCAATAGAACATAAATTGGAAATTTGGGAAATCACAAACTGCCCAAGATCAGGCTTTAAGGGTTTGAATTCTCTCCAAAGATGCACTGGTTTCCAGTGTTCATGTACCAGTTTACATGATGGCACTTGTGTCCCAGAGCTGTCAGGAGGATGGTGTCCCATAGAGTATTTAGAGGAGCTACAGGTCGGGGTGTAGAAGGAGATTTCCTGGTTGTACATATACTGAATTATATTAAGCCTTGTACAGGCACCTTATTTGATGGGCACCATTTTCTTGGTTCTTGATTTATGTTCATAGAGAACATTAACACAGCTGAAATCTACCGGTTATAGACTTTGTATACCACAATGCTAATATCTAATTATCTAAATGTCTCATATCCATGTCCCTTGTTTGTTTTTAAAAACGAGAGAGTAAAAAAGACCATTTCAGGGTAAAATGTTAAGCCAACATAGTGCAATTGCCCAGAGATTAAGGCTCTGTTCCAATAGTGCTGTATATATTTTTATAGACAGATCTAGATGCAAACTGGAAGATGGCTTGCAGAGTGGACATCCACAAGGGAGATGGCTCTATTGATTAACTTCCCAAAGGAGATGGCACTTCACCTGCCAAGAGTTAAATACAATTAGTAATAGATAAATAGTTGACAGTGTAATGAGTTTTACAATTTAATGATATGAGAGGTGTAGACTATATGGGCAATAAAGCTCTGTTGTCTGTGTTTACATTTCCAGTGAATAAGATGCCAGCATTAGCATGCAGAATCTTCAATTTACTGAGCCTTGTAAACTGCTCTGCGGATAGGAGATGCTGCACCATTTATCATCTCTGTGCCTTCAGAGGCCCAGCCAGGTGCACAGGAAGAAAACACATTTGGCAAGAGAAACCCCAGCACGAGGCTGCTGATGGACATTTCAAAGCAGTGATAATGAGCAGGAGATAAGGGGATTTTGGGAACATATGTTTGGAAGCAGCTGAGTGACTGTTAAACACCAGGTTTAGGCCAAGCAAGGCCGGTGTCCACATACAAGATCAAGACTGGTGTTTCTAGTTACAGGTCTGATGTTTTATCATCCATCTTTTCTCCTTTTGCTACTGCAGGGCCAGGTCAACAGCTAGGCCAGTCAGTGTTTGTACATTAGATATACTGAAGCTCAAGGGTGTTAGACCCAGTTGGATTTATAATCCGTGGCAGAAAATGAGTACAAAAGTAACTGTCTCTTTCTTTCTCTCTCTGAGGGTAACAGAGGAAAATAGCACTAAGTAATTAGGTAAGGATAACAGGACAAAACCCTAAAATCGTTTTATGATGAATACTAGGTCATTAAATATGGCATATGTGAGTCTGTCTGATGTATCTTAAACAGATGAGGAGAGGGTCATTATACGTATGAAATATGACTTCAGATACTAGTTCTGAAAATAAACTGCCTTGTTTGTTTGTGGCCAGAAATAAGACTGAGCTCTTTAAATCTTCCCAGGAAGTTTGTTTGTCTGCTGGTATTTGGTTAGGGGCATTTTTTCCCATATGCAAAAATTTTTTTAAGAAACCACCTCAAAAGTTTTGTGTGAAAATGTTTGCTCCAAGACCCTTCACACAAGGGGGGGTTGTGGACCGCCAGTTGGACAGCACTGGTCTAATACATTTAAGGAGTACATTCAAAGGTACAGTATATCCTTGATGGCATCCTTTTGAATCTCTTTAAAGATCTGCTGGACTGGGCTAACTAAAAGACTATGGGGGAAATGTAATAGAATTTACAAAGTAATATTCTTCATTAAGGGGCAGATTTATCAAGGGTCGAATTTCGAAGTAAAAAATACTTCGAAATTCGACCATCAAATTTAAATACTTCGAAATTCGAATACCGAATTTTTGCGGTCGAAGTAAAATTGTTCGATCGAACGATTAAATCGTTCGAATTGAATGATTTCAGCAATCGACTGAACGATTTTACTTCGACTACAAAAAAAATGCATTAGAAGGTCCCCATAGGCTAACATAGCATACAAAAGTTTTCTTAAAGAAACAGTACTTCGATTATCGAATATTCAAATATTCTAACTATTTTACTTTGAATTGAATTCGAAGTAAATTCGAAGTCGTAGTATCCTATTCGATGGTCGAAGTATCCAAAAAATTACTTTGAATTTTGAATTTTTTTACTTTGAAAATTCCCTCGAATTCACTTCGACCCTTGAAAATCAGCCCCTAAGAGTTTATTGCATTAGGGATATTAATTGGGCATTGCAAACTTTTAAGACCCGCTTGAAGGTAGCATAAACTTTTGGAGCAAACGTACCAGGTTTTTCATTAAAGGGATAGTACCTATACTGACTATATAGCTTAATATCACAATAGCCTTTGATATTATGTCTGTCCAAAAAATCATCCAAGCCATTCTTAAAGGCATTAACTGAATCAGCCATCACAACATCACCCGGCAGTGCATTCCACAACCTCACTGTCCTGACTGTGAAGAACCCCTACGTTGCTTCAAATGAAAGTTCTTTTCTTCTAGTCTAAAGGGGTGGCCTCTGGTACGGTGATCCTCTTTATGGGTAAAAAGGTCCCCTGCCATTTGTCTATAATGTCCTCTAATGTACTTGTAAAGTGTAATCATGTCCCCTCGCAAGTGCCTTTTTTCCAGAGAAAACAACCCCAACCTTGACAGTCTCCCCTCATAATTTAAGTCTTCCGTCCCTCTAACCAATTTCGTTGCACGTCTCTGCACTCTCTCCAGCTCATTTATATCCCTCTTAAGGACTGGAGTCCAAAACTGAACTGCATGCTCCAGATGAGGCCTTACCAGGGACCTATAAAGAGGCATAATTATGTTTTCATCCCTTGAGTTAATGCCCTTTTTTATGCAAGACAGAACTTTATTTGCTTTAGTAGCCACAGAATGACACTGCCCAGAATTAGACAACGTGTTATCTACAAAGACCCCTAGATCCTTCTCATTTAAGGAAACTCCCAACACACTGCCATTTAGTGTATAACTTGCATTTATATGATTTTTGTCAAAGTGCATAACCTGCATTTATCAACATTGAACCTCATTTTCCAGTTTGCTGCCCAGTTTTCCAGTTTAGACAAATCACTCTGCAAAGTGGCAGCATCCTGCATGGAACCTATAGTTCTGCACAATTTAGTATCATCTGCAAAAATAGAAACAGTACTTTCAATGCCC
This sequence comes from Xenopus laevis, assembly GCF_017654675.1. Lineage (NCBI taxonomy): Eukaryota > Metazoa > Chordata > Amphibia > Anura > Pipidae > Xenopus > Xenopus laevis. The sequence goes on along the minus strand of NC_054375.1, from coordinate 127,469,245 downwards.
ACCTCCAGGTCATTAATAAACAAGTTGAAAAGCAAGGGACCTAGTACAGAGCCCTGCGGTACTCCACTAACAACACTGGTCCAATTAGAAAATGTTCCATTTACCACCACTCTTTGTAGTCTATCTTTTAGCCAGTTCTCTATCCAGGTACAAATACTATGTTCCAGGCCAACATTCCTTAATTTAACCAGTAACCTTTTGTGTGGCACTGTATCAAATGCTTTAGCAAAGTCTAAGTAAATCACATCCACTGCCATCCCAGAATCGAGGTCTCTACTTACCTTCTCATAAAAAGAAATTAAATTAGTCTGGCAAGATCTATTACGCATAAAACCATGCTGGCACAATGGTCCTTTTCGGGCTTGTCAATCAGAGCTGCAAGGCCAGAAGTTAATTGCTTGACTGACTGAAGAATACAGCACAGTTAAATGGTGTTGTGCTTATACTATAATACTACACACAGGGCCAGGGTTTTACAGCCTCCTTATCACAGTGATGCTGCTTTCTTTAATGTTCAGGTTTGTGACTATACAATAACAAAACTCCGCTCCTCCACCGCACTGCAAAACTCTTTTGCACCGTTCTGTGCTTTTTCATTATTTTAATTGTGCTTTTAACTTATTCTGCCTCACTTGATTATGTGTGGCCCTTTATTTATTAACATCTGGCCAATTTTCCACCAGATATCTGTCAGGGAGTCCCCTCAGAGGGCCCCACACATTAGCCAATAAGCTACACACATGGTCTGTCAGCAGCATTTATTGGCCCATGCATGGCCACCTTAATATTGGTCTTTTCTTTCCTCCATCTTTAATTTTTGACATGTAGGGGCCGAATGACTTAAGAACTGCAGTTTTTCAATATACACTCTGAATCTGCTGCTAGACTGAACATTGCTCCCTACATATATATTTACAGATAGACTTGGTTTGCATTTATTTGAGCACAGGCAGACAGTCGTGTTAAGGCTGCAAGCTCCATGACTAGTGAGGAAGAGGGAATCAAGAGGTTAATCATTTGGTTAGCCTTGATCAGCACTTTCTATGAGAGGGGAGAAGACATCACCCTCATTGGCTCTGAAGGCCATCCGGTACAGGAAATCTGCAGCAAGCCAGTATTTATCATTCATTATCTATAATTTGTTAATGCATATAAATAGGCACAACACATTTTTTCATCTGATATAATTCTTGGAAATCTAGGCTAGAATTTGCTAGAATTTTGTCATACATTTTGTTTCACCTGGGAAAAATGTGCATTTGAAGCAAGAAATAAAACACAAGAAAAACACATTGACTCCACTTTGCTGCGGAAAAAGATGCAAAAACCAAAGTTTATACATTTGAGTTTATACTCATTGACTCTAATGCATGCACAAGAAAAAAAATGCATCTACAAATGGCCATTGACTCCAATGAATTTCATGAATTTTTCAGCAAAGTGAAATTAAGACGTTTTGATCATTACTAAATAATAAATAGATCTCCCTCTGTTTGAATATGCAGAAAACACATTGACAGTCATAATTAAAAGAAGCTTGATGAAGTCTCTATTTTATAAACTATCCCATCCACTTCTATAAAATGTAAAATCTAATTCTACTTGGGTATATCAGCTTTCTCAGTCTTATTTTCTAATTTCTGTTGATGTTGCCTCTAAGTGCCATGAACAAACCTACAGAGACTTTATTGTTTTCAATCCTTCACTGCAACCCCCCCATCACAGCTGTAGGATACAAATCGAATCCTGGGTTCATGAAGGATCAGGAATAAAATTCAGATTTCCCACCACAGGTAGAATATTATATTAAGGTTGCTGGATAATAAAGTCAGCTGTGGGCAAGGGCTAAGCTCTAGCAGTTGTTGTTATCAACACTAGTAATAAGTCCTCAGATAACTGTGCTCTCTTGACCCAAACTCCCTAATTAGAGTAGATCGGGGGAGCCCATTTCACAGTTTTCTATCAAAATTTGCTTGGAATATATTATTAATTCAGTTATAGCCCAGGTAAACAAACAGTTTTTCACTCCTAAATGTCAGTATGTTCATTGCATTTCAATAGAATGATCTTCAGACCTTAGTTAAATGCTGAGATACTTTTCTTTTTTTCAAGAAGGATTTTTAAAAAAGTGATGGTAATCAAAAATTAATTATGTTTATTAGGCTTAAAACCACAGTGTTTGCTGTCAATAGATACTCAGCTGCCCTACTGTATAACCCTGAAAACTACCGTGGATCTTAGATGAAGTTAAATGTAAAAAAACAAGAGTTGCTATAGGGATTTGGGAACTTTCTTTTCTTGGAAGTCTTAGACATATTTAACTTGATAGTACTGTAGAGCTACAGCCATGGCCTCTGTCCATATATTCCTTCTACAATCTTTCAAATTTGTAACTGAAGGTGATTAGCGATGAGAGAAATTTTTCGGCAAAATTTGTAGCAAAAATGATGCCCATAGACTACAATGGGTGAAAAAATTTTGCGCATTGACTTTTTGGTTAATTCTCACCATTTCACAAATTTTCGGCACATCAAAACAAGCCAGATTTGATCATCATTCGAGGTGTCTTCTTATGGGCTAGACTTGGGCAGTGCATATGCCACACATTTGAAGTAATACAGAAAGAAACAATAAACCAACAGCCAGTTTGTTTTGCTTGAAAAGGGGTTGGCAATTTGGAAAAAAAAGTACAGGCACACTGTTAGGAATTGTTGCTTTGGCTGCTTTGTGTGGAGCCAACTGATGAATAATAACAATTTGCCACTGACAGAGGATAAGAAACTGAATTTAATAGTAAGTTTGGTTGAAATAGACACACGTCCATCAACTTCAACCTTTTAACTCTATTTCAACCTGCCTAACTGCTAGTTGATACAGAGGAAGGCAACAAACCCCCATTTAAAGCCTCTCCAATTTGCCTCAGAGGGGGAAAAAATCCTTCCTGACTTCAAGTCCCTGGATCATCTTGAACCATGAGCTAAAAAATGCAGAAACCCATATATTTCAGTATATGGAGCAGACAATAAATAAATCTCAGTTCAAGCAGAGGTCTTTGCAGGTGGCATTTAAAAACACAGTCCTTGAGAACAGGCTTAAGGTCAGGACAGGCAGAAGAAAGCAGAGTCAAATATTAGCTTAAGGGTCAAAACAAGGGAGTCAGACTATGGGAAACTAGGGCAGGAACAGGACTTAACAGAATTCACAGCACATATTCAGGAAACAGTATCAGGAACTGGAACAAGAACATGAGAACAACTCAACTCAACTGAATGATCTAGTATAGGTTACTGGTAATGACAGACTATTACCTGCAGCTACATTGGGCTACAGAATTCAGAAAGGAGAAACATTACCATAACCTTCCAGACCCCAGTCATGCTGCCTCCCTTGGCTCAACCTAAAAGAACTGCAGCCAGTAAACAGCTCACCCTTGGTTCTAAACCAATTTTTTCCAGCCTTTTTTTTTTCAATACTTTTTCACTGGATGTGACTGATTGACTGTAAAAAAAATTTTTTTTTTAAATGTACAACAATTTTACATTGGTTGAGAACTATTTTGTTATTTAAGTGCAGCTTACAGCATGCGAAAACTGAACTTGCATCTGCAGTTTCTCCATCAAGAGACCTCTAAAGGCTTCTTTTCTATTTCTTACTTGCCAGTTGAGAGAGCAGACAATTTAGCCATTTGTCACCATAGATAGAATGGGGACCTATGTGTGCTTTTGCAATCTTCTCATTTCTATGAGCCGTGTTGCCATAACAATGCACTGAAGATCTAGACTCTAGAGGGAGTTGGTGAAAAAAGATATCTCCTTTTTACCTGCTGATTCTCTCTTCCGCTACTTGGAACAGTCTTTAGAAATGAAAAGTGAAATTTGGAAGACAAAATAATGGATACTAATGATTGATACTCACCAAAAAACATATGGCACAACAGAGGCTGTTGTAGCTGTAAATAAATTGCAGTTATAGTTTTGATTCTCATATATAAAATTCACCAATTTAACCATGTGATCACACATGTGCTGATGTGAAATACTGCTGCATAATAATAATGCACACACGCTAATTTGATGATAATGTATATGCTTACACTATAGAATAATTCTCGAAAATGCAAAGTTAGATAAAATTCACAATACAATCTCAACTTTTATATTTACTTAACTAGGAATTGATGTGAAAAAGGAGAATACTCCAGCTAAACTCATCGTAGGACATGGGAACAGGGAATCATTGATTTAAGCTGTATGATATGGGCTAAAGGGGTTATATGGTACAGATAAGGTTAATATTTAGTGATGGGCAAATTTATTCGTCAGGCGCAAATTTTCGCTGAATTTTTCGGCAAAGCGAAATGGCGCAAATTCGTCCATCACTATTAATATTCAATCAGGTAATAAGGTGGTAGCTGAGAGCAGAGGTACAATAGGGGTTTTCCCACGCATATGGCATCTTCCTTGGATGTCTGGAGAGGACAGGTCTTTCTTGTGTGTCTGAAGGAGACACACAGTTCTGGTTGTTCCTCGTGAGTGATAGGAAACCTGCAAGAAGACTAAGGGGCCTGTGGAGCCTGAGACACAGGGAGAGACAGAATACCTGAGCCTATGCTTGAGTGCAAAGTTCCAGTGACTGTGACCAGAAAAGGGCAGTATTTGGAGAAGGTACAGTAATGAAGCTGACTTGGAAGTAGGCTGACTGATATAGAGAAGTTATCTGAACTGAACTGTGGGTAACAGGGTGCCAACCTTGTGGTGGTTCAAAGTCTGAGAGAGGCCTGGGAGAGTCATCTCATCTATGTAAGAGACTGTTATATTTTTGATGCCATACTGAATTATGAAGACAAAAACCCTGTCGATGTGTTTTGTTATTGGACAATTAAAGGCAAAGTTTTACTTTCTAAATTTGTTGTGCCCTTGTCTCTTCTCTGCATAAGAAAACCCATTTGCCTACTATTATGAAAAGTTAATCTTCCCACAGGGCATATGAAATGAATTATTTAAACCCAGTTAGCACAAGTGCAGTGCTAAGAATTGCCCATCATTGTACTTATCCATCATTGCTACTTGGTGATTTTTTATTCCACCATGCTGTGATTCTAGAAAGTGTCCAGAAGATCTCAGGCTGGGCCCAAAACAGACGTCAATAGATTTTTCATCCTTGGGCAATAAAGATGAACAAGAGTCAGATGAGGTACTCACGAGACAATGCTGAAGAAACCTTTTTCCAAAGAACACTCATTATCATAGCAAACATAGCTTCTTGACCACACCACAGTACTTGGTGGGGCAAGCAATTACAGTGATTTCACCAGTGATACAGCAGAGGTCCTCTATATCTGCCTGTGTCCACCACCCAAATACAACAACCTAATTATTTATCCCTAACCTTAAGTAGTTCTTCACTTAATAACTGCCCCAAAGAAAATCAAAGTGTAAATCTGCATCTTGATTTGTGCAATTGTACAAAGTGTACTCATACAGCACCCACACTGTAATATTCAAGTAAATAACATTCTAGCTATAAATCTAGACAGAAAATGGAGTCCAGAAATCAAAGCTTCTGTCTTCTAATTTCCGCTGATCTAGAGTCTCCTAATAATATTCATTGTATAATAATAATAATAATAATGCACCGATAATGCTGAAAAAAGCATTGCAAAATAGCTGATGGATGCAGAATTGATATACCTTTTCATAATGCACCCCCCCTACCCTGCTATATCTAGGCAGGGGTGCTTCGCCAATGAGGCGAGTTGAGGCTGTCGCCTCAGGCGGCAGCGCCCCACTAGGTACTAGGGGCAGCAAAAATGCTGCTCCTGGTACTTTAAGAGCGAATTTCTGGGGGAGGGGGGGCAGCAGCAACTGCTGCTGCCTCAGGCAGTGGAGGGGCCAGGATCGCCCCTGTATCTAGGTCATCATTGATATACTCTACAGTACTGTGGCAATGTGTCCCACATGTGCAGTAGCTAATAAGGGTTTTTCTCTTTTCTAAAACTTAACAAATAGTAAACAGTGATTGTAATTACTGTTACTTCATTGTCCCTTAAGGTGTAAAGGACTTTCAGGGATTTGTCACTACGTGAGCTATACCTAATTGACCTTTCTGGGTCAAAGAAATAACCCTTTAGGCGGTTACTGAAGAACTTGCTTTTATAATGATTACTAATCATCTGAATTATGTATATTTATGCAGCCTGTACTGTAATCTGTTCCCAAGAATGTCACATCGTGGAACAAACAAGTCAAAATGAATATGTGTGTGTAGTAAATAGAATGTGTTTGCAAATTTATATACATAATTTTACAGCAGAGTGACAGGATTCCTACTTTAAGCATATCTTGCTGTTATCACATTTTAGTTTTAATTATAGTTAAGGGAAGAAGATTGCCAAGTGCATTTAAAGAAGCAGGAAGGGTTTAAAAAAAGCCATGAGTGTGTTACTTTGGGGGCATTAACCAAATCTTTTTAGGGTGGTTAAGTCACTGTTTTATCCTACCTGGAATATAAATTGTTTTGCTAATTGCTCTTCTGCACAAATTATATCACTATAAAAACTTTTCATGTTCAGCCACATGTAGTTTGAGATATAATGCATCAGTCAAGGATATACAAGAACCCTCAGATTTGTCCAAGAGTTTATTTGTAACACCAGCCAATGGACAAGCTTTCGTTTCTGAGGCTTGGACAAAGCTGCACTCACTACTAAAGATGTAGAACCTCCAGAAAGTTAAATAAGATGGGCAGTCACAAAAGTCTGCTTCAGACTTTGTAGTAAAGGAACGTGGTCTACAGAATGTGTTGTTGAAATGGGGAAAATATTCAAAGCATATTATGAATGGGGAGGTACAGAATCATTATGGAACATTTCCTTTACAGCATACACTATGTGGCCAAAATTATGTAGACATCTATGTGTCCAACATTTCATTCCTTCACAGGGCTCTGTGCAGGTCAGTCAAGTTTTTCTACTCTAGTCAAAATCAATTCCGTATGGATATTGCTTTGTGCACAAGTTTATTATTATGAACATGAAAGGGCCTTTCTCAAACTGTTGCAACAGGAAAGGAATTGTCAAGATTGGAATGATGCAGTGGCATCTGTAATTGATTAATTAGCCATTTCTAATAATGAGAAGCAGTGTCCATATATTTTTACATACACGGGGAAGCCCATTTATTCTAATGTTAGAGGTTTTTGAAACCACAAATAAACTCATTTTCTCTAAAACCATGAATGTCCTGTCATTTATTAAAAGATTTGAATATTAAAAGCATGAACAAAAAAAAACTATTCACATTTTTAGGCAATTACTGTACAGGTATGGGACCTGTTATCCAGAATGCTCGGGACCTGGGGTTTTCCGGATAATGGATCTGTCTGTAATTTGGGTCTTCATGCCTTAAGTCTACTAGAAATTAATTTAAACATTAAATAAACCCAATAGGCGGGTTTTGCTTCCAATAAAGATTAATTATATCTTAGTTGGAATCAAGTACAAGCTACTGTTTTATTACTACAGAGAAAAAGGAATTTTTTTTAAAAAATTTGGATTATTTCGATAAAATGGAGTCTATGGGAGACAGCCATTCCGTAATTCGGAGCTTTCTGGATATCAGGTTTCCGGATAAGGGATCCTATACCTGTACTAACAAAAAAGATCCAAAACTCTGAAAGTCTGAATTAATTAAAAAAAAAAATAGGCAAATAGTTTAAGCACAGCTCCCCTTGACTTGTATAGGACCTTGACAGCTTGTCAAAGTTTTTTATGTTTTTAAACTTTATAAATCTTGATTTTTTTTGAGTTTTAGAGAAATAAAAAATCCACACATTTTTTGAGAAAAAAAAAAAAATTAAAAAAAAAATAGAAATTCGAATTTTAGTAAATAGGACCCTGGGAGTCCCATTTACTAAAGGTTAAATTTTAGTGGTATTACAGATTTTTTTAAACCACTATTAAACTCTACTTCTAAAATCACGAATGCCATGAAAGTTATTGAAAGATCTGAATAAAAAAAAGTACAAACAAATATAGCTGCAGAAAAAATTCATACACCACTAGCGAACAAGTTCTTCTAACTTTCATAAATCAGCCTCATAATGCATCTGCAGTTGGATAGTGGGAGAGCCCATGTTATAGTATTTGCCTCAATAAAGGCAAACTAGTTGATTAGAAAAAATAACTACAGCACATTCAGTGATTATTAAATGAGCTGCTGAATTTGTCTCTGAAGCATTGTAAGAATTGCCTCAGCAATACATCAGCTCTCATTTATATTTTTACATGGTAAACTCAGAAAATGTATCTTCAGAGTTCTTCTGAACCCATTATTTTAAATAGAATGCACTCTTTCTATAATATACACTAACAAAATTTATCAAAACATAATAAACCAGCTAAAAGCTTCTTGGAAAGCCTTTTAAAGACAATTGGTAAAGTCCATAAGGGAGTAATGTTAAAGAGTTAAACTTGAAATTCCCTGTACAAAATGGAGAGGCTAAACACAAGAAATAAAATAAAGCTGCAACAGATTTTAAAGCGGTTTTATTCGTTTAAATACTCCCAAAGCAATAAAGCTAGTAAACAGTGTCTTTTAATTTTATCACTGCATTAAAATGTGCAAGATTACTTTTTGGAATGTTAATTTTGTTAAGAATATTGAAAGTTTTTTTGTAAAATTAGCCTACTTGTAAAATGAGCTGCAATTAGTTTTTACAATAAAATCTACCAATATTGCATCTTAAAAATTAAACCACAGGGGTACTTTTTTCTTGGAAAATTATCTAGATATATTGAAATCTCTTGTTTAAATTTATCCCTCTCCTAGGTCTATAGTTCCTTTCTTTAATTGCCTATGTCCTGTCTTTCGTTAGCGTTTTATAATAACTTGGCAAAACCATAAATGATTTTCTACATGGTGAATGATGGATTTGTTGAGAATTTTGACCTATATGTTCAAAAGCATGGTTGACCTTCTGTACCTGGTAATCTTGGTTTAATATCCATGTTTTGTATTTTTAAAGTTGGCTTTTACTTGAGTGTTTTAGAACATTTTCTCCTCTGGTGTCTGATTGCTTTGGGGTGGCGCAACAAGTTTCCCAATGTTTCAGGAATTACATCCCTCCCATTCACAGAAACAGGGGTGCTTGAATGGTTGGTATGATGAATAGGAAATTGTTGGCATTAGTATGAACCCAACAAGAACACTTCTTTAACAGCAGTGTCGTATTTACATCTTCTTTCTTAAAACCTACATTTTATTTCTTGGGTTTGGGATGTGACCTATTACTTTGTCTTTCAATAATCCATGATTTATAAATATTTGGGCCCCTTTTCCAACTTTATTCCTTGCCCTATAACTGACACAGACACCAATTACCTTGGATGGAAAGGCCAAAGCTTGATTTATTATACATATACTGTAAATGACATTAACCAACAAACATACATATTGTTATTAAACCCCCATAATGATACTTCTTAAACTTAAAATAAGTCATAAACATGTATACAACTTGTTGCCAGCTGAATATAATCACATATCACAATTTGACCTGATTTTCCAAAACCTAAGGCCTGGCCTCAGCCACTTAACCTTCCCAATGCATCTAACTCTAACCTAGATTCAGGGCTTTTACCTAGACAATTCTATCTCCCCTCTTTTTGGCTGCTTCATAGGGTCATCACATGCTGCAACAAAATGAGCAGAACTCCCATATCCTAAAACCCCAATCTACCCCAAAGCTGTCTGCTCCTTCTAATGCCTGCCTTTGGTTCTGCTCACTCTCTATTATAATCTTCTCTTGGCCCACCTCTTGTTCACCTGTCCTGCAAACTACAATGCTCATAATTCACTACCCATACCTTTACAGGAGCCTTATTTGTCTTTCTAGTCATGGCCCTGTCATTCCACCTTCCAGGATCATTTCCCAGGGTATCTGTACATACCGTATATACTCGAGTATAAGCCGTCCCGAGTATAAGCCGAGGTACCTAATTTTACCTCCAAAAACTGGGAAAGCTTAATGACTCGAGTATAAGCCGAGGGTGAGAAATGCAGCAGCTTCTGGTAAGTTTCAATCAAAAATTGAGGGTTTCTGCTCCCATTGGCGGTGCCGGCGTCTTGTTTTTGGATGCCGGTGACCATTCTTGGACGCCGGCGAATATTCTTGGAGACTATTCTTGGACGACGGCGACTATTCTTGGGCACCGGCGACAATTCTTAGGTGCCGGCGACTATTCTTAGACGCCGGCGACCGTTTTTGCGCCTGACCTGAGTATAAGCCGAGGTAGCGTTTTTCAGCATATTTTGGGGGCTGAAAAACTCGACTTATACTCGAGTATATACGGGTATACTGTATTTCTTAACTGTTGTCTAGATATTGCTTTTGTATACAGCACACTTTGGTTGAAAGCATCTACTAATATTATGTGATATTGTTCACTCTATGTGGAGATCGGGGGAAAACCAGAGATGAAAGAGATTTTGGAATCAGAATCAAATTGGTAAACCAGTAAGCCTGTGGGCCAAGTATATTTCGGTAATGATATTGGCTAGTATATAATATAATTTAAATTCCATTATATGGCTCATATACCCATTCACTGTCAATATATCAAGGGAATAGCAATCACCTTGGGAAGTCATTTGGTAAAATATTCCAGAATTAATCTCATTTTCTGTGCATATCTAGTCTACAGATGCTGAGTAGAGGTGGTATTGCATCAGATGAAAAAACCCAGTGCCACTGATATTGACTATACAAAGAACTTGGTTATCACTCACATTATAATTTCCAATATAGACATGAAATTAAGTCAAAGATGTCAAATTATACCTTACAAATGTATGACATAATTTACATCTGAAATATATTCATTATTTAAAAGCAGCAGAGGAAATATGGAGCAATTTGCCCTAGTTCTCAAGCATCAGCAGAAGCATTTCTGATTATCTACGAATGAAAAATCCAGATTAAGTAACAGTAGCTACATGTAGCGGTGTTTAGTGAGTCTATAATTTCTTCTAGTCAAACCATAAATAAGAAGGAATGTAGATGGGTTAATGGCAAATATCAAGATTGAAGGCAATGGGAATACAGAGGTGGAATAAGAACTCAGAAGGAATGTGACTGCCTGCAGTACATTCTGTGCCAATTCTTTTCTGAAACAGAGCATAGATACAAATGTTATAGGAAATATGTGCCATCCTTCCCTTATCCATCCCCTCTGTGAACCACAGAAACAGAAAAGTAATAGTTTCCTTTAGACCCTGAAACAAATATAAAAAGTAAGACAGACAATAATACATTATAAGTGAAGGACACAACATTCAGCCTGGGAACAAAAATGGTAAGGACATAATTGGAATCTATAGTAACTATAGTAAAATATTCTTTACCTCTCTGCTTAATAACTTAGGGTTTGTAAATATCATTAGTATAAGGCTTAACTAGCATACCCATACTAAAATGGAGTTACTGAGGTTACTCTCTATTTCCTTTTTTAACTGTCAGTAATAGAGAATGTTCATTGCTAGTAAAAAAAATGCCAGCAAAATAGACTCTACATTTTAGCACTTCATTCAAATGCACAGCAAAACCCGTTGCTAGGCAGCATGCATCACTGCTTGCTTGCAGTGCGGGTGCTAAAGGGTCAATGTACTCCCTGGTTCAGCAAAAATACAGAAAATCTGTCTTGTGTATTCTGCCTATTTTTCATTAAAAAAAAATACCTTTACTACCTCTTCCTCCTCCACTCTTAAATCAGAGGCTGTTTAACAAAATATATGGAGCTCTGCACAAAAAAAACCCGTATCCTCTTATACAGCTGCGGCCTATACATCTTGTTTAAAGATAAAGGACTGTTCATTATACAGAAAGTTTAACTAGGAAGTGTTATTTTTTTACCACTTTCTCTTTCTATATAACCAGAAAGATGCAAATACAATTTTTTATTATTACATATACAATACATTAGATGGAATAAACCATATTAGTAATCATGTTGAAATAAATGGTGCCATTAATTAATGGTAAGTTGTGTGAACAGACTGGTATAAAAAGATGTTTTTCTGTGAATACTCAAAAAAACTTTGTTTTGTTCTTCTGTAAATTCTCTCCACTTCAAAGTAACATAACCTAAGAATATTGATGATACTTCACTTTTTTTTTTGGTTCAGGTCTTAAAATTCGTGAGGTCTACATTAATGTAACCAGACAGCAAGTGGAGGATTTCCATGGATCAGAAGATTATTGGTGCCAGTGTGTCGCCTGGAGCAACTTGGGCACATCAAAGAGCAGAAGGGCATTTGTGCGTATAGCATGTAAGTGTATAGTTTAAAGTCAGAACTCTAATAATGCATTGTAACATCATGTAACTTAAGTAAAACAAGAGTGATGAATTGAATTGCTGCAAAACAGTTTAGATGTCATCATCAATGTATTTGTTTCTAACAATACCTTTTATGTGATGGGATATGACACTAGTGTTTTGCAAAATACATGACACGAGGTTATATTAAATTGTCATATCACTCAGTCAGAAGCTTTTAAAATATCAACAGAATACTCTGCAATATGAATGCATACTTCGAAGTGTCTCTATTTAAACTCAGCAGACCTCCATAACATTATTTACAGTAAGAGCTCTATAAACAAGCAAAGGGCATAAAAAAAATTATGAATAACTCTAAGGGGGTTATTTACTAAGCTCCGAATACCCGAAATTCCCTGAAATCCGAAAAATTTGTGATTTCTTTTTATAAAAACGGACTTTTATAAAAATCGTGGATTTTTCGGAATTTATTAAACCCAGAGGGCTAAAAAGCTAGAATATAAAAATACGGCATCTCAAACCTGTCGAGGTTGCATAAAAGTCAATGGGAACAGTCCCATTTTTGGTTGTGTCGGGGGTTTCAGGCAATTTCGCTATGTTTTCGGAGCTTTCGGGTGAAAACCCCGAAAAAATTCTGAGATTTCGGGGAAAATTCACGAAAAAATCATGAAAATCTGAGCTTTTCCCTCAAAGCAAATTTTCGGGAAAATGTAATAATAAATAAGCGTTAAAAACCAGAGCAGGTTAGATCGGAGTTTGTAGCTGCCGACATTGAGATAAATTCGGACCTTGATAAACAACCCCCTTAGTGTATTGAAATACCTATTTCTTTTTTGGACCTCCTGTTTTTCTAGACCTGAGAAAAAATTTTGAACAAGATCCAAAAGGAAAAGAGGTTCTCATTGATACTATGATTGTCTTGCACTGCCGACCACCAGAGGGAATACCAACAGCAGAGGTAAGTGACAGCAGTTGTGAACATTTGCATATTTATATATTTTTATATTTTATATTTATACAGTTACATTATATATTTCATAGTAAACAAGGGCCACACTAAAAGTCTATTGATTCAATTCACCTTGTATTCCATACATTTTTGAACATTGTTGACTAATGAGCAAGGACAGGTGAAAGTTCTCTATTTGCATTGTAATCACAGTGCCAGAAATTGGCAGATAAACTGTTTGTTTACTCTGGACACAAATGGAATGGCATAGAGAACAACAGTAACTGAACTTGTTATCCAATTTTGATCTTCATACCTTAAGTCTACTAGAAAAAACATTAAATAAACACAATAGGCCAGTTTTGTTCCAATAAGTAATACTTAGTTTGGATCAAGTACAAGGTACTGTTTTATTATTACATAGAAAAAGGAAATAATTTTTGCAAATTTGGATTATTTTGCTAACATGGAGTCTCTGCGAGACAGCCTTTTCATAATTTGAAGCTAAATAATGGATCCCATACCTATATAACTGGTCCATGCTAAGAGTCTCAAATGGATCACCAGTGTTGAAAAGGGGAAATGTGTCCATGATTGACAATTGTCAAGAAATATAACCTTCTCTGTGATCCACTACTGACTTTGAAATAGGGAGTTTGGTGGGGAAAATGTTGTAATACCTTCTATTTTGTATCAAATGCTATGGATTTTAACATATTCTCGTGTCAAACAAGACATGCCACAAAAAATTACATTACTTACTTTCCCAAATAATCTAAATGTTGCCTTAGATGCCACAAAAAATACCTTCCTTATGGGTAGACAACCAGGTAAATGAACTACAAAATGGCTGGAGAACGAACATTTTTTTCTGCTAATGTTTTTTCTCCTCATATGTGCAATGAAGAGCTTGGCAGATTGATGATGTCCCAATTATAGGTAATTTTTTATAAAGACCCAGAACAATTTTTATCGAAGTACAACTTGTTTTGTAAAAGTGGATTCCAGGCTTTGATCCTAAGAACTAGCCTCACTTTCAACCATTTCCCTCTTCATCTCTTTATGTGTTCACCTCACCTTGCAAGAAAGATACAATATAAGTATAAAGTTGTGAGGTTGTACTCAAAGGTCTTCCTGTTTCTGGTGGAAAAGTGAATCTGTCCTATATACAATACACCAACTGTTAATATTTTAGCACTTTGCCCCTTTTTTTATGTTACTAAAGGAGTAAAGTCAAACATATATTGCATTTGCTTATTTTGTTTATCCACCATTTGCCTCCACCCTATTCTCATGGTGTCCTAGCATTGTTTGCATTCTATACTTGAATTTGCTAATTCGAGCTGCATGTTCCTTAGAACATTCTATCTTTTAATCTCTATCATCCCTATATATTTCCATTTCTTCATAAGTATTCTATTTGATGTCATACAACCAAACATATTCCTGCATAAAATGTATATTCCAAGCCATTTTTTTCTATATCTATGTGGCTTTGAGTTCTAACACCTGAGGTGCATACTAATCCTCATTACCCTAGTTTTCCAACAATGAGTGCTGTAGGTCTCTTGACTAATGGTGTGGGGATATTAATAGAGGAATAGTGTTATTCAAGGAAAGGGGATCATTTTTAGAATAAAAAAAAACCACAACCCCATACCCGATTTTACCATATTTATTATTAAAAAAAATTGATTTAATCGGTTTGGGTTAAAACTCAATAAAAACGATCGAAAACCTGAATTGTACAATTTTTTTCAGGTTTTTTTTTTTACAGAATCGCAAATTTTTTCAGATTTTTTCAGATTCTCTTGAAATGGTTGGATGTTTGGGCTAATTCAAGCTCAGACCACAGAAACTTCAAAATAGGATAGGGACCTCTACCATTTACTTTTACATAACCTCAGCATGTCTGAGACGGCAGATTTTCAGATTCAGGCTATTTGCTGCACCAGGCTTTAAATCTTGGAAAAATTTGAGGTTTTTTTTTTAAAAAAACCCCTAAAAAGCCGACCAGAGTTTAGTAAATAACCCCCCCTAAAGAAAATAATTACTACATTGCTGTGTAGTATCCATACCTGTCAAACCCACACAAATCACATTCTTCTATAAAAGAAAATTTTAGATTGAGACAAATACATATTATATGGTAGTACCGTAATTGGAACTAAAACCAGGAGTATTGTATATAATACCCTATAATGCCCTAAAGCACTAATAAAAGCTTTTTAAATAAAAGGATACTTTGTGGTGCTGTTCCAAATGATCCCATTTGTGATGTCAGTGGAAATTGCCCACTGAAGAACGTGCCTTACCCTTACAAAGAAGTGACAATCATCAGGCTGGCTGCTTGTTTGCTATAATTTCTTATCAGAAATCCCATTAAATGTTTTTTTTTAAATAAATGCTTGTCATTCTGTGCCTATCTTTTGTTTCACTCTAGTATTCCTATTGTATCTGAGCTTGAAGTCCAGCTCCGAGCCTAGGAAAATAAAGATAAGTGCAGGAATATGGATCAGCCTATTCCTGCATAAGTAGATGACACAGCAGCAGAGATATAGATGGAACGACTTAATGGGTTCTTTGGAAAATGCAGGGTTTGTAACGTTACCATGACAAGCCATTTATTCAGTCGAACTAAAAGCCACAGTCATAGCACTAGAAGAGCAATTTGGTTTCCCTTTGAACATTTAACTTGTTGATGTGAACTTTTAAGAACATTTATAATGCAAGAGAACACAATCTCAACACAAGACACTTGTTATTTCACGGATACCAATTTATCGGCTCCAAAACAATTCATTATTTGCAAGATGCAGCGCTTTTCCACTTCACGGCTCAGCTGGGAAAACTCATTGCTCCTTCGCAAAGTTTTGCAGTTAAGGAGAAATGGAAATGTGATGTTTTAATCTGCGTCTGAGGGGCTTTGTTATATAGTTTTCTTATGTGTCTCCTATTGTTTCCACACCATTGCATTCCAATATTTTAAGCTATAGAAGGCTGTGTATGTTGGGTTTTGCTATATTTTTTGTTTTTGGAGAAGTTAAGACAGAATGACAGTTGGAAGGAAGATGGATGCATGTTTTAGAGATTGTCTCGCAAAATGAAGGCCAAATCTTTACAAATAAAACACACCTGAAAAATTCTTAAGCCAATCCGTAAACCCACATGTAGACGGCCTCATTATGTGTTTAAAGGATAGAATAATGTTGCCAAATCTGTTCCTGTGAAGTTGTTGTTGAAATAAGACTCCTCGTATTATAACACACAAGTGTTGGAGTTCAACAGCATCTGAATAGCTAAATGTATTACAAAAGTAATACCTCCGATTCGGGGGCCCCCAATCGTTTAGCAACATTCAAATGTAAAAAGTAAAATTGGAGAGCAACATAAGCATGAAAAAGTTCCTGGGAGTACCAAATATGGGCTGAAATTCACTATTTGTAGCCCCTATGTGGACTGCCATCCTACAAGAGGCTATTTCTGGCAGTAAAAATGTTTTTATTAACATAAAGCTTCTTTTAATCCAGGAATTCTAAAATAAGCACATGCTTTTAGTCCACTGGGAGCAACATCGTATGGGTTGGTGAGCAACATGTTGCTTGCGAGTCACTGGTTGGCAATCACTGTCCACTAATCCAGTAGCAACATTGGGTTCCTTACATAAAATGACACTGAACAGTTCATAACCCAGCAATTGCCCCTTTCTGTCAGTATATTTTCTCAAACTGAAATCCTGAAAACCAAATAGAGGGCAGAAGAGCAGACAACTATGTCAAGCCAGCTATGAGCAGACAATGTTTTCACCATTGTACAATGTAGGATATATGTTTTAGAAATTACTGTAAAGTGCTCAATAACATATCAGAGTAATAATAATGACGATGATGGTTATTATTAGTAATAAAATAATAATATTCAATATTGTCATTAATTTTAATGTGTTAGCATGATTTTTTTTATCTTTCTAAATGAATTCATGCTATCTGGATCTATTGTACACTAAGGGGCACATTTACTATGGGTCGAATATCAAAGGTTAATTAACCCTCGATATTCGACCATCGAAATTAAATCCTTCGACTTTGAATATCGAAGTTGAAGGATTTAACGCATTTCCTTCAACCGAACGATCAAAGGATTTTCCTTCGAACAAAAAAAGCAAGGAAAGCTTATGGGGACCTTCCCCGTAGACTAACATTGGTGCTCGGTAGGTTTTAGGTGGCGAAGTAGGTGGTTAACGTTTTTTTTTTAAAGAGACAGTACTTTGAATATCGAATGGTCGAATAGTCGAACGATTATTAGTTTGAATCATTCGATTCGAAGGCGAAGTTGTAGTCGAAGGTCGAAGTAGCCAATTCGATGGTTGAAGTAGCCAAAAAAAAAACTTCGAAATTCAAAGTATTTTTCATTCTAAGGGCTCTTACTGATGAGTGTTTTTACCTGCGTTCCGTTTTTCTGCGTTCAGCCGCAGGGGAGCGCAGGAATAGACGCATTACATTTTTTCCAATGGGGCTGTACTCACACAGGCGCGTGTAGGCGCCGAACGCAGGTTGAGACGCAACATGCTGCATTTTTCCTGCGTTCGGCGCCTACACGCGCCTGTGTGAGTACAGCCCCATTGGAAAAAATGTAATGCGTCTATTCCTGAGCTCCCCTGCGGCTGAACACAGAAAAACGGAACACAGGGGAGTGCAGCTTCAACCGCTCGTCAGTAAGAGCCATTATCCTTCACTCAAGCTAAGTAAATGTGCCCCTAATTGTATCTAGAAATGCTTCTTGAGAAATGGCTCCAAAGAAGAAGCAATATCACTGTACTATGTCTCTAGCTATAGCTTTGCATACCTATATAACCAATGTAGATTATTCCCAATGAGAAAAGAGTCTTCAGAAATTATTATTCTTTTTTGAAAAAAAAAAAGGTGGGTCTTCCCCCATAATAGAAGCAACAAGGGTCTGTTTAACTTCAGTTCCAGGAGTAGAACTCTTGCCTTTAACTCTTTAACCTTTAATTCATTTGTGGCACACATAGTACAGTTACTCTGGCTACTTGGTTAGCTTCCTTAGGCTTGTCTTTTACCTACATGAGGGTCTTCACTAATGAGATTCTTGTAGTGTATGTGATTCATTTTCTAGTTTTTCCAGGCCTTTAGTTTAATGGGTTTGGTTTCACTAACACTGTTTTCTATCCAGTGCAGAAACTCTGATCCCATTTACCTTGCTGTGCATATGCAGCGAAGCACAGACTTATTTGCAGACAGACACCCTTATCTGAGATTACTCATCCGGTGTCTGGCTGAAAGCCTACAATATCTGCCAACAGAACAAATTGCCAAAACAACAGCACATCAGTAAATAAGAGCACTATTTAAGAGATAGACGTGACATCAAAGATAAACCTTTAAACAATCCCACAGTGAGATCTTTCAAAGAGATGCATTTGACTAAATTGTTTAATGTCTTAATAGAAAGCTAATGGTCTCTGAAATGGAAACATTTGATTGGTTAAATACTGGTAATTAAAGGGCATTTAATGCCTGCTTGGAGCAGTGAGTATTTAATAGAATTGTTCGGGTAATGAGGAAATTGTGGAAGAGGCTGATATTGATAATGCACATTATTCAAGCAGCCATTGGTGGGGGACTCTGCTTTTTCCTTGTTTATTTTCACCTACGAGCATAGCAAAATCCTACTTTGGAGTATATTTTGCAATCCTCTTTTATTTGTAAAAACATTTTGTAAGCTGTAGTTTATCTGTTACAATAATAACATTTTGTTGATGCTTACAAGCATCCCTAAATATTCCACTGGGTATGGTATGGTAAATTGTATTATTATACAAAACATTCTCTGCATTGTTCTGCGTTTTTATTATTATACTAAGTGTACCTCCTGCCACCAGGAATGATACTTAAATACACTGATCAAGCATGATGGGCACTGTAATGGGAACTGTGCTGCAGCACTACTGGCATAGAGAAGTCTAGTATATTACTGTAAATCGTACTTACTGTATTTCTGAGTATAGGAAGAAGATGATTTTGTTATACTAATGAACTTTAAAAATACCTTTCCTCGTGTAAAGCAAAATCATGCATATATTTGTCCTGGCCACGTCTATCAACTACTCTTTAGTTATAGTGGATCCAAAACTCAAATTCTGCCCTACAAATACATCGAAGAGTTTGCAGCAGTTTTAAAGTGCTTAAAAGTTGGAGCCAAGCAGTTTCACCATATGTGTCAAATACAAAGTTCTTCTGAGAGCAATAAGATTTCATATTTGACACAAACAATGAAACCGTTTGGCTCCAGGTTGACTAAATGTTTGCTTTGATACGTGTGTCCTAATTGGTCCCTGTAGGAAAATAGCTGAACGGCCCTTTCATAAAAAATCATTGCGAGGTTGCTCCTGTCACTTTGTGTTATCATTTTAACAGAAGAAAAGAGACGGGTATCAAAGGGCTTTCTGCAGTAAAATCTCCATGCAAGCAACAAGCTAAAGCAATGAAAACAAAACTAGTAAACATAAAATACTTCATACTGTAAAGGGACACAATCATGGAAAACATGGATTATCGAATGAGAAAATCTATAGAAAGCATGACCACTTTTCTTACTATTCTTGTAGCACTAACAATGGCCCTGGCGAAAATTCGCCAGCGAATTAGATGGAGTAGCGCAACTTTGCAGCCTAATGCCTGGAGAAGTTGCACTCTGGCGAGGGGCGAAGTTATGCAAATTTACTAAGTTTATTTTTTATGAAGGTTATCTCTTTCGCCAGAGTTGACTTCGCCAGGTTAGACCAGGCGAAGTGCAACAGAGTAGATAGGAGTTTGAAAAAAAAAAAGTTGAACATTTTTCTAAGTCCCAAAAAATGCTGGCATGTTTCACTTTTTATAGGGTGATAGGCTAAAAAAAGATCGAATATTTTTTTAGGGTACCCTCCTTCCCCCCTACATTTTATAACATATGGCACCTTAACTATACTGTGGGCACATGTGTAGGGCATTAGCACACCCCTATATACTTTTATTAACTTTCCCTGGGATTGTGTAGTGTAATTTGCAATGCAGCATACACGTCCATTGATTTTTAAATTTGGCGCCGTATGCAAATTAGCCTTCGCTAGAGTAACTTCGAACGGCTGATCGTACTATCATTTGAGCAACTTCGCAAGCGTTCAGTAACCTGTGCGCAACTTTGGATCTTTGTGAATTTGCGCAGCCTTGATGAATCTACGCCTGGCCTGCGGCGAAGGCAACGCTAGCGGATTTTCGGAGGTAAGTCAATTTCCCCCATAAACCTCTCCACACCTAAACTGACCTAAATAGATCTCATCTCTTGTGCCTTAATATATTGGGCCATATTCAGTCATGGACGAGTTTCTATTTGAGATACAATTCAATTCAGAAAACTTATCTCACTGTCTATCATGTGAAAACTCTATTGAAGTCTGTGGGGAAAACTAGAAATACATTTGGAGAAAAGTTTTTTCTCACACGATAAACCATTAGATAAAGTTTTTTCTCATTGTTGGATGCCCTCTATATTAGGGATGTAGCGAACTGTTCGCCGGCGAACTAGTTCGCGCGAACTTCGACTGTTCGCGTCCGCCGCAAGTTCGTGAACGTCGCGCGACGTTCGCGTCAAAATTGTTCGACCATTCGACCATTCGATCGCTAAAATCGAACGATTTTCATTCGAAAACTTCGACTCTTCACCGAATTGCTATGTTAGCCTATGGGGACCTCCTAGAACCTATAGTTCTTAGAAGTCGAAGGTTTTTTTTTTTTAAATTGTTCGATCGATCGGTTAAATCGTTCGAATTGTTAGATTAGAACGATTTCTACGATCGATCGAACAATTTTAATTACATCCTAAACTGCTACATTTAATAAAAATAAACTTTGACTATCAAATTTTTTCAATTCGATGGTCAAATTTTGAAG
The DNA here is from genome assembly GCF_017654675.1 of Xenopus laevis. Taxonomy (NCBI): domain Eukaryota; kingdom Metazoa; phylum Chordata; class Amphibia; order Anura; family Pipidae; genus Xenopus; species Xenopus laevis. The sequence goes on along the minus strand of NC_054375.1, from coordinate 127,448,010 downwards.
TTTTAGCACTTCGAAATTCGACTCTTAGTAAATGTGCCCCTTCATGTCATAAACCTCAATTGAATCTGTCACAAAGTGAGAAGTTTTTCTGAATTGAATTGCAACACGAATTAAATCTCATCCATCAGTTTTTCCCGTGATAAAACCCTTTTCTCACTGATTTGAATCTGACCCAATCTATTGAATTAATCCCCCTTTGGCTTCATTAAGGTTTTGTGTGAAATGTACAGCACTGCAACTAAAATTAATACTGTGCACTACAGGTGTATTATATTCTGCCAACCAAACTTGATATGTCATGCTGGGTCAGAGACTAAAAAAAAACATGATATTGCTATTGTAATATGTGATGAGCTCATTAAGATACTTTAATACAGTATTAACAGAATTATTATAGATAATGTGATGATTATTATTGTTAGTGATGAGCAAAACCACAGAAAAAAAAAATCACAAAATGGAGAAATCTTGCTAAATGCCTTGGAGCCAATGGAAGGACATCTACGTTTTTTGTCTTTTCTCAGTGCAGAAAAAAAATTGGGTTTTTATTTGACGAAGCAAAATGCATAGAGAAATTCTAATAATTCCACTGATGTTTTTCTCGCATTTTTTCCATGCAAAAAATGGTTTTTTAATTGCAATTGGTGTTTTTTATAGTTTTTTTTTTTTTTTTTATTTTAGCACAAAGTCCCCTTCTTTTTTCTGTTAAAACAAAGCACACAGCAAAAGTGCAGAGTGAAGATTCTCTAAAATATTTGCCACTTGCAAATACACACATTTCTTAGTAAAACTGTATCAGGCAAAAACACTCTCTCATCCCTTATTATTATTATTATTATTATTATTATTATTGTTATTATTATTATGTTATAAAAAGTTCTGCCAGTATGTACTACTGTCCTTTTTTGCTTTCTGATCTAAATAAAAAAACAGCCTTATATAATCAAGGACCAGTACTGATATACAGTTATTTCAGAGCTTCTGTATGTAGAAACCTATAATGTAGGAAAAGTAGAACACACCCCAATGTAAGATTATAACTCAACAAATAAAGATTATAACTCAATATAGGGAAGTTTGCAATACACTTCAAATTTCTTTTTTTTTAAAAAAAAAAAAACTATAGGCAGTGCCCTACAAATATTATTAAATTAAATGAAACAATATCAGATTGCAATAGCACCATGGAGGCAAGAACACTCGTCTATTTTTCAAATTAGCTCAATTTGTTCATTCATTTATCCCCAACATACATATCAGTCAATGATCATGATAAATAATTCCTTAAGCTGCTATATGTATTTCAATCATTTTACGAAGTACAATTCATGCTTGTATAATAAACCCCCAGTGATTGAAGTCACTTTGATTTAAATGAGACCCACCCCGCTGTAAATGTGCTGTGACTGCCAGTACTGTGCTGAATTACATTTAATTGATGTCTCAGCTCTTGTTGAGAAAGTCGCATTATATGGGAAAAGTAAAGGCGCCGCATGATAGTTTTCCCTTTAACCAATCATTACTTCAATTAAGGAAGAAAGTTAAAAAAAAAAAAGGAAGGTTGGCATGTGACTCTCCAACTGTAGCTGAGCTATTCTGCTTGGTATTTGCTTTGCATGCTGGGAGCTATATTTTAGCAAACCTAGGCCCGTTAGTACACCATCTCCCGATATTCTTCCTTCAATAACCTGCCTCCAATGCAAAAAAACATATTCAGCAAAAGCATTATGGTCATATTTTGGCCTCCTCTAAAATAGGGCGAATAATGATGTCTGCTGGGAGTTTTATTCATACAAGGATGCAGACTTCATGGAGACATTCTAGCGCAAATTCATGATAAAGTTCACTGTTGGAGAAACCACTTTTTTTACTGCAAAATCGGGCAAAAAACTCACTGATCCATAACATTTCCATTAAGTCTTTAACTAGCATTCATGTTTAGAGTAAATATGTGCCTTTAAGGGAAGTGTGGATTAGAGAAAGCAGCACATTTCTAAAGCAAATAACAAGGTGGAAAGGTGATGCCACAATGGTGGCACACTAATGTGCTTGCTTTTCTACACACAAATGGGCAAAGACTAGTAACTAAGCTCAAGAGCCTTTTTATAGACACAAGCCACAAGTGTTTCAATAAAACAATGATCAAACACAGGGTCAATTTTAGCCATTATGCCGCCTGAGGAGGCCTTCTTTTGCCGCCCCCGCCCTCCCCATGGCACTCACCTTTAGAGCACTGGAGAGGGCAGGGGTGGTCCATGTCGCTTAGTGCAATTGCGCTCTCTGCACTAGAAGAGCCGAATTTCCGGTTGAAAACCGGAAATTCGGCTCTTAGTAACCAGGAGCAGCATTTTTGCCGCCCCTGGCAACCAGGGGGGCGCTGCCGTCTGAGGCGAGCAGCACAACTCGCCCTATTGTTGGAGTGCCCCTGATCAAACAGTAATTATATAAATAAGTATCCGTTTCTTCCTGATGGAGAAAAAAATATCCCCACTCTGATGTGAAGCTTTATCTTCAACATTTTTATTAGGTGTTCCAAAGCACAAAAGATTTTCAAAATAAAAGATCATGTTAACCATGATAAAATATCACGCAAGCCTATAACTTGTAGCTTACAATGCAAAGGAGTATGACACTTATAAAAGTATAAGCACAATAGATATGAAGCTTTATGGGGAAGAGCTGAAATGGCCTAAGGTACAACAACAGACTAGAACAAAGGGCTTAGCGGCTTATTTGAAGGTCAAATGATTCCAAAAAAAAGAGTAAATAAAAAACACAGGATTTTATACCAGTCTACCAGTTATAAAAACATCATACCATTATAAGTAATCTAACTGTATGTGCTGAGCAATGTTCCCTCTAAGCTGGAGCTTGTGCGTGTGCACACAAATTTTGAGGTCAGCACACACAACAAATCGTGCTGCGCACAAAGAATTTTGTGCAAAAACACATTTTGCATGTGAAAAATGCACACACAAGTTTAAAATGTGCTCACAAAACAATTGTTTTGCCCACATAGCCGAGAAGGAATTAGAGGGAACATTGGTGCTGCTGAGATTCACTCCATATCAAATCTATCCCCCCAGGGCCAGTCTTAGGCTGGGGACTCTTTGGGGAAAATTGTACATACAAGTGCAACAATGAAACCATTAACAAAGACACTTGCGCCCATACTTGCAATAGCAACAATGCACCTGCCCAGCAAGTCAAATGGTCACTAATGCCATTATTACTGACACCCCCATTCTGAAAACATTTGCTGCAACTTGTGCATGATTCACAAATGGCGTTGAGTAAAGTTGCCTTGTGCACAAGTGGTATTAGACACAAATAGGGATACAGGTATGGAACCTGTTGTCTAGAATGATCGGGACTTGGGGTTTTCCTGATAAGGGGTTTTTTCATAATCTGGATCTTCATACCTTAAAACTACTGCAAAATATTTTAAACATTAATTAAACCCAAAAGGATTGTTTTGTCTTCAATGAGGATATAATTATAATATCTGAGCTGGTTTCAAGTACAAGGTACTGTTGGACTTTTAAAAAATATATATTTATTTGATTTTAATGGAGTCTATGGGAGATAGCTATTCCATTTTCTGGATAGTGGGTTTGCAGATAACACATCCTATACGTGTATTGGGAAAAACAGAGCTTTGGGTCCCAAGTTTGTAGCACAAATTTGTAGTTTGCACAATCCTCCTATTTAATAAATGAGGCTTGTTAGATTATAGTTAGGGATGAGCGATTTTTTTGTCTGATACAGATTTGTAGCAAAATTCTCATTTTCACGAGTGGCAAACATTTTCATGAAGATGTGTTCGAAGTTTGTCATGTATTTCATTTTGCTAAAAAAAAAGCAGATTTTTATGCCAGGAAAATACCAACAGCATTATTAGAATTTCTCCTTGCATTTCTTTTTGCCAGGAAAAACACCCATTGACTCCAATATATTTGACACAAGAATGAATAGACCATTGTCTCCAATTTATTTGATGGGGATATTTTATGCAAAGTGTAATGGGACAATTTTGCTCATCTGTAGTTATTGTTGCCGTTACATATGTGGGGCAGATTAATTAAGGGCCGTGAAAATTTCGAATTAAAAAAATTTGAATTTCAAGCTAATTTTTTCTGTACTTCGACTAGGGAATAGTCCAAATTTGATTCAAATTTGAAAAAAAAATCAAAAATTTGAATGAATTTGAATATCAAAATATATCATGTACGGTCATGTCGAAATTTGACTTTGACCATTCGCCATCAAAAACCTGCTGAATTGCTGTTTTAGCCTATGGAGGACCTCCTAGAACCTATTTGGAGTCAATTGGTGGACTTTGAAAAATCAAAGGGTTTTTTTTGGAAAATCTTCTAATCGAATTCGATTGAATGCGCTGTTACTTTGATTCATGTGATTCAAATTCGATTGAAAACGGCCCGTTCACCAGAAAAATAAAACTTCGATTTTTTGATAAATTTTGATTGGTCTTTTTTTTATTCAAATTTCGAAGTTATGGGAGTTCCCATTACTTTGAAAATTGACCCTAGATAAATTTACCCTGTATGTTCAACTTAGGTTCCTCATGATGTCGCTGAACTAAAACTTCCAGCAAGCCACCAATTTTTTTGGAGTGGGTTCCAAAAGTTGTTTCAACAACAGTTGGAGGGAAATCAAGTTTGCTGAATTGCAAGGGTTTTACCTTTGGCTCTGAAAACTGCTATGACAGCTCTTCATGTCAGGGTCAGGCACTGTATGTACTTACTCTGAGGAGGTGCCGGGAAATGGGGCACGAAATGCATCAGTAGTTGATGTACTGTACCAATCTTAATAGCTTTAATGTAATTTTATAAATATATGATATAAATAAGGAAATTAAGATTTTAAAGATCCTGGAGATAACGTGTCTCAATTAGAGTCTCTACATATACACTTTATGAGTGAAGTAACTGTTGTCTGAAGGTGGGACCAAGGTACACATGACCATCTGGGTTGAATTGGTGAGCTCCACACTTATGCAGTGAAGTTTTCCTGTATGTACAGTTGGCTACAGATATCCCATTATCTTTCTCTGCTGGTCGTATTCGTTGTTTCCAGGCAAACAAGGCGTTAGTGGCTGCCTGACAAAAGCTTGCCGTTCTCCCCGCAGTTTCAGTATCACCTTCCCAGTTCAGCAAATTAATATTTAAAACTATTTGATTCCTGGTATATAAAATGCCACACGATGTTTACACAACATTGTAATGATCATTCTGAATAAAACATTTGTCTATGGCAAGAAATCTGTACTGTCCTGCAGCGAGAAGTGCAATATCATCTGGAACAGATTTAAATTGCTTTGATCCCCATTGTGCACATCCTGACTGGAACTGCTACATCTGATCAGAAAGAAAGACACTTTTTTTTAGGAATCTTTACTAAATATTACATAACATAATTTGTATATCCGTGTTCAGGAAACCTAACAACCTGGCTACAATTTAAATAAGATGCTCCTGAGTTAACTTCATGCTGGTTAGAGTTCACATATAGATGGCATATTAATCCTCAAAAATGGTTTCACCTTTTGCCTGTGAAATATTGAAGTTCACAGAACAATTGCTCTTCGAAAACCTCTTTATTAGTGTTAAAAGAGCCTACAGTTTCGTCTTACAGGAAGTAATGGTTTTGCTATTGATCGACAATAAATCTGATTATATTTTAAACAGCATAAAATATTGAATTAGTTTTATATTTTGACCTTACAATGATTTCCTTTAAGTGTTTTATTAAAGGAAAACTGAACCCCAAAAAAATTGCACAATGAAAGAAAATGTAATTCTATTCATGTTTCCTATTCCTAATCACATATTTTTGATTATTTCAAAGGTATTGTGCTTATAAATGTAATTGCTAATGAAATTGGTGTCAGCCCATACTGACTACATGTACCAATGAAACAAGGTAGCAGTAGTCAGCTCTTCTCTTCTCCAGCCAAGATGCCAACGTCTACAATGTCTTGTATGCTAATTTGAATAAGACAGGTGTTTCATTCCATTAGGATCCGAATATCTACTCTTCTTCTATACATTCTATGTGAGTAGGTGACATTTCTTCTCCTATTGCCCAGAATGTTCTCCAGGGCATGGGCCCCTACCTATAAGTTTTAAGCTCTAACATTAATAATATTATGATAGATTGGACTTGTTTGCTTGTTTTCTTTTAAAGAATTCTGAAAATTAAAGGGAAAATAAAATGTGGTTGAACAGGTGATTATTAGTAATTTAAGAGAAAAGCTGATATCACTTAAATCACTTGAATTGATACTGAACTAAAAAACAAGCTGTTCTGTAAAGAACTGCAGTTGAAATAGATTTAGGCAAAGACTGTTCTGAAGAAAAGGAATCAGCTAGTGGTCATGGTCAGCTATTTAATGCAACTGAAAAACAAAGCAAGATGTTACCCTTAATCATCATACAGATACCAGCACAAAAGGAGACTCATTCAAATAGTTGAAGATGGATCGTAGACATCAAAGGCATGAACACTTGAAGCTTAAAAACAAGTAAATATTTATGAGTGATACAAAATACCCTTCACAGTGTGTCAATGTGCCCTCTTACTTTACTTTCTCATGACAGTTTCCACTCTTCTTTTATCATTCCATTTGTCTTTTATCTCTTTCTCAAAGAAAAACGACCACATAGTTATTTCGTCTTAAAAATACCCCTAACTCTTACTCAGAATCCTGCAGAGTTTCTTCTGTTTGATATCATCCTTTTTATAAGGCCAATGACTTTGGTGATGTGAATGTAAGGAACAAAATCAGAGCTGTTGGACAGCAGAGGAAATCATACATTTTATTTTAATCAACACCGAGACTGCTCTTCAGGACATTGTATTTGTAATGTGCCAGTACGTTTAGTCATACAGACCTAGAGATGTGACAAGAAGAGTAAATGGAGAACATTATCATCCTACATTAGCTTTGCTCAGTGAAAAAGGAAAAGATGAGGTGCTATTTGTTCCACACAGACTGGTTCTTGCCCTTGTTAAACCTGTTTGTTTTCTGTATACATCTTCTGTATACATCTTCTTCTCTGTCAGCATGTTGAGAAGTGCTACTCTGTAGGGGACCTGAATGCAACAATGCTAACCTCTTACGTATCCATCCATTTGCAGTCATTCATGAACATCCTGTCTTTTCAAGCCTGTCTTTTTTCCCACCTCAGCGCTACTGAATACTGGATCAAAACAAAAGATTTGAAAAGGACAATCCATTAGGTTCTTCAGGAGCCATAATTTTAAAAAAACACATCAGTAAGTTTAATTCTGCGTAGGCTTCGTTCTGCAAGAAATCCATTACACAGAATGTCAGTGGCCAATACAATACAATGGAGACCAAAGCTGTTTTGTTTGGTTCCATATGTTTCTCCAAATTCACTATTGAATGTGCTCTACGATGGTTGTTCACTGCCTCCTGAAAAAAAGTTTATTCTGTGACTGTCACTCGGTGGTCTCCAGTGATTTTTTTTTTTCGAATAAGTCGACTAGGCTTTATTGTTGAATGTGGTGTGGTTATATGATGTTTCTTCATGTTTCTTCTGTTGTTCCATTATTCTCTATTGAAAATACTTATCATGACATGATACCTCAGCTATCATGGAAGGGTTAACAAGAAATTAAAATCCCTTATGAGAGAATATGGATGTTGAAAGGCGGAGCTAGGTGAAAAAGGGTACAGTGTAGGAAATTATGCAGAAAATCAGCTGGAGGCTTTGCTCCATGTAGGACAAATGCTTTTGTCGAAATTATAGTGGAATAAGTGCAGGATAATATGGAAGCCTACAGGATGGTTCATCAGCTTGAAGTAACCATGACATTTAAAAAGCAGTTATCAAACAGCTGTACGACGTGTGAAAAGAAGGCATGAAGCTAGCAACTGCTTTTAGCTTGCATTTAGGTGTACTCTTTGTTAACCCATTGAATGATCCTTATCTGGTTTCCTTAGCATGGGTGTGGGGTGGAAGTTCCCATGCTTCTTGCTTTCTCCAGTGCCTCCACAATTTCACTTGGGTAAATGCATTCTTGAATAACACAATATGCTCTCTAGTGCCTAATCAGTCTTGTTTAGTGTAATCATCTGAAAATGAATCCGTATATTGATCTGATGTTATGCAGCTGGCTCTTAATGTTCACTCTCCGGTACTTTGATCTCGGGTTCTCCCTTTACCAGTATTTCACAAATGATTTGGTTTTTGTACCTATTCAATATCAGCCATAGAAATATCCATTTTTTTTACCACTGCATGTTGTAATACCTTCATAAAATTTGGGTCTTGTCCCTTTCTCCAATACGATCCTGTCTGGTAGTCCCAGAGATATAAAAATAGGGACAGAAGAGTGTTATGAACATCTGAGTACTATACGTAACCCTACCTGACTGTTTCTCTGCTGTCACTTTCTCTGATAGAGTGGAGTCTCAATCATACACAATTGATGTTCAATTACCCGTGCACAAGTACTTATCTTCTGGATGATGGTGATGATGTAGGGAAAATGGGAACAAATAATCCAGTTCTGTCACATAATCTTTAAAATCAAAAGATGCACAAAATGAATCAAACTACGGCCCTATTTCATCTCAGCTTGTAAAATGGCCTCCTCAATCAAAGAGATCATGAAAAAGACAAATTATAGTACATCCCTAGAGTGAAACTCTCAAGATCTGAGTCTGGGCAGCCAGTCTGCATATATTTATAGCATGAAGTCAAATTATTTCACCTCACAGAAGAGAGAGCATAAAGTACTCGTTGTACATTGAATACAGGGGCTATGTGATCTTTAGGTATATATTAAAACATAGCCTCTTTATAGAAGAGCTGCTACTTGTTGTCTTTGATGCACATGTACAGATGGAACAGCCACAAATGGAGGTACCTTTCAATATACTAAAAGCAAGTTACTGGATTGTATTATCTCCAATCTAGCACCTATTAGTAACTTGCTTGTAACAGAGATCAGTAACTACAACAACAACAACTACAACTGAATACATCCAGAATGTTGCGCTCTTGAAGGGGGGGGTCTAGATCAACTGACAATCTAGGTGAATACAGGACCATTTCTAAGTGGCAGAAACTATTTATATAAGGTAATTATTACCCCTTTACAAAGCACTGGTAAGGTGCCATCTAGAATTTGCAGCTTCATATTGGTTTCCAATTCCTAAAAAGTAGATTACTGAAATTGTTAATGGGCTTTGAAGGTTTCATTTACAAAGAAAAACTGGCCAAGTTGAAGTTTTGGGATAATGAAGGATATTATTACTAGGTTCTGTATAAATATAAGGTTAACTTACATTAAACTCTCTGATGCCTTATCAATCAGAAGATCTCTTAAGGGGACATGGGGACCTCTTTTGAGATTAGAAGAAAAATTATTCCATGTTATGGCAAAAATCAATTTTTTTGGGGGATATTTACTATAACTCAAATTTATCTCATTTTTTAATTAAAGGAGAAGGAAAGGCTGCATTTACTTGGAGTGCCAAAAGTTAGGCAACCCAAAGTGAAACTTACCTGAAACCACGGGCCGGTGCTCTTATCAGGAGAAAACTGCACTGGCCCAGGAAATTTAAAGTAAGAAGAAGCTGGAAGCCGATTGCTCTATGGTGCTCACATGCTCGACCCAACTCCCATCCATGAGTTTAACTCCTTTATCAAAAAATCATCTAAAAAAAGTTGATGCTGGGAAAATCATGTGACAATTCGAAACGTACATATTTTTCAAGTTTGCAACCTGAATCGCTCAATTTTTCAGAGTTTTTGCCCAAAAATCCAGACTTTTTCAGATTATCATACGAAAATCAGAGCAAATCGCAATGTCAAGAAACATTTTCAAATTGTAAAAGGGACATCTGCCATTGACCTCTATATAACTTTGATAGGTCTTAGCTGGAGTATTTTAAAATTTGGATTTTAGCAGCTTTGGGGTGTAATCATCATCTCTAAAAAATGTTGTTGTTTTTATTCTCTAAAAGTTTGAATTTCCACCCTTTAAAAACTCGACCAGAAAATAAGAAAATCGAGGTTTAATAAATAGGCCCCTTATGGAAATTTTTATCTGATGTGGTCGTACTGGCAGATATATTAGATAGCCTTTTTAAAGGGATTGTTCATCTTTGAGTTAACCTTTAGTTTGATGTAGAGAGTGACTGAGACTATTTGCTGTTGGTTTGGCTTGGTTCATTTTTTATTAGTTGTGGTTTTTGAGTTATTTAGCTTTTTAGCTCTAGTTTAGGGTCCAAATTCCCCTAGCAACCATGCACTGATTTGAATAAGAGACTGGAATATAAATAGGAGAGGATCTGAACACAAAGATGAGTAATCAAGGGGCCAATTTATTAAAACTCGATTTTTTCTGGTCTGGGTTTTAGGGGGGGAAACTTGAATTTTTTCAAAATCTCCTGTGTACCAGCAGCTTGATAAAGGGTCTGGTAGGCTCAAAATGTTGCCTTTTGTATGTGGGCTTAATAAATTCTTCTTTTTGTACACTATTGCAACTCAATTCAGTGTGCAGCTGGTATTTTTTTGGATATTAATGAGACCCGGTGACAAGAATGGGCACCCCAGTACAGCACCTGACACAACAGAAGTGCTGTTTGGGGAAGTGAGCGCTCCACGGAAGTACGTTTTTAAAAAAAAAAGAGCAACAGCAGGCCCAGGGCCACCTGCTATGTAAATCCAGCCCTTTTTGGGCTAGTAAAATGCTCTGTTTAACATAATAATATACAAATATAGTACAGTAAATGAAAGAAAAACCATAAACAACATATTTTTATTAAATAATACATGCCATGAATACACAGAATATTGACTATTGTTATTATTGAGCTGTTAATGTACTTTTTATTTACTTTTATAGAGCACGTCCAGGTAACTTTGACATGCTCCTGTAAATCTTTAGGCTTGAAGTTATGTCTGCTAGCATTGCTCACATCACAACACTTGCTCTTTATCATTTTCCCTGGGCCATGGCTTGAGGCTTGATAATAAACCATTTCTATTCTTTGCAGCCTCTCATCTCTCCAACCCTGAAGTGCTGCACTCTCCTTCTATCTGCTAAATTGCCTGAAATTAGCATTTTCTAGATGGCTTCTTGGATGTCATTTTTGAGTGCAGGGCTATTGAGTTTCCTGTGCCGTATACTGACTTTCTTTGATCTCACTTGCCAGATAGCATGATCCATTTCAGACTTTCTTCCTGTGCAGGCAAATTTACCTTTGCCATTTGTCTTGTCCTTCTCCTGTGCACTTGTATTTTTAAATAACACATACTGCCTTTAATTTTCCCTACCTTTAATCTCAGGCTTTAAGGAAGCATGTCCAGTCTACATAAATCCAAATGGCTACCCTAAATGTAAAACTAAAAATGTAAACCTCAATTTTTACAACCCCTGATTTTGAGTTTCCCCTCATTTTACATTGTTGTTTTTTGGTCCCACCTATATATTATGCATAATCCTTTTCCTTGATTTTACATTTTCTGGATTTTACACCATTTTTTCTGGTCCCCTGAAAAACGTAAAATGGGGGTGCTACTGTATACATCCAGCATTATTAAGCAAAAAAGGCTAAATTTTGTTTTTCTTTTATACAGAATTGAACATAGTCATAGTCATATGTATTTTTCAGTAAAGGTATGGGATCCGTTATCTGTAATCCCATTATCCAGAAAGTTTGGAGTTATGGGAAGTCCATATTCCATAGACTTCATTTTATATAATAATTCACATTTTTTAGAATGATTTTCTTTTACTCTGCAATAATAAAACAGAACTTTGTACTTGATCTCAACTAAAATAGAATTAATCCTTACTGGAAGCAAACCCATCCCATTAGGTTTATTTAGGGGCCGATTCACAAAGGGTCGAATATCGAGGGTTAATTAACCTTCGATATTCGACTGGGAATTAAAATCCTTCGACTTCGAATATTTTAGCGCAAATAGTTCGATCGAACGATCGAAGTAAAAATCCTTTGATCGAACGATTTTAATCCAACGATCGAAGGATTATCCTTTGACCAAAAAGATTTAGGAAAGCCTATGGGGACCTTCCCCATAGGCTAACATTGACTTCGGTAGCTTTTAGATGGCGAACTAGAAGAACTCGAAGTTTTTTCTTAAAGAGACAGTATTTCGACTATCGAATGGTCGAATAGTCGAATGATTTTTAGTTTGAATCCTTCGATTCAAAGTCGTAGTCGAAAGTCGAAGTAGCCCATTCGATGGTCGAAGCAGCCCAAAAAACACTTCTTTTTTTTTACTTCAAATCCTTCCCTCGAAGTAAGTGAATCGGCCCCTTAATGTTTAAATGATTTTCTAGTAGATTTAGCATACACTGTATAGATCCAAATTACAGAAAGATCAGTTATCCTTAAATCCCCAGGTTCTAATTATTCTGCATACCAGGTCCCATACCTATATATATATATAGAAATAACAAATATAAAAAAGGCATACGGACCTATTTCTGTACTAAGTGTGGGATCTACACACTGAAAAAAGGGAAATAGCTGTTGTCAAATGTACGTCATCCTAAACTGTTTCATTAGAATCTCAAATATAAAAATAAAAGGGAAAAAAATCTGAATTTAGATCTTAATACAGCCTGTGCTATAGAGTAGTAAGGATAACCTGACGTATCATGCCTTTGACCTTCATGCCCTCATATGCTCATTCAATCATTGGTTTGGTGATGGTCCAGGACATATTATAGTCAATATTATACCCGACTTATTTCTCACAGTTTTTGAGGCAATATTATTATCATTATTATTTTTATTATTATTTTTATTTATACAGAGTCAACATATTCTGCAGCACGTTACAGATATCATACCAGATATTATATCAGTCTCTTCCCCAGTGGTTCTTTCAATCTGTTGTCCCTATGACACAAGATTTCTTGTTTTTAGAGTACTTTACATGTGAACCATTGGTTATTTTGACAACTTTGTAGGAAATGTTAGATCTGGGGATGGGGGGGGATACTGAGTGATCTGATGTCAATACTGGGAATGCAGCAGAGTTTTTATGAGAATCAAAGAGAGGAAATCACTCAAAGTGTATTTTGATTTCACATTACATGTTGTGAACCAGAACCCAGGCCAAACAAAAACCTAAGATCTTATGTTAAACTTATGTTAAGTTTTAAATTATAGCACATTTTAAAAAATTGACACTATTTATTAAAGGTACTTACATCTAAAGCTGCTCCTTGCCAATGCTCCCCACCAGAGCACAAGAACTCTCAGCTGTACAGCACAGGGCTTTTAAGTAAACGTCTAATGCAAATTTACAGTGAAATTCGGGAAATGTCAAAAAATTTGTGAAAGGAATTGAAGTCAATAGTCATCAAAACTATTTTGACGCCTGCAACAATTTTTATACTCGCGCCTATTTTGTCCAAATTCAAAATAGTTTTGATAGTCAATAGGCGTCCGAATAATTTTTGGAGCACAACAATTTTTATGCGTGCGACTATTCAGATGCACACCCAATTTTTTTGACGTATCAGATTTTTCACCGCAGTTTGTCAAATTTATTCACCAATTCACGCCTGGCAAATTTATTCGCTCTTCACTAGCCGCATGGGTTGAAGATATGAGTGGAAAACTCTGGTGATATCTTTATGCCATTCAGTCTATGACAAGAAAGTGCATAACACAGTTCATAGCATGGCAACAGTACATAAAAGGTGAAATAATAATAATTGGATTGTTAGGGGGTATTTACTAAACACTAGTCAGGCTTTTTCGGCCAAAATCTAATTTTTCTTTTTTTTTTTAAAAAAAACTAAATTTTTTCAATATTTATTAAAGCCCGATCTAGCAAAAAGCCAGAATCCAAAAATCTGCCATCTCATATCTGCTGAGGTTGTGTATAAGTCAGTGGCAGAGGGCCCTATACTGTTTTGATGTTTCTGTCATCTGCGCTGGAATTAGCCTTGAAATCCAACTTTTTCTGGCTTTTGGGGCAAAAATCCAAGAAAAGTCGGCTTTTCAGGGAAAAGCCCTAAAAAATTGCGCAATTTGGGAAAAAACTAACAAAAGATTTTCCAGTTTGGGTTTTCGTCCAATTTTGTTGAGTTTTTACCCAAACCGATTAAATCAAGCTTTTTTAATATTTAATTTAGTATTGTAGTAAATAACCCTCCCCATATATAGTATATGACGCATATGTAGACATTCCTTTCCATCAATATTATAATGTACTAACCCAAATGCCAATGTTTTTTAAAGCGTTACATAACTAAGTAATATCAGTCTTTGAAGCCACACTGCTTAGATACAGTATGTTACTTTTCAGATAGTATAACAAGTACAAGGTGATAACCCAATTATGAGGATATACAGTATTGCTTTGGTGACATTTCTCCCAACACTTATCCACAATCAGCAGTTTATATTGTAGATAGCATTAATGCCTTTGGTACTTCTGCTCATGCTGCCAAATGATTTTTATTGACCAAACCTTCCACTGCACAATAGTGACTGCCATCTTTACCTAATGGCCAGAGCATATATACAGAAGGCAGAGCATATTGGGAAGGTATAACTGGAATCAGGTGGAGAACTGAAACTACACATTGCGAGTTCACTAAAATATTAAAGGAAGCCTTGGAAAGGTGTCTGCTATTCTGTAAGATAAGTTCTATTGAATATTTTATATACACGCCTACAGATGCTAGATAACAAAAAGTTTGAAAAAGTCATGACAATGTAGCATTGAGATCTGATATCTTCCCATCCCCCCACCCTCACCAAACAACTGACATATGATCACACAATTGGGAAGAGAGGGCAGAAGATGTTTATTACAATTAATACTTATAGTACAAGTATGGGACCTGTTATCCAGAATGCTCGGGCCTGTGACTTTCCAGATAAGGGATATTTCCATAATTTGGACATCCATACCTTAAGTTCACTAAAAAAAATCATTTAAACATTAATTAAACCCAATAGGCTAGTTTTGCTTCCAATAAGGATTCGTTATATCTTACTTTGAATACAAGGTATTGTTTTATTATTACAAGTATGGATCCATTATCCAGAAACCTGTTATCCAGAGAGCTCCAAATTATGGAAAGGCCGTCGCCCAAAATAATCCAAATTTTTAAAAATGATTTCCTTTTCTCTGTAATAATAAAACAGTGCCTTGTACTTGATCCCAACTAAGATATAATTAATCTGAATTGGAAGCAAAACCTGCCTATTGGGTTTATTTAATATTTACATGATTTTCTAGTAGACTTAAGATATGAAGATCCAAATTATGGAAAGATCCGTTATGCAGAAAACCCCAGGTCCTGAGCATTCTGGATAACAGGTCCCATACCTATACTGAGAAATAGTTTTCAAAAATGTGAATTGTTCAATTAAAGTGGAGTCTATGGGAGATAGTCTTCCCGTAATTCACTGCTTTGTAGCTAACAGGTTTCTTGATAATGAATCTCATACCTCAAACCAACTAGACTACATGGTATTAAGATATCACCAGAGACTTCCACTCATATTGTGGCTTTCATAGTTTTTATTGAGACGTTTAATTTTACCTCCAGCTATGTATGGGATATTGGGCTATTTATTAATAGCGATGTATCTAAATAGGTTAAGCATAACACAAAGGGATAATTGCTTTGCAGCATCTCTACAATCTTCATGCTTTGCTGGGGTGGGTGAAAGTCATAGTTTCGCGACAAGCAGGCTTCTGAAGGTTGCTATTCTTGGACAATACAAAGAAATGGAGAACCTGAATACTGGAGCAGGAGTATATGTACAGTACAAACTAAGGCAATGCAACACTTATGTAGTAAGGATCAGCAGAAGTTAAAGTGTGACACATTATGCATACAACCTGCATCCCCCCTGCCTATGAGAAATGGAAGCTTGTGGAATTGTAAGAAGATTCATCAGTTAGATTTTTTCCCTCCAGTGACAAACTCATTTAGGTTTTTCTGTCAAGCAATGAAGAATAGGAGGGGAAAGTCTGTGCCATTCTGTGTAACTGCTGTGCGAGGGACATCCAAGATCAATAAGACTAATGGCTTCTGGCTTCTTGCTTATACCCAGCCAAGAGGGCCTCCCTTTCCTCTCTTTCCTTATGTCCTGTGTATTATTGATGGTGATATTCATGCAGTCAAATTTGTCAAAAGCATTATGATTTCGCTTGCGTGTCCCCCAGTTCGAAAACAAAACCACTCGCAGGGGGCACGAAAGAAATGGAAAGCATTTTGCTTGTCTAATGAGCTATTTACTTGAAGCTTTGGGCAATGTTATTCAGCTTTCGAGTCTTGTAAACAACGGTTCCCTGGTCTTGTAAGCATGCCTTCAATTGACTCCATCAAACACATTGATCATTCTTGCCAATGACTGTGACCTTGCCTATGGATTTTTATCTCATTAATTGAGCAATTGGGATTAGGTTTTAAAGCGGACCTGTCTCCTAGACATTAAAAGCTGTATAATAAAAGTCATTTTCAAATAAAACATGAAATCCAAATTCTTATTTTCTATTAAAGCATTCATAGCTGTTGGAAAAATCTCAACTGTCAATCAAATATTGCCTGCCCCTCCTCTATGCCTTAGGTATAGAGGCGGGGCAGTCAATTACTTTCACTTTCCATTCAGCACTTCCTAGATATAACTGCTCTCCCCACATTCCCCCTCTCTTTTTACAATTTAATTGTGAAGCCAGGGCATGGGGATGGACATCAGGTCCCCCATTCTGGTGCACAAACAAGATTCTGAGATGATACAAGGCTTGTCTTAATAACAGTGTCCACAAAATGGCTCCTGCCTGCTTGTTATAATTATGCATTCCCAGACTGAAGGAAACAAGATTCAAATAATTAATGTAGTTCAATTAAAGTTTATTTTGCTTGACTAATGTGATAAACTCGAATTTGGAATAATTATTTCAGGTGACGGGACCCCTTTAAAGGAACAGCATTACCTATGTCTAAGTGACATTTAAATTCCTATCAAAGCATGTAGGTACATCATCCAGAGGCACTAATGAAAGCCTAAGGGGGAACAAAATAACTAGCTAGACATTAATGGCTAATATCGGTCTTTACCATTTCAGTGGTAACTGTATTACCCAGACCACCCACAGTGCAATAAGATTAATTGGTAAACATACATGTACCACCACTTCTACTGTATACTGATTCCAACAGAGAAGAGGACAAGTGTGATATTCACCAATTACATATATAAGAAACGACTACCATACACAGTGTCAGGTTCATCATTTACAGTAGATGTGCCCTTTACATCATATTGTTTTAAAGAACATAAAAGCTTGTTGCAAGTTGTGGCAACAAATTGTGCCTAGTTACAGCAGTAATAATATTTATACATGTATGGGAACTGTGATCCATAATGCTCTGGACCTGGGTTTCTTCAGATAACAGATCTTTCCGTAATTTGGATCTTCATAGCTGTGCTGACAATTATCTTCTCCATTATTGATTTATTAGATGCTAGTGCTTCAAATGCCATATTATTGTCCACTGATATTCTTATTCTCGCCTTCATGGGCGCGCTATTTGGGTAGGGGTGCTTCCATACAAAAAACTTCTTTTGTTATTAGTAGTGATGAGCAAAATTTTTCACCAAAATATGGATTTCACGTGCTCAAAACATACTGTAAGGAACTTACCCTGGTGGTCTAGCGGCAGCGGGGTCCACGTTGCGTCCTCGGCGTGGACGCCTGTCGCGCAGCTTCCCTCTCCTGTGCCGGCTTCCTCTAGGGCGCGCGCTGCACGCACGTTCCTTATTTAAAGGCGCAGTCGCGCTGGCGTCTTCACGCCAGTGCGCAATTGGCGCAAAATTCAAAGGTATATAAAGCCCATTCAGATTACAGGACCTTGCCCGTTATTAGGTTCAATTAGCTTGTTCCTGGGTGTTTATTGTGATTCCTGTCTGGATCTACTGTGTTTGACCCTTCCCTGCATGCTTACTACTCTGACCTCTCCAATCCTGAACTTGCCTGCCTGAAACTACGTTATTCTCTCCAATCCTGAAACCATGCCTGTTCTCCGACTATTCTCCGATCTCTAATCCTGATACTGGCCTGTCTGACTATTCTACTGCTTGAGCTGGCCGAGCCCGCCTGTTCCTGGTGGCTTCCTATCTTCCAGCATCCTAGTAAACAGTTGTGCCCCATTGCCTGCCAGAACTTACGCCTTGCACCTCTCATTAAGTCCAGGTGGCATCTGAGTAAGCCGAGGGCTCCTCCCGAGGCCAAAGGCGGTCACTTAACTGGTGAAGTACGAGCCAAGACCAGGGTGCTTGGCATCTGTTCTGGTGTAGGGTGCCGACCGTGACACATACACAGTTGGAAAAATACCAAGAAAAAACCTATGAAAAAATGCTAATTGACGTCAGACCGTTTCGCAAATTCTCCTGCTGTTGCTTGATTTTTTTCAGGGACAGATTCATTACAGTTTGGAGCAGAGTTGTCCATATTTCTCCAAATAGAGGGAACAATTTTAGTATGTATGACCACACATAATTACAAGATAACATTGAGGTCATAGAAGAAAGTCAGTGGAGTCCTTGAGTAGGTTTAGGTCCAGACAAACTTTCTGGAGCTCCACATCATCCAGAGGGCCTCCAAATGGATATTTTTAGTCTAAAAGAGTAGGGTTTCTTAATTTTTTCCACCAAGGCCTCTTTTCACTTCCTAGGACAATTTTAAATATTCTAGTTTTTTGGAGGCAATCCCCTTGTATGTATTAACATTAAAAAATAAACTAATGGTAATAAGTTGATCCAGAGCACTTAGGTAATATGTTTTGATTAAGAAGGCTATACTAGCTCTAATGGTAAGTAATCACTTGGAGGCCCAGCCTGAAGGCCAAATATGGTTAGAGATGTCCTGTTGGGTCTCTTAGATACCATGGGATCCCAGCTTAAGATTCAGTTGGGAAGGCATATGAGGTGAACACTTATTTTCTGTCCCCTATTAGAGACCCAGGCTAAAAGTTGGACTACAAATGCGGGTTTTGACTCATCATCCTGAAAACGGCTGCTCCAAATATTATAAACGGTTTGGTAGTATAACACATTTTCCTGCCATCATTTTCATAATACTTCCCTCATTCTTAGAATATCCCAGCAACCATATGGGAGAGATACTATGACTTTAACAGACTTCTGTACTAATAATTCTCTGCGCTGGGCAGCAGTGAGGATTTAGTACAGATACTGAACTAAATTATTATTGATTGCTATGAGCTGTGACACCACAGTAAGGTGTTAGAAAATAGAAAATGAAAGAGTGATCTGTTAGCTTTAGGTCCTTAAGACAACGCTGGTTTATAAGGCTCGTGAAAATTCTGTCGTTAGCATCAATAAATACAGTTAAATTACTGTACTGGCTCACCGTGTTTGTTTACCAAGCAGATGAGGTTTGTATGCAAGCAGCACCTCTCAGCCATTATTCATAGGCCTCCCTGTCATACCTCCAAGCTCGGCAACTTAAAATCTGTCTTTTCTCAGCATAATAAAAATGTCCTGCTCAGTTTACAGGAGATGTAAATTTACGTTTTTAATTTGCCGGCGTGAACCGAAGAGAGAAACACTGGCTCTTGGGTGGGGAAGAGACCTATGGTTTAATCTCTCTTTTGCAACAGAGCGGTATACATCAGATTGGACTTGTTCACTGACACGTGAACTCAGGATTTCTGGAGGACGAGCTCTTTGTACTTTATTTATTTGGTAAAGCCATGCAAACAGATAGAGTTTAGACTTACCAAGGTACACTGAAAGAGGTTTAAAAAAGTAAAGCTACTTGCTATTGACTGGATACTTTGCTTTGAATGTAAACTGATTTTGCTTAATGAGACAACAATATCTCTTACTGTATACCTGTGTCTTTGCATATGATTGTTTAATACATGACTGTTAAAGGCCGGGAGTGGAGGGAATATTATAAACCATGCTTACCAATCCACTCTTTCCCTTGCTGTGACCACTCACCCAGAAAACTCACCATTTATATATATATATATATATATATATATATATCCTTGAGAAAGGTCCCAATAGAGGACCGAAACGTTGATACAATAAAGGATTATTGATTTGAAAAAATTCCCTGTGTGCACCGGCATACTGTTTATAGATATATATATATACAGTATATACAGTATATACATATAGGGACATATTTATCAAGGGTCAAATTTTGAATTTGAAAAACTTTGAAATTCAAATTCAAAAAGACCAACCAAACTGAAGTCGAAGTTGTACAAATCAAAGTAATAGTGCATTTGATCGAATTCGAATCAAAGTTTTTCCCCCAAAAAAATCCACCAAAAAAGTTCACCAATTGACTCCAAGTGGTTTCTAGGAGGTTCCCATAGGCTAAAACAGCAATTTGCCAGGTTTTAGATGGTGAATGGTCGAAGTTCAAGAGACAGTACATGATAAATTTCGGGTACTCACAAAAATAGTTACATTCCACTCGCAGAAAGCACTCACGGCATCATATTTCGTAAAATAGCTAGAAATTCAAATTTTTTGAATTCAAAAATTCACCTAAAGTTCAGAGGGAATGGGATCACCCATGCACTACAGCCACAACACAGCAGTAGAATAAGGGGCCGATTCAGTAAGGGTCAAATATCGAGGGTTAATTAACCCTCGATATTCGACAAGGAATTAAAATCCTTCGACTTCGAATATCGAAGTCGAAGGATTTAGCGCAGATCGTTCGATTGAACAATCGAAGGATAAGTCCTTCGATCGAACGATTAAATCCTTTGAATCGAACGATTCGAAGGATTTTAATCCAACGATCGAAGGAATATCCTTCGATCAAAAAAAGTTAGCCAAGCCTATGGGGACCTTCCCCATAGGCTAACATTGACTTCAGTAGCTTTTAGATGGCGAACTAGGGGGTCAAAGTTTTTTTTAAAGAGACAGTACTTCGACTATCGAATGGTCGAATAATCAAACGATTTTTACTTCGAATCCTTCGATTCAAAGTCGTAGTCGAAGGTCGAAGTAGCCCATTCGATGGTCCAAGTAGCCCAAAAAAAACTTCGAAATTCAAAGTTTTTTACCTTCGAATCCTTCACTCGAAGTTAGTGAATCAGCCCCATAATGTTCTTTTATTTATTATTCAAACTTAAATGAGCTGTATCTTCAGCAGGTAAAATAGGACAACTCATCCAGGGTTCAGGCTCACCTAGCCTTGCCAGACTTTTGATCCTCTGAGAGCAATTTCCAAAACACTTTTTCCTATGCAGACCTTACGTGTGTCTACAACCCCCTTCCTGAACTCCCAGAACTCTCTTATTTCCTACACTGCTGCAGTAATTAGCCCTCCTGTGCACCTTCAAGGTACCTGAATAAAGGGGAAATATACCTATCGTCCAGAACCTACCCATGGAGTCCTGTACACCTTTAAATTAACTTTCAGTATGAGGTAGAGAGTGATATTCTAAGACAACGTGAAATTGGCTTTCAATTTTTTTATTATTTGTGGTGTGTGAGTTATTTAGCTTTTTATTCAGCAGCTCTGCAGTTTGCAGTTTCAGCAATCGGGTTTCTAGGGTATAAATTACCCTAGCAACCGTGCATTGATATGAATAAGACTGGAGTATGAATAGGAGAGGCCTGAATACAACGATGAGTAATAAAAGTAGCAATAACAATACATTTGAAGCCTTACAGAGCATTCGTTTTTTTTATATAGGGGTCAGTGACCCCCATTTGAACACTGGAAATAGTCAGACATAGAAGGCAAATAATAATAATAAAAAAAATGAAGACTAATTGAAAAGCTGCTTAGAACTGCCCTTTCTATAACATACTAAAAGTTAACTTAAAGGTAAACTACCCCTTTAATTTTAGATCCTGCACCAAATTTATCCAAGTTGCAGTGCCAGCACACAGCTTCATGGAAAATTTCATTTAAAGCATTGTCTGTGGACATTTTTTCTTGTGGTTGAGTGAGGAGAGGAAGAAAATAGTATTATAGTGGATTGCCAGTTTGTGCTGAAAGGAAAACTACACCTCTAGAAATATTTCCGTGAAAGAAAAAACGGAAATTTATTATACCCCGATGCTGCAAAAAGCCCAAATCCGAACAGTTCAGACCTGCACAAGTCAATGGCAGTGGCACCTATCAATTGGTATTTTTCGTGGTCTGCGATGGGTTTAGCCCAAAAATCCGAGATTCGGGTTTTCACTCGATTTTATCAAGTTTTTCTGTGATCCGATTAATTCAGGTTATTTTGTTAATAAATAAGGTCAAATCGAGCATGGGAGCTGGATCGTGTTTTTTTTAATAAAATATGAGATAAATTCGGATTTTAGTAAATAACCCTCTTAATCTTAGAGCCTTTATGTAAATATTATCTCTCTCTCTCTAAAAATATATATATATATGTTCGGCAGCAGTAATGGACATTGATATATGCTTCCCTGCCTGTACTCTGTTGAGAGATGTATGGAGTAGTTTATAGAAAGGGGATTACTTCTATACTTCTTTGTTCCAAACGACAACATATAACGTATATTATAACTTATAGCGCATTACCCACTGGAATGAGAAAAGGACACGAGTGTTCTTTAACCTCTGTATGAGAGCGTTGGTATCTGTGAGATGTCACATCTATAATGACCCTTTCCCAGAAACAAATTGCCTTTGTTAGTGATTTATAAAATTTGCACCGACTGAAAAAGAGAAAATAGATTAAACTTCAGCATAGTCCTCGGCTGCTAGAGCTCTGCGCTAAGAGAAACACTTCGTATCCAAGATGTTCCACAACAAAGGTTAAGAGGCCAAACAACAAACTACGCATTTCGAAGAAAGAAAGAGCCGTGAAAAATATTGCCTCTGCGAATACTTATTTCCAACTTAGTTTAACCATGGTAACCATTATTGTGAAGCACACAGATTTGAATGTTATCCAGTAGGTTCTGCCAACCCTTTCCTGAGTTATTTTTATTAACCTTTCAAAAATAAAACATTGATTGAAAAATGTTTTGTGGTGCTCAGAGGGAGGTGCATGACTGGTCAGCGTGAGTGTTTATTGCCAGCCTTCTCTGTACATGGCAGTCTCAGCTGCCTTCACAATTCTCTTTGGTAATGGAGAAACATGGCAGCAAATCCTTTAATTGATGCATTTAAAAATCACCCATGCTCTAGGGACACAAAGGCTTTTTGCTTTTAAGGTTGTCACATACAGATCAGCTAGGGTCACCAGACTCCACTTTAGCAGCTTACAGCTTTAGAAAGCTGCCCACTTTATGCTTGTGAATTGGGAATATGTGTGACCTTTGGCAAGGTTTACATTACGCATCTTTTTTATTACTCACCATACTGAATTGTGAATTTAGGGGCCGATTCACTAACTTCGAGTGAAGGATTCGAAGTAAAAAAACTTCAAATTTCGAAGTGTTTTTTGGGCTACTTCGACCATCGAATGGGCTACTACGACCTTCGACTACGACTTCGAAACAAACTATTCGAACTAAAAATCGTTCGACTATTCGACCATTCGATAGTCGAAGTACTGTCTCTTTAAGAAAAAACTTCGACCCCCTAGTTCGCCATCCAAAAGCTACCGAACTCAATGTTAGCCAATGGGGAAGGTCCCCATAGGCTTTCCTAAGTTTTTTTGATCGAAGGATATTCCTTCGATCGTTGGATTAAAATCCTTTGAATCGTTCGATTCAAAGGATTTTATCGTTCAATCGAAGGAATAATCCTTTGATCGTTCTACGCACTATTTGCGCTAAAATCCTTCGACTTCTATATTCGAAATCGAAGGATTTTACTTCCCAGTCGAATATCGAGGGTTAATTAACCCTCGATATTCGACCCTTTGTGAATCGGCCCCTTAATGTAAATTTTTTATGAAAGCCGACCAAACTCCCTTCCACAAATTGAACTAGTTTATTAAACAAATCGGAGCAACAAAACGTTGCGCCAAAATCAAGCGTCAATTTGCTCTGCAAAAACGATATTTTTTCGGATAATCCAGTGCAGATCATAATGTTAAGAAACAACTTCAGGGACATTGACTTCTACATGACCTCGACAGGTTTGAGATGGCGTATTTAGGATTCTGATTTTTAGCAGCTTTAAGGTATGATAAATCACTATAAATATTCTTCAACAAATATTTGAGTTTTCCCTCTAATAAAGTCGACCAGAAAAAAAATTGAGGTTTACTGAATGGGCCCCTAAGTCAAGGATTTGATTTGTAAATGTAAGAGTCACAGAAAAACCTACACTTAGGAGGTTATTTATCAAAATCTGAAAATATCTCATTATTTTCTGAAATATACTGAAACCAAATCCGCACAGGTTATTTCCCCTCATTTATCAATTAATTTTCCCGAAAAATTCCAGTGCGGGAAAAAAACTTGTGAAAGTTGATAAATTTTTTTCAGATTTTTTTGTCTGATTATTGCAAGAAATCCAGCACAGATCAGGATATCTTCGGTACTTCTCCCATTGATTTATAAACAAGCTCGGCAGGTCTGAGATGCCGGATTTTCAGATTGGGACTTTTTCCATCCTCTGGGTATTATAAATCCTGAAAAAGATTTAGTTTTTTTCACTAAAAATTCATATTTTATAGTAAAAATGTTTTGAGTTTTTGCCATTCAGACTTTAATGTAATAAATATCACCCAAGTGTCCGTTAGAATAGTACGGATGCAAGGATTAGTACATGTTTAGCCTTAGCCTCCCTAGGCAAGAGCAGGAATGTTTACCTTGGACCATAATCCCCAATTAACCAGCCCTGTTAATATATGGCACATCCCTAACTAGATATTAGTTTGAAAGGCCAGTTTTTAACCAAATTATACTTCCCTCCTTAAGCTCTAGTGATTTCATTTGTTTAACAGTGCACTTTCCTATTTAAAGATAAAAGGTTCAGAAAGTGGATGAGCATAGTTGCTTCTCCTATCTCAGGTGACTTCAGTAAACTTCCAAAAACTGTATCTGACAGAATTCGTAGAAGGTATTTTTTATGACTGCCTTTGATGTACGTCAGTTACGGCAGGGAAGGTAGGAACAAAGAACAAGCCATAAAAATCTAATGCAGTGATTTAACCCAGTCCGTGATTCCTAACGCACTATAAAATGTGTATTTCTGGCTTGAATTACATTGAGGAGCCTTTTGAGATAAAAATTAAATATTGACAAATTGCCAATGGTTGTACTATGTAGAAATGCAGTACATAAAGAGAATGTTACCAAGTCCTATATTTTTCATACATGAATAATCAGCTGCTTTTTAAAGAACTACTGCCCAAATATTGTCTGCACTGCTACTACTAATTAAGCCTGATGGGTGTAAATGTGAATCCTATTATCCTGAATAGAGAATGTGTAACTTCAGCATCTGCTGCTAACCCCTTGTGTGTAAAATCCCTTTATCTTGGGGCAGGTGGAGCTAGCCAACACCGAGTATGGACATCTGAAATACAAGCTCCACAAAGTGCAGAACAGCTACATTAAATGTTGAAGACCTGCCACCGATCAAAGAAATAGGGACCCGAGACATATGGGACCCAAACACCAATCCAAAAAACAAATACCTCAGTGACAGCGTATCTCGCCAGACATGCGGGCGCTGAACAGCAGCAGAGAACAAACGCCATTTTGGATCACAAACACATCGGAGCAGAGAAGGACCCCATGCATAACACGGAACCCACACATACCTCAACAGAGGAACTAAAAACAATGCTCCTCAATATAAAACAGACCCTGTAAGAGGACATTAAACAAATGTCAGCAGACATCTGCAATGAGCTACAAGAGCTTGGAGATTGTACAGCACATATCAAAACCAACATGGGTGAATTCACAGAGGCCCATAATGAGGTGGCAGACAACCAGGCAAAGATGGAGAAGGAGGTGGAACACCTGGCAAACAAAGTTGCAGATCTAGAAGACAGGTCGAGAAGGAATAACCTAAAGCTGCAGGGTATACGAAAGTCGGTCAGGCCCGGATTTGTGGAGAGGCCACCAAGACCCGGGCCTAGGGCGGCAGGATTTTAGGGGGCGGCATGCTGCCCAATCAAACCCATATTGGTTTTGAAATACTGGGGATGAGCAGGAGATACGATCGTTGGCGCACAATCTCTTGTGTGCCAATCTCCATTGCTCCGGTCCTGATGATGAAAATTTGTGTGAATAAAAGGGAGGGGACAGAGGAGATGAACGACAGCGGGCCTAGGGGTGCCTGCTGTGTAAATCCAGCCCTGGACTTGAAGAAGGTCACAAAAATTCCTACATGAAAATAACATAGCGCACAGATGCTTCCCAGTAAAACTAATAGTCTCAAGGCAAGGAACTCCAATTTCCCTGACTTCAAAAGAGGAAGCCAAAAGAGCCTTGTGACACTGGAACCTCCTCCAAACACCTGCATCACCACCATAATCCCAAACACAGTGGCAGACCAAAAAGCTTCACCAAGACTGGCACACAGTGTAATAAGCAGAAGATGGCCAGTGATGGGTGAATTTGGCACGTTTCGCTTCACCGTGAATTTCTCAAATTTCCCGCAAAACTGGTGAAAAATTCACAAAATGGCGATTTTGATGCCAGCGACAATTTGCCGGCGTCAAAATGGGTGCCAGCGTCAAAGTTGACTCTGGCACCCATTAGAGTCAACAATAAGTACTCTTGCAGGTACTTATAGATAACCAGCCCTATACATTGAGCAATCTGCATGCACCTAATGAAAACCAGCTTCAGTTCCTCACCAAAACACTTATGCATCTTATGCAATAAAGGAAAGGTAAATGTATTGTGGCAGGGGACATAAATATGACCCAGTGAACAACAACAACATGCACAGGCCAAAAAACTTATGGAGCTTTTTCACAGTTTCGCTCTTACTGACATCTGGAGAACTCATCACCCTATAGAGAGAGACTACACTCATCACTCCCCTAAGCATTTGACACACTCAAGAATAGATATAATACTAGTAGACCCCCAGACTACATCACAAACTACGAGGGCATGGATAGGACTACAGACATGGGGGTAAATTTATCAAAGAGTGAAGTTCCTCCACTAGAGTGAAATTCCGCAGCTCTCAATTCATTTCTATGGGATTTTGAAAGGCGTATTTATCAATGGGTGAAAGTGAAAGTTCACCCTTTGATAAATACGCCTATAAAAATCCCATAGAAATGAATGGAGAGTGGCGGAATTTCACTCTAGTGGCGGAACTTCACTATTAACTTCACTCTTTGATAAATATACCCCATGGTCGGACCATGCACCACTTCTAGATATAGGCCCCACTTCTAATAAAAAGGCCACAACTTCTTGGAGACTCAATTATTCTCTGCTAAAAGACACAGCAAATACGTCCACAACAAGACAACACCGGAAATACACCAACAAACAATTTGGCTGGTACATAAAGCAACAATGTGATGTAAAATTAAATCACAGGCATCAAATCTCCGCAAGCAAAGAGACTTTAGAATGAATACCCTGCAACAACAAATTAAAGAAGAACAATCCTACTATGCACAACCTACAAGCAGATAAAATCCAAACACACAAAACAGAACTACATACTCCTCTCTAAAACAGAATATAGATTAAAACTTCTCAGATAGCTTTATTATACAGAATATGTACTGTATAACGACGACAGTGTCCTTACTGCACAGTTTGGGCAAGTACAAAATACAAATAATGAGTCATTCTGTTTCATATATGCTGTTCAACATTAATAAATGAAGTTTTAAAAAAAAAATCCCTTTATCTCCCATAGCACTGACAAAAAAAATGTATGTATGGAATCGGCACTGTATGTACCAGATACCTTTGACCTGTGCCTCTCCAGCAATAGATGATTTACAACCTGGGAGCCTCAATTTGCAGGGCCCTGAGAGAGGCTATCTATAACACAATGCTACACTATTAGCTCTATTTCAGATTAAAGGCCATATTGGCTTTATCTCAGACTGAGAAACAGAGCAACTTGACTGGTCAGCTGGTCATTATTTTTCCATTTCAACTGTGGGCTTCCCTCATTGGATAATGCCTCCAAATTAAAGGTATAAATCCACGGCGAGTTCATTTTGTGCTCGTATCTGAGAACCGATTAATCCTCCTCAATGGGATCCAGGGAATGGTAGAAGCTTTTTAAGAGTAGACTGACATGACTTGATTGTCTCAGTAAATAATCCTGCTTGGAAACATGAGACCTTTACTCGTGCTTTAAATCTAAACTGAGAATGCATCCAGTCAGTTTTTTTTTTTTGTGGTTTATGTTTATTCAGTTACTTGGATGGGTTTCTATTCAGCAGTTACCAGATATCTATTTGTAAATAATGGAAATGCACTTTGCTTCAGATGGGATGGTGAATTATCAAAATCAGAGGTAATGTAAAATTGGATTCTCACTGTACTTGGACTGAATACGGTATTTCTTTCATCTAAAAACTCATCTTTTTTCTCTGATATACAAGCCTTTAGTCTTATCTCTGTTACGGTTCAGTGTTGTTATTATTGTTTGTGATAATAATACTGTGCATTAATAAAATCAAATGGATGGAGCTGAGCTATTATTTTGTTCTACAGAGCTATGATGAGTTGTGTACTCAGGCAGCATGGCACAATACTTATCCTGTATCTAAATATTCATATAAATATAACGCAGGGCATCAGAACAGAACTGGCCATTTTCAACTCTTGAGAGCCACCAACAAACCATATTTATTTTTATTATATAAATGAAAAATAAGTGTGTCCTTAAATTAGAAAAGACATTGTTTTGTTATATATTTAGGGGGTTATTTACTAATTACATTTTTTTTTTCTGGTCAAGGTTTTTGTGAAAAAATTTTTTAGAGGAAAAAAAACCTCGAATTCTTCAAGATTTATTATACCCCAAAGCTGTATAAAGTCCAAATCCGAAAATACTCGATCTCAAACCTAAGTTCATTTACAATTAAAAGATATTATGGTTTGCTCTTGGTTTCTTGATAATCTGAAAAATTCAGGGTTTTTGGGTGATGACATGAAAAAATCTAGCTTTTCGTCAAATCTGAAAATTTTGTACTATTCCAGTTTTTGATCGATTTTATCAAGTTTTTTCCCAAACCAATTTTTATAGTTTATAAATAAAATAAAAACCATGGATAGATTTGAGTTTTAGTAAATAACCCAATTAATATACTTTTAAAACTGACTATTCCTATAAAGATGATCAGATATTGATTTGGAAAAGCAATCATATTACTCCAACAAGCATGAGTCAACGGGCTGTCAATTCGGAAACAGGTCTTCATACTACATTTGATAATGGTAGGATAAAATATTTTTTCACTGTACTTTACACCACTAACCCCATTTTTTGCAGAGTACTTGGTATCACTTATGGAGGGTTTACATTTTTTTTTTTTTTTTATCAATGGCCATATATAAAGGGGAGATGTCAAGTACAGTATGCCTCTACTTTCTTTTGAGGAACAATAGCTGGGAAGCAGGGGTCCCCAACCTTTTTACCAATGAGCAAAATTTTAATGTAAAATTATTGGAGAGCAACACAAGCATGGAAATAGTTCCTGGAGATGCCAAATAAGGGAGCAACATCCAATTGGTTGGAGAGGCACTGGTTGGGGATCACTGCTATAAAGGAAAGATATCCCTCCCAGAATTTTTCTTTAACATAGAGTAAATGTGGAGAATAACAGGGACTGTGTTCATTGTACAGCCAGTGCGGCAGTTGAGATTAATGCTCTATCACTTGTGGAAAAGGAAGGGCTATTCTGTGAGCACTCTGTCTAGGAAGTAGGAAGTGGGATGCATGTCCAGTTTGGGATAGAAAAGGAAAAAAACGCTTAAAGACTATGTGGGACATTCACTAAGATTCATAGTTGCGCCAGGCGTAACTTCTGCGCACTTCGCCAGGCATAGTTTCGCCAGTGCTCGGCAAATTCACTAAAATCTTATTGCTCTAAGAGAGGCTTAAAGCAAGTCACCTACATTTTCAGACTGCCAATGTCCTTGTTGCAGACAAATTAACTTTAATTTATTTCTTTGCATTTTTTTACATTGAAAAATAGTGCCCTGTTCTGCAGTAAATAAAACACACACGCATATTTGTTAAAGTTATATGTGGAGGCGTATTTATCAGAGTTCAGATTTTACTGGTTCTAGTGTTTTTTTAAACCACAACTTAACTCACAAACTCTAAAACTTTACGATTTTACCTTAAGACCTGAGTTTTTCAGACACTTCCTAGTGGAAAAAAAATCTAAACACCTCTAAAAGGCCAAATTGATTTAAAATGGTCCAATAGAATCAAATCAGCTCCCATTGACCTCTATAGGACCTTGGCAACTATTAGTGGTTTTCATGGTTTTTGGCTCATTGAATTTTTGGTTCTTTTTTTAAAAAATGGGAAAACTATAAAAATTGAAAATCGATTATTAGCAAATGGTCCCTAGGGGGCCAATGCATTAACTTCGAGTGAAGGGTTCGAAGTAAAAAAACTTAGAATTTCGAAGTGTTTTTTGGGCTACTTCGACCATCGAATGGGCTACTTCGACCTTCGACTACGACTTCGACTTCAAATTGAACTATTCAAACTAAAAATCGTTCGACTATTCGAACATTCGATTGTCGAAGTACTGTCTCTTTAAGAAAAAACTTCGACTCCCTAGTTCGCCACCTAAAAGCTACTGTACCCAATGTTAGCCTATCAGGAAGGTCCCCATAGGCTTGGCTATATTTTTTTGGTTGAAGGATAATCCTTCGATCATTGGATTAAAATCCTTAGAATTGCAGTTTTTGCACAAAAATCCTTAGACTTCGATATTTGTACTGTCTCTTTAAGATAAAACTTCAACCCCCTAGTTCGCCACCTAAAAGCTACCGAACCCAATGTTAGCCTATGGGGAAGGTCCCCATAGGCTTGGCTAAGTTTTTTTGGTTGAAGGATAATCCTTCGATCGTTGGATTAAAATCCTTAGAATCTCAGTTTTTGCACAAAAATCCTTCGACTTCGATATTCGAAGGATTTTAATTTCCAGTTGAATATCGAGGGTTAATTAATCCTCGATATTCGACCCTTGATGCATCGGCCCCTAGGTGCTATGGTCTCTTCCTGTGGGAAAGTGTTAGTACTTCTATTATTTGAGTGAATCCAAACATTAACTTATAAAAAACCCATTTAAACAGTGGGCAAAAATTACACATAAACTTTAAACTTTGGAGCTTATGAGAACCCCAGCTATTTATGACCTTGACAATAATAATGGTTTAGTCATTAAATATGTTTTGAACTATACATCTCTGAGCATTGGGAGTCCCTTTGTTTTCCTAAGCAAGGAACATTATAGATAATGCATATCATTTTCCGTACATAGTTATTCTTATGTATCTTTAAATTGCTTTGAGTTCCATGGGAAAAAAGTCAAATCTTATTTTAATGAACTTTCTTCTATTAGACATAATGTAATTGTCATTGGAGACAATCTGGGTCACTTTGATAATAATGTTGCCTACAATATAACATTTTCAGAAGTGATTTATGTTCCCGGGGACTTTCCTCAGAAGTATGTCAATTTTCACCATACAGTAGACTCTGTACATTTACGCCTTGTCTATTGATTGGATTTAAAAAAAAAAATTAAAAGAGGGAATGGCAAGTGGCTGCCAAGGCAATCACTGCTTCTTTATTTTAATTCTTGATTTGACTTTTCTAGTGTTCAGCGCCTTTGTGTCTGAAAGCTTCACACCAAAGACTAACTAGCTTTTTATTAATCTGTAACAACTCTGAATATGCTGCAAAAGTCCCCAATGACAAAAACCCTCAGTAGGTTTCCTCTTTTCCAATCAAAACCATCCTCTGTATTCAAATTAAGCCATCTGAGCCGCAATATACAGTAAGACAGCTAATGAATGTGTCTCCTGAATATCAAATATGCAATCAACTGCACCTCATTAACTTAACCATTCAAGCCATTAACAGCTAACTGAGCTTCTTGCTGACATGAGGGCTATGAAATACTCATGCTGCACTGTAACAAATGGGGACTGGGCACCAGAACACAAAATAATTCATGTATGTTCCTCTACTTTGCAGACTCATTCTTAACCTCGATGTGTGAAAGTCACCGGGTCTTTTTATAGCCATTTTTATTCTTTCTGTATTTTAAATAACATTGTAATGGCCAGCTATGCATTTTAAGAACAATTATTAATACAGGTATGGGATACTTTAAAGGAGAACTAACCCCCAATAAGTAAAGCCAAATCTTCTACCCTAGATAGTACTACCCTACTCTCAGCTTCCTACCCACATAGTGCATTATTCCAGAAAGTGCCCCTGGACAGCATTCTCACTTATTTTATGCAGAGTAGCACAGCAGAACTCATGGGTGCCATCTTCTGGGTCTCCGGTCTTCTTCAGTAAGGGATCGATGTATTTGGAGCATGCGCAGTTGGAGCAGTCATATTCGTACTAACTGAGAATTGCCGAAGGGAAGAAAGAGGATCTGAAGAAGACTGAAGACCCATGAGCTCCACTGCGCTGTTGTGCATTAATAAGTGATCATGCTGTCTAGGGGCACTTTCTGGAATAATGCTCTGTGGGTAGGAAGCAGGGGGTGACTATCTCGGAAAGATAGTGGGGGTTTAGTTTTCCTTTAATCGGAAATCTAAATTCCGGAAAGGCCGTCTCCCATAGACTCCATTTTATCCAAATTATCCAATAATCCAATCAGTTGCCATTAATAAAAATCATATGCACACAAATATGGCAGAATAACCCAACCCCTAAGTAAGTAAGGTGAGCATGATCACATGACTAACTACTGAGTGATGTCATAGTTATTGGGGGCAATGTATATTGGGGAACTTTATAAGGCCGATGATCAGACACCAGTTCAGGGCTATAACTAAATGTGGGAATAAGCTATTCATGCCTTCATACTCTTAAATGCAGTGATGAAGATCATTAATGTTCTTGTGCAGAATAAGATGGCTGTGGCCCTGATTACAGCTTTCATAATTCTTCTATAAAAATAGGACAAAGCTGAAGGTTGTAGTGCAGATCCTTGTCCTATATAAAAAAGGGAAAAAAATATTAAAATGTTAAGCTCAGGAAGTACTGCTAATTGAAGGATAACTAATTATGCAAATGAGACTCTTAGCGGAAGATGTATTTTTATTCCTCTTCAGTCGACAGCCAGTGGTTTTCCTGAGATCTAAACTTAACTATTTCAGGACTATATTTCAATCGATGAATAATATTTCTGCAAAGGGTGACTTCTCTTGAAGAACTTAGGTTGCTCTAAATTGGTCTGCACAATCAAGAGAGGTGTTGTTATGAAATGCATGGAGAATGAATAGATGCAATCACTTATTGATACACAATGTACTTAATTGCATGAAGAGAAGTTTGTTTGTGTAGAGCAGCTCTGGAATGTTACAGGCTATGCCACCTGCATGGGTACTCTCCATCACAATTACATGTAAAAGTTCCCTATGCAACTGAAATGGACTGATTTATTTGTAAATTGAAAAGGAACAACTTCAAAGAGTGGAATTTAATTTAGGATTAGTTCATTTTTATTAGAGCTTGTTACAACCCCCTTTCCAAAATAACCACCTGCATGTTATAGCCAATCTTTATAAATCATTATATTTTACACATTGTACTCACAAACTTCCTAGAAGGGTACTTTCCAAAATTTTATTCTGATTGCATATTGGGCTCTCTGCATAGGTCATTGCTGAGATGGATTTGGCCCTTCAGAATTCTGGGTGACAAAGTTTTTGTTGAGGTATATCAATTTGTCAGATAATACATCCCATATTATATATTAAAAGATTAGTCTCTGATGAGCTCTATCATAAAGGCATACGGATGCAGGTTATGTAATGCTACTGGTCTTGCTTGTAAATCAGATGCTATTGCATTAAAAGTTTTCAAAGTCAAGCTGGCCTAATTTCTGAGGTCTGGAGATACTGCTTGGTTTGGAGGTGGTCTTCATGGTTCCCCTTTGTCACAGGGGCACAACTGTGCTCAATTTAGAACATAAGGCAGGAAGGACAGATTGGCGCCAAGTGCCAGTAATGAAAGGAGTTTTATGTGAGAGAGAGAGAGAGAGAGAGAGAGAGAGAGAGAGAGAGAGAGAGGGAGGGAGAGAGAGAGAGAGAGAGAGAGAGAGAGAGAGAGAGAGAGAGAGACAAAGAAGGAATAAAAAGATGTTCTATTGCCCTGAAAGCTACTTCCAATTTATTGCAGTGTTTCTCCATTGATTTGTTACTATACAGAGCTTGAGGTCCTACTCTCCAAAGCTAGAACAGGCTATAGAATGTACCATATTGTAAAAAACCCTCAGGTCTCATTAATTAATCATATACGGTGAGGGACTGTTGATATAACATGGCATTAGCATGCAAACACTTTTATTGTGAACAACTTTATTGAGTCCACCACAATAAAGTTGCTTTCAGGCTAATAATGTGTTAAGTCAACAAGTTCTTTATATCACATACATATTGGATTTAGCGTTCGCTAATGGGTGCAGAAGAACTTTGACCAAGTAACAAATTACTATTCCAAATGCTTGAGGTTAACATCTGGAGCAGTTCTGTGCGCAACGTTTTATATTTCAAAATGCCTTCTGTTCACTGATTGTGTCTACAATTTCATAAGCTTATTACCAATGTGGCTTGTTATTGTGAATACGATTTAAGACCCAATGCACTGGGTGTAGTTGCACATAGAAGTATTCCTATGAAAGGGTCCTATGTGTAAATTGTACCCACAAATAATGTACAAATGTACCCACAGTCTCATTGAAATGTAAAAACGGGGGAGAAACACAAGCATTTAAAATGATCCTGGGTGCTAAATAATGGCTTTGATTGGATATTTGGTAGCCCCTATGTGGAATGACAGCCTACAGAATACTCTTGATGGCTGTACACCTGTTTTTTGCAACCAAAACTTGCACCAAGCCTGGAATTCTAAAATAAGCACCTGCTTTAAGGCCACTGGAATTAACATCCATTGGGTTGGTGGGCAACATGTTGCTCTTGAGCCAGTGGTTGGGAATCATTGCTGTAAGCCAATGTCCCACCTACTTGACACCGATAATGATGCAAAGTCTAACTGTGATACTTTTAAATGTATTTCACCTCTGTTCTAGAATAGCTGATACTGAATGGTCTGGGCAAAATTATGTGATGACTTTCAGTGGCTATCATTGTGCCAAAAAAATACATTGTAGAAAAAAAAACCATAGGAAACTGTTGCACTATTAGTATTTCCTCATAAATGCCCCTGCTTGGTTTCTGAGCTTGTATATAATGTTAATGATATACATCTTTAGTTTAGTTAAATAGTATAGTACAGTATAGTATAGTAAAGTATAGAATAGTATAGTTTTAGGCACAACTGTCATGTCAAATGCCAACAAATGTAGAAATCAAAAATATTTCTTGATCTTTTTTATGATAGGATAGAATAGCCAAAATTAAATATTCCTGATAAAACAAACTCCTATAGAAACCCATTCTTAATTTTTAAAAAGTTTTCACTTCAGTTAACTGATTACATTATCTGAGGAATATACAGTAGCTGATCAAGTACAGATATACCTATTTCACTGCTGAAAAACTGACAGATGCTTTGAATGTCTAACTTATCAACGATAAAGGGTCATCTGTACCAGATCTCGTTTGGCCTTAATCATAACCCGAAATTAAAGTCTTTTTTCATTCTCACTTCTACACTTGACAACCATTGCTGCTCGACTCCTGTTACTCTTACAATGACCCAAAAGAAATGCGAGAGTTTTTAAATTCATTGCAATGCAGTGAAACAAATTTTCTTTCCTGAAAGGGAAATGTTACTTTTTTTTTTTTGGAAAGAGTAGGGCAGTATTTCTATCAGAGCCGGAGCTGGTCATGTTGCCAGAAACCATAATTGATTGAGGCTGCGGAAAAGTCCTCTTGGGTTATGTATACTGCTACCTGCATTAAGGTTTTCCACTTTAAGTTTACAGCAGGCCTAGTCGTAAATACTGGGTTTTAGATTAATCTTTCAGCCTATCCTTTTATTTTATTTCTACATGTTTGCTGCTCTGTGCCTGTAGATGCAGGAGATATTGAACTATAACATAATGTTCTGGCATTTCAGGATGTAATATAAGAACAGAGGAACAAGCTGCTATAGTTTAAAGAGAGATTCCTGGTAGGGATATTTAATTTGCTCTAATCCTATGATTTTATATCAATATAATTACAGAAACAATAGAAATCTAGAAACGAATCATATAGAACTAAAATTACTTTTCTGAACAAGAACCCCCCCCCAAAAAAAAAAAAAGATTCTCGAACTTGTTGGCTTAATGTAACTTTGAGAGGATAAAGTCAACCTAATCATTTTGCTATTCATTACCAGTCCTCATTATTATATTCTTTGTGATCATTACTCATCGTCTGACAGTTTGCAGTGAAATAAATTCCATGCCGTATTTAAACATAATCTCCATAGTTAAAATGATGGTAGTACCAAAAGGCAGTCTGAATCTCTTCCTGGGAGAGGGATTAATGCATCAAAAACAGACAGATGGAGTGTGTTTTCAACACACCGGGTGCATCAAGAGCTTGCCTCCTTCACAGGGGTGAGAGGTTGAAATTTATGCGGCAGAGATGTGTCGCAGAAGGTGGAAAAAACTGTCAAAGGGAGGTTGGCACTGTAATTAGACTCATTTATTTGGTAACATACACAAGCTGTCAGATGTTACTATATTTGACCTTGTATGTTTATCATAAAATCCATCGAAGGGTGTAAGACTCTATTTGAAACAGTATAGTGATGACACTTTAATAGCATTACTCTGCACTTAGTGAGGGGGGGGCAGTCTTTATTTGAAAAAAATTCCTCCCCCCCCAGAGGCATATGGAAAAAAAGTAAAATGCAGATAAATATCTTTAGAAGCTTTCATGGAGCCACAAATAGTCCAAAATATAAGATATTAAGGGGCCTATTTGCTAATATTCAGAATTCCTTTTTTTCATGAATCATATTTTTCTCTAAAAATTCATGTTCATGGTGTGAAAACCATGAAAAACTCTAGTACAAAAACAAAGCTGTTCCAAGTAAAAGCAGTCATGGACCCCCCGAAGTCAATGAGAGCTACACCGATCCTACTGGACATTTTTTTAGCCATTCAGGCTTATATAGGTTTTCAGATTCTTTTTGTTTGTAATTGTTCAAAATTAGTAGAGGGGTTTACAGATATTTATTTTTTTTCTGGGCTTTTTTCAGTTCTTACTTTTTGGAATCTGATATTTTAATATCTTTCATGGCATTCATGGTTTTAGAGAAATAGAGTTTAATAATGGTTTGAAATAGCTTTAATACCGCTTAAATTCAAACTTTAATAAATGGACCTCCCAGACACACCGAAGGAACTTTTTGATAATCAATCTTAGTGAGAGATAGTGAGAGAGTCAATAATAATTGTCATTGGTTTTTACACTTTTTTTCATACTTAGAACAACTGAGTATCGAATTACTTGAACTGTTTGCATTAAAATCCCCTCTTTGTGTAATATCCATGATAACAACTTAACATGTACTCAGAATCATTTCCCCAGACCCAAAATTTCCACTTCGCAGTTGACTATGGATGTAGGACGTTGTGGTTTATACTCATGAAAATCTTCAAAATCCCTCGCTGGTAAATATTTAGCAAGTGGATTGCTCTGGTGTTTTGGCAATGTCAATATCAGTGCTCATGACCTCCTAATATGTCTTACCAGGTCAACAACCTGGCCTACAAAAAATAAATATGTCCACACGGTGCCCCACTGGGACATCACAGTGCTGCTAGCTACATGAAATGCTGCTATCTAGATGTAAGTATGGCACCTCCAAACTCTTGTTGCTTGAATATAACAGGAGGCCCATTTATTAAAGGCAGAATTTTAGTGGCATTACAGTTTCTTTGAAACCATGATTAAACTCTATTTATCTAAAACCATTAAAAGATATGTGACAATAAAAAGTATGAATAGAAACAAGTTGTAAGAAAATTACCTATGCGGCGGGGTCGCCCACCACGTCATCGGCTGGAACGCCCGCCGCATGGTCCTTGGCTCCAGCGACGGCGCCATGTTGTATCTAGG
This sequence comes from Xenopus laevis, assembly GCF_017654675.1. Classification (NCBI taxonomy): domain Eukaryota; kingdom Metazoa; phylum Chordata; class Amphibia; order Anura; family Pipidae; genus Xenopus; species Xenopus laevis. Next base: position 127,409,795 of record NC_054375.1, on the reverse strand, counting down.
GCGCGCGCGGCGCACCTGTGTGCCACTTAAAGGCGCAGGCACGCTGGCGTGATTGCGCCAGCACGTTTGCACACGTTTTGGCTCGAATTTTTGAAAGGTATTTAAGGGCCATTCTGTGTATACCCCCTTGCCCATGATAGAACTCTGTTTCTAGTGGTTTCTGAGCCTAGTGCATCTGGTCCTGATATTCTGTTATCTTGATTATCCGTGTTTGACCCTGTCTGTATCCTGACTACTCTGAACTCTGTATCCTGACCCTTGCCTGCCTACGACAACTCTTCCTGCTTAACCCCATGATTGACGACCTGGTTTGACCCTTGCCTGCCTGACGATTCTGATATCCGCCTGCCTCGACCCAGCCTATCTGACCATCCTTCTGCCTAATCCTTTTGTACCGTGACCTTCAGCCCAAAAAGACTTTGCTAACAGCCGTGCCCCTTTGCCAGCCAGAACATCTCACCTCTACCCCTCGTTAAGTCCAGGTGGCACCCAAGTAAGCTGAGGGCTCCTCCCGAAGCCCAACGGTGGTCACACTACTGGTGAAGCCGAGCCGAGATCAGGGTGCTTGGCACTTGTTCTGGTATTGGGTGCCGGTCGTGACACAAGTGTTGAAGCTCTGGTGGAAAAATATGAATATCTCTAAAACCTCTACAAATATTTGGACAATTACAAGCCAAAAAAATCTGAAAACCTCTAAACGTCTGAATGGCTAAAAAAAAAAAAAAAAAAAAAATCCATTAGGATCAACGCAGCCCCTATTGACTTCTATGGGACCTCAACTGCTTCTACTTGGAGATGTTTTGTATTAGAGTTTTTCATGGTTTTTAAACTTTATAAATCTCAATTTTTTTAGAGAAATAAAAAAAAAATTTTTTTTTGAGAAAATGTGTGATTCGTAAATTAAAAAAAAAAATTAAATACGAATGTTAGTAAATAGGCCCCTTACAGTTGAAATGATGTTATTAATGTGTGTCATACCCCATTGCAAGCATATACTAAAGGGTTTTGTTTGTAAAGCAAATCAACTCTGCATGGTTCATGGCCTGTGTATCAGTTGTAGACTAGCTGCAGTTCATTTATCAGTCATTCTGAAATAAAAAAAAAGGGAGCGTTGGTCTGTTTTGGAGATAAAGTCTTACTGCTAACCCCTTTGTGCTACTGTCATTGTGAACGGTGCCTAAGATATTTACAGAGTGGCGGCAGTGCATGGCTCAGACTAACTCTGGCAAGAGGGGAAAAAGTGGGACTCTAATCAAAGACAGTAGATGGCTGTGATCTGCTCTACAGTCAGTGTACTGCAGTAATTCCTTTTATACGACAAAGCTTGGAAGTTCTATTCTTTCCATTAGGTGAGCAGGTGGGCTGCTCTTCCTCTGCCACAGCACTGGTTACTTTGCTCAAATTCACTGGCTCAATCTTGATGAACCACTTCTTACTGCAAAGGCCTTTAATCATTACTCTCTTTTTGTCATTACAGGAAATCAATGCTGTTGACTTTTTCCTTTTATGTTTTGTATAGTCGAGGCTCCTTTCTTACCACTCACAACAACTTTCTATTCACCTGCCCCCTAAACCTGTGCTACAGTTCATGCTTTTTGGCAGAAAAGAGACCCCCCCTCATCTAGGAAACAGTGTATAATACATATTTACATGTATCAGTTCGAAATTCATCTGGATTTTGTATACCCCTTGTCCTATGAGTGGCACTGGAAATGCAACAGAAAAAGTTACATTGAAATAGAATATGATGTATCATGTGATTATACTGTAGGCATGGATTCACGGCATTTTCTTAGCCCGCAAATGTTTTTGCAAAACTGAGTAGAAAATTCTACGGTGAAAAGTCTGCAGCGACAGAAAAAATTGTTGTTTGTCAAAATTGGCGAGTCCATAAAAATTATTATGGTATGCCCAGTTCCTAGCAACTTTGCAACTGGCCTATTGGCCTTGCTCTTTTGCCTCTTTCCAGCTTTCAAATGGGGGTCACTGACCCCATCTAAAAAACAAATACTTTTTAAGTTTGCACCTGTATTGTTATTGCTACTCTGTATTGCTCATCTTTCTATTCATCATGCACTCTCCTATTTATATTCCAGTCTTTAATTCAAATCAATGCATGGTTGCTACGGTAATTTGGACCCTAGAAACCAAATTGCAGAAATTGCAAACTGGAGAGCTGTGAAAGAAAGGCTAAATAACTCAAAAACGGGAGATAATAAAAAATGAAAACCCAATTGCCAGTTGTCTCCGAAATAGCACTAATAGTTAATGTAAAGAAAAGAGGTCCATGCAGTGCCTATGGATAGTGATGGGCGAATAAATTCGCCAGACACAAATTCACGGGGAAATTCCACATTTCGCCACAAGAAAATGAATTCAATTGCGGCGTCAATTCACCAGTGAAAAATCAAAAAAAAAAATCAAAATAGCCGCACATAAAATTTTTTGTGCGTCAAATTTATTCTGGACACCCATTGACTTTCATGCATTTGGACCAAATAATCGCACGTATAAAAATTTTGGGAGGCAAAGTAGTGATTCCATTACATGCTAAATGAACTTTAACAAGGTACAGTTTAGTGATGGGTGAATCTGACCGTTTCGCTTTGCTGAAAATTCACGGAAAGGGGAAAAAAAATCGCCAAATGCATTGAAGTCAATTTCACTTACTGGAGTATATAGCCAAATGTTGCTCATCCCTACAGTGTTTTATTGTTGCAGAAAAAAAGGAAACAATTATTCAAAATTTGGATTATTTCATTCGATTCTATGGGAGTTGGCTTTTCTGTAACTCAGAGCTTTCTGGAAAACCATACCTGCATAATATTGTTCTAGATAATGATTCCGAGTCCTGACCTTAAAATTAGTGATGGGCGAATAAATTCGGCTGTCACGAATTTGCGGCGAATTTCCGCATTTCACTGCTGGTGAATAAATTCGTGAATCTCCAGCGAAAATTTGATTGCGTCAAAATCGCTGTGCATCAGCACTATTCAGATGCCAAATTGACTTTAACGCCATTGTTATAATTGGCGAGAGCGACTTTTCGGACACGCTTTCAAAATTGGACGCAGATGTCAATTTTCGAGTTTTACTATTTTTTCGAAAAATTTTCGACGTTTTGCGAATTTCGCTGGAAATTCGCTCATCACTACTCAAAATATAACATTTGCCAAAGTAGCACAAGACTTAGGGGGAGATTTATCAAGGGTCGAATTTCGAAGTACAAAAAACTTCGAAATTCGACCATCGAATTAAAAAACTTTGAATTCGAATATCGAATTCAAAGTTTTTTCACCAAATTTAACAATCCTACGATCGAATAAAAATAGTTCGATCGAACGATTAAATCGTTCTAATCGAATGATTCAAACGATTTTAGCGTACGATCGAAGGATTTTTATTCGATGTGTAAAGTTTGTAGAAGGTCCCCATAGGCTAACATAGCAATTCGGCAGGTTTAATTTGGCGAAGTATTGAAGTCGAGGTTTTTTTTTAAAGAGACAGTACTTTGATTATCGAATGATCGAATATTCAAACCATTTTTACTTCGAATCGAAGTCGAAGTAAATTAGAAGTTGTAGTATCCTATTCGATGGTCGAAGTATCCAAAAAATTACTTCGAAATTCGAACTTTTTGTACTTTGAAAATTCACTCGAAGCTTAGTAAATTTGCCCCTTAGGATAATCCATTATTTAATTGGTTTCTTCACTGTGCTACTCCAGTTTTGAATTATTTTTCTTTACCAATAGGTGTTTCACCCCCCCTCAAAAAAATAAAAATAAAACCTAATAATGTACTGTACTTTGCTATCTGCATTGCAAGACATCTGGGGATGACTTATTGCAACTGACTTATTGCCAGAATAATGTGATTTTCACTACAGAGCTTTGTCACTCTGTATCTGCCAGCTGTCACCCAATTCAGGCAGTAAATTACCTGAAATAGGTTTTGAGGGTGAACGTGCAACGCTCCACTTCTGGCATTGAAAAAAGAATGTTAACTCATATCCAACTCCTTTAGATTTAGAACAATACATTTGCTTTTTAAAGCAATTGCAATAAAAAGTTTTGGGTTGATTGCAAGTGTGTGGATTTTGCATAAAAGGAAAAATAGGATTTAGAACACACAGTTAGCTATGTCTCTATATAGTGCATTGCCTAAATGCAAATAAACAAAATGAAGGGCAGATAAACCTTAGCCCAAGTGTGTTCAAACAAACTAAGAGAAAGATGGCTAGCCAACTTTTTCTCCTTTGACGATTTTATTTAGAATACCTGTGCAACTGAAAAATCCTTGGGAGGTTGAATTGGGTTCTTCTTTGTTGACTTGAAAAGATAATACAGGTATGGGATCCGTTATCCAGAAAGCTCTGAAAGATTGCCTCCTATAAACTCCATTTTATACAAATTATCCAAATTTAAAATTTTGTGTTTTCCTTTTTCTCAGTGATAATAAAACAATACCTTGTAGTTGATACCAACTAAGGTATAATTTATGTGTATTGGAAGCAAAATCATCCTATTGGGTTTATTTAATGTTTACATGATTTTCTAGTAGACTTAGGGGCACATTTACTTAGCTCGAGTGAAGGATTAGAATAAAAAAAACTTTGAATTTCGTATTTTTTTGGCTACTTCAAACATCGAATTGGCTACTTCGACCTTCAACTACGACTTCGAATTGAACTAAAAATCGTTCGACTATTCGACTATTCGACTATTCGATAGTCAAAGTACTATCTCTTTAAAAAAAACTTCGACCACCTACTTTGCCACCTAAAACCTACCGAGCACCAATGTTAGCCATGGGGAAGGTCCCCATGGGCTTTCTAGGCAATTTGGGATCGAAGGAAAATCGTTCGATCGATGGATTAAAATCCTTCGAATCGTTCGATATTCGAAGTCGAAGGATTAAACTTCGAGGGCCGAATATCGAGGGTTAATTAACCCTCGATATTCGACCAATAGTAAATGTGCCCCTTAGGGTATAAATACTTATTACGTATAGACGTGTTATGCAGAAAACCCCAGGTCCCGAGGATTCTGGATAACAGGTCCCATATCCATATATACATTTTGTATGGATTAAGTCACTAAAAACATTTTAAAGGAGAACTAAACCCTAAAATTAAATACGGCTAGAAATGCCAAATTTTATCTACTGAACCTATTGCACCAGCCTAACGTTTTAGCTTCTCAATAGCAACAATGATTCAGCAAATGATCAAGCAGAAAATGAGGTTAGCCTGTAATATAAGGCTGATTATTACATTCTGATGCTAGTTGCACTGGTTTCTGTGCTGCCATGTAGTAATTATCTGTATTTATTACTAATCAGCCTTATATTGTGACATTTCTATTCTATGTGTACTGTATATTGTGAGTGGGTCCCTAAGCTCAGTAAGTGACTGCAGTACAGAGCATATGCAGTGAATCACCAGAAAAGAAGATGGGGAGCTACTGGGGCATCTTTGGAGACACAGATCTTTACTGCTAAAGGGCTGTGGTTGCCTTGGGCTGGTACAGAAACCCAAAACATAATGTAGAACATTTCTAGCTACTTCATTAGTTAAGCTTTAGTTCTCCTTTAAGGGTTATGAACTTATTTCTCAGGAGTGCCCTTAACATATTTTTTACTTTAGGCTAAAAGTGATGTTTTTAGGATAATGTGTTCTGATAATGTAATATGTGGAGGATGGTAGTTGAGGGGATGTATTTGGCGATATATTCTTCTGTTTGGGGCCCTGTTCTTTTAATTCTAATTTCACCAAATTCTTATTATTACACCGGGGTTGTCTGCATCTCCCTGAAATCCCTACCCTTTGACCCAACAGAACAAATAATGTTACTTAAGTCCCGAGTCTTAGCAAAGAAAGTGTTCTCTTAGGCAAACTATTTCCAATGTCTAGAAAAATAAATATTACTTGACAATGCCTAGGGTTAATGAGCTTCCTCCCAGATTAGTTCTGCAAGTCATGTTCATTAAAGGGCACCTCAACACTTTCCCACACATTTTCTTCTGCAGTGTTGACAATTGTTCTCATTATTTATTTATGGTGGTTCTAAATATTCAGCAGTGCAACAGCAGAGCGACAAGGTCTTCACGGTAATATTGCACTACTAATATATGCCGACACTCTATGTACAGAGAGAACTGCTTATAATATAACAATGTATTCCTTGGAATTCCTTGGAAGTTTGCTCTGCTCTAAAAATCTTACAGTCTGCTTCAGACTCCTGAGGTACAGAGAGAATAGAGGATTTCCTCAGAATCAAAAGAGCAGAAAAAAGGATGGATTCCTCTTCTTCAAAGGAAAACATATTACAGTCTCAGGAATCTGCTGCATCATTATTTCCCTGGCCGCCATTTCCTTCTCCCTTGGGTTTTGCCATAGAAGGAGCTAACACAGATGTACTTCTAGTGTTCTCCTTTATTGTATTTTAATGGATGAAACTTACCCTGGCTGAATGTGAAAGTGAAAAAAAGTTCCTACATGAAATCATAACTTTCCAATGTTCTGCCAGCTAACATATAAAAATGATTTAACCTTAAATAAACCCAATAAAATAGTTTTGCCACCAATATGGATTCATGCAGCATAGTTACCATTTAGAGCAAGGTACTGTTTTATTATTACAGAGAAAATTTAACAAATTCGGATTAATTGCTTAAAATGGACTCCAGTAGTTTGGAGCTTTGTGAATAACGGGTTTCCAGATAAGAGATTAGCTACCCCTATAATCATTCATGGCTTCTGTAGGAACATGTAACTTCATAGGCAATATCCCTTTGCATCTCCGCCTTTCAATTAAAGGCAGGTAAAAAGAAGATAGAAGGATGTAGAATAATAATTCTACTGTATTATTGGTATACTCTTCGATTTTCCAAGATACATACTACAGGTAAGAGACCTGTTATCCAGAATGCTCAGGACAATGGGTTTTCTGGATAACAGATCTTTCTGTCATTTGGATCTTCACATCTTAAGAGGCTGATTTACTAATCCTTAACTTTTTTTGTTGCCAAAAACATGAAAAAGTTGACTTTTCCAGGATTTATTATGCGACAATTCCATATCTGAAAATCACAAAGAACTCAATGGCAGATGTCCCTTTTACAACTGGGAGATATTTCTTTGCTTAGTGGTTTTTGAGGTTTTTGGGTGTTTTTGACACTGCGACAATCCGAAAAAGCCATAGTTATCGCGAGGCAAGCTGATATTTCTGCTTTTTTCATTTGGATCTTTTGATAAATGACTGACATTTGTGGAAATGAGATTATTTGTGGTTTCAAAAAGCTCCAATGCCACTAAAATGTGACCTTTAATAAATGGGCCTACTAGAAAAGCATGTAAACATTAAAATAAAGACAATGGACTAGTTTTCATTCCAATAAGGATTAATTGTTTCTTAGTTTGGATCAAGTACAGGCTTCTGTTTTTTTATCACAGAGAAAAAGAATCCTTTTTAAAAAATTTGGATTGTTTAGCTAAAATGGAGTCTATGGGATATGGCCTAATTCTGAGCTTTCTGGATAACGAGTTTCCAGATAACGGATCCCATACCTGTTCTTTTTAAACAACTGTGGGAATAGAATGGTCCATACATGTATTAAGCGTAAAAAGCATCCTCAAGACCAATGGTAGATTTTCCAAAGTCTGGAATCAAGTGCTGGCAGAAAAGGCTGTTATCATAACAAAGTAGTTGTCATTTATAAACACTGGACACATTTGCACCAGGGCAGTAACCCATGTAAACCAATCAGATGATTGCTTTCAGTGTACTACCTGCAGCTGGATGAAAAAAGCTAACCACTGATTGGTTGCTATAGGTTACTGCCCAGGTGAAAATTTGCCCAGTGTTTATAAATGAGCCTCAGTGTCTGATCTTGATTAGAAACCAATTTTAAAATCTGAAGGTTGTTATTATTTCTATAATGCACATATCTTCTTTTTTTACTTTTTAAAAATATGGCTCAGTATTTCCAGGATTTGGTTTCATGCTACCACTTAGCAAGGTGTTTTTGAATTGTCTGCTTGTTAAAGGATTAATTCAAGGAGGACAAAACAGCAGGCCATTCATTTCCAGATCTATAGAGGAGTGATTAAGAAGTGTCCTGTGTAGGTGAAGAAGAAGCAACCTTTTCTTCACTGAACTTCTTTATTCCATAATGGACCCACATAAGGAAATTCAGTGCTGTTGCTCAGCATGTTCCCGAACCTCATTTACAACATCTGTCACCTTCAAAGGGATGAAAGAACATACTTAACCTGGGTGCGCAATAATACCAGTACTTTTGTAGATACTATTACATGTAGGTAGGTTCTTCCCAATTTTGAAATTCCAGTGATCTGTCATTGATTTACGCTGTAAACATCAGTAAGAGTCATCTCATTTGACCTGTAGAGATAAGAGAGAGAGAGAGAGTGCTGGCTGGGATAATGAGGATCTACTGGGATTTTGATACCCTTCCTGCCTTCAGAAGAGCATGAGGTTTATAACCTCTACAAAACCTTCCATAACGTTGTACTCAGACTATGAGTATGTAGTGTGTGATATGTATATCAAGAGAAAAGAAAATGAAAGAACTGGCCCATATAACTGCACCTACCGATACATAAGCTCCAAAACTCATATGAAGTATTTAAAATTAAAACATAACCTTTATTCGTTAAAATAAATGTCCAAACTGCAACATTAAAAGACCAGTTAGAAGCAGGGGACTGATTGACCAAGTAAAGGGAGGGTTACAGAGAAAAGTGCTAAGCACCAGTGTAACCAGTGGTTATTTGCTGGTCACAGTGTGTGATGGGTATCTTGAACACAACCAAAATGCGCTACCCACTTGGAGAATGGCCATCACAATACCAACCCCTTCACCCACTCCGAGATCCCTCCCATAATGTGAGAAGCTGGTCACGTCAAGGAAAGAATACTAATAAGCCTAAGTCCAGTATCTTATTAATATGCAGAAAAAGATATGTGCCTCCGGCACATTGAATTAGCAAATGATTGCAAGCCACGCTGACAAGTCCTCGTGGTAATATCGGTTGGAGTACAATATGCCTCAGGCACTTAATTATAGCACATAGCTTTAGGTTCTAGCCCATGGATCATTCAGCCAATTCCAACCCCTTCATCCTCATAGGACACCCTCCTGATCCGTAATACCCTTCTGGTCCCTATCCGTCGTCCTGCCTAACTGAAAGCTAAAATTGCATGCCGCGCTTTTCACCCGCCACTTGCGGGCTTTGTCAATGGCTCATTTTCTTTTCTCTTGATATACATATTACTATCTGACCAGGCCCACCATACACTGTGTTTGATGGTGCTCCCCAACACCCCACTCTTTTGTATTGTGTGATATGATACTCTGCAGGCTTGTTTGATTTTAATGGTGTGAAATAAAGTTCTTTTTTTAATGTCGGCTGAGGTGTTCTTTTGGAGTGCTTGCCCTTTCGTGCCTTTTCGTGTTCTTCTGAGGTTTTCTCCCACCCCCCACCCCCGGCTACAGGTCTTGGGCAATGCACCTGTCCACCAATCTCAAGCAGTGAATGATCTTCTGTCTTATGCAGTTCACTATGGAATGATTTACTGTAGCTACGGTTGGGGTGTCAACCCAGCGTTTACACTCCTGGGCTCAATGCAACTAATGGTCAGTTTTTTTGTCAGACTGAGCATCATATTTTTCTGTATATTCTGATTCATTGATTTAGCATACCTTGGACCAATATAGAAAGAAGCTTTGTAGTGTAAAAATATATAGGGGACTAAAGTCTTACTTAAGTATTTCACATTCATAAGGGAAAAGTGTAAGACCTAAATCTCACTAAAGCTTTGATGAAAGGTAACAAATAGTTGTATTTAATTAGCATGCATGGATGGATACATGGTCAAGGATGTAAAGACAAAAAATAAAATTCCATTTTTACTTTCATTAATGAAAAATAAACCTTCAATCAGTTAAATTAGCTTTAATCAGTTAAATCAATTCATGCAGTTGTGTGGTTTAGCTTTTAATGTGAGAATATCTGGAATAATCTGAGTGAATATAATAATTATCTTGCATTTAGCACTGCTCTGTTTCAAATGAATCATCTGCAGCAAAAAAAATATAATTAAATATGATGTTGGTGAAACATTTGTAATGCTCAGTTGCTGTTTGAAATTCAAGGTGGCTACAAAGCATTGGAAGAAATGGAGAATCATACAGCAACAGATTGTTGTTAGTAAATATTTGCCACATCTTGCCTGTTATGGTTTTACACTATAAAGGAGATGAAAGGTTAAGTTTAAACAGTCTCTCTGCAGCAGTTAAAGTCTTACTGGAAGTTGAGGTTCTTGCTGATCACATAGCATGCCTTTGGCAGCACACTATTTCCAAGCCATTTACTAGTTTTAATGGTTATATACTGACATATTAAATTGCTCATGTGATACCAAATAAAATCTCATAGTTTAACTCAAAAATTATTGTTTTTTTAAAGAGCAAAATGTAATAGCTAATATGTCTGCCTCCTCTTAAAACATGGGCAAGGTTGGGCTGCAGAAGGGCATGGTTGGGGTGTAAAAGGCTTGGTCAGGATGTATCATTTGTATGGACAATAATCTCCTGGATTTGGCTCCAAGGACACTGACATCTGAAAATTTAGGTGGCATATCACTTTTTATTATTCTCTCAATGCTTACAGGGGGTTGTTCCTGGCACTCCAGTTGTCTACCACAGAGCACCAACATAGGTACTTTGAGTAAAAGAGACCCACATATGTGTGTGTGCACTAGTAGGCAAGTTAGGTGCTGGTGCTATTTTGATTCATGTTTATATATTAATATGTTATAAAGGTACTTAAACCACTGGTTTACCCAAATTAATGGAGCTGAGTACATAGGGATCAGCTACTCACAGTGGGCAGGATGCAAAGTGCAAAAAAATAGGTGCAAGAGACCATAAGCCTCTGTGGCCTCAGGTCATTGTGCTCTAGAATGGAGAGTAATGACGTAGGTTTCCTCCATGAATACAGTGCACACATTGGAAGCACAATATTCATGAGGTGAGGGCAGATAAAGGGCATCTAGGCAGTTCTTTCCTGACCCATACTTGTCCCCTAACTTGTGCATCGTTCTAATTGGGTAAGAACATGGCTGTCTTGTGCCGCTTGGATTGCGGTCTGCACTTTGTGCTAAGATTACATAGAATATGTTATAAGGATATCCTTACAGCTTGTGTATTGCCATTGTATTATCCACAATGCAGTATTTTTACCCATAATTCTAGGCTTTTAGCAGTCATCAGCAAAATATCATGCATCGCTGCTTGTTCACGGTTTACCAGGGAGGGCAAAAATGTATTAAGTTTGCAACGTGCTCCTGCTATTGTTCAAGTTTGAGTTGCAGTACAATGTTGTTTGATGGTCTTTCCAGTTCTTAAACCTCCGTTAAAAAGACACATTAAAATATTATTTTATATAGCGTTGCTAATTTACTTTATCCCAATGGTCATTTTCCAAATTGTCCCTATTTGTGTGGGAGTATCATTACTTGCACCCCTAGAAAAGGCCTTATTGGGAAGTGGGTGGGGTGTAGGGTTTAAGTATTTGCTCGCTGTGCCATTGTATTTTATGCACCTGATGAAGGTGAATGTGCCGAAACATGTTGTGCATGTTATTCCTGCAATAAAAACAGAACAATGATTTGAACATATGACATACTCTCAGGGTAATACTTTATTGCTACTTGGAATTTTGGCATCCTGACATGGGGGCTGCAAACTACAGTATTGTTGAGTACCGTGACACAGAATTGGAAACTTAAGGGAAATCAATTTTTAATAATGACTAGGAGTGGCTTGAATAAGTCAAGGCATGGCCAAAAATGGTCCCATATACTGCACCTTGTTTAGGTGCATTGAGACATGCAAGCAATATCTGATTATCTGGCTGTTGTACTAACAATTACATCAGATGTGGTTTGGCAATACCAGGAGCACCATCTAGCACTCTGTTACTGTCCATCACTGATGCCAAAATGGCAGTACCCATGATGTTGGTGCCACGTTGGTGCCAAATTTTAAATAAATTAATAGTAAGGTAATGTCCATTATAGGCAAAATCAATGTAGAGGAACTGAGCACCGCAGAGCCAGAATAATATGTTAAAAAAGTCAAAATTTATTATAAATCCATTAGAAATTACAGCAGCATCTCTCCTGTGGGGCTGCCCGCTTAACACGTTTCGTGACTCACTGCCACTTCATCAGAAGCTGTCCATTATAGGTCCAAGTTTATAATATTAACACAGTTCATAGTTAAATTCCAGCTCTTCTTGACTTTGTAGCCTGTTTATGGCCATCCTATTTGCTTGCCTGTCTTGAACTTTGCCTAAAGTTTTTCTTTGAGATTGTATGGATACTGGATACTGTATTTTGGATTGTGGTCTGTTTTGCAGGATCTAGAGTAGTCATTGGTCTTAACTTCTGACCTGACACCCATAAAAGGCAGAGTGGCCCTGATTCTCATACAATACAGAAAAGCAAATTGCTTTGGTCATTTGCTTTAGGGGATGAATGAATAAAACATGTGACTACTGAAAAGTATATATTCCCTTCTGAATAGTGAAAAGTGAATATGTAAGGGTTACAAATAAAAACAAAGCATAAAACAATTTGAATAATACAAATGTCCTATGTATATGACTAGCTTTTGAAGAGAAGAAATCCAATTACAGTAGTAACATTTTTATACCCCAGTAATATGCTGTTTCTCAGACTGCGGCATAAGAGCCTTGTGAATTTATATCCAAATCCCTCAAACAGTTTCTGTTTGGGTTTATCTTTGTTTATAACATTGTTTGTTATTTTTTTTATTCCATTGCACATTGTAAATCTCACCTTTGCTATTAAAAACCTTGCATGTCTTGCTAGTCATTTCTTTCTCTCTGTATTTCTCTCTGTATTTGCCTGTGCACAGATTTATAGAGCAATGTTAAAACCTTAACGATCTAATATACAGGTATGGGATCCGTTATCCAGAAACCCATTATCCAGAAAGCTCCAAATTAAGGGAAAGCTGTTTCCCATCTCCCATAAACTCCATTTTAATAAAGTAATTTTTTAAAATGATATAATTTGTCTCTGTAATGAAATAGTACCTTGTTCTTGATATACAGTATAGATATAATTAATTCTTATGTATTATATAATTAATTCTTATTGGATATGGAACAATCTTATTGGGTTTAGTTAATGTTTAAATAATTCTTTAATAAACTTAAATTATGGAGATCCAAATTACAGAAAGATCCCTTATCCGGAAAACCCCAGGTCCAGAGTACTCTGGATAACAGGTCCCACACCAGTGCCAGTAATATCCAAGCTAACTATGGGACTCACATGTGGATAATCCATTCCTCACTGTGGGTCAATGTACTATAATTGTACATTTTAAAATGACACTGGAACTTTACAATTTGTATAGGGATGGGGCTCCAACTAATAGAAGTAAGGGGATGAATGAAGGAGCAGGCAGTAAATGGGCCAGATAGCATGGAGGTAGTGAATAAATAAAGGAGACTGGAAGTAGAAAGCCGAAGGGAAGTTCAGGAAGGAGAATTTGTAGAATGTAATATTTTTATCAGCAAGTCAGCCGTGTGAAGATTTCATACCATACACCCTCGTAGTCCTTTGTGTCAATGTTGTCGCAGCTTAGGGGCTTGGGGGTATAAAAAAGCACAAGGATACTGGTAGTTTCAGTGGTATCCTTGGGCAGATGGGTGCACATGGTTTTCCGGTCTTATTTGACCACTTGGTGCAACTGTAGAAGGTTGAGGGCCTGGTAGGTAGCCCACTTGTTTAGGCTGGCAGGCATCGATTTTACTAAAAACTCTGTAACCTAATTGGTTATAATTAAATATTGGTAATCTTATTATTTTCTTAAAATAAACCCTTGGCCCTTTGTAACCCAACCTGGTGGTCTGTTTTATTGGGTAACGAGAAAGTACTGTTTAAATTAAGTTTGTTTTTATTAGAAAAATGTGCCTTGACACTGCCCATGTCATGTTTTTTCCCCAAAACACCAACTCCCATCTTCCATTTTTGAACTGGAAGGATGGGATTTTGGTAATGAGTGATACAATCCCAGTAAACAGGGAAACAGGCCCTCAGTGTCCATTTTTTTTTAAAATGAAGTGTTTATACAAAGAAAATGCTATAAGCAACAGATATATAATTGTAGCAGATGATTGCGTGTTTGCCACTGAGCAGTTTAGATGAAAATAATCCCCTATAACAAATATAAACAGACACATCTCTATAGTATGATCCTAAAGTCATTGCTTGGACCTGGGTGGGGAAATAAGAAAACAAGCAAAGCTGATATTGGGGCATGCAACAGGGAATATTCTAGTAACGATCATTAATTATAGAAGTACAATACAAGTGTCTCAAGGTGAAGAATTCTTTCCTTAGCAAACCTAAACTGCTCTTTGAAGACATGGCCATATCCTGGCATCATTCCCAGAAAGCTATGTATAATGAGTTAGAGAATAAAAGTCCATCCATCTGTGTCCAAAAAAGCAATCAATCACATTTTCTCTCTCTTGGTTTTTTAGCGAAGGGCCGGAGTTCAGTTTCTTTGCAATGCAATTTAATGTTTTCGTTCAAGGTGGAGTATGCTGATGTTACAGTAATCCCAACACTAGCAACATGCATCATTTTCTCCCTGTGATTTAAACATCTCCCACCAAATTATGATCACCAAAGGGAAAGCTTTGATGGCCAACTGGATCATCAACCAACCTCTAAAATGCATGGCGGGATATTATATATATATATATATATATATATAAGCGGTGAATAGTGATGGACGAATAAATTTGGCAGACACAAATTTGCGGCAAATTTACATGTTTTGCCGCTTACAAATTAATTCGCAAAACTGCGATGACAATTCACTGGTGAAAAATCCGTTGCGATGCCCGTTGACTTTAATGCATTTGGATCGAATAGTTGCACGTTTAAAAATTGTTGCTCACTTCAAAATTGATGTGCGTCAAAATAATCATCACCCATTAATTTTAATGCATTTTGCAAATTTTGCTGTAAATTTGCAAATTTTTCGGCAAACCAAAATTGCACAGATTCACCCATCATTAGTGATGAACCAAATGTTATAAGCAGTGCAATAGACTACTCATATGTGTGACTCAGTTAAACAGATCCAGTGGTACTTGTGCCTCAATCCTACTCAAGAAATGGAGTAATAATAAAGAAATCAAATAAAGGTGCATAAGTAGTTCAGATAACGCACCAGATACTGGAAGAGGCCTAAGTGCACCACCCTGAGCCTTCTGCTAAGGGAGCGCATACAATTGTAAGAATTTACTCTGGTGGTCAAGCGGGGTGGTGGGGACGCCTGCAGCTTTTGATCCTTGCTCACCGATGCACGCTGTTCTTCTGGTCTTCCGTGGCGCGCTCCAGACACTTCTGGGTGACGTCATTGCGCACTGGCATGAAGTTCAAATATTTAAAGGCACAGGTGCCAATTGTAAAGTGCCCATGGTAAAGGTATTTTTACAATTTCCTGGGTGCTTTCTTCTATTGTAATAACTTGCTATTGATCCTGCCTGTCCCTGGTTTCGTCCTGTCTTCTGCCTGTACTGATTATTGCCCATTTTGACTACTTTCTTTGAATTCCCGTGGTTACTGCGATATCGGTGTGTTTTGACCTGGCCTATGACCTGACTACTCTCTAAGCTTACGGCATCTGAACTGTCTATCCTGTTTGGCTTTGACCCAGCCTGTGACCCCGACTGCGCTTCCTTGCACAACGAATGGTTCCCTTACTTGTCCAGAATTCTCCCCCTGATCCTCTCACCCGAGTAGAGGAGGACTCCTCCTGAGGTGAAAGGTGGATGTTAAAGGCAGAAGACTGAGTGAAGACCGGGACCGTGGGGTTTGTTTTGGGTTTGGGTTACCAATCGTAACACCAAGCATATAGATGTAAAGTAGGCACTCAGAGAGCAGTCTAACTTAACAGGTGTGTAAAATTGAGTAGACATTTATTTAGCTACACATGGAGGTAGCCTTATGCATTTCTTGTTAAACACACACTTAGTCATAGACTCAGAGCCTAGGACAACACTGCACCTTAAAATCCAATCAGGGTACAGACTATTGCTATATAAGACTCCTATTTTACACATCGGGATAACATGCAATTAGAGGGCACTCCATGTTATGCCCGTGGGCTCCCCACAAATTTTTACTTGTAGTGATCAATGTTCTCATGCTGTCAGTTTTTCAGATTATTCAGATTATTCTACTTTCTGCAGAAAGCATGACTGAGTTGTTTACACTAGAAAGAAAATATAAGGTTATACATTAAAAACTATACAAAATATAAAAATATGTTATAAAGAAATATGAAACATGACCTACAGCTGGGGTGCTCATAGTAATGTTTTCCTTTAAGTAATTATTCTGATATATACCAAAGGGTATAATGGAATAGGTTTTTGCAATGCCATAACTGGAACATTATCTCACTGATGACTTGGATAATCCCTTATTGTTTGCAATGTGAACAATGCCCAACGCTGTATCAGGCGTCAGAGCAAAATCTTAAATAAATGATTGAATTTTTCTTTTTTATCCCAAGAGGATTAACAGGTCAGCCACTGATGGCATTGCAGTTAATTAAATCCTGCAACCTGTCTTCAGCCTGCAAACTGATTAGGATGATATACATTACATAAGGAAGCCCATACGCTAGGACTAGCATAGCAAAAAACTTGCATTATACAGTATGTGATCAAAAGGAGCACATTATATTACTTCCATTTCGATCATATGTTTTTAGTTGCTTTTGGATAATT
This sequence comes from Xenopus laevis, assembly GCF_017654675.1. Taxonomy (NCBI): domain Eukaryota; kingdom Metazoa; phylum Chordata; class Amphibia; order Anura; family Pipidae; genus Xenopus; species Xenopus laevis. Next base: position 127,392,924 of record NC_054375.1, on the reverse strand, counting down.
TACATAGAATTATTTCCAATGTATACATATGTACAGAGAGAGAGAGGTAGAGGGGGGGGGGCACAGTAAGCATAAGACTGAACTCTAATGCATGCCAAAAATGTAGTGGAAGACAGGAAAAGGCACCCCATGCTTGAAAATGTGAGTCTACCTCATGTTATGCTCTAGGTGCCTGAAATAATCAAGGGTATGTGTATTTCTATACTACTTCCCCTATGCCTCCTAGAGGCAGTGTTAGGGGTTAGGTCATTGAGGGCCGCCACTCAGTGAAAGTGGACACACGATAGTGTGTATTTTTCCTTTTGATTATTTATTGCAATTATCTAGTGCACTGTAGATAACCATGTGCGGCGTGAGTATCCAATGAAGGGATTGTCATATAACTAACGATAAAATGTTTATTTAAGTGAAGGATCTGTTGGTATAATGAATCATATAATTTGATTTACATATCTAGTGTGTTAAGCAAAGTGCATTATTTTTATTCTGAAAGGGTCACATATATAGCGGGCTGTAATTAGAAAGCAGCTAAAATAAAAGACCCCCATATCCAAGGTGCTACGAACACAAGATGGGAGGCTGACATACTGCCTATTGCTTCTCCACAAGAATCTCTACCTGAGATCTACTAGCTTTATAAAGTGACTGTCACTGACTGTGACTGTTTTTATCAAAGGGAATCATGGGAAAGTTTAAGCTAAATGCAGTCATAACCAATAGCATTTGGCTGTGTTTTTCTCCCTAGGGGCCTTAATGCTGGAGGCCAGGGTGAATGTCTTCTCTGCCCTAGCCTAAACATGGCTTTGAATAATGATTGTGGTATTTCCAACAGGACTGCCTTTTGAAATAACCACTTAGCTGAATCTGTTAGAACCAAATGTTCATTTATCCACCCCAAACCCTGTCCATTTCTCATCAAGCACTGTCTTACCCCGTTGGCCCTCGGAGAACTCAAGCCTGCCCACCCCACCCTGAATTCAGTAACTACACATTCATGGTATATTGTCATAGTTTCAAAGGACAGAGAATGCTGGAACAACAGGAGCTTGTCCAGTGCTGCAGGAACACAACATACTCTTGGTTACTGTCAAGTCAAGTGAATTATTGTGGGGCAATTACACAAAGGGAGACAACAGCGAATTGAGTCTGAGACTGGAAAAACACAAATGATGTGGGACAAATTGATATTATCTCCCATCACATTCCATTACTGCAACAGACATTAATCTTGTGTTCGGGCAATTGCACAAATCAAAGCCCTCATTAATAAAGTATTAGACAATATGTTAATGGCTGGCTGCCTGATAAAGCCAAATCAAGTCACAGACACAAACATTATAAAGGATCAGCGTGCATCCAGTCCCATGCCTACGCCGCACAGAGGGAACATATTCTCTCTCTTCTCTGGTCAGAAAAACAGAATATTCATGTCTTGGTGACGGTTATTGCAGAAGTCAGGTGTCTTCTTTGTGCTGTGGGGGGAGGGGAGCATAAAGTGAGTATGACAAATGGGCACATGGGTCAGCGCAACTCAGGATGTGCACACTGATGCTCTTCAGTGATCTGTTTGATATACAGAAGATGAATCCTGGTAACCTGTGATCCAGAAGGCTGATAGAGGAAAGCCTGCACATCTAACATACAACAGATTAGACCAGTTTGGGCCCAGGTTCATTCAAGTGTCTTGCTATTGTTAACTGTCTCCACACTTTATTGGCATGGGACAGAGATAAGTTATAGGCTTACTGATGGGTTTACTGTGTCTAGATAATTTTTCTGCATCGGTGTTTGTATCTAATTAAATATATATTTAGAAAAATTACTACGCAATGAGTAATTATCTGTTTGTTCTATGCATGCATGTTATGCAAGAGTTTGTCCATGACAGCTGGAGGTACATGAACAGATTCAAAGCCATAAAAGCAGTGTCACTCACTGGTAGCAGTCTCATAACTGTCTTTAAAAGGGATTCTGTCATGGGAAACCGTTTTCTTTTTTACAAATTAATCAGTTAATAATGCTTCTCCATCAGAATCCTGCTTTGAAATCAATTTTGAAAACAGTTTTTTTTTTATATTTAATTAAAAAAAAATTGGTATAGGGCTAGACATATTGTTAGTTTCCAGGTGCCACCAGTCATGTGCTCTGATAAATTTCAGTCACTCTATCAACAGAATAAGGTGTCACATGGTAAAATTTGGGGGAGATTAGTAGGCCAGTGACAAATCTCCTCTTCTTCAGGCGACTAATCTCCCCAAAATGCCTTCCCACCAGCAAGAATGTGAATCGCCGGTGGGATGGCATATATATTACTTATATCACGTTTTCAGAAGTCACCCAAAGTTTCCTTGTGAGACAACTTCAGCTGAAAATGAAGCTACATATTCCATCCCACCGGTGATTCAAATGCTTGCTGGTGGGAAGGGATTTGGGGAGATTAGTCGCTGAAAAAGAGGAGATTTGCCGCTGGGCGACTAATCTCCCCCAAATTTTACCATGTGCCACCAGCGTTAGGGGAATATAAACAGATAACAACAATCTGACACCTACATTGGTAAAAATGCTCCCATCCCATGATATGAGAACAGCAAACAATAATAAAGATCCAAGTTTTACAATTTGGTATAAACATTGATGCAGCTACATTGTTTACTGTCTTTACTAGTGATGGGCGAATTTGCGCCGCCGGCGTCTCATTTTTGACGCCTAACCCGGTTTTTTGACGCCGGCGTCAATTTTTTAGGAAAAATGTATTCGTTGGCGGCGAATTGCGCAAATTCGCCGCGAATTCACGCCTGGCGAATAAATTCGCCCATCACTAGTCTTTACTGAGAAACTTGGAGAATCAGTGCAAGTGACAAGGTTGCTATATAAACTATATAAAGTATGCATCCTTGTCTTTTAACATCAGAGAAAACCCTTGGTCAACTGACAGACTGTCAATGGGATTTCAATCACAAAACAGTTTAGCGGGAGTTTCTAAACAATTAGTTATTTTTAATTGTATGGCAGTAGGTAAAAGCGTGGTGGCATAGAAGTCAAGTTAAAATCAGGCAGAGCTGCAGCTTCAAACCCCATTGTTCCCAAAGTTCCATGCAGTATCTGGGAATAGTTTCAATAAGTCCCTGAGAGTGCTTTCAATGGTCAGCAGATGTTTAGATGCATCTATTTTATACCCTAATCCTACCTAGCCCTAACCTGACAAACTCTCATTTAGTAGGGCTATTACTTCAGCGGCTTAATGCATCATATTCATTCCTCTCTTGCTCCAGACTTACAGTATATCTGAGTAGAGATCTCATGGGATCACAATAGAGTATTGGCTTGTGAGCTCACCAACCCCTCGGTGTTCCACCTAGTGGCCTCAAAGCAGGTGCTTATTTTTGAATTCCAGGCTTGGAGTCAAGTTTTGGTTGCATAAAACCAGGTGTACTGCCAAATACAGCCTCCTGTAGGCTGCCAATCCACATAGAGGCTACCAAATAGTCATAATGCTTATTTGGCACCCCAGGAACGATTTTCATGCTTATGTTGCTCCCCAACTCTTTTTACATTTGAATGTGGCTCACACACAAATCAATGTCCTTATCACACCATGCCACACAATTCTAAAATAGACCATTATTTAAAGGGAACCTTGCTCAAAATTCTTAAATAGGTAAATGTCAATATATCTCTACCCTCTACTAGTGAAGTGCGGGCTCGAATTTGTAGAGAATTTCCGCGTCCGCGGCAACAAAGGTTTTTTTTTTACGCCAGTATCGGAATTGTCACCAATGTCGGCATTGTCGCCGGCATCTATTTTGATGCCCACGAATTGACACCAGCGTCAAAATTCGTGTTTTGCAAATTTATCGCCGAAGTGAAACGCGACAAATTCGTTCATCACTACTCTCTATTGGTGCAACAGAAAAAAAAACTGTTTAACTGCAGTCAACATTTGCCTAAATGATATGTGATATTCCAAAAAAATAAATATTTTTTGCATTAACACAAAATCTGAAAATCCTCAGTGGTGCGATTCTTTTTCACAAGCTAACCATTTTATGCATTTACTCAATTTAGGATATGATTCCTGAAACTCCCTATTGGGTAATAGAACAGATGTAAATCCCATAGATTTAGAGCTGTGGTATACAGGTATTGAATTTAAAGGGAAAAGAACAATTTAAATTTGTTGAAACTCACATGCACACCACCTATAATAATTAGGCTGTGACCATATTTAACTATAAGCTGAGTGATTTTATACAGGTTGATAGAACTCCAGTGTATGAAGTGTCAACAAACATGAGTGGTGTCATAATTGTATCATAATGTGATACTGCATCTTTGTAGCACTATTATATAAAATTACAGATGAAGCCACTTGGATTTGTGAGTTAAATGCGTCATGACTCAGGGGTAATTGAAGAAACTGTGTTATCTTAAGTCATCTTAACTCATTTAATGCATTTAACCTTTTCATTAGCATACCAAAGCTCCATTGTTCACAATGGTGAATGCTTTAATTAGATGGGTTGTTGTGACACAGTTTTCTGTGTTAAATGAGATAAATGTGATATCTGTGTTTAGTTATTCTGTGTCAAACAGACAAACCAAAGTGGCTGCATCTGTACATTATATAAATGATTTTACTTTTGAGTTTGAGTATAATACTGCATTCTTTATGCTGAAGACAAAATGGGACTACTCTTGTAACAACAAAGGACTGGTTACCTTTTCATGCACCTACACTGTACTTTCTAGGGTATCTTACATCTAAAGATTCCTCTTAAATCTTTGGTCACATCTCAAGTTTTTAAATACAGAAAACAATCTTTATTTTATAGGAGGACATTGTCATAAATCCAGGTTTACACACTTAACGATGACCAGGGGTACCAGTGCTCTAATAAGGGCCCATTCACCTACCATTGGTGCCTCTGCTCACCCTTCATGTTACTACACTGTGTACCTTGCATTGGACTGAAAATCCAGGGCAATGTGCAACACTTACAGGCACAAAGGAACATTTTTCTTGCCTATCAATTTGCAACTGGAAGTGTGGAAGGCAGGGCTGCCATCAGTATATATAGGGCCCTACACTAACCCCCAGGGGCTCTCAATCATTAGCTCACTGATCCCTTGAGCTCCCTAGGTGGTAGGTCTGACCTACAAGTAAAATCAATGAAAGAAAAATGTCTCTTGTGTGTCCACCATACCCTAATCCATCCCCATGCCCTGAATATGCCAAAAATCACAAACCCTACCCAACCCTCCCTAGAGCCTCACCTTTTAGCAACCCACAAATCTTACCTTTCTATTTATTAGAACCCATCTGCCATGGGACCTCTGGATGCAGTATCACTTGTACCCCCTGATGGTGGCTTTGATCACAGGATATGTCTGTTTCCTCCTGCCCCCCTGTATTTGCACTGGCAAATGCAGGTGGAAAGAGTTGCACAAATCTGAGCTAGATGTAAAAAAAAACAAATAAATTGAACCCATTTTTATGCACTTTGCACCTTGCCCTTACTTTAATAATTGAGCCCACATATTCCTATCCCTAGAGCATTGCTGATACATGCAGTTTTAATTGCCTAGTTTTGCTACAATTGCTATATATTGTTAATAATTCAAATCATAAATATGTAAACCAATTTCCTTGTTAGTCAGATGTTTGTGCATATTATATACACAGTAATATCATTCCCCAGAATAAATAGTAGTACTGCTGACAAAGGGTAATTGGGTCTGATTGATGCTGTATTGATGCTGATTCTTCCAAAATGCTCAAGTTAAAAAAAAAATTAAGCTGGAACTTACTGATACAGCAGATGTTTGCAAAAATGTTTATTATTTATAGAACCTGGCCCAGATTTGAGTCATGTTGACCTACCGAAAAAAGGTTTTAACTGTGAGAAAACATCAGAGAAACCAACAGACACCAGCAAGCAGACTAACGGTGCACCTCCTGCTGTAACTTCTGATGCACATTGTTACCTGGCTCAGTAAGGGACATGCTTCTCAAATAATGAATACAGCTATTATCACTGTGCTCCTCTCAAAACAATATGTGCTGGGGAACAGATTGCTTCAAGCTTTGTGTGGGACATGAATAGGTTTGCTTTTGACAAACCATTAAAGAGGTTTCCCAAACAGAGTACCAGGGATTTCTGCTTTATAGGAAATGTTTATCATTGTAAAATGCTTGTTATTTAGAAAATGTATTATCAATTGACGATGTAAAATACTTCACCCCTTCAGATGTGACTGAATGGGTACAGAACTTGGGTTTCTTGGGCCCTATGAGCACAAACAAATATTTTACAATTGAAGAATGCCAAAGCAAAATCTCAGCTACAGGGAAAAGGGACGTGTATAGAGGGTTGTTCTTATAGAGGGTTTATTATGTTGGAAAGATAAGGGATTGTGATCTAATTTGTCAGTTGGACCCACATACCTCTAGCTATGCTTCAGCCCCTTAAACTTCATATAAGAAATAGCAGATGGGTAGCCATCTTTGGAATCATAAACAAGTTGTGTGAATATGAGTAGTAGTTGTGCTCATAATAATCTCAATGTATTTTGGTAAAAAGATGTGCTCTCCCTATAATTGTACCAAACACCCTCCCACCCTCTGATTTAACAGCTCTAAAAAAAAAATGACTAGGCACAATTTGGATTGCCAAGTTAATAGATTGAAGGCCTGAATAGACCAGTAAAGAAGTACAGCAGTCACTGTGTTCTGTGCTATAAAGCTATCACTTTGTCATGAGGCCTGGGTGGCTGGGACTCCATGTTGTGTAAATACCAATTCAGATAACAGATGGAGTTGTCAAGCTAGGTGCCCCATGCATCTGTCATTTGAGGCTCCGGTTCTTCTTGACTTGAATTTCAGCTAGTTCCAGATCAAGAACCTGGAGTTATGCCCACTAAACTGAGAATATGGATAAATTCATGTTGCACCAGTTTTAATGTTTACTTAATTATAGGAGTATGTAATATATCAAATTAAACAATGACAAAATATTTGAGAAAAAAGGAATAAAATAAGATGGTTCCAAGCAGACTCTAAACTGCTGGAAGGGAAGGATTGGAACACAATAAAGGTGTAGTAGTTGGATTGCAAATTTTAGGCAGGTGGCAATATCCACAGTGAGAATTGGTTTTGCATATACCTTTAAAATAATACCTTTCTGCCATCTCTCTCCAAGTCAAGTTATATTTACTCTATGTTTCATTTCTCTTCCAGCCAGATCACTTTTCTCTTCTATCTCTGTCCAAGTGATGTTCATCTTCTCTCTTTCTATCTCAGTCAGGTGCATATCCTCTCTCTCTCTGCCAAACCTTGGTCTAGGTGCACCCCATCTGCAGCTTCACTCTTTGTGGAGGTCAATGTGCATCTACTTGCCCCTCTTCACTATCCAAGTCACACCCCTTTCCCCCAGCATCACAATCTCCCTCTGACCCTGTGCTTCCCCCTATAACTTCCAATGAGGCCACAGGATCCCATTTGATTGCAAAACTGTAAAAATGTAACCAAAAGCTTAATTACTGCATCTACAACTTCCATGACCTTGGAAAGGTGATGAATCCAAAAAAAAAAATGCATTCCCAATGCCTAATGGTACAGGGACATGCAGCTGCCCTGATGAATACAACGATGACCACATTTGGCAGCAGAATATTAATGATGAGGAGGAGACATGTTGGTGCACCTCTCCCGCCACCTACCAGTCCCTTAACTTGTGCATCATTTAGACGGGCAAGTTAGCGAGCGGCAGAGGATGGAGGCTGCCCTGTCCTTATCACCTGTCCTACTGGCCACTTTTGTTTCCAAAGTTTGCCAGAGTGGTCGCTGTATTATTATTATTATTATTCACTAGGCGCAAGTCTATTGGAATAACCACCAAGTATTTTTTTTTCACAACTGCATCTATGTCTGTAGTTGTAAACGAGCCTCTTTTGAGCCTTTTCCACTTTTTTGTCTTTAGACATTTAATATGGATATAGCGCAATGATTTATAATTAATATAAGGAAATGTCAGTCATCACTTTGCAGCTCAACTGCCTCCGCTTCTAGATGTGCGACTACATCTGTCATTGCAATACATATACAATGACATATTATAGACTTTGCAAGACATGCTTTAGGTATTTAAAAGTTTCAGCATTATAAATCATATGTACCTTTTTGAAATGAACAATACAAAAGCAGATCATTCATGTGTCAATGTCTGGAAAAATCCACCTACTGCTTTCTCTCAATTCACTGTGGGACCTTCAAGAACTGACAAACTGCAGGAAGAAACCTTAATTTGCTGTGCATACAAATTATAAAAGCAACTTCAGCTACCTCTGATGCTGCCTAAACACCCTTCCCTAGACATCCAGTAAAATGGAAAAAAAAAAAAGATTAATTAGAAGAACTTAATGATGTTTCCATTAATGTCATCCCATCTGTGTGATCAGCCCCAAAAAGGCTCATTTGGAGATTACTGTTCCCTGTGTGATACTGGGAGCTGTATCTGTAGAATCTCCCCAAAACACCTACACATATGTTTCCTATCATTATGCTGAGCGCCAGAAGAATACCAATCATTCTCCTGTAATTAGGACGAAGACAATGAGGAGAGGAATGGATTTCTGATGGAGTAGGAATATACTTTTTTCAGACTCAAGGACATCAAGTCTGTAAGGCACTGGGCAGACTGAGAAATAAATGAACGTCGGCAAGGATATATAAAACAACTACTAATCAGACCTACATTGACCAGTGCGTGAGACAAAAGAGAAAAATAATACCATGGAGAGGAGAAAATGTTCTTGTGATGGAGGAATAGACGGATCTAATGTATGAGCTCATATACAAGCGGTGACATTGTTAGCCCAGAAATGACACTCGTCTCAATCTTCCTGATAAATACACGTACAGAAGTTGCTCAAGCAATGGAATATACAGAATACATTGTAATACATCGAATACTGCATACAACTATTGAACAGTGTTACCGTGATACTGGCTAATGTTTTCAGATACAGGTATAGGATCCCTTATTTAGAAACTCATTATCCAGAAAGCTCTGTAAGGTCATCTCCCACAAAGTCCATTTTAAACAAATAATTCAAAATGATTTCCTTTTTCTCTGTAGTTATAAAACAGTGCCTTGTACTTGATGCTAACTAAGCTGTATGAATCCATATTGATGGCAAAACAGTTTTATTGTGTTTATTTCATGTTTAAATTAATTTTAGCGGCCTTAAAGGGAAACTTTACCCTCAAAATGAATACTTAAACAATAAATAGTTTATATCAAATTAAATGGCATATTAAAGAATCTTACCAAACTGGTATATACTGTATATTTAAGTAAATATTGCCTTTTTACATCTCTTGCCTTCAACCACCATTTTGTGATGGTGTCTCAGAGATCACCTGACCAGAAATACTACAGCTCTAACTGTAACAGGAAGAAGTGTGGAAGCAAAAGAGAGAACTCTGTCTGTTAATTGGCTCATGTGACCTAACAAGTATAGTTTGTTTGGTTTGTTTGTGTGCACTGTAAATCCTAGGATCCCAGGGGGCGGCCCTGGCTTTTTAAAATGGCAATTTTCTATTTATGATTACCCAATGGCACATTCTACTAAAAAAGTATATTATTATGAAAATGGTTTATTTCCATGAAGCAGGGCTTTACATTTGAGCTGTGTTATGCAATATAGTTTTATAGAGACCTACATTGTTTGGGGGGTATAGTTTTCCTTTAAGGTGCTGTGATCCAAATTATGGAAAGATCCCTTATCCAGAAAACCCCAGGTTTGAAGCATTCAGAATAGCAGATCCCATATCTGTACGCTAGCTAACATATACAGTATGGGATTTATTATATGGAATGCATGGGACCTGGGGTTTTATGGATAAGGTTTTTACCTGTAATTTGGTGTGCAATAACTATTAAATAAACCCAATGAGATGGTGTTGTCTACCAGTATGGAGCTATGCAGCTTTGTTACCATCAAGTTCAAGCTATCGATTTATTATTACAAAAAAAATATGATTTGCTCAAAATCAGCACTATGGGAGATGGTCTTCCTACTATTTGGAACCAGTGCAGGAAGCAGACTGCGGGAGTCAGATAAAAAAGTGGCTTATTGGTAAACCATATTGCCGTCATAATCCCAAGTTTGCCTTTGGTGCCCACTCTAATATGTAGAACTATATAAAAATAAATTTCTAGGACCCCCCCCCAACAAAGTGAACCCAGATAACTGTTCCAAATACAGCAGATATCGAAGAAGTGAAGAAACTGTATTATCTAAAGTCATCTAAACTCATGTAATGCATTTAACCCTTTCATTAGCAAACCAAAGCACCATTGTTCACAAATGGTGAACTCTTTAATTAGATGGGTCGCAATGTTCTGTGTTAAATGAGACAAGTGGGTTAAATGCGTTTAGATATTCTGTGTTGAACACACAAACCAAAGTGGCTTCATCTGTATGAACTTCGGCTCAGCAAATGGCTCAATGGGTACTAAAAAAACTACCATTTTTATGTGGTAAATTGTACAATTATGACATGTAGGGCAACAATAGGGTGTGCTATTTTGATATTAAGATTAAGGATGTATGAAATAGACTTTATTATGGAATTTTGTTATATTGATGGATTCATGGACATTATCAGGTCTTTCATCATACATACATATATTGTATTACACTTTATTGTTGGGTATCCAATAGAAGCGATTTGTATTTTCTTCACAGATATTTTCAGACTGGCATAATCTGTTTACAAAGAATCCCCCTAACTCATAAAAACTGTTTGCTAAAGTTAATAGATTTTCCAAGATTTTTGCACGAGAAAATGTGTTATTAAAAGTTACTTGTGTCAATATGCATTCCTTGCCATTGCCTTCCTCCTATCTTCTGTTCGGAATTTAGCATAGTTGTGCCTAATTACACAGGGGAACCCTGGAACTACTGCCACCAATGAACCAGGTGGTAACTCTAGAGTTCCCAGAGCAACTTGCATCAGTCACCACAGCTCAGTTGAGGAGAAAGAATAGGGTGCACATGACACTCTCATGCCAAACGTCATAAATTACACCAACCAAACTTTTTTCAGCACAATTGCACTTGCAAGCACAAGCACAACTGAGCCAGTGTTAACACATCAGCTGCTGTTGTATTGGGCTCATATTCCACAATTTGGCTGGGATTATGGTAAACTATGCATAAAAAAACATGGTCATTGTGTCTGAAATTGAACTCTACTCTGCGGTATCTAAATGACCTAGTTGCATATAGAGGAAGCGTGGAAGTCATGGGAGGGGGGTCCCGGGGAACAGGGACTGTGGGGTCTGCTTCCTCTAAAGTTATATGTAAATCTCCCCTCTGAATGTAGTCGCTCTCCTAACTGAGAGCTGGCGAGGAGGGAAAAAAGCCAGCTTGTAGGTAGTGGACAGGAAGGTGGATGGGTAGCAGGGGGACAGCTTTTGCATATTATATTGCTCCAAAGTCAAATATTATCTCTAACCAAGGTAAAAATAAAATTAATGTACTGTATTGTGACCCTTACTATCACCAAAACACTGTAAGGGCACCTGTAGTCAAAAAATAATATCTGTAACCAAAGTGCGGGGATAATAGAGCCTGCACTCTGGTTGGGGGTAACAGTAGCTTTTTTTTAAATTGCCCCCGGCCAGTGCTAGGACACTCACACTGGGATGGAACTCCCGGGGCAAGTGGCCATGTCGGTCAGAGTAGATGTGCATAATGAACAAGTTGTGAAATTCACTCATTATGCGCATGTGTGTGCCCCAACATTGTTATCCCCAACTGGAGTATGGACTCTATTAGCCCGCACCTTTGATGGGGGATAATATTTTTCGGCAACAGGTGCCCTCTAAAGAGATACTGACACCAGAAATTAAACTCTTTTTTACATCTAAAAACGGTCTTTGCATACTATCTATAAATTTGCAGATGCTTTTACATTACCCATCTGATCCCCCATGTTCCTCTATGAGGGTGCTGCCATATTTGAGCTTCAGGCTGAGATGGGACAGTCAGGTGGGCAAAACAGTCAGGTTTATTAACTTCAAGTAATAATTACTTACAAGAGCAGACCTATTGGTGAAAAACGATCAACATGAGCTATAGGCGATGTATACTGTATAGGCGATTGTAATGTAGAATCATATTTGGAAGAATCATTTTTTAGTGTCAGTATCACTTTAAGGATAAAGTCTCAGAAGCTCATGTCATCATGTTTTGCCACTGCAATGTTCTTAGGCAAAGTCCATGTTAGAAAATAAGAATATCCCCAAAATTGCCTTCAAGTAAATAATCTATCTCAGTTCTAGGTTTTTCTTCAGAAAAGCATGATAGGACCACTGTTTTGTATATGGTTTTCATTGAAAGAATGTAGAATTCCACAGAGAAAATACCAGAACTAGATTCCCAAAGTGACTGTGACTTTTAGCACACGATAGTGATAGTGAGCTGGGCCTCTTAAAATCCCATAGAGCCTTGTAGGTGAAGTCAATAACCTACCCTAATGATCTTCACTAGAGTAGTAACCCAAGTGTTATGTGAGAGGTAGTGCTTAATCCCAATGAAGAATTTCCACCAATTATAGTATTGGTGAGATATTAATGTTTATTCTCTGTTTGCCTTTTTAATACAAGGTATTTTATTTAAGAACCACTAGTTCTCAATAATATGCACACTAGAAGAGTTAACAGTAACATACTCCTCTTCTATATCTACCATGACGACTCAAGGATCAAGAGAAACCATGATCTGCCATGGTGTGGCTGTAAAGGGACATAATTGCAGCCAATATTTATAAACATAGGTGCAAACTTGCTCCAGCATAACAATTAATAACAAAGGACCAGCAAAAAGCAATTATGGCCCTGTTGCAATAAAAAGAAACATATAATTGGTTGCCATGGAATTACGACACTGGGGCAAATCTTATTCTTCGTCTTTGTCGATGGGGTGTAAGTAGACAATCACATAATAAGAAGAATTACTGGCAAATAGAAAGAATAATGGTATTTTTCTAAAGTTATTTCACTAGCATAATCTCCCTGGCAAGATCCCAGCATGGTATTTCTAATTTATGAAGAATTTTTTAGGTATGAAGGATAGTCAATAATTGAAACATACACTTTTAAGCGAGGACATCCAACTTGTTCATTAGATGGGGCGGTGGAGGGGGGAGAGGTTTTTGTGCTTGCTAAGTTTAGAAAACCAAATTGGCAAAACGTATTACTGCATTGAGAATTATTGCTGGTATGTCACATTTGTTATAATGAGAAATTTATTAAATCTAATGAACTGAAAATATGCTTACTGGAGCAGGGTGGCAGCACATTGATTAAAGATCCTCTGTTTCTCAGTGGACTAATTTAGACAATGCTGTAGATAAGGTAACGTGCATCCCCCGCCTTCCATTCCATTCTGTCACTGACATGCTTTGTTCAATGAAGATAAATGCCTTTCCATTGTATCGATGAAACAGTTCTGGTTCCAAACTGGGATCTGCAGGCTGAATCGTAACCCAGTCCTATCCTTATTTTTGGCTAAGTGTGTAGCAACTTTGGTTGACATTCATCCTGCAAAGTATCAGATGATGCCAAGGTGCCCCTGTAATAGACACAGCATTCGGGAGATTTACAAAGGTTGAACAGAAAGGTAACATAAAAGAAATAAATGTCAGCTGCTGGCCGTGGAATGGTTTCTTCTCATCCATCCTATTGATTTGTCATGTTGTTCTCTTAATGACATTAGCAGCATTAACCTCGTGGAGGAAACCATAAAATAAATGCAGAGCATGCTACAGATATTTAAATGTCGTCTGCCAATGCAAATGCCTTTTATCACGTGTTCGTGACTGTAGCTCTGTGTCCCAGTGGGGCACTTATTAGCCCCAAAGTTGTCTGATCATAGGACACAGCAAGACGCTTCATTCAAAAAGGTTAAGCATTTTAAACATCACAAGCCTGTACATTGTTGGGAGGGGGTCTAGTACTGTTGCTGTGTTCTATGGACAGTAAAAGAGAAAAGTGCTATAGGCATGGAATCTCTTATCTGGAATACTTGGGACCTGGGGCTTTCTATAACATGGAGCAGCATACCTTAAGGCTACTAATCCATGAATTCAAATATTTAAAAAGCAATGTGATTTTCTATTGTTGTGCATTTATGCTAACTTAGGTAACTTCAGGAGTCATTTAAAAATGCAAGTACGGTATGCTAAGTGCAATTATGGACGCAAATAGCAATGTGTTTCTCTTTTTTTACCAATAATGCAGATGTTTTTTTCCTAAATAATTTCAAAGTAATTGAAGATGCTCTCTGAATTGTGTCTGCCACAATTATACCGCTACTTCAGTCTAAATACAACTTTTTGCTGTGTATTCTGTCTCTGCATTTCTCTGTACTTGGTAGAGTGATCATGTTGGTGAAGCCTGGTCAATATGTGCAGATGTCTCTATGTTCCTAATGCAGTGATCCCCACCAGTGGCTTTTGAGCAATATGGTTCTCACCAGCCCCTTGCATGTTGCTCCCAGTGGCATCAAAGAAGGTTCTTATTTTTGAATTCCGGGCTTGGAGGCAAGTTTTAGTTGCATAAAAAACAGATGTATTATCAAACAGAGTCTCCTGTAGGCTGTCAGTCCACATAGGGGTTACCAAACAGCCAATCACAACCCCTATTTAGCATCCCCATGGATATTTTCATGATTGTTTTATAAAAAAATTGAGGACCCCTATCCTAATGTCTATGAGAAGCCTACAGCAGAGTCAAGAGCTTAACCGAGCTGCTAAATTAAACAAGTGGTGTTGTCCATAGCAAACAAATAGTTATGGCCAGTCTACTACCAGTGAGAAAATAAAGCAAAATTTGGTTGGTTGATATGGGCAATTGCTCTGGCACCGTTAAGAAACTTTTTCTGAAATTAGCACCTAAATGCATAAGAACCTAAGCTTCAATACAACTTGTTCTTTCAAAAATAAAAATATAATATGATACAAAAATATAAAAAATATAATATATAAGTTACAAAGAAAAAAAGAACCTATACTCTTTGGTCTGCAGGCTGCTACAGTTGGCTCTTTCTGCATTTCCCAAACCTCATTTCACGCAGAAGCAACTCCATTTAGTAAAGATTTGTGGCACTAGTACAGTCAGAGGAAATGTGCTTCAACCGAATTAGAAGTATTAATGTCAGAAAAATTTTGATATATTAATTGGGTCTAAGTGCCATGTAATGTGAATCCAGTGATCCTGGAGAGAAAAAAAAAATGCCAATTCTTAATATCTAGAGTTGTGCCTGATGCATTGTCTGCAGCTATTCTGCTTTCCGGGAGTGCCCCATGAATGTCCATTTTACCTTCTACAGAGCCTGCATTAGGAATATATACTGTATGTATTCAAGAGCTATAGGTATCTTCATTTTGGTAATTTTGGTAATGCATAATTGTTGGAAGTATAATATTTGAGGAAACAATATGTGTCTCCATCTTGCCTTGACTTATATCTGCCATGAACCAAAGGAGAAAATGTAAGGACTTTTTGAGACTTAGCTTGGGAAGCTGAGCCCTTTTTAATGGCAGGACTTGTTTGAAGCCTATCTATACATATGTGGGACCAATTATTTTATTTTTATGTGATGATTGACAACTTGAGTTACCACATGACAAGAATGACCAGCAACCATTCTGTATATCTTTAAATTATCTAGAGCAGCCAATATTTCCTCTCAGTTTTGAGCTGTTGATGGAAGCACCATCTATAGCACTGTGGGTTGGACATTCCTGCTTTATACATTATCCCATATTCACTGTTCCTTCTCATATTCTCATTTGTGCAGCAGGCATCTTATGTACAGTAAAACATTTTGATGACAAAAACCAGGCATGGATTTGCGGCAGAAATGTGAGCTTTTGCACAAACCGGCAAAGAAAAAGACTGAGAAATGCAGCGAACAACTACCCATTCATTGTCTTTAATGCATTTTGCTAAAAAAAACTGCCATGAAAAATGCCCATTGACTTCAATGCATTTTTCATGAAAACCACCAATCAACTTCGACAGATTTCATGAATAATTTCCACTGTTTCACAGCAAAATGGGACAGATTCACAAAACATGATGATTTTATAGTGATCAGCAAGTGAATCTGCTGGAAAATTCACAAAAGGGTGAAAATTAGCAAAATGCATAGAAGTCAGTGGACCTTTTTTGTTGCGTATCTTTTCTGCACAAAATTGATACTGAAGTGAATGGACTTTTTTGCAGCATGCAAAATACATTGAAGTCAATGGGCGTTTTTTCGCTGCAACTATTTTAGCACAAAATACTTTGAAGTCAACATTTAGGGGGTTATTTACTAAACATCAAATTTATCTGGTCGGCCCTTTTTTTCGGGATTGTATAAGTCAATGGGAGAGGCACCTCAATTTCAATTATCGTGGTTTAGCCAAAAAAATTGGGGTTTTGGGGCAAAAACATGAAAAAATCAAGCGATTCGGGGAAAAAGTAAAAAAAAATCAGGTAATTTGGGTTTTCATTCAATTTTATCAGGTTTCTTCCCGATCTGATTAATTTGAGTTTTTAAATGAATAAATAAGGTCAAATCAGCATGGGAGTTTAGTAAATAACCCCATTACTGTGTTTTTTGCTGCAAACAGTTTTTGCAGAGATATTTTGCCACTGTTTTGTGACAAAAACGGCCAATGTTGAAACGTGAAATTTCACTAGAAATCAGCTTCTGCCATAGAATTTCTTTAATAATTATAAATACTTATTGTTCCTTCTTATCTCTAACGGATTTGCTTTTTTTAAATGGCATGGTACCTTGCATATGATAAACCCATATACATATAGAATATGCATCTTTCAGAGCACTTTTATTTCTTATGTTCACGGAGGATGGACAATGCATGTCTCTACTATAATATAACAAAGACAGAACATCTATGTAAGAACATGGCTAAATACAGTACGTACAGTCAATATGAATGAATTAGCAACTCCCAGAAAAGCAGCTATATCTGCCTGCGATAACCCTGAGGTATGTCATGGTCTTTAAACAGATTATCTAAACACCCTTTGGGGAAGGAAGCAGCCGGTCAATAGAGCAGAGTAAGACATATATAATAGAGCTCCTGTGCTTTGTCTGAAGAGATGTTCAGATGAACTGTATTATACTTACTACTACAATGCCATTTGCTTCAAATGACAAATGGCAGATAAGACCTTTGAGAGTAATGAGTTGGCTTTGAATAGAGAGGGGTGTGAGGCCTAGGTGGAACTGAAAGCAGAGATTAGCTTCCGCTGGTGGTTGTATTGAAATGAAACATAAAGAAAGTGCTTGTTTAGAGTAATATGATGTTATAAAAAGCAGCAATATTGGTTCTTTTGTTTATATGCATGAAGCATCTTTTTCAACATTTTGCTTAAACATGTGTGTGTGTATATTTGTGTGTGTATATATATATATATATATATATATATATATATATATATATATATATATATATATATATTTATTTATTTAAAACTTATCTTCAACTAGATTCACTTTATCATGCTGAGACCCCTTTGCAAGTATAAAGAAAACACCCCCCATTCAGAAAAGGTAGTCATGACTAGGGCAGCGGCAACCTTGGCCACCCACACACATACACAGTAGCACCGCTTCCTTGCCATGTACTTGCTAAGTTAACTGAGCCCCATGTTTCCAATAACCCCCCTACACAAAGACTGGAATAAAAAGGCTGCAGCATTATTTATTAAATTAAGATCACAAGGCTGAACTGCACCCATAAGAGCATAACCTCCTTACCGTTTGCTTTTCAGTGGTTTTCATAATTACCTCCTGTAATTGGAACAAACACATAATACTAATTCACCGCCCGCTGTCCGTCGGTAAGGAAGCTCTGTTAATCCATAGCTGTCCTTGCATTTCCTTGGCACATTAAGTGATTAGCCTTTGCTGTTCCACTGATGGCAACATTCACATTCTGAGCAGGTTTAGTACTCGGAGAGAAATTGTTTAAAGCATGTGGTTTATAGCAGACAGGGGGCCTGCAGTTCATGATACAAGAATTAAAACTATCCTTAGCCGCTTTTATCCTTCGAGAGCTGAGATTTTAACTTTCTCTGTGCCCAAGATCTTGTGGCACTAAAATTATTCTTAATATAGTACATTAATTATGCATCTTGTGCATGAAATCCAGAAAGGTATTCAAGTCTGCTTTAGGATCAGTGATTGGCGAATTTGTCCCATTACTCTTCGCTGAAAAATTCACGAATTTCCCATGCAATTCATGAAACTGCGAATAATTCATGAAAAGCGAATTCTGATGCCCATGTCAATTCGAGTCAATTTCAACGCCCGCATTAAAGTCAATGGGTGTCCAAATAATGTTGATGCGCTACAGTTTTGATGCTGCCCAATTTTCGTCACAGTTTTGAGAATTTATTCGCCTGCTACAAAACGAGGAAATTTCACAGCGAATTTGTGCCTGGCGAATTTATTCGCCCATCGCTATTCAGGATTAGTAAAGTAGAAAAGTCTGCACATTCTGCTTGTTGTTAATACTGGGTAACCTATTGTGTAGGAATTAGATTTGGTCAGCAATAGGTGGGTGACTACAACTTGGATATTCTGACTATACAGCTACTTCTAAAAGCTTCAGCCAGTACAATTTATAATTTCATGTATACCTATGGGCAATTACTAATATGCATATGCAACTGAGATGTCAAAGTAAAAAAATTTAAATCATCAACAACTACCACCAGTATTCAGTCCAGCAGAGTGAAATATTTATTGCTAGTGATGGGCAAATTTATTCAATGTGCTGTACCAGAGTGTGTTTGTGAGTTTGATTTAATTATTTTTATTAAAATTTTTAAAAGCACTACTGCACAGGATATCTGTTTTTATCTCCCTACCAAGACAAACAGGAAGAAGGAGCATGGATGAGAGATCGTTCTCTTTGTTTCATACTGGTTGAAACTCACTTCTTGTGAGTATATAATACCACCGGAGAGTAGAAATCCGGAGTTTTGTTGCTAACCTCACTAACCCTTAGTTACATACCCTCCCACTCCTGTCTTCTTCTTTTTTTAAAAAAAGGGGCTAAAAAAGTCATAAATGTATACAAATGGTCATTAATTATTGTAATACACAATTGTGCATTTCTTTGTGTCACATTGAAGGTGCTGTTTTGATAAGAATTGGAGGACACTAAGGGGCAAATTTACCTAGGGTCGAATATCGAGGGTTAATTAACCCTCGATATTCGACTGCCGAATTAAAATCATTCGGATTTAGCGCAATTCGTTCGAAGGAATAATCGTTCGATCGAACGATTAAATCCTTTGAATCTAACGATTTGAAGGATTTTAATCCATCGATCGAAGGATTATCCTTCGATCAGAAAATTGATAGGAAGCCTATGGGGACCTTCCCCATAGGCTAACATTGGCCTCGGTAGGTTTTAGGTGGCGAAATAGGGGGTCGAAGTTTTTTTTAAAGAGACAGTACACCAACTATCGAATGGTCGTATAGTCAAACGATTTTTAGTTCGAATCGTTCGATTCGAAGTCGAAGGTCGAAGTAGCCCATTCGATGGTCGAAGTAGCCAAAAAAAAACACTTCGAAATTCGAAGTATTTTTCCTCTATTCCTTCACTCGAGCTAAGTGAATGGGCCCCTAAGGGTGTGTTTTATTTATTATTTTTTAAGAGTGAAATTACTACACTATATAAACTTTCTGTTATTTCCCCTCCCCTCTGAGGGATACAGCAACCTCGTTTTCTGTGAAGTTTTTGTATGGGCAGAGGAGGGCCTTAAAAGAAGTTGCTGGACATTGGGGGGGAAACTCAATCCTGGGATTCGATTTTTTGCATCTGCACCCCTTTAAAGGACCTCCTTTAGGGTGTCCTGCATTTAATATACACTGTTCTATGATTTGGCTTACATGGTTCCCATACTTTAAGACTTCATCAGGTCCAATTATCTCCAGTATGAACCAACTACCCAGAAAGATTTGTAATGTGTGATGTACTTCCCAGCAATGTTTTGCTAGTTATGAAAATAAATTGGCATATTTTCACTGTTGCAGTGTTAGCAAAGATCATCACATGGCCCTCTATTTTATTTGTGGCCATCTTTTTTCTTATTTATCTTTAATTAGTGCAAATGGTACTCTGTAAAGTAGTTGCATAATCGTCTACCCCCTATTGTTCTTACATCCTTGGAAAAATAGTAGAAGGTAATTCTGTGCTCTCCACGGGCTCCACAACTGTGTTTATTGAGTTAGCAAAAGCATAATTAGCAACAACTTCTGTGAAAACTTCAGTGAAAACTGTGCAAATATCCTATTGCTACAATAAATTATTATATTTTTTTACAGTTCAGATTACACAGAAGCCTTCAAAGCAATGACTGTGCTTTGAACTGCAAGAAATTTCCAGTCAAAGTCTCTCTAAAGCATAAAATAAAGAGTATTCTTGTTTATGTCTGTTTAGTGCATGGTTTGGGGAAACAAATATGGGTCATCGTTAGGGATGGGTGAATTTCTCCCGTTTCAATTCACCGAAAAATTCATGAATTTCTCGCAAAATTCGCAAAACATTTTCAAAAAAATTGTGAAATGCGGAAATTTACGCAAACTAAGATATAATTAACCATTATTAGAAGCAAAACCGGCCTATTGGGTTTATTTAATGTTGACATGATTTTCTAGTTGACTTAAGGTATGAAGATCCAAATTAAGGAAAGATCCATTATCTGGAAAACCACAGGTCCCAAGCATTCTGGATAACAGGTCCCTGGACAATACTGGATTGTGTTAAGAATGATCTAGCTGGTAGCAGGCGCTAAACAAAGAAGTTTTCATAAGGAGTTTCTTTAAACCAGGTTTAGAAGTAACAAAGCAGAAACCCTATGACAGCTTCACCAGAAGCAAAGATCTCCCCATAGAAAATGCAATATACTGCTGACAGATAACACGTTTTTGATTATAAGAGAGCATATTGTTGATTTACTTTATTTCATCTGAACTGTCTGATCTCATTGCAACATTCATAGGAAGAAAATAATAGAGGAAAAATAATAGTAATTTATTTTACAGAAGGGGAGCTCAACTTTGGCGATTTGGTGGCATTTGTTATAATAATGCTTGCTGACCAGTTTATTGTATACTGTATTATACTATTACATCTACTCCCCCTTCCCTTATTTGTGCCAGAGATTCTGCCCTTCTCAGATTCAACATGCAAATTATAAGATGTAGAAAAACAGCCAATAACTAACCTAGAGAAGCACAGATACGCAGAACTGTAACTTCAATTTGGCGAGTGTGATGTGAGAGAGTCGAGCTCATAAAGATAAGGGAAGGAATTGAAAACAGCCTAAACCAACTGGAAATGGGAGAGAAAAAAAATCTAATTATTGCATAAAAAGTGCTTGTGAAGTTAATTTAATGCTAATAAAAGCAACTTCGCTTGGAGCAGCAGATGGAAATAAAGAGCATGGGGAGGATGCCGTTGTGGTTGTGGTTGTGTTGATCAGTTTTGCTCAATAAGGTGGCAAAGCAATTATTTTTTGAGCTGATGGGGTACCCTCATTAGAAGAGGGAGTTTAGAAAATTCCTTCTTTAGCACCAGGGGAATCATCCAATGGTGTCCTAGGGAATCTTCAGCATTCAGGCTTTTCACTGGTTTGTTGATAAGCATCATGTGTTTCATATAAGCCTAGTGCTTTTTGTGTGCAAAGCTACATTTTCATGCTTTCTGCTCTTTTATCACAACTTAAGAATAGTGCAAATCACATAATGTGCTGCAATTAGTGTCTGTGAGTTTTGTGGTCTTATGCAATTTGGAGCATAGTTTGCATATTATATTTAACTTAGTGTAGCACCTGGTGTGTGGCAGTGATGGGAAGCAATGGGATTACAAGAACTTGAGGATTTTCAATGGATAATAAAACTGTCCTTAATGGTTAGGAGATGTAACATCAACTGTATTTGTCAATCACAATGAGCAAAATTGCTCTGTTTCTGTTTGCTAAAAATGTTGGCAACCTGGGAAACATACTGCAAAACAGTAAAATTTTACTGAAATACATTAATGTCAATAGGAATGCAAAATGACATTTTGGTTAAGGCATTTTAACTCATATACATTGTCCTTCCTTGTTAGAAAAGCTCCTTTCCATTATGCTATAACTGATCCTCATGGAAAAAAAATGTCAATTTTTCAGCACCAAGACAGCTCCTTAGACAGGGGGAGGGCTCCAATCCTATTGGTTTATGTGGAAGGAAAGGGGCAGATAATATTGTTGTCTTTATTTTTTCCCTGGTGAAACAGACATGGTGAAATTCTAGTGTGAATTAGTTAAAATATTTTTCATGGGTATAACTGAGAAACTGAAATATTTCAGTTCTAAAAAAACATCAGACAAAGTCTACAAGATCCCTATGAACAGTCACAATATACTGGCTTATATATATATTCCTTTATGCTTTAAGTTAAGGTTAGCAGACCATCTGGAAAATCAAGAACATTTCTAGAAACTGCAGCTTGTAGGGCTGCATTTATTGAATATACCTGTATCTCAAATGAATGGACTTTGCAATTGGAACAGCCTTGATACATGAGTACAGAGTTTAATTCCTCTGTGCTACACCCTTAGGAAACCAATGCCTCAGTAAAATTTGGAAACAGGAACCCCAAAACAAGGGAAAGTGAGTGAAAGCATAGCACCTGAAAAATAATATAATTTAGGATTGTTAAATAGGGCAGGTTAGTGCTCCAACAAGGAGAAGTTGTACTCCACAGGCAAAACCTGTCTAATGAAGGGATTTCAGCAGGTAGAGTGAGAATTAGGAGACCTCAGTGTAAATTCAGATCAGTGTGATGTCATAAATATGGTGAGACTACTCCTTCTAGTTTGTATTCTCCTATCAGTTAGTGGTGTATGAAACTGTCATCGTCACATTTGCACTGCTGGATCTGAATGCCTCCTCCTTATTGTACAAAGGAATATTATCTATTAGGATGTTCAGTAACTCTTCTGTTTATGGTTAAGAAGATCCACTAGCCCTCAAGATTGTTTTCAACATTGTCACAAGCGGTTGTCCTTCCGCTGTTCTATCCTTCCTTTAGTTGGCGGGGGCTCAGCTAAGAGAGACAGCTGCAATGGAAAAGGGTCACAAAATTTCAAGAGGTTAGGATTAATAGTTATGGTATTCAAAGCTACCATCTGTGGACACTAGTATGATGTTATAGCAGGAATGAAATAATCGCCTAGTATTAGTACAGGGATCTATAAATGGAAAGGCAGCGTTGTCTCCCCCACCTTTGTATACAAATACATAGAAATACTAATTTAGAGCTTCATGGCTGCTGCTGAGTATACCATCAATACAACTGATCATTTTACAACAATAAAACAAATTGTACAGCCCTTTCAATAGATCAGCTTTGTACAGAATAATATGGGATTTGCTTCTTTGCTGCTGAAGCAAATCCCAATAGATGACACTGACTAATTAGTACAAGTATAACTCTCTCTCTCTCTCTCTCTGTCTTCTGTGCCCTTCTCAAGTCAAAACAGTATTTGTTACTCTGCAGTATAAAGTGTTTTCTTCCAAAATCATTTCATAATAATGCCTCCATCACCTTCCCAAAATGTTCCCAGCTCCCCCTTCTCTCCCCAATCATGAAGTGATTCAAGGTGAACTAGTCTACATTGATTAGACCTCCAGTGTCTTTCACTGAATTATGATTCTTTTATTGCCGTTAATGATTATTCCTGTAGCCATTGTGTAGAAACCTCTTCCTCACCAGACTGGGCCCACAGGCATAGCATAGTGATATGCCGCAAGTCACTTGGGCAGAAAAGCAATTTGTTACCAACACAGCAAACGAGAAATGCTGCCGACGCAGATACTTGGAGAAGCAATGACCTTGCAAGGGGACCTTTTGCAGAATTGAATGAGTTAAAGCTAGGCCCTTTCTGACCCCTTTCTTTAAATTCTCTGCATTCATTTACATGTCTTTATTCTTTATCTCTATGTGGCAGAGTCTGTGGCTGGAACCCAGAATTATGCCTTCTGAATATTAAGCTTATATTAAGTTGTCACAAATCAAACATTACAGGAAAGCTTCAAAGCCTTTTAATAGAGAGGAGAAAATGCAATCAAAACCCATTTAATGGTAAAGGTGAATGAATTGCATTAAGGCTGAAGAAAATTCATTGGGTATTTTTATTTAATGCACATGTTACCAATGCATTCATCAGAGCAGTACATCAAGCTAATAAATCCAAAAATGTCTAAGCTTGTTGTTACAGGGGGATCCAAGGAGGTTCTATGTCTCAGAGGCCCTCTACAAAACTTTTGCATTTCGGTGAATTAACAACCCAAACTTTATCTATTTCTTTATTCACCAAATAGACCCATATCCCCAAAATATAACTAACTCAACAGCTATACACTGACCATTGTATCTGTTCTGGATCCAAGATTTGGAATGCTTGGGACATGGAGATTTCCATAGTCTGGAATACCTAACTCAATTAGCGTGATTAAAGGGGACCTGTCACCCAAAAAAAAAATTCAAAATCCTATTTTATCACATTAGTCAAGCAAAATGAACTTTAATTACACAATATAAATTATTTGAATCTTGTTTCCTTCAGTCTGGGAATGCATAATTATAGCAAGCAGGCAGGAGCCATTTTGTGGACACTGTTATTAAGGCAAGTCTTGTATCATCTCAGAATCTTGTTTGTGCACCAGAATGGGGGACCTGATGTCCATCCCCATGCACTGGCTACACAATTAAAGAAGAAGACAACGGGGGAATGTGTGGAGAGCCGGGCCGCCATCAGGGTTGGACTAGGGGGACAGTTGATTTTTGGGTCTTAGGGGGGCCCGGCCGATGTACTCACGCTGTAGCCGGGCCCCCACTGCTGTCAGGAAACTGCAGAATCATGTGGGGAGGACAGAGCTTCTTCTACACGTCTTTCTCCTCCCCAGCTTCAAAACTATTGGTAGTTTCCCTAGAGCCGCATGGTGATTGGCTAAGCCTATCCAATCCCTGTGTAGATCTACTGGGTCTACTAAGCACTATAGCTCCGCCCACAATATCCAATTCGGCAGCTCACTGAGAGCGGGGGGACTTAATGTTTTTGTTTATTGAACCCATGGCCACCATTTTGTAATTATATTCTACGGGGCCCCTGACCACCAATGTTTTAGCAAAACTATTATGGGGGCTCTCTGTCAGCACTGTTTTTTTTAATTTATTGGGGGGCCCTGACCATTAATTATTTTTTTTACTTATAGGGGGGCCCTGACCACCAATTATTTTTTTAAACTTATAGGGGGGTCCCTGACCACTACTGATTTTTTTTTTTAACTTATAGGGGGGCCCTAACCACCAATTCTTTTTTTTTTAACTTAAATGTGGCCCTGACAACCAATTAATTTTTTTAACTTATAGGGGGGGCCCTGACCACCAATGTTTTTTTTTAACTTATAGGGGGGCCTTGACCACCAATTATTTTTTTTTAACTTATAGGGGGGGGCCCTGACCACCAATTATTTTTTTAACTTATAGGGGGGCCCTGACCACCAATTATTTTTTTTAACTTATAGGGGGGGGGCCCTGACCACCAATGACTTTTTTTTAACTTGTAGGGGGGCCCTGACCACAAATGGTTTTTGTGGGGGTGGGGCTTGGGGGCAGGATCTGGGGTGGGGCAGGGACCAGGGGGCCAGAAAATTTTGCTGTATGGGGCCCCGTGAATTCTGATGGCGGCCCTGTGGAGAGCTGTGACATCTAGCAAGTGCTGAATGGAAAGTGAAAGTAATTTCCCTCCTAAGGCGTAGAGGAGGGGCAGACAATATTTGATTGACAGCTGAGATTTTTAAATGAGCTTACAACAGCTATGAATGCTATAATAAAAAATAGAAATTTGAAAAGGACTTTTATTATACAGATTTTTGTGTCTTGGTGACTAGTCCACTTTACCGACTACAAAGTTTTGTCTTCTAGAACTGTTCATAAGAAGTGTTCATGTGGAAAATTACTATTTTTACAGCACTATTGATAGCTGGTTTCTACATATTATATATGGCATATCTGTATCGCCAACAGTTTTCAAAAGAGAAGACTATAATGTAAATCAGGAATGTAGTTATAGCATATAAACATTTCAGCAAGGAGGAATCATGGTTAACACTACAATGATTGCACTGTCTGCATTGAGTTTGTATGTTCTTCTCATGTTTGTGTAGACCTTAGACTGGAGCAGGGCATTATGTGAATAATATACTGTACAATAAAGAATTTGGTAATATTTTTGTGATATGGTACCCATGAATGACAATGCTGATGGTCAATTTCTAGGGAAGCCAGGAGCCAAGGGTTGAGTGCTTCTCCCAGCAGGTGCTTTTTTGATCCCCACTGCTCAGTGGTAATAGTTGAAACTGTATCATAGCCTTAGAATGGGCACCAATGCGTTGAGATCCTTTACAGGCCACCCTCCACTGAATCTATGGCAGCAATAGAGGTGACAGCAATTACAGGGTTCCCACTATAGGCTGTGTCAATACATACAGCACACTTGAGCCTAAAAAATAACATGCACGCTTGAACCCGTATATAAGCCTAATTTTCTTAAGAAGATAAAAAAGATTTCCAAGATGTATCTATAAATTCCTGCAAAACTAAATCCATGGTGGAATATCCAGGAGTACAGGTATGGGATCCAAGTTATCCAGAAATATTAAAAGGCCGTCTCCCATAGACTACATTTTATTCTATTTTATTTTAAAAATAATTGCCCTTTTCTCTGTAAAAATTAAACATTACCTTGTACTTGACACAGACTAAGATATAATGAAGCCTTATTGGAAGCACAACCAGCATATTGAGTTTATTTAATGTTTACATGATTTTCTACTTGACTTAATGTATGAAGATCCAAATTCCATAATTTCCTTTTTCTCTGTAAAAATTAAACAATACATTGTACTTGACCCAGACTAAGATATAATGAAGCCTTATTGGAAGCACAGCCAGCATATTGAGTTTATTTAATGTTTACATGATTTTCTACTTGACTTAATGTATGAAAATCCAAATTCCAATAAGATCTGTTATCTGGAAAACCCCAGGTCCCAAGTATTCTGGATAACAGCTCCCATACCTGTACTAGTTGGCTTGTTCTGTTAAGGATAAAGCAGGTTTATGAATACATAATGCAAAAAAATGCTTTATTTTACCTGGATGGAAAAAAAAGGGGTACACAGACCCCGTAATTGCTGGAGTGCTCAAGAGTGCAGCTGTCCCAGTGAAACCTTAAAAGAAGTTCAACTTAAAACATGTTTAAAATAGATTTTGCTGTGGGGTCCAATAAGAGTGTTAGCAAGAGTATACTGGAAATATAGAGCTTTTAACAAAACCGTTTATAAGACCTTCATGAGGTCTGAAGATGTAAAAATCCCTTGATCACAGATCTCTTAATCCTTTGTCTCTAAAAATGTGAGCTTTCACCGTGTAACTTTATCATGCTCCAGGCAATCATAGTGCAACATATAAAGTCCAAGGATAGAAATATGACATGATGTAAAGCAGATTCCATTTTATCCTGCTGCCCCATGAATCAAGTTCAATAAAAACTACCAGTTTATATAGGAAGTCAATAACACTGTGGGATGTATCCGCTAAACGGCATTATATTTATAGTTCTGCTTCTGTAAATTGGAAAGTACATTACATATGAATAAGCACTCAGGTCACTTTTGATGTTATTGTATGTTCTTTACAGAGTAATAGTGTGATGTTTATTTTCAAGTGTCACCACAGCAATAACAGAAGATGTATCTCTGAAAGTCCTTAATATCACAGCAATGTGGAACTTTTGCTCGAGCTCTTAATAATACAATAACCCAGCCAGAAGCTTTATCACTCCTGGGTGTGTACACACAAATACACACAAACTGAACCCCTAAGTGTTGTATTATATGTAAGATCTAGATTATCTCTGTCTATGAATTGCTGTGTTTTCTATGACTTTAATATTTGCAATTCTTTGAAGAAGTTATATTGATCAAAGCCAAAAATCATCTTGACTGTAATAATTGTCTTCACTGTGAAGCTTAGAACCTCTTTTATCTTGTTCATTTGTTTAGGTGGAATGGCTTAAGAATGAAGAGCCTATTGACACCCTAATGGATGAAAACATTGACACAAGAGCCAGTCACAACCTAATCATACGGCAGGCTCGCCTCTCAGATTCTGGCAACTACACCTGCCTAGCAACCAATATTGTCGCTAAGAGAAGAAGCACATCAGCCACAGTGGTTGTTTTTGGTGAGTTGGTATATCTGTCATATGAGACACTATGGGGGTTATTTATCAAAGTCCAAATTTATCTCAATATTTTCTGGAAAAAACTCAGACCAAATCTGCACAGGTTTTTGCAGCTTATTTATTAATACACTCCCCCGAACATTCAAAAGCTTTAAAGAGTCAGAAGAAGAAGGCAAATAATTAAAAAAAATACAAAAACGAAATAATGAATACCAATTTAAAAGTTGCTTAGAATGGGCCATTCTATAACATACTAAAAGTTAACTCAAAGGTGAACCACTTTAAGGTAGGAAGATCCAAATTACATAAAGATCCATTATCTATAAAACCACAGGACCTGAGCATTCTGGATAATAGGTCCCATATCTGTATATGCTGTTCATTCGTGAATTACATAGCAAAGGAAAACTGAGTAGAGATAACTTCTCAAAACATGGTTCCCCAAAATATTTGTCTTAGACATAGACATTTTGGAGGGTCACTACATCCTAGAAATGCTGTGTAACAGGTTCAAAAATATAGATTAACCTCCAACCTTTTCCAAAATGGACCTCAAATTTTGTTGAATTCATCCATATTTTGAAACTATCCAAACTAACTAAATCTGAAACTTTAACCACATGGTGCGGTCTTATTATGCTTAAATAATCCTATCAATTTTAAATCTGTAGGCCGTTCAGAAGCTTATGAACCTTGAAAATCCCCTTGTGAGTAACAGTTCATAGGAAATGCGAATAAATTCAGAGAGCAGACTGTGCAGCAATAATAACAGCAAGACGTGATAATGCTGAAAAACAATCAAGGCTGGGATGGTTTTCAACAAGCCACAGTTATGTGCAAGGAGAGAATTATAGCCAAGGCACAAGGAGTTCAGAAACAATTATTCTATTAATTACTCCAATTACCACAGTGTTGTGCATGACGATTATTTGTAATAGAAACCAGCATGTGGTGAGGAATGAGAAGAGCACACATACCACAATTCCATAAAAAATCGATATTATGTACAGTGTTGCATAATGTAAAGCCTTGTGGACTACAGAGTACAGTATATGCAGTGACTTCTCTATTGAGATAGCTTTTAAGTAAACAGATGGGTAGGGTACAATCAGCACCCACAAAATGTGCCACTTTGTTAGGATTCTCTTTAGGGGAAGAACAAAATATTTTGCAAGAGATTTTGATTTCAATGCAGATTATAATTATACAGAAACAATCATTATTTTTGTGTTTAGTTTACTTTAAAAAAAAAAGGCTCCCATGTTCCCAATTTCTTAAAAATGTTTGTGATTTTTATAGTTTTGACAAGATCCGAATATAAAAAGCACAAAAGAAATAAAAATGCTTAATGACTCTAATGAAAATTCTAGTTTTTCGGACAATTACTAGCAAAAACAAATTTGAAAACCTCTAGATTTTCAGCTTCCATTAAGTTCTATGGGACCTCAACCTCTTTTACTTTCCAGAGTTTTCTGTGTTTTTTACACTTTATAAATCTCAATTTTTTTAAATTTTAGAAAATAATAAAAACACAAATTTTGGAAAAAAAAAATGTATTTGTGAAAAACAGCTTACAAACACAGGCACAACAAATAAATATGACCACCAAAATATAATATCTGGGTGCACAAATCCTATTGGTTAGGATGGAAGGAGAGGGGAGGATAATACAATCTGTTCATTTTTGTGTGTACCATGCGTCTTTCTTGCACACTATGGGGCACATTTACTTAGGGTCGTATATATGAAGGGTTCATTTACCCTCGATATTTGACTGTCAAAGTTAAATCCTTCGACTTCAAATATCGAGGTCGATGGTTTTACCGCAATTCTTTCGATCGAACGATCGAAGGATTTTAATCCATCGATCGAACGAAATTCCTTCGATCAAAAAAAGCTTAGAACGCCTATGGGGACCTTTCCCATAGGCTAACATTGAGTTTTAGGTGGCGAAGTAGGGGGTCAGAGGTTTTTTTAAAGAGACAGTAGTTCGACTATCGAATAGTCGAACGATTTTTAGTTTGTATCGTTCGATTCGAAGTCGAAGTCGTAGTCGAAGGTCGAAGTAGCCAAAAAAAACTTTCGAAATTCAAAGTATTTTTTATTCTATTTCTTCACTCAAGCTAAGTAAATGTGCCCCTTAGTGTCTTTTCTTGCTGTGCAAAATTGTCTACCTTTTTACGAAACTTATTCCAGAGGCGAAATTCATAAATTTGCAATTTTTCAAAGTTTCTTTATATCAATATGAAATGCTATAGGATCACTAAATGGTCAGAGCATAACCACAACAACCAAAAGATAGCATATGTGTGTGTTTTTGTGCTTGTGTGAGTTCTGTTGTACATAATTGTGTGTTTTCATCCATGGATGCATGTACACGTGTACATGTTCTCATTTCAACATAACCCTTCCGATAACCTATCTTAAAAAATCTCCCTGTGCAACAACTCTACAACAAAGAGCTTACTATCAAGATGCTGTTCAACGCTAATCTCTTTGAACGGTTCCGTCTTTGAATTTTTGGTTCTACTGCCTGACATGTTCAGCGAACTGGAAAGCTGTTTTCAAGTGACTCAGTGGTGGAAAGAATTGAGGTGGTAACCTAGGAATTCCCGTCAGGTCTTTGCTGTCAGTCAGCACTCGGCCCGTTGTAAGTCCACAGCCATCAAGGACTCAATGAAAAGTTCAGCAGCTCAAATTATTGATTGCAGATGAAATCTGGAGTTCTTATAACAAAAATGTCAAGATATCGGTATGGGAAAGAGCTGTCACTGAGGTGACGTTAACAGAATAGAAGTCTGAAGGACAGCAGACTAGTGTTTATAGGTATAATAAGCCAGACAAAGTCCTATTTTTCAGGAACACTTTTTCCTTACGGTCTAAACATATTGACTTAGATGCAGTTGTACACAGAGCTTTGATACATATAGAACCTATGTTGAATAATGTCAATATTCACAATCTCATTTCTCATAATCTCATTTTCTAACAGAAGTAAAAATCTCAACCAATGCTTTAACTAAGTGGGATGCCTGAAAGACAATGTGCAATTTTCACCCAGCTTTCTGTGTTGCAAATGACCACTATATTCTCAAAAAAATTTTAATTTATGAGTAAGAAAACACTTGAATTAAAAAAAAAAAAAGCACTTTGCTCCTAACCATCTTTCCGTGGTAGAATCTACATTTATAAAACTTCCAGTAACCATTGAAGCAATCTCTTCAACTCCTCTGTGTTTCATAGATCATAATTATTTGAATTATAGAACAAGCAAACACCCACTCTTTAATCTACTTGATAATTTAGGTGCAATATTGTTTTCAGCCTGAAAGGATATCTCTCTTTGGAGACGTTCCTCAGCCCCTTATATAAAGATGAATGTGTGCCACGGCTAAAATGTACTCGTTATTTATTCAGGGACGGGTTTCCACTTTTGTGCTATTTGGGGTCAGCATGGTTGACCTTGGAAAACCCTTCAAACATTTTTTCAGGGCAATATAATGATACAATTCTAAAATGCCTGAATCACAATGCTCAAGACTACAAAAACATGTTTAAACATTTAAGGGATTATGTTGTGAGTTTTATGGCATTGTTTTTATTGCTAAATTGTGCAATGTACATTGCAAGTAATTCGTTTTACCATTTAACATTTTATATTTGAAGCAAGAAGTATTTTTTTTAGTTGTAGTATTGGTGTGTAGGCAGCCATCTCAGTTATTTTGCCTGGCCATGTGCTTTCAGAAAGAGCCAGAACTGCACATTGGAACTACTTTCAGATTGTTATTGTTTCTCTAAATCAATGTAACTGGAAGCATTGCGACTTGGATTTTTACTATTGAGTGTTGTTCTCATACCTACCACTAGGCTGGGCCTGGGATAATTTTTAGCAATGCAGGTGTCAGGAAGCTGTTATCTTGTTACATTCCCATTGCTCTGCCAATGAGCTGCTGGGGGGGGTGATATCACTTCAATTTGCAGTGCAACAGTATAGAGTGATTGAAGTTTATCAGAGCACAAGTCACATGACTAAGGGCACCTGGAAAACTGACAACATGTCTTACCCCATGTCATATTTTTTTTTTTAGTTTGCTCTTTTGAAAAACGTATTACAGGATAGTATTCTGCTGCAGCAGCTCTATTATCTGATGCATTTGGTAAAAAACACATTTTCCCATGACAGATTCCCTTTAAATAAAGGCAATAGGATTGCTTTACCACCATTATGAATTTATGCATCTTAGTTACCATGAAGTACAAGGTACTTTGCTTTTACAAAGAAAAGGGAAATCCTTGAAAAAAAATCTCTAGGGATGGGCGAATTTGACCCGTTTAGTTTTGCCACAAATTCGCCACTGGCGAAAAGTCGCAGACGACCATTAAAGTCTATGGGCGCCAAAATAATTTTGTAGCGCGGCAAAATTTTTTCGACTCACTTTTTTTTTAACGCACGTCGCCATACAAGTGTATTGGCGTGATTTTTTCGGCAAAACGAGGCGAAAAAATTTGCCCATCCCTATAAATCTCCTATAGAGTCCTTAAACTGTACTCTGTAGGAGGTTTTTTCTGGATATCAGGTTTCCAGTTACAACAGTGCATACCTGTATAGAGAAATATAACCAAAATATATTACTTTATATTCATGAAAATGCAACTGATTTTAAAAGCCTGAAATGCGACATCAATACCTTTCATCCAACTTATTTGTTGTATTTTTTTCATATTTGATACTATGCCTTTATCGCTGCATTTCTTTTCTGCAGTGCATGGAGGTTGGTCTTCTTGGGCAGAATGGTCGCCATGTAATGTGCGCTGTGGAAAAGGATTTCAGAAGCGTTCCAGGACTTGCACCAACCCTGCACCCCTGAATGGTGGCACTTTCTGTGATGGTCCATCAGTGCAGAAGATAACGTGTAATGCTTTATGTCCTGGTGAGTGATAGCCAACATGATTACATTCAGAGCCAGAAATTGCCTTAATTGCTTCATTTAGCTGAATTCATTTAGCTATTATTGATTGTGTAACCCCTTATCTAGTAAATCCAGCTCATGGTAAATTAGTCAAAGAGATACTGAAGCCGTGCATGTTTCTGTCATGTTAATCTTATTTACATATAGGAAGCGTATTTGCACCTGACTAAAATAGCCAGATTCCCAATTATGTTGTACTTTAAATTGAGTCATAATTGAATAAGTAGCATAGAAAGATCTCCCTGGTGAATAAAATTCATTACATGTTCAATAAATAGACTGCTTTTCAGTTTATTTCAAGCATAATCAAATTGTCCTTCACCTGATCTATTTTTATAGATCCTGTTCATGAATAAATGAAATAGCCACTGAACATCTGTACAAATGAATGAAACTGAAAGCAGGTTTAACATTTTGTTTATTCTCCATAAATATAAAAATTGTTTTTATACGGGAATAACCAACATAATGGATAGAGATAGCGCTAATTTACAGAGCTAACATATGTTTGTTAATCAACCTTACATAAACATCCTTTAGAGCCAATAATATAGATATTACGAAAAGGAAGAAGGTTAATCTTAAAGGGGTTGTTCCTCATTCAATTAACTTTTAGTATGATGCCGAGAGTGACATTCTGAGACAATTGGTTTTCAATTTTTATTATTTCAGATTTTTGAGTTATTTAGCCTTTTGTTCAGCAGCTCTCCAATTTGCTATTTCAACCATCTGATTGCTGGAGTCCACATTACCCTAACATACATGCAATTATTTAAATAAGAGACTGGAATATGAATAGTTTGAGGGACTGAATCGAAAGACGAGTAATACAAAGTAGCAATAACAATAACGGGCAGATTTATAAAGGTTCAATTTTTTTTTTTAAGGTCAAAACTCTCAAATTTTACTAGGGAGTTATTCAAATTAGATTCGAGTTTTTTTTTAAAAAAAACTGAGATTTATCATACTGTGGCCCTTTAAGAACTCAACTTTGACGAATTGCTGTTTAAGTCAATGGGAGAGGTCCAGGGATCAATTTGGAATTGTTTGCAACCTTCCTGACATTGGAGTTTTTTAAATTCAAATCAAATTAGATTCAAGTTTTTGGGTCAATTCAATTCATTCAAGTTTTAAAAAAAATTGATTTTATTAATAAATTTCTATTGGTCGAATTTCAAATTTATGGGAGTTTAGGGGAGTTCTTAAAAACCTCACATGAATTCTAAATTTGATAAATGTGCCTCTAAATGTGTAGCCATTAAAGAGCTTTTGTTTTTAGATGGGGTCAGTGACCCACATTTGAAAGTTGGAAAGAGTCATGAGAAAAAGGCAAATAATTCAAAAACTACATAAAAGAGAAAGTGAAGTCCAGTTGAAAAGTTGCTTAGAATTAGCCATGCTATAACATGTTAAAAGTTAACTTAAGGGCGGGCCATCCCTTTAAAGTGCAATTTAAATGAGTTTTGAGTTATCAGTTCACAGATTCTCCTAGTATCACATTGCAGAAATAATGGAGATGTCTGATTCTTAATGTTAGTAAGTCCATACTTTGAAATGGAAAGGATAGGAAGGAAGAGGAGGAAGAGGAAATCAGGACATTCTGACCATCCTGCATTGTTCCAAGCTAGTTAGAATCTTAGGAAAATTGTTTGAAGACTGGCATGAAAGTCTAGGCCACTCCATAAACCCTGTTGTAAAAACATGGACTATCTGCCGAAAGGTTAACCTTTTGAATATATTCAAAAATGACTATAAGGTAGCCTCTTCTAGATAATAGGGAAACAATCCCTTCAGTCATGCTGCTGGAAGATCAGTAGATGTAGTAGCACCTATCAATTAGACACAAAAGATATGATTTTGAATTGCACTAAAAAGTTAATAACAACATCACAACTATTGGATTTATGTCCAACAAATCCTCTATAACAGCTATTATTGTTCTAATTGGCTATTATATAAAATAATTAATAAAAGGAACCAGACTGACAACCTTGCATGAAAATTCTGAACCTCCAACAGGAGTTGGGCTTTGAGTTCAGGGTGTTAGGAGTATATTTCTCATCTAATATATATATATATATATCTTTTAAAAATGCTAAAAAAAAGCACTTAAAATTCATCAGAGAGTGAAGACACAGCTTTTTTTTTGACCAAAAAAATGTGAAACATTTGTCAACTGATTTATTATTACATTAGCGTTGGTATTACTAAATTAGGAAAAAATATGTGAATGTCACTTGCATTTTTTACCATCTCATCTTCTATTGCAATTTTTTTTTTTGTCCATCATGGTTTGTCTTAAAAGGAATACAAATCTGTCCAGGTGGTGAGGTTTGTTGCTGAAGAATTGAGAATTGCAGGGTTATGGTAAAGTCCATTGAAGTGTATGGAATGAAGCTGATGATAGCTTTATAACTATGTCCCTCTGACATTTTTATGTGGGACCTGTTGAGTTTGATGTTTGAATTGTGTAAGGGCATAGGCCTTACGCCTATACAGGGTAATTATACATTTCCATGTTATCAAAGATACAGAAAGTCTAATTACATGTATTTATGTTCTGCATGATTTTCAGTGGATGGCAATTGGGATGTGTGGAGTGAATGGTCAGTCTGCAGTCCAGAATGTGAGCAACAACGTGATAGGAAGTGCACTGCTCCTGCACCAACTAACGGAGGGAAACCATGTGAAGGGCTCAGCCAGGAGTCAGAAAACTGCACCGAGGGATTGTGCATCCAAGGTACAATTTAAAGTGTATCACATATTCAATACAATACCATATTTTAAAGAATGTTCTATATTTTTGGCAGCCACTTGCCATCTGGTTTCAGATGTTACTTTTGAGCTTCTGGAAAACTTGTTGCTGTATATGAAATTGATGAAGTCAAATCACCACAGAAGTGTGTTACCTTCAGTTATATTTTAGATGTTTTATTAAGCACAGCAGGAAGATCCTTATTCATTTCAACGTTGGTTGCTCAATGGATGTACTTTCCCGAAACTTGTTGTGCCAAGTAAAGCATCTATAACAGAAGGTAAAACACCCTGATGGTTGTTTCTATTGATGGCATGAAGTTAAAAATTGATATGGCAGTAGATGACCAGATATAGAGTGGAGAACAAGTAAACAAGGCATTGTGAGAGTGAAGCTTGATGACTATGTAGTACTGTATATTTAACATAAAAAATGATGCCTAATTCTACATCTGCCAGTCAGGGAAACCATATGATGTCATAGGTAAATATTTTACCGTTTTTATATCTGTGTACCCTATGTGCCTTTGAATATACAGTATCTCATGCATATTAGCATTATAGGCAGTAGCTATCTTGGAGTTGCCAGTGAAAAGCTTGAAGAAAAGACATAGGGAACATAGTCATACAAAATGAAAAGGTCAACTTGGAGTTCATTCCAATGGGCAATTTTAATAAAGCAATTTTGATTATTTTATTAAAAAAGGACCTTGTAAGTGGTGCAATGGAGAGTGGAAATAATTGATAGGTTCTCAGTATTTGTGATTTTGCCTTGGGCAGCTTAATTTATTTTCCCCATATATTCAGATGGACATTTTTTTAACTGTTCATGGTAACTTGTATGTATAAGAGACGAGGCTCAGATGAGCAAACAGCTCATATCTGTCTAGCACTGAGAGAGCATTAAAAACACACTTTAAATTTTACAGGTCTGTTATCCAATATAGTTGGGATCTGGGGATTTCTGGATAAGGGGGTCTACTGGTGCACCATGCCTAAAGGCTTCCAAATATTTTGATAATTAAAAACACAATAGGATTGGTTTGACATCAGCATGAATTTATTCTTACTTAGTGCAAAGTACTGTCTTGCAGAGAAAAAGCAAAAAGGTAAAAAATGAAGGCTTGTTGATTTAAAGGATACATGTTGTGTTAAAACAAGAATGTGCCAGTGTTTTATACTCTATTAATACATAGGGAATTTGCTTAAAAAGAAGTGTTTGGGTTGATTTGTTGAAAATTTCTGCAATTGCCCTACTAGTTCATCCCATCTCTTCCATTTTCCGCTGCCTCTTTTACTAGGCTGTGCAGAGGAGTCATCAGCTAGGTAGCCATGATAGGGAACCAACCTATCTCTCCTTGTGTGAAAGCAGGGCTGTGATTGGCTATCCCCTCCTACTGTGCTTCTGGCAGGGACCTTTAGAACACGCCCACCCCTCATTAAAAACAGGGACTATAGTGGTTCTGTTGGAAGCTTTTCTGATAATATTAATTTTTTGTCCAAAGTGAAACCAACACCATGCATTATTCATAATTGCCTACAAGATTTTTTTAAAGTTATGCTATATGTCTCCTTTATACAGGACACTATAGGAAATGGCATTGCTATAATTAAGACTTTTCTGAAAAAACTATTTTGCTTTGGGTCCCAAAACAAAGAGCTTTACCAAATCTGACCAAACATAATATATATTATTACAAAAGTTCTAGATAAAATCTGGACTGAGAATACCCTGTCTCCATGTGCCAGGACAATTAATGGTTTCCTCCATGCTACTGCCAATTCATCTTCATTCGTGGAACATTACAGCAAACAGTAATTAGTCTTTGAAAGCTGCAAAAAAGCAACTCGGTAAAAGCTATTCATACAGCCAGACATTAGAGTTCATAATACACAGTACAGCATCAAAACCTATTTATCATACAAATGTTATCAAAGTACAAGAGGCGTAATCTCCGATTACAACAGAGCTTATCTCCAGTGTGCGGCTGATACTCACTGCTTTTCATACAGAGTGCATTCAAGGGCCCATAGTTAAAACTGAATAGCTGCATTCTATGACATCTTCTAAGTGACTGATTGCAGATGGGGAGGTGAAAAGATCTCAGCCCTTCATTCATTATACCAGAAGCTAGGTCCCACGGGCACAAAGCAGCATCTGCTATCACTTGGGCATTCAGGTTTTTTACTTTATTACCTATTCTTTAATCCCTTCAATGCTGGAAGGGCATCTGAAATATGTCACTCGGCCCCCTCCGGCATCAAACCTTTTAATATTCAGATCTATGGTACACAGCCACACAGGTGGAAACACGCTTGAAGCAAAAGAATTAGAAAGAAAATGGAAACCGCCAGCCAGCAGCAACATTTCAGGATTTAATGAAATTATGTTTGCTCAATTTCCTGCAAAATCTTGGCGAGATCATTTTTAGGTAAAAAAAAAAATGGATTTTAAAGTTTTCTTCAACAGATACCAACAATGCGCTACTACAAGCAATAGTCATCCCTATATGTTGTTTATGTATTATTGTAACCCTTTAAAGTAGATTATAGTTTCTGTATATACTGTATTGTGTATTTTAGTATTTTAAACATTTCTAGAGAATACAATAATATATGGAATATCCAGATTTCCACCAACTTCAGCCATTTATCTGGTGTGATGATGTCTGTAAATTGTTATTGTTCTATATGTACCTGCAGATTTCAGAACATCAGTAGATCATACATACATTTACATGCGTGAGGCAGGGAATAAATTATGACAAATTATGACATAACAGAATATTTAAAAGCTTTCCCTTGTTTATATCTTAAAAAATAATGGATATGTCAAGTCTGGAAGATGGATGAGGACTTTCATGGGTTTTATATTGGCCCCCAGTGTAACATCATTATTTTAAGATTGATGTCGCTTAGTTATACACGTACCCCAGTATTCTTGATTGGAATCTGTATTTAATAGAGCATACTGTAGAATATTTTGACTGGACAATTTTAGAAATTTGATGACTTCTTTGCCTTGTGTATATATTATCAAACAGCTACTGTACATTGCCTAGGGGGTCCAAAATGAATAGGTAAATTGCCAGCACATCTGATGACTTGAACTTAATATTAAACAATTAAAGTTTTTTTTTTTACCTCGAATGAACTTGAAACTCAAATGGTATCTTAACTTGAATATCTCAAAACCCCAAAAACTCGAATTGATCGAGTTTTTAGTGAAAAAAATTTGAATTGCTTGAATCATTCGAGTTTTCAGGTAAAACCCTCTGAGTATCAAGCAGGCTGTTCTTCAAATGGTTCAAGGGACCTCTACCACTGACTTCTACATTGCCTTAAAACTACTGCAGATAATGGATAGCACACCCAATTTTTTGTTTATTTTGTGCCCCTGATGAAGACCCTTAAGGTCGAAACGCGTTGGGCTCATTTTTGATTTTGATTATGTTTTGTGTATTTTCTTTGCTTATTTTTTTATTTTATTTTTTTTCTTCTTTTTTGTAATAAATTAATTTTGCTTTTCAAATCGGGTGTGCTATCCATTATCTGCAGTAGTTGTATTTCGTTATGGAGACCCTTATGGGGAGTCACCTATGGATTAGCACCCCGTAATTCGATTTAAAGGGTGTGCGCCTTCTCCTTTTATTTTCTACATGGCCGTGGCAGGTTTTAGGTAGTGTATTTTTGGATTTGAGCTATTTAGAGGTTCAGGGTATAATAAATCTTGAATATTCCAGTTTTTTTTTAAACCCGCAAAATTTGAGTTATGACCAAAAAATACAACTGGAACATGCATTTTCATGGAAAAAATGCAAACCTTAATAAATCTGCCCCAAAGTGTTGCTATCTTTATTTGCCCCTGAAGCTTTCTCTGCGTTGATGTTTGAAATATTTAGAAAGCGTTTCTATTTCAACCCTTGAGTAGGTGTTCTCCCGAGATGCTTTAAACGTTGCACCTCAGCTGCTTACTTGTGTGACCGTGGAATTGCATGCTTCTTACCTGGGATTCTGGCACACATTGGTGGATTATTTTCATATATTTGAGCCTCATTGTGACTGGGCTGAGGTTTTATCATCTCAATTACTTCTCCACTGTGCCACTTTAGTTGCCAGTGAGGAAATGTGCATCATTATACTCATGGCACACCGTTTTGTGATCTCTGCAGAGCTTTCAGACAGAATTGTGGCATACAAAATTAGCTACTCTGCAGACAGCTGCTTCCCAGTCAGTTGAGAAACATGCTCTCTACATGAGAGACTCTTCAACCAGCAGGTGAGTATCACTCTGGAAGTATGTATCACTCAATGGCCACCTACTAACAGAAGGATCTTCAATAAAGAGTATTCTTACCACTCCAGTGGATGAGTAGCATTCACTAGCAACCACATGGGTGTCATTGCAGTTCTTACTTAAAAAGTAAGTAGATTTTGGCCCATAAGGAAAGCAACTGAGACATATGTAATGATGAATACTTAGATGCATAATTTGCACAATATATACCTATGGGGTTAATGGTATTTGCGATAAGTGAACCCAATAAACCCAAAGAAAATGAAGGCCGTTTTATGAAGATTGATGAGTGGGGATAGTTGTGTAATATCTGATTACTGCCTGAAGGAGCTCAGCATCGTATGAACCACCCTCACCTGTATTTTTCAAGAAAATTAGGCTTTTTATAAAGTGTCATTTATCTTTCAAAAGGAGACCGACGTCAATTGCATGGAACCCTTCTAATTTAAAAAGATTTGATGTAACACATTTATCACTAGATTTTCTACTTGTCAGATCATACATTACAAAAAAAGAATTTTTTAGCAAAACAGCAAAATCTGTGACCTGCTTTAGATAAAGCGTAGTGAAATTTTCTCTAAGGAATAAAGCACACAGATACACTGTCGGCTGAGAATCACAGGTCACTT
Organism: Xenopus laevis; assembly: GCF_017654675.1. Lineage (NCBI taxonomy): Eukaryota > Metazoa > Chordata > Amphibia > Anura > Pipidae > Xenopus > Xenopus laevis. The sequence continues at coordinate 127,351,869 of NC_054375.1, read as the reverse complement.
CCCATCAACTGCAATCTGAACCACTGTAAGTAGTCCATGCCCCACAATCATTGCTGAAAATGCTTGTACAGACATATAATTTGTGGTAATAATAACAGGTTATGTAGGGACAAGCCATGCCACTCACTGACCTGAGGCAGCACAACTCACCAACCCCCATGCTGCTTAGTTGTCTAGACATTCATGACCCTGGCTAGCCTCTACATTTATTTTCTAGTAGAGAGAAGTGTGTTGTCAAACCCGACAAGAACCGAATGTAACAAGAAAATGTAATTAAGTCATACAGGTATGGGATTCATTATCAAGGAACCCCTTATCCAGAAAGCTCAGAATTATGGAAACATTGTCTTCCATAGACTCCATATAATCAAGTAATCTACATTTTTAAAAACTATTTGTTATTTCTCTGTAATAACAAAACAGTACCTTGTACCTGATCCAAACTAGAAAATAATTAATCCTTATGGGAGGTAAAACTAGCCTACTGGGTTTATTTACTGTTTAAATGATTTTCTAAGATCCAAATTACAAAAAGATCCCTTATCCAAAAAACACCAGGGCCAGAGCAGTATGGATAACAGGCCCTATTCCTGTATATATATTCTAAAGGAGTAACTTATTTTATTGGCAGATACACTATATGCCATAAAGTATGGAGACACATCTCATTCCAAACCAAGGGTAATACATATTGTATGTAGCTGTTCCTCTCATTGCTGCTAAGTCAGCTTTTCTCTTGGAGAAGATATTGAAACATTGTTGGATGGGATTTGCTTGATATAGTATGTAGTAGTTTGGGCACTTATGTTATGTTATGATAAACAAGACTGACTTGCATTGGCATTGCAGTACTTTCAACAGCTGTTTAGTTGGGTTGAGCTCAAAACTATGCAGGTCCATTGGGTTCTTCAACTCCCATTTTGTTTTGCCTCAAGAGGGGAGGTGTTCACCGCAATTTATAAATGACTTAAAATAAGGCCTAATCATCTAATCATCCCAGCATTTCCAGTATACCACAGTATGCCATTAGATGGAAAGCAGAAAAAGAATAGTCTGTATAAAAAAAAATGGTTAAATGTGTGGCCCGTTTCTGAAACACATACTGTGCAAAAAGTTTAAATACTATTGTCGCTATATTAATGATTAAAACTTGGCACAGTGCTCCAGGGATTTCAGTTGTTCTGTCCCAACACAGATATTGCCAGACAGCTCCATCTGACGATCGGCATGTGGCTTCTTAATTACTGTGTTGTGTATGTCTATGTTCTTTTGTACTGAGCTGTACACCATGGGCAGACATGAATTCAGGCTCTTTACTCCTCTGTGGTATGAACACCTGTGAGGAAACATCTTCCCATTTTTTAACTGTTGAATATTTATGAGTCTGCCAAGCCCCTGAGCCAGCAAAGATTCTTACTGAGCACATAAGATGAAAGACTTTAGTTTGCTACGAAGGCAAAAGAAAACTAGTGATAACTAGAGATTTTTAGTCTGTTTGACCACCCTAAAAGATGGAATAAATGAACAAATTCAGCTAACGCTACGTTTGTCAACAAAATAAGCAGTCATTTTTGATGTTCCAGGTTAATATTTAAAAGATCAATATCAAAATAAAAGACGATTCTTTAGAAACCAACCACTGAGGCAAAACAAAATTTGTTTTAGACCAGTAAGTATTTCTGATTGTACAACTGTTTAGCCCAGAGTTGTTGCACATCCCAAGGCCTAAATACCTTGAAGGTTTGAAATGACAGCATTGGACTAGGATGTCCAAGACCCACCAGGGCTGCAACCCTAAGGGCCCTCCTTGCCAACTCAAAGGTCCACTCTCCCTATGTCCGCCCCCACATCCTGTAGTGTACCTTTAACCACCTTCCTCTTGTGGCTGCAATCGGGATGAAAGGGGGAGACCCCATATTGGGGAATCTATGCAGTGTCGTAGGTGAGTGGCCTGGGCCAGGGCCTACTAGATTTTTTCCTGTAAACAGATGTAATTTGAGTTTAACTGCAGGCGTTATTCGTGAAGTTATCTATAAAAAGAAATGACCAGAAGAACAGATGTGGATTCACAGAAGGTTGATAATTGACTTAAATGGACACTACACCTTATGTTTTACTCTCTCTATTAAAGGGAAACTAAAGTCTAAAATAGAATAATACTCGAAATGCTGTATTTTGTATACTAAACATAAACATAAACTTACTGCACTAGAAGCCAAATTACACAAATGATTTATGCTTTCAAAGTTGGCCACAGGGGTCACCATCTTGTAACTTTATTAAACATCTTTGCAAGACCAAGACCATGCACATGCTCAGTATGGTCTGGGCTTCAGTTGGGAGGTTAAGCTTAGGGATCGTCATAAATTATCAAAACAGCACAAGTCAGATAATATCTGCCATGGAAGCCGATACAGCAAGATTGATTAATAAACAGTATACTATATGCAAACTGCACTGGGTCTGCGAGTACAAACCTTTACACAGTCACTGGCTGCTCTACAGGGAAGCAAACAAAGCTGCTTGAGTTCTGGGAAGTCCCTTCACCCTGCCATTTGAATGTATGATTGTTTCCCTGCAGAGCAGCTAGGAACTGTCTGAAGTTTCCTATCCTTAGCAGTCAGAGCAGGTAAATGGAGGGAACATTTCACTGCATACAGTAACGTTTCTTATAAAAACGGTAACATTTTTTTTAATCAAAGTATATTGGACATAGATTTCTTTTTCATTAAAGAAAGTAAACATGAAATTCATTTTCTTTGCCTTTACATCCCCTTTAACAATATATGAGTTGACTGTATATATATATTTTCTTTGGGTTTTAAGCTTCTATTAGTGCAATTACATACAGGGCAATTCACCCATGTGATTTCCCCCCAATCATGTCTATGAATGGTGATTATGACTCAATATCACTGGTTACAGCAATGCCCTTAAGGTGTTTCTAGCTGAGCTTAAGTTGTCTGAGTTTGCCTAAAGCTGGCCATGCATGGATAGATCAATTCTTCTAATGAATTCTTTCCCCAATTTGGTCACATATGAGCTGGCCAAACATAGGCTGAATCTATCTTCTGGCCCCTGGGCCAATGATAAAATCACATGGAAGGCCTATGAACATCCATCAGGAGAGAAACACATCAACACACCAAGGAAATCCTCCCCAAATGTCAACCATATATTGCTGAGGGGGTGAGCAAAAACTCAGCTGCCAACTTGATCTAGAGGGGTCAAGACAACAGCACTAAGAGGCCACAATTCCATATTACAGATTATAGGCCTCCTTTGTTATAATCCCATTACAAGAAGTGTGATTGGTGCCAAGGCATAATGTCTCCTGGGACATGCTCAGCCAAGCAATGTAAATAGTATTTTAATGGCTAAAAACAATTCCCTGAGGTTTCTCATAGATTGTAGAGACTGATACAATACATCAATGCCAGCATACTGATCACCCTATAGTAAATACATTTCTACAGAAACATTTATGGTTGCCTTTAATCATCAAAGAAAGTCTCCTGGATGACAGCTGTCATGAGATTAATTGTGTAAGGTTTATTTTAGCAACTCTGATTTACACTCATTAACTGTAAAGAACATGTCAGTATAAATTAGAGGGTGAAGGATATTATTATACAGGTATGGGACCTGTGATCCTAAATGCTTGGGACCTGGGCTTTTCTAGATAATGGATCCTTCTGTAATTTGGATCTTCATATTATAAAATCATGTAAACATTAAATAAACCCAATAGGCTGTTTTTTTCTTTCAATAAGCTTTAATTATATCTTAGTTTGGATCAAGTACAAGGTACTGATTTATTTATTATTACAGAGAAACAGGAAATTATTTTTAAAAATGTGGATTATTAAAATAAAATGGAGTCTATGGAAGAGGGCCTTTCCATAATTCTAAACTTTTTGGATAACGGGTTTCCGGATGCCAGATTCCATACCTGTATTAAAATACACATAAGTGTAAAGTGTTAATGCTCTTTAGCCATCTAGTTACTTACACGCGTTCCTTACATTTAAGAAAAGTGTGTCAGTGACACATTTTTAGGCAGTGAAAACTGGTGCTCACAAAACTGCATATAGTACCATTGATTTATTGGTAGTAATTTAAAATTATATTCACCTGCTGGAAGTCAATTATCTTTGTTCTCATGGAATCTTTCGTACTGAGTTCATAAGTTTCACTTTCAGACTTTAACAAGGTCACCAGGACACACAAATTAGTCTAGACTTACTAATGTCAATTTTGTTTCCTTGTACAGGTATAGGATCCCTTATGCAGAAACCCGATATCCAGAAAGCTCCGAATTACGGAATTCTCCATTTTATCCAAATAATCCAAATTTTTAAAAATGATTTCCTCTTTCTCTGTAATAATAAAACAGTAGCTTGTACTTGATCCCAAATAAGATATAATTAATCCTTATTGGAAGCAAAATCAGCCTATTGGGTTTATTTAATGTTTAAATGAATTTCAAGTAGACTTAAGGCACGTAGACCCAAATTACAGAAAGATCCGTTATCCGGAAAACCCCAGGTCCCGAGCATTCTGGATAACAGGTCCCATACCTGTAATAATTTTGTGAAACCCAGAAAGAAATGAGATAATAACTTGTGACAAACTGACATGGCTTGTTCATTAATACGTATTTTGATATAATATTTATTAGTTATCAGATGCCTGTCCAGAATATGCAGAAATACTATATGAAAGTTACGGAGCATGAGATTTGGTTTTGTATAGACTACATAAGAACATAAACGCTCTACCTAGAGTGCTAATATTAAGTACTCCTTTCTCTTTTCCTCTTTTTCTTTTTTTCTCTCTTTTTTTATAGAGAAAAAACCTCTTCATGAAATTAGACCACAAAGTAAGTTGCTTTTCTCTTGTCATAATGTCCTTATTTTTTAGTTAATCTATCTGAAGCAATAGTGAAAATACGTTTTATTAAATATTTAAACTGAACTGTCACCTAGTGATGGGCGAATAAATTCGCCAGGGGCGAATTCGAGGCGAACTTCCGCGTTTCGCTGCTGGCGAATAAATTTGAAACTGCCGCGAAAAATTCCCCGGCGAAATATAACGCAGTGGCGAAAAAATTTGGGTGCGCGTCAGAGTAATCACACGCACAAACATTGTCGCATATCAAAATTATTCGGATGCCCATTGACTTTAATGCAATTGGCCAAAATAGGAGCGCGTATATCAGTTGGCGCGGGCGTCGACATTTCAGAATTTTGACGCCCATTGACTTCAATGCATTTCATTAACTTTTTGTCGTTTTGCGAATTTTGCGGGAAATTCACAAATTTTTCGGTGACGCAAAATAGGACAAATTCGCCCATCACTACTATCAACCAGTCAAGGTATTTGATGTGACAAGTGATTTGGCATTTTCGGGAGTAATCAATATAGGGCCAAATGCGATAGGGGACTAGGCATCCTTGGTTGTATATTAATTAATGCCCACTAATTTAATCTTTGCCATTGCAATATTTAAGAGATGAGATTTACAAGCACAGGTATGGGATCTATTATCCAGAATACTTGCGACCTGGGATTTTCCGAATAATGTATCTTTCCTTCATTTGATCTCTTTGTCTACTAAAAAATAATTTAAACATTAATTAAACCCAATAGGCTGGTTTTGCTTCCAATAAGGTTGATTTATATCTTAGTTGGGATCAAGTACATGGTACTGTTTTATTACTTCAGAGAAAAGGGAAATAAGTTTTAAAAATATGAATTATTTGATTAAAATGGAGTCTGGAGATGTCCTTCCTATAATTTTCGAGCTTTCTGGATAACAGGTTTCCGCATCCCATACTTGTAATTGTAAACATTACTAAGATGTTCACAGTGATGATTCTATGACCCCCACAATAGCCCATCTTTATCTAATAACCAGTTACAAAGTTTGTTCTTGTCATCACCTAAAGAGGTTGTGGGTAGATGGTGCCTGTAGACCCAATGCAATCATTTAAATTACTGAAAACTCAAGGCACAAGTGGTAGGGGTCAGTTGCAACCTCTAAACCTGGACATCTCTGAGCATCTTTACTCTTTTGGTGCCAATGGTTTGTATGAAACGGTTGATTAGTACACTAGGAAGATACTTCTGTAGCTGTTCCCATCCTTTAACATACCTTCACTATCCATAAACACTATCCTCTGTACTGAACAGAGTAGAGTAGTCAGGTGGAAGTATTTATCCTTATTGAAAGCACACCAATGAAGAAAAAGGGGCCTGGATAAACTGTGATCATACACTGACTTTCTTAGCTTGGACTTTTTTGGTTTGGACCCCCTCTTTACAGTCCAACAATTTTCTAACCTTCTACCACATAATAAGCCTATAGATACATAATACTATATATTTTTACTACAGTCATCCCTCTGTAGTGTAAAAACTATATTAACCCCCAAGTATTATTTTGAGGTCCCTGGAGGTGTTGGTAGACCCAGAAAGTGGTAACCTCTAAACTAGATAAAAATAGATATGAAATAGTAAGTGAAAGGTGTACTTTTCATAAATAACTGAAAATTTAGCGAATTTCCCGTGAAATTCGCGAAATGGCGACAAATGTGCGTCGGCGTCTTGTTTTTGATGCCAGCGTCTGTTTTTTGACGCTGGCGAATTTTCATGGCGGTTTCGCGAATTGTCGGAATTCGCCACAAATTCGCGCCTGGCGAATAAATTCGCCATATATTAGTATACTATTGTTTTCTACAATGTGCTTTGTAAGGTGAAACCTAAATCCCTAAATACCCAATATGCCTGCTTCTCTTTGGTACAAAGTAGCTTATTTTTATATGCCTGCTTCTCTTTGGTACAAAGTAGCTTATTTTTATAAATTAAAATTGCAGCATGTAAAGCAAATATCTGAAAATTACATTAGTATGTATATTTTTAATACAAGGACCTGTTTTAGGCACCTGTTATCCAGAATGTCCAGGACCTGGGGGTTTCTGGATAATGGATCTACCCATAATTTGGACCTTCATACCTTAAATTGACTTAAAGGAACAGTAACATCAAAAAATAAAAGTGTTTTAAAGTAATGAAAAAATAATGCAATGTTGCCCTGCACTGGTAAAACTGCTGTGTTTGCTTAAGAAACGCTACTATTGTTTATATAAATAAGCTACTGTGTAGCAATGGGGGCAGCCATTCAAAGGAGAAAAAGCTCAAGTTACACAGCAGATAGCAGATAAGCTCTGTCTGTATTATCTGTTATCCATTAGTTATCCTGTGCCATATAGCCGTTTTTCAATTTCTGCCATTGCTCCACAGCAGCTTGTTTATATGAACTATAGTAGTGTTTCTGAAGCAAACAGATCAGTTTTACCAGTGCAGAGCAACAGTACATGATATTTTCATTACTTTAAAACACTTACATTTTTTGGTGTTACTGTTCCTTTAAACATCAAATAAACCCAATAGGCTGGTTTTGCTTCCAAAATGATTCATTATATCTTAGTTTGGATCAAGTAAAAGGTACTGTTTTATTAATACAGAGAAAAAGGAAATCATTTTTAAAATCTTGGAATATTTGGAAAAAATGAAGTAAAATAGTTTGAAGCTTTCAGGATAACAAATTTCTAGAAAATGGATCTCCTACCTGTATATTAATTGTAAATGAATTCCGCAAATCATTTTTGTATTACTATACCTTTAAAACAAAAGGCCACAAAGTGCAATTTTTGAAAACATAGCACTTCAACATTTTGCACAAATCAAAACAGAGATTTTCAACCTGAATAATTGTTTTTGTTTCTTTTTAAATTGTTTTCTATACTGGAATGTCATGGGCATGTGATACAGGTGGTGTGAGCTGGCTTGGCTAGAAATAATACAGGTTTTTTTGGTTGCATATATATATATATATATTTTTTTTTAATTTGGTGTCAGTTTAACTGATTTTAAGAGCTGTGTGCCATGGAAGAGTAATTTTTTTCATTACATTCATTCAGCCAGAACCCTCAATTCTCCGTAGTTTCAGTGCTGGGAGGTAGATGTCTCAGCTTATATTTTGATGTCACAATGTCTAACATTGCCAGGCTTTTTGAAACGACCTGAGATCCCTGATGGATACATAAAAAAAGAATGGGAGTAAAAGGTCTGACAGAAGGAATCCACAGAATCATTATGTTCTACACATGACCATTATCTGATGCCATAAAGTCATTTTATGGCCCTCTCAAACAAAGTGAATGACACCTAATTAATGTCCCTGTGAGTGTTAAACACGCCATCAATACGCAGATAGGATTCAGAGCTTGCCATATCCTGCAATGTGAAAGCATCCACCTCCTGAATACATCAAGGCATCAATAAAATCAATCAAGGTGTCGGCGTTATGTTGTTCACAGACAGTTCTCTGTGCAGGAGAATAACCGGAGCTTTGTGTGCAAGCTCTACAGCAATTCAATTATAGGGGTCCCTTATAAAGTGCGGATCAGCAACAAAGCAAAATCTAAGCCAATTATAAAGATCATTGAAGACCGGCCTGTTCTCATTAATATCAAGACCAATCAGTTGGCAAAGGCTGGGAGATTTTATAACCTTCCCCAATATAACGGGAAATACTTTATTCTATCTCTTTTCTTTTTAATTAAGCTTCCTACTATTTGTGCAGCTTTTTCTAAACGAACCTATAAAGTTGAGATGGTTAATTCACTTATGGATCGTTATAGACTCCATTTTATCAAATATTAAATAATTAAAATGTACATTTTTTTTAAAAAGATCCCAACTAAGTTATAGTTGAAGGCTTTTTCACCGAAAAATTTGCAAATTTCCTTCAAAATTCGCGAAACAACAAAAAAGTCTCGTAACGCAAATTTTGATGCCTGCATCAATTTTGACATCAGCGTTAAAGTCAATGGGCATCCGAATAATGTCGGCGTGCACGCAAGTGACTTTTCCGGCGCGCACCAAATTTCACCAGTTCCACAAATTTTTTCACCAACGGCAAAACACGCAAATTTGCCTTGGATTCACACCTGGCGAATTTATTCGCCCATCACTGATTACTTGTGGCTTTTGTTTAGTTGGCTTATTATTCAGCAGCTCTTCAGTTTGCCGAAGCAGCAATCTGGTTTCTAGTCGTCAAAATACCCTAGCAACCATGCATTGATTTGAATGCGAGACTGGAATATGAATAGGAGATGAGATAGAAAGATGAGTAATAAAAAATAGCAATAAAAATAAATGTATAGCCTTACAGGGCATTTGTTTTTAGATGGAAAAGTCAGAAGAAAAAGGCAAACAATTAAAAACAATTAAAAAGCTATTAAAAAAATGAAGACAAATTGAAAAGTTGTTTAGAGTTGGTCATTTCATAACATACTAAAAGTTAACTTAAAGGTGAACCACCCTCATAGTCCTAGACTATGGACCTATTCTCCATGCATACATAGACCATGATCTGAACTGCAGGGATAGAGTCATGTATGCAATATCTGCAGGGGAGCATAATTCATTGGCAACAATATAAATTAACTCATGTCTTAATCATGGGCCTGTTTTTGCAAAGGAGCCTGGAACTGCAACTCTGTCCACTCCATTGTTAATTCACTGCTACTCATATAATTATTGACTATTAAAGCTCAGTCTGTGTTGTTTTCAACCCGGGGTTTTCTGGATAACAGATCTTTTCTGTATTTTCATACCTTATGTCTACTAGAAAATCATGTAAACATTAAATAAACCCAATAGGTTGAGTTTGCTTCCAACAAGGATTAATTAAATCTTAGTTGGGATCAAGTACAAGGTACTGTTTTATTATTAAAGAGAAAAAGGAAACCATTTTCAAAAATTTGGATTATTTGGATAAAATGAAGTCTTTGGGAGACGGCTTTTCTGTAATCCAGAGGTTTCTGGATAATTTATGAAATTTAGGGGTTGTGGAAGCACTCAAGGCTAAATCAAGGTATGTTTAAGTATAATGGAAGTGCTACTTACAATGCACTTCCCTGGGCCCCTGTCTCATAAGTAATTCAATATAAATGCAAGTGCATGTGTTTACAAAACAGGGGTTTTTAGTTACAAAGTTATGATCATAAAGTTGAAAAGCCACCATACCACGTCAAGGTAAACCCCATATGGCGGTCCCTAACTTCTTTATCTCAGGTCATAGTATAAAAAGACTTGGTTCTCTGCATAATAGCATTACCTGTATTCACTGTGTGTTGAACATTGGTTTCAGTCTGAAGGCTAAATCCTCCCCCGCCCATAAGGGCTTTTAAGAGAGAGAGATTGCCCAAACCAACGCCCATATTTAAAAGCATAAGACCAACATTAGTATAAAGGGGGCGGGTATGGGGTGCTATTTCTGGATAATGGATTTCCAGATAATGGATCCCATACCTGTATCACCAAAAAGTTCAAAGCTAACATTGTTTTCAAGTGTGTTGCCACCTAAAGATTGTCAGTCATGTAGTCAGCAGGATATGTTAGCTCTGGATAATTCTAATGGGGAATGAGAGATATGTAAAAAAAAAAATGATTAATAACTGCTATCCATTTACACTCTTGCATATCATTGTCACTAGTACAGTTTGTATTGATGTCTGTATGGATTTCAATAAATACTTAGGTTTGCTTCTGAGCCTGTTAATTTGTTTACTGTTAGTCATCCTATTTAATCAGCAATATATTCATCATCAAATTTGCAGTATATATATATATATATATATATATATATATATATATATATATATATATATATATATATATATACATATTTTTTTTTCCTAGCTATTGCAAGTCAAATTATTGGGATGATTGGCCATCTTTTTGTACTATCCAATAAGAAACATAAAACACAGATGGGTACAGTGTATGGTTACAGTCCAGAAAAGCGCTCTTCTAAAATCATTAAGCCCCATTTAAAGGGGACCTGTCACCCAAAAAAAATATTCAAAATCCTATTTCATCACATTAGTCAAGCAAAATGAACTTTAATTACACCATATAAATGATTTGAATCTTGTTTCCTTCAGTCTGGGAATTCATAATTACAGCAAGCAGGCAGGAGCCATTTTGTGGACACTGTTATTAAGGCAAGCCTTGCGTCATCTCAGAATCTTGTTTGTGCACCAGAATGGGGGATCTGATGTCCATCCTCATGCCCTGGCTACACAATTAAATGGTAAAGAGAACGGGGGAATGTGGGGAGAGCAGTGACATCTAGGAAGTGCTGAATGGAAAGTGAAAGTAATTGTCTGCCCCGCCTAAGGCATAGAGGAGGGGCAGACAATATTTGATTGACAGCTGAGATTTTTAAGCAAGCTTACAACAGCTATGAATGCTTTAATAAAAAATAGAAATTGGATTTCATGTTTAATTTGAAAAGGACTTTTATTATACAGATTTTTGTGTCTGGGTGACAGGTCCACTTTAACTTGTATTGAGCTCATTTTATTGCACCATTTCAGTGGGATGTTAGAGCTTGCTGCTACTGAGCTTTAACACATCATAGCACAGAATGTAGAGTGCAAACATTGCCAAAAAATGCTACATATCAGTTCAGATTATAATAAATCTGCCCATAATTGCTTTAGCAGACAAGTGTATTGTAATGATTTTGACTCTAAAGGGCTGATTTACTAACATTCAGATTTCTAGTTTTTTCATAAATTGTATTTTTTTCTGTAAAAAAAAAATTGCGTTTTCTAAAATTCCTCTAAAACTCTAAAATTTGAGATTTATCAAGTGTAAAAACCATGAAAAACTCTAAACTGCGCCAAGTAAAAGCAAAAAATCAAAAAAAATCAACCTTCAATAAATGGGCCTCTAAAATATGATCACTATTATTGGGCGATAAGTAGTAGATGATTTTCATACCTTTCTTGCATGTCTACAGCTGCTTCCTATTTATTTGAATGGAAAATGCAGTGACTGTAGCAGGCATTAGTACTGTAAAACAGTGAGTATTCTAAATTGATCCATACCTGATATTAGCAATAACTGCCACATGAAATTCTTATGCCTGCATTTAGCATGAGCCTTAAGTGGTCATACACTGGTGCACTGTTGAGGGCATCCGACCAATCAGCTAGTGCGCCAATCAGATGAATACAATACAAGCCATACACATATATTCCATTGTTCCTTTCATTCAGGGCACCAGTCCAAATTATTAGAACTGAAAAAAGTGAGGAGGAGCTTTATTTGACAAGAAGGTGGGCAGGCAGATGAATTTTTCAAACATGACAGATCATCTGAGATCCAACAGGGTCATAGTATGACCTGTCAAAACTGCTCAGGTGAGATAGAACGCTCTAAGATAGTATGAGTTTGTGACCCAGTGGTCCCAACCAATGGCCCGCGAGCAACATGTTGCTCACCAATCACTCAGATGCTGCTTTCAGTGGCCTCAAGGCAGGCGCTTATTTTTCAATTCCAGGCTTGGAGGCAAGTTTTGGTTGCATAAAACCAGATGTACTGCCAAACCGAGCCTCTTGTGGGATGCCAGTCCACATAGGCCTTCCAAATAGCCAATCACAACCCTTATTTGGCACCCCCATGACTTTTTCCATGCTTGTGTTGCTCCTCAACTCTTTTTACATTTGAACATGGCTGACTAGTGAAAAAAAGTTTGGGGATCTCTGGTGTGACCTAAGTTTAACTTTTGCCTATACTTGTCCAAAGCAGAAATATAACCTTTTTTTTAGAAAACCACACTGTTCATAGAAAGAGTATAGATGAATCTGTGAGATGTATGAATGCTTGCGTTGTTTAGTCACTGATGGACTTAACATCTTTCACTGATGGAATAAATACATTGTGTAAATAACTGACAAGTTTATAGACAAAGGGTTAATTAGAAACATCGTTCCTCAATAGAGAATTGTAAAGTTATTGCTAATACTATACACACAGTGCTTTATCAAGTGCGGCGCTGCAACTTGAATTGCTCACTACAAAGAAATCTGGCAACACATAATTATTCCTCTAAGACAAAAAAAACAAAGGATTAATGCTGTAATGATTAATCTAGAACCAAAAGTAGAACAAAGGACGAATCTCGTAACAATTAGTTAAGCAACAAAGGAATAATCTTTTAACAAAGAATAGCAATGAATTTAATAAGAACAAATTCTTACTGAAACAAAAGAAATCCAATGTGTTTGGGAACCGTATATGTCGGATAAAAGAATTGAACAAAAATTCAGCAGACCCACGTTCTGAAGGTGCAAGTGGTAGTTTTTCCCCTTGTAAAGGTTAACCTCATTATAGAATGCATTTGTTAACATTCTGGGCCTTTTTTAATTTCATATCTTTTATCTTAATTATTATAAGCTGTTTTTGTAAAGGGCTACTTTTTCGACATTAGTCAAACGAATAAGGCTTGGGTTGATCATACATTTTGCCTATAGTTGTTTCATGCTACAAACAGGGCAAAATCTGAAATTGAAAGTAAAGTCACATTTCATTGTATCATCATCGTACAAGCACAATTTACTGAAAATCCCTTTGTATAAACAATCTCCCCCTTTAGCACAGCTGCAAGCTTTGCTGTCTTAGAGATAATGCAAACAAGCATTATACTCTATATGGGGCTTCTGAATGAACTGCTGATTTGTTTTAACTGTGCTCATATGAACCAGGAAGTAGATTGTGACTACACTTTCAATTTTAGTTTTTGCCCTGGTTAGCTCTGGAAATAAAAAAAACAATGTATATTTCTTAATTAAAACTTTCAGGAAAAGGTATGTTCAGCACAAGCTTGATTCATTGGACTAATAAAAATTAGAAGGTACATTGCCTTTTTAATATGATATTGGATTAAGTATAGAAAAACAATAGCAGTAGGCAATTTAACTACTAGCCACCTAGGCATGGTTGGGAGATTATACACCGGCTTTGTACTAGTTGGCATTATGGTGTGATTGGTGTCTCCAGGGAATAATCAAATAAATGAAGAGACATACAGTATGTTACATTCTCTCATCAATCACTCATTTATAAAAATTGTGTTTCAGTTTTCACATTTGAGTCCCCTGCCAAGAGCTGGAATGTACATCCATGTTGACATTTGTATTGTGACAATGGCTTGCATGATTTTAATGCAATTATAAGAGTAAAACAATTGACTTTGCCAAGGTACTTTGAAAGGGCAAGTTTCCTGGAGTTTCATAATGTCAGTCGACTAGCCAGTTCTTGTTGCAGACAAATAAAATTTAACTTGTTTACATTTTTCTGTGAAAAACCCTGCTGTGAATAAAACACAGACACTGACCTGCTTAAAGTTGTCTCTTGTTGTGAGAAAGGTGTCACTACTTCTGCCATTTTAGTAATTCCCTATAATATACGGTATATATATTTGTTCAGCATAATTATATTACATCTGGCAAACAGTGACTGTCTATATTTCCATCATTAAACACAGCAATCACAAAGAATATGGCATTCCTGCAAAACTATTGCCCAGAGATGTAAAGGGTGTGCCATCCTTGGTGTAGATAGTAATCCAATTTCAACCATATGCCACATTTAAAGTAGCAGTAGCTCCAGGGTTCCCCCAACAACAAAAGGCAAAGCAGTGCAAAAGTTCAAGGAATGGCTTTGGGCACAAATATCTCAAATTCTTTGATTTATGATTGCATTTACCTGTGTGATCTGTTTTCACCATATAATCGTGTTGCTAAATAAGTAGAAAATGCTAGCAATTATTGGCTATTTACAAATGCAAATTGGATATAAATTGCCATTATTTATTCATAATGCAGAGCTGTACTTATAATTCCAGCCATTCTTCATATTTCATCCGTCACAAGTTCATCTGATGCTTTAAAAGAGATAAAATCATGCTTATGTTTTAAAACAAAATGGGTGAAACAGTGCCAAGTTAAGCTAGCGGGCGCCCTAGGCAACTGCCTCCTCGCGCACACGAGCGATTGGTCTAAGGGATTGCATGTGCGTGCGACGGGGGAAGCGTGCATGCACAGGAAAGTGCCATGATTAATTTCTCCTGCAGTTGGGGAGCCACAAGGGTCCAAACTAGGAGAAGGTGTCAGTGTCTGGTGCCCCTCTACCTTTGTGCCCTGGGCACATATCTCTTCTGCCTAGCCTTAGTTCCCGACCCTGGGGTGAAAGGATGGCAACCAGGGGGAAGTGCATATTTTGAGGCAAGGACCTTTATGAATTGCATCAATATGCACTCTCCATTGCATCCATTTAAAGAGCACCCACACTTGTGGGTTGGTTAGCACACGACCCCTGTAGCACCTTACTGTAGAGTCTATGATATGCAATACTTGATCTGTCTGCCATTTTCCAGGAAAACAAAACATTTGATGACTGTTGAAGAAAGCGCACATATAGCTAAAATATCAAATTAAAAAATCTTGTTATAGAATACCTTCAGAATGGAAACCCTGGAAAATTGCTTTTAGAACTGATCCTGCTTTCAGGAAAGAGCATGTCTAGTACTATAAAAAAATATTTCATAGAATTTTGGAAAGCATTCCTTTTCAAATCCATTATTTTTCTATTTAATCTCCAGAAGCATGCAAATGGAATGCAGCAATGCTCTGTACTTCTTCCAATTTATTGTGATTAGCTCCAATATCCTAAAGTAGTGCATATCAAGGAGATGCCTCTCTCATCAGATACGAGTGGTTGCTGTAAATGAGTTAATTTTAATCAATTATGTCTTCTAATGTACTAAACAGAATGTTTCATTTTCTGCTACTGCACATCTTAAATTATCTTCAGGTGCGTGCGGGAAGTATAATCACATTTAATAGAAACTTTCACTTTCAGTTAATACACATTAACTAAATGTTTTGTAACATTTTCACGAGCCAATTCTAACAACACAGATGCGCCGCCATTCAAGCAACCATGAAGGAATGTAGAACATACAGGTTGGAGAGTTTTTAAGGTTCAATGGTAGAATTATGGGGCCTAGAAACGGGGTACAGACTAATTTAGTAAGGAGCCTTAAACTGACCATGTATGCAGAGCATACAGGTTGGAGAGTTTTTAAAGTTAAATGGTAGAATTATGGGGCCTAGAAACGGGGTCTATTTTTTATGGTAAATATTAACATATTTGTATATATTATTGTATACTATTGTATAGACTATTCTTAGTAAAGAGCCTTAAACTGACCATGTATGTTAATAAGGTGAATTATTGTGTCTAATAAGGCTGATCTGATAAAGGTATGGGATCCATTATCCATAAACTGATTATCCAGAAAGCTCCAAACTCCATTCTGGATAACAAGTCCCATACCTGTAGTTTCAAGCTCCATCCCCCAAGGCAATGATTTGATCTTACTGGGATCCCTTCCTTTATATACCTGTTGGCAAGGGCAGCTTCAGTAGACATAACCCTACCTGCTTGATGTTTTTTTTTTCCATCAATATATGATTGGGGGGTAATCCATTTGTCCCATACAATGGACACACCAAACCCTGACATTCCTTTCTTCTTCTTTCATGCATTATTGTATATAAATATACATAAATATTTCATATGGAAGAAAAGCTTCATTCTTTTTATGGGTAAAAAACATGCTCAAAGACCAACTCTTCCCCATGAATACAGTGATCTTGCATTTGGCAACACTTCATAAAGGGCAGCATGTAGGCATACCCTCTTGCCCCCTATACCACTAAATTGAGAATCATTCTAATGTGGCAAGTGCAGGGTACAAAGTTGCTATGTATTTCCAGCACCCCACACTGCAGATTTATAATACTCAATGAGGTTTAGATATGGCCAGGACTCAAGTGCTTGTTAAATGAGCTCCAGGGAACATGATATTGTAGCCCTTAATGCTTTTTGTGCTTGAGTCCTGGTCTTCAATAAACAACCCATCGGTCCTTTGTTCCCATTTTTGCACTTTGCCAATTTTGTAAATGAGAACTATTGTATTTCTTAGTAGATGCCTAAGATGACTTCTTCAAAGATGCTTTCATTCTAGTGACTTAAAGAGATTTCTGTTTTACAGCATATTGATTTTCGTGCATTTTCTGGCTTCTTGAATCCCTCAGTGGTCTGTGAATGTCAATGATCTGTTTAATTTAAAGTATTCTGACTTTTTCACCCCCTCCTTCTTTATTTTCTGTGTTTGTGTAGGTGCCGAGAATGCAAGTGACATTGCCCTGTACTCTGGTCTGGGAGCAGCCATCATCGCCGTTGCTGTGCTGGTGGTAGGGATTACTTTGTACAGAAGGAGCCAGAGCGAGTATGGCGTGGATGTTATTGATTCGTCTGCCTTGACAGGAGGCTTTCAGACCTTCAATTTCAAAACTGTCCGACAAGGTTAGTGTTTTGCGACCTTGACTTGGTTGCCCTTTCTTTTCCCTCCTGAGCATTTACAGTGTATGTATCTGATGTACTATATTGAGATGAACTCTGACATATGTCAAAAAGAAACAATATCTTTGCTGCAGAAAGTAATATATAACCCTAGGGACACACTAGAGGATCAAAGGATAAGATCCATGTCAAGGTGCTACTGATACTCCCACAAAAAGGCTTTCCTAGACAGCCAGATTGTCACTTTTTCTGTTATCAAAACCCAGAAAAGAAAGCCTCGTCCCAATATGTGATTGTCTGTAGTGATTAGCGAATCTGTCCTGTTTCGTTCCGCTGAAAAATTTGTGAAACACATTGAAGTCTTGTGGCAACTTTTTGGTACAGCAAAAAAAAAAAAAAGATTTCCTGCGAATCCATGCTTGGAAAAAAAAATGCTCATCACTAGGGGGCCGATGCATCAAGGGTTGAATATCAAGGGTTAATTAACCCTCGATATTCGACTGGGGAATGAAAATCCTTCGACTTCGAAACATCGAAGTCGAAGGATTTTGCGCAAAAAGTTCGATCAAACGATCGAAGGAATAATCCATCGATCGAACGATTAAATCCTTCGAATCGAACTAATTGAAGGATTTTAATCCAACGATCGAAGGATTATCCTTCGACCAAAAAAACTTAGCCAAGCCTATGGGGAACTTCCCCATAGGCTAACATTGGGTTCGGTAGCTTTTAGGTGGCGAACTAGGGGGTCAAAGTTTTTTCTTAAAGAGACAGTACTTAGACTATCGAATGGTCGAATAGTCAAACGATTTTTAGTTTGAATCCTTCGATTCAAAGTTGTAGTCGAAGGTCGAAGTAGCCCATTCGATGGTCGAAGTAGCCCAAAAAACACTTTGAAATCTAAAGTTTTTTACTTCGAATCCTTCACTTGAGCTTGCTGAATTGGCCCCTAATTGTCTCTTATATGTAGGTGAATTCTAAATTCTAAGTCCTGTTGCCAGGGGATGGCAATCCAATTAATAAAGTTGCATGCTTTTCCGAAACCACATACCTGGTGTCAAACTTTGAAATCTTGAGCTCCAGTACGAGAGGCAATTTTTGTACAACTAAATTGAGTTCCATTTAGCATTGATTTTTTTCTGTGGATTATTGAACCAACAATTTTAACATGATCTGGACTACTATATTGACGTAATATATGTGTAATTCAATGGCAAATGTAGTCTACACCCTTAAATATAAATGTTCTACAATGACTTGAAAGGAAAATATGAGCTTTGTGATGGAAATGTACTTTACACTGGTGCCAGCTTATATTCCTCATTGATGAAATTAATCTCCTTTGCAGCTCCATCACTAAAATTACTTTTTCACAGTATGCAGACAGTAGCCTGCTTTTGTAATATGCCTATAATCATTGCAGCCATAGCTGTGCTAAAAGAACTCCATTATTGTGCTACACCGGGCTCATGAAGGCTGAAGCAGCATGCACTACATGGGAAAAATCATACAGTTATCTATTGGTTGAGGCATGAGTTCTGTAAAAATGACTTTTTCTTGAAAGGGGAAAAGCATAGTGCTTTATAAAAAAAATATATACTGCAAGAGGCAATCACTTGGATAAACCTTGTAGCACTTGGCTCTGCAAATATGAAACTTTCAGACTACCCAGGACTTTAATGATTCATTAGGTGCTGACTGCAGGTTTGTGTCAGAATGTGCCTTCTAAGGTCTTCTAAGGAGCCTAACATCTTGAGTATATTTTTAAATACAGATATAGTATAATACATCATGCTACAGGTGTTATATTTCCTACATGAACATTTTCATAGGAGCTCATTTCCTGGGGTCCACTGGAGATCCTCATCAGCACAGTGGCAATTGCAGTAAAAGCGACAATAGGGTAGCAAAAAGCCACAGTTGACAGTAACAGAGTCTCTTCCACACATTCCATCAAAAATAAAATAAATTAAAAAACAAAGTTGAGGCTTTCTTCAACCCTAAATGGGGTATTATGTCATAAACCCCCTGCTATGACCAAGATGTTACCCATGTTGTAGTCATGTCATGTCATGAAATGCAATAAATAGAAAAAAATTAATTAATACAATAATATCAATGGTTTAAGTTAGAAGACATCAGTGGATGTGGGTAGGGTGTGGCCTTTGAAGAAGTATTGAGACATTGATCTAGTGCAGGTTAGACAGATATGTGTTTATTCTGTGGTTCTTATGGTTAATGGACATTACCATGATGGTTTTATACAGTATATAGTTACTTCTAGTGTACCTACACTTGGGGGCAGATTTATTTACTAGGCTCGAGTGAATTTTCGAAGTTAAAAAAGTTTGAATTTCGGAGTAAATTTTTGGGTACTTAAATGATCGAATAAGCTATATTCGACCATTCGAGTTTGATTCGAACGATTCGAAGTAAAAATCGTTCGCATATTCGACCATTCGATAATCGAAGTACTGTCTCTTTAAAAAAAACTTCGACTTCATACTTCACCAAATTAAAGCTACCGATGTGCAATGTTAGCCTATGGGGACCATCCACAGCACTTTTCTAAGTTTTTTTTTGATAGAATAGAAATCCTTCAATCGATCGCTAAAAATCGTTTGAATCGTTCGTTCGATCGATCGAATACGCTAAAAATCTTTTGTCTTCGATATTCGAAGGATTTTAATTTGAGGGTCCAATTTCAAAGTTTTTTTAACTTCGAAATTCAACCGTTTGTAAATCTGCCCCTTGAAGTACTGTAACTATATATAAAGCCAGTTAGTGTCTCTGACATGCAACTCATCTTTCACATTTGTGTCCTATGAAAATCATTTAAATATTATCTGACAACATGTGTTTTATGCTCAGTTTAGCTAATATCCACAAAGCCATACAATGCAAAAGAGCCTTTGCTTTTCTATCCCCATCCATTACCTGTTTATGCTTTGAAGTCCTCCTCTAGAGATGGCTTTCATGTGGCATGGATTTGGTGTTTGATCTTTTGGAATAATAAATAATAAACCAATGTAGCCTTTACTCTGTGATTATAGTCTTTTATGCTTTTTCCTTAATTCATAATTTTACTTATTTATCTGCCTGAAAAAAGAAAAACATAAAAAAAAAACATTATTTTGTTTTATTTAGAGATGGTTTATTTACTACACCAGATACTGTACCTTCCAGGAGTGACACCCATCTGTTGCTGAACTGCTATACAGCTTACAGAGTCCCTGGTGATGTGACGCTTAGTTCTGTAACAGCTGGAGAGCGACAGGTTGCAGATCCATGATATGATACCATTTCCATAGATAAATAAAGGAGCTGAACTATTTAGTGGTACAAATCTATAACTAGATACAGGGAGAAAACAGAACTGATTTTTCTTTGATCTTTCTTTCTTTCTTTCTTTCTTTCTTTCTTTCTTTCTTTCTTTCTTTCTTTCTTTCTTTCTTTCTTTCTTTCTTTTTTTCCACATGGGAAGCCTTGGCCACTAGTATGCTCAGAAATGCTGGATTTGGTGTTTCTGAGGATCATTGTGGGCTTTTGCTGCCCTAACATTTAATCTGTATCTGTTTGTGCACATGCTGGTCAGTGAATTCCAAGTGACTTTCGCCTGCACCCACAGATGCAAGTGATAAACACCACTTATTGACAATTATCCATATCTTGAGAACATATTGATTTTTCAGTCTAGGGCCCAACAGCAGGAGGCACCTGATATCAAACATGTGTTGTATACTGGTAGAAACACTCTGGAACTAGGTTGTTGTTCTAGAAAAAATACAGCTGTAACACCTCTTTGTTGCAAAAGTGAGAATTTAAATTTATTAGGTCAGGCAACCAGGCAAAGGGAGAGACTAAGCCTGATTGTCTGACCTAATAAATTTAACTTCTCACTTTTGCAACAAAGAGGTGCTACTGCTTTTTTTTTTCTAGAATAACAGCCTAGTCCCAGAGTGGAGTGTTTCTACCAGTATACAACACCTGTTTGGTGTCAGGTGCCTCCCTAAATCAGTTGTACTGGCTAATACACTAGATAGCTTTAAGAAGGGCTTGGATGACTTGACTTTTAAGAAAGCAGGAAAATGCAGCAATAATTGAAATGATCTTTTAGTACAATGTTGGTTTGATTGCCGTATTGAAGTCAGGAAGGCATTTTTACCCCTCTGAGGCAAACTGGAGAGGCTTCAGATTTTTTTATTATTTTTATTATTTATTTAGCCTACCTCTGGATAAAGTAGCAGTAAGGCAATATGTCCGTGAAGGTTCTCATTTATCCAGGTCATGGTATAGCCAGCGCCGTTTCTGGGGAAGGAGCCACCCGAGGCGGCTCCTGCAATGCCGCCCCCCAACCGACTTACCTGTCGGGAGGGGAGGCAGGCACACGATTACGGAGAGCGCAATTGCGCTCTCTCGCAATAGCGCAGCCGAATTTCCGGTTTAAAAACTCTTAAAACTCAACTCTTAAAGGTGCAGGAGCGGCTTTTTGCCGCCCCTGGAATCCTCTCTGGAGCTGCCGCCTGAGGCGAGCGGCTCAGCTTGCCTCATTGGCGGAGCGCCCCTGGGTATAGCTATGCTAATAGTAATAGGTCAAATTAACTGAACTTGCTGCAAGTTAGGAAAGTTTCACTTAGCCATAAAAGAACACAATAGACTCGATGGACAAGTGTCTTTTTTTTTCAACCTATGTTAATATGTATGCATGCTTAAAGCAGAACAAAACAATGAAATAGTTATATGTTTACCTTACCAACATAATGCAGCCCTGTTAAAGGTTTTGCAGGTATGGGATACGTTATCTAGAAACCCATTATCCACAAAGCTACAAATTATGGCATGGACTTTAGACTCCATTTTAACCAAATAATCCACATTTTAAAAAATGTATTAATTTTTTTGAAATAATAATAATACAGGTTTATTTAATGTTACCATGATTTTCTAGTAGATGTAAAGTATGATAATCCAAATTACGGAAAGATATGGTATGCAGAAAACCCCAGGTCCCAAGCATTCTGGATAATCCCATACCTGTATAAACAAACTAAAAAAAAGTTTAAAAAAGTATCCCTTTAAAAAAAGGCCACTAAACATTCATGGTGATCATATGGAAAATTACTTTTTTTTAAATAAAAGTTTCCAACTTGTCACTTGTATCACTGTAAACTGCAGATGGAGCAGGTTAAACTAAATGATCTGTTGACTTATGAGTTACTTGCAGGAAACCATTAAGATTCTGCAAATAAAGGTGGCCATACACGAGCAGATAAAAGCTGCCGACAGACCGAGTCGGCAGCTTATTGGCCCGTGTATGGGGGCCCCCGACGGGCTTCCCCGATTGAGATCTGTCCGAAAGTCGGCCAGATCTCAATCGGATGGGACTAAAAATCCTGTCTCATCTGTTTGTTGATGCGGTCCCGCAATCCAACCGCCCGTTCCCGTTTGTTAGGATCCGATCATGGGGCCCTAGGATCAGTGGGCGTATCGGAGAGAGATCCGCTCGTTTGGCGACATCGCCAAACGAGCGGATCTCTCCGCGTATGGCCACCTTAAGAAGCTGATTAAAAATCAGGGTCTTGAATTCTGAATAGCTTTCTTCTCCTGAGTGTCACCTGATACTTCAGAAGGGACAAGAGGGACCTCTTCAAAGAAAATGGCTCAGGATATTAAGAAATAAAGGAAATTACTCTTTATTGTACATACAGAAATCAAGGACAGTAGCAACTTATAGACATGTACAGGTATAAAAGACATAATTTTTGGTTTAAGTTAAAATAGTATTTTCTTTAGTGTCTAGAAGAATTCTAGTTGTATCTTAAAGAAATAGTCACGTTTATCTGAAAAAAAGAAAACTGAATATACATCTTGAAAAGTTCACTTATAAAAGGATAATAAGTTTAGCTGAAGTTTCAAATCAAACACCTGCATTTCCCAGTGGATTAGCAAACGTTTCATCAAAACTAACCATGATCTGTTCTCTCATCTTTTTGTTCTACCACACTTTGGCAGTAGGTGAGAGAATATGTAGCTGAACTGGATTTTGCTTGTAACCTTGAATAAACCTTAATAAATGCTATAGAGAGGAATCAAGCTTTATACAAACTTCTGAGCGGTGCCGCGTCGTTCTATTTCCCTCTCCCAATACCAGCTGTTTTCTAGTCATCAATGCAAGAGAATTATGCATAGGATGCAAAATACCACTTAGGGAAAGAGAACAGTGATCCCTCATTAAGAGAAGAGGCTTGTTACACGGCGTTCTATAGCAATGGGGAAGAATAAATAAAATATTATGCTTCAGGAAGCCTTGAGGCAAAGGATAAAAATGAAAATAAAGACCCCTCCCCAAACAAGAGTACAGCGACTGTTGCGTTCCCAGGAGAAAGCATGTTTCCTGTGACAATTTAACTCCAATGTTGCTTTTTTAAGCTTTTATATATATTTCTGCTCAGTTTGCTACTTCACGATCCTTATTCAAGCCTTTGAAGAACCCATGTTTTGGTCAGGGCCAGGAGAGCTAGTAAATTCTGGAAATACAAATTCAAATTATAACATAGCAGATATTTCAGTATTCTGTGATTTCAGCTCCAGTATTCTACTAACTGTGCAACCATCAATATTTTGTGGGCTAATGAATTGCCATATTGGATGTCTGATGACAGTTTAATATTAAAATGATCGTGTAATACATTTGATGCCTACAGAACCTTGAGCAGACCCCCTTGGAGGCCATGACAGGTCCATGACAGTATTCATCTACCTTATATTGAAGCTGTCTAGATATATAGGTACAGTAGTATCTGGAGGTTTAATGGCAAATATAGCAGTTATTTTGGCATTGTTCTGTACTTTTTATGTGTATTGTAAGAGCTATTGTACAAGGGCAAAGTGGCATTTGTTGAATGTTTATAATATTTAGTGACATATTTATATGTGTGAACACGAGCTGCAAATACTCTTACTTTTGGCTGTGGAATACTCCTAAGACCACAATAACAAAATAAAAGAATTGGTAAAATAAGTAATAAGGAAACTGTATATGAAAGTACTGTTTACTTCTCCATTACGTCATGTATCACTTGTCACCCCCTCCCCATTATATTGTTTGTAATTGCTTTATTTTTGTTCTGATTGTGTTCACTCCCCCCCCACTGCAGAATATTCTGGTGCACTATAAATGAACAATAATAATGAATGGGGCTTAGAAAATGGCAGCTAACAATCTTGTTTGCTTATTTATTTCTGTTTTGAGGAGCAAAGCTTTAGTGGTTTTTAGTTGTCGTTTTTATTACTGTCTTCATGTCTGTCTCCTTCTTACAGGTAACTCTCTCCTCCTGAACTCATCTCTCCAGCCTGATCTAACAGTGAGCAGAACCTATAGTGGCCCAATCTGCTTTCAAGATCCAATGGACAAAGATTTGATGACAGAGTCTTCAATATTTAACCCTCTTACAGACATTAAGGTGAAAGTTCAGAGTTCCTTCATGGTGTCTCTGGGAGTGACTGAAAGGCCTGATTTCCAAGGAAAGACCATTTCTGGGTCATTTCCTCATGGTAATAACAGGTGTTTTGGGACGCTGCATAGCAGGAACAAACTTCCCTACATCCAGAATCTCTCATCTATTTCATCCAAGCCAGAAATGAGAGTCAGTGGACATTTTGGCCATCAAGGAGGACGCTTAGTGATGCCAAGTACAGGTAAATCTTTTTAAATATTTTACAAGATATACTGTAAAGCTATAAGGTGGCATTAAACTATCTGTGGAGAGGTGTCAAAACAGCATTGTATATGGCAGAAAATAAAGGTTCAAAAGATGGGTCAAAGAAGCCATATATACGAAAATGAAAAAACCAGAGGCGGGGGGTGTGACATCTATTGTCTGCCACATACAATGCTGTTTTGGCACCTCTTCCTGGACAGTCTTTAAGAGATAAAATACAGCAAGTACAGTTGATTTTATTTACTACTATAGATAGCACCCAATGGGGGTTAAATCACAGCCATTTAAATTAAAAATCTCCCCAAATCCTTCTACAGTACTTCAGGTTTACATAGGATCTGTTATCAATGAACAGAACCTTGCCAGTTCTAGGAAATCAAATCAATATGTGTATTATATGAAATGACCGAACATTGATGATAGATAGATAGATAGATAGATAGATAGATAGATAGATAGATAGATAGATAGATAGATAGATAATAGATAGATAGATGATATATAATGGATATATAGATGATAGATAGATAGATGATAGATAGATAGATAGATAGATAGATAGATAGATAGATAGATAGATAGATAGATAGATAGATAGATTGATAGATGATAGATAGATAATTTTTGTAGTTCAAGGCCAAAGGTAGAGTTGGCATTTAAATTTCATTATAGTATTTAGAATTCAATCATCATAAACAATTTTTACCTTGTGCTGTATGGTGATTACCTGTTTTTTTATTGCAGTTCAGTGACTGTGAAAAACAATTCTATTACTGCGAAGAAAACCATTTCATTAATGTATACCTTTACCTTTTAGTATCAGACAGACTTACATGTAAGAAGGCACTTTGTGCACTCATTTTACTTTCAGATTGATCAACAGAAGTGCCTTTTAAACTACCGCCAGCAAAATATGATCTTTGTTTTTTCAGTGTTAAGAGTTCTTATAAACTTATAAACTCTTACAAACTTATTAACTTCAATAAGATGGGAAATGTGCCTGGCAGTATAATGATTTTTATTGTTTAATTGTTATGGCCAGGATATGCTTGCTCTTCAAATTCTTCAACGTGGATGGTGGTCCCTACATTGTCAAGGTGAAGAACAGATAGGAACAATGACAACATTTCACTGACATGTCTAAGCTGTCAAACATAGACCAAAGATCGGAGGAGAATGGGGAGAGCAAGCCTTCTCCTGTATTATTCACCAGCACATCACTGGCCTTTCAAACCTGTCTCTTGAAATCTTGCATCCTGCTCCCATCCATAAACTTTCTGTCAAGAGTGGCTCAGTGCCAGGTTTTCTACTAATTAGTCAGCTCCATTTGCTCCCTTGGGAGATGCAGATCCCGCACAAAAAATCCTCCATGGCAACCATAACTTGGTTGTGTTCCACTTCAGTATTGTATGTTCAATTCTGGACATTTTGCTAAAATCACTCAACATTAGGGTGACAGAGATATTTCCCAATTATTTGAGCAGAAATGTTATTCTAATTGCAGCCAAATATTTTAGTGCACATGACGGTACACAAAACATGGAGGAGGAGATGCCACCTACGCTGAAGTACAATGTTTCTGTCATAATCTAAATGTCAAGTTGTCTCAGATTTGTTAGGCACAGTCCTCACCTCATAATCCCCCATGGCTCTAAAGTAGAATTAGTTTGCAACGTTAACTAAAAATTTCTCAACTGAACCTCGTGCTGCACATTTTTAATTCTAAGTGGGGCATGCAGGGCTAAGTTCACCACATATTATGCTACACTCTACTATATTTTAAATGGTTGTGGTGTTCTAGAATCCTGTAATTTTGGATGGTTTGAGTGTTGTTAAAAATTTCATTTTAACCATTCCCTGTTCCAAGAAGCAATGTTTTTCTTCTCCCATTGGATGCTGGGAGTTGTAGTATACAACCAAGTGGGCCAAGTATAAAGCTGTTTATGCCTTTTAGATCTAAAGGGACTATATCATCCAAATCTATAATAATCAATGTATTTTTGACTGAAAACATATTTAGTAGACAGATTTTGTAAATCATTCCTCACCTTTCAAATTTATTTTTCCACCTTTATAATAGACTGTACTATCACAGTGATTACCAACCATGCTTAAAACTACTTCAGAGTTTTGAAATACAAAATCTAGGTAAAAGTGCGAACAACCAAGCAAGAACATGCCATTTTATGAAAACTGTTTAAAAATGTATTTTTGTGTTCATGAAACGTTATGACAAATTAAAAAGCTAATTTGGGGTGGCCCATTTATTAAAGATCAAATTTTGGTGGTATTAGAGCTTTCGCATCTTTTATTAACTTTCATGGCATTCGCTGTTTTAGAGAAATAAAGTTTAATCGCGGTTTCAACCACGACTAAACTCTATTTCTCTAAAGCCACAAAGTACAAATGGAAAAAAGTGCTGAACGTTCAACAAGAAAAATATAAATATCTCTAAAACCTTTGCAAATTTGAGTTTTTCAGACAATTACAAGAGGGAAAAAAATTCCAAAAACCTCTAAAGGTCTGAATGTTAAAAAAAAGGTCCAATAGGATCAGCGCAGCTCCCATTGACTTCCAATAGACCTCAACTGCTTTTGGGTTTTTTTTTTAATTTTTTGTTTTAGAGAAATTTAAAAAAAAACACAAATGTTTAGAGAAAAAATATGGTTTGTGAAAATAAGGAAGTCTAAGGGGCAGATTTACATAGGGTCGAATATCGAGGGTTAACCCTCGATATTCGACTGCCGAATGTAAATCCTTCGAATATCGAAGTCGAAGGATTTACGGCAAATAGTTCGTTCGAACAAAAAATCGTTCGTTTCGAAGGATTTTAATCCATCGATCGAACGATTTTTCTTTGACCTAAAAATTGTTACAAAGCCTATGGGGACCTTCCCCATAGGCTAACATGGCACCTCGGTAGGTTTTAGGTGGAGGGGGTCGAAGTTTTTTTTAAAGAGACAGTACTTCAACTATCGAATGGTCGAATGGTCGAATATTTGAATGATTTTTAGTTTGAATCGTTCGATTCTAAATCGAAGTCGTAGTCGAAGGTCGAAGTAGCCAATTCGATGGTCAAAGTAGCCAAAAAAAACATTTGAAATTCAAAGTTTTTTTATTCTATTCCTTCACTCGAGCTAAGTAAATGGGCCCCTAAATGTTAGTAAATAGGCTAAGTTATTATACTATAGTTTATTGGCCTTTATATTCAATCCAGTTTTGCCTGTTTTTGGTCAGGCTGCTGAAGGAGGAATTTAATAGAGCCATGAGAGCAAATGTCTCTTTGGTGAAATAAATACAACCTGAAAAATACACTGTATATGCAGCCCAAAATGTTATTTTCCCTCCTCATTGATTTCCAATAACCAAACTGATATGAATGGACCGAAAAGATGGAGTGGTTGGGAGAGACGGTAAAGCTCTAAAAAGCTTGAAATAACTTCATATACATCTTAAAAGCTTTTAAGTTGTACATTCTGCCTACCGATTGATTACTGTGGGTTATTAGGAGCACATTTTAGGCCATTTATTACATTACTAATATTGACTCACAAGGTCAACTGTTAACTGTGTTGAAAGTATACAATCATATACATTGATTACTTTGTATAGTTCGAAAACATCATCATAAGGCATATGGTCAAGAGAAGGCCATTTGAATGTGTCAAGCCCGATGCTTTTGGACTTGTCACACTCCCTTTGGCTTTTTTTAGCACTTGTTTTGCTAGTAGAATGCTCTACAATCACTTGTTATTTTGGGAATTTATTGGAGCTAATGTTCTGTACAACAACAGTTTTATTAGATGAACTGGAATCCCCTTAGAGACAAGCTCTGCTGAGGAACCAGTCCTATTTAGTACTTTTAGCCATTTAAATGACTCTTATTCCTTCAGGGAGCAAGAGATGTCACTGAGACTAAGGGTAGTGAATCCAATGCCTAAAGGTATTATTGTTACCTTTAATTATTTAAGATTGCTAATGGCTAAGGATTTACTGTAGCCTTCAGTATTCATATGATTATGTTCCTATTGTAAAGGATTCTCTGCCTGATAGCTGGGGGAATTTACAGTGCTATTTTATCAGTAATGACTCTTTATTGCTGCAGTAAATATTGTGCTCATGTGTTCCCATAATGCAGGCTTTCTGTAGATGTGGAGCCCCAAGGGAGTCATGACAATGTTTTCAGGAGGCACATGCATTCTTACCTAGCAGACCTTGGATATTTATTGAGTTATTGTGAAAATAAAATTTCCTTTGAGGGGTTTGATTAAATGTTGTAAAAAGTTAAACAAACAGTGCAGCTCGTATTGGTTATCGGGCACATTTATGCCAATGCAGCAACACACAGTAACCAATCAGATATAGGGTTTCATTATTCTACCTTTACTAAAAATTCAAGTGAATAAAGAAATGCACTATATGGTCAAAAAAAGCAATACCACTTTTAATTAAGGAAACGTCTGTTTAAGCTACAAACATGGTGTACAATTAAGCACGCAGTTATGTATTCTCCAGCAACAAAGATAGGTCATACTAAAGAGCTCAGGAACATTCAACGTTGTTTTATCATTCCACCTTTGGAACAAGTCAGTCCATAAAATGTATGCCCTACTACAATTGCAACAATCAACTGTAACTGAAATGACTGTGACCCCTTGGTTCTTTTCTATTTTAGGAAAATAATGTGCTTATTCTGTAGGTTCCTATAGAATGTGTTTGCTGAAACAGAAATGGAAGAAACTGATTCATCTGAGCTCAGTCCAATTCTACTCCTGTTGAACAGAGTCTCCTTTAGACTGCCAGTCCCACATTGGGGGTACTAAATAGCCAATCACAGTCCTTATTTGGCACCCCAGGAACTTTTTTCATGCTTGTGTTGCTCCCCAACTCATTTTATAATTGATGAATATGAACAGGTAAAAATGAACAGGTAAAAAAGTTTGGGAACCACTTGTGTAAGTGGAGGCTCATGCACCACTCAAGAGTTTTCCTTACATCGCAGCTGTGTGCAATTTGCCAACTGGCACTATTTTGCACTTGACTGTAGAAATTATTTTCAAATCAGAGTGTGAAGGAAAAAAATGGGGCCACACTGGGTTTGTTGCCTAAGGATGAAGCAAACCCCGAACTGCCCCTGATAGCAACCAATAAGTAAAATGAACAGGTTGCAAATCTGATGTTAGTATGGGTAACTAGACCTGGCCAAATGTTGTGCTTTCATTACATCAATAATGCAAAAAAAAAAAAGGGAGTGACTGTTTGAAAACACTCACCATCTATAGGAGGGGTCCAGGTGCACTGCCTTTAAACCCTCAGCTCAAGGAGCCGATAAACAAAAAAACAGGGGTCATCCAGGCACTCAAAGATTTACAAGGGCCAAAAAAAATCAAAGTAAAAAAAGTTTATCAAAAATAACATTAAACAGATCACTAACTTCAGAGGCACTATGGGGCAAATTCACTAAGCGCCGAACGCTAGCGTCAATTCGCTAGCGTTGGTCATTTTCGTTACTTCACAAATTCACTAACAAACACTGGCGTAAATTCGCTAGTGTTACTTCGCACCCTTACGCCTCGCGAATTTTCGTAACGGACGTAACTACGCAAATTCACCAAAGCGCGCATTGTACTTAACGCTACCTTTTACGCTAGACTTCCTTTGCCACCTCAGACCAGGCGTAGCGCAATAGAGTAGATAGGGATTGCTTCAAATAAAGTTCAAATTTTTTCTAAGTCCCAAAAAACGCTGGCGTTTTTTCTATATTATGGGTGATAGGCTGAAAAATTTTTGGGGCTCCCCTCCTTCCCCCCTACATTTCCTAACTCATGGCAACTTAACTATACAGTGGGCACATGTGTAGGGCAAAAAAAAACTTTTATATGATGTTTTGAAGGTTTCCCAGGCATTTGTAGTGAATCAACGCTTAGCGAATCAACGCTAGCGCAATTTCGCAACCCTACGCTACCCCTGAGAGCAACTTCGGATTTTAGTGAATTTGCGGAGCGCTGGTGAAACTACGCCTGGCGAAGTGCGGCGAAATTACGCCTGGCGCAACTACGAATCTTAGTGAATTTGCCCCTATGTGTTTTGTGCCCCCAGGGCACTTAAACGTGGGCCCTAGGGGCTTGAAACGCATATAACCACTTGAGATAGTGATTTTGTGGAATCCTTGAGTGCCTGGATGACCCCAGTTCATTATTGATCTTTTATTAAATTGTCCTGTATAGAAAATCCTTTGGTTGGGGGGAGAAGGAGGAACAGGCAATCTCCAGTGATTACTCTATAGTGACAAGGAGATTATAACTATAAATGCATATACTTCTATTCATATAAATTCTTTCTATCTGATATACCAGAAATTTAAATTGTAAAAAAATATTTTTTTAGATAACCAATTGAGGAAATGCTAACACTGTATCAAACATTTTTTTGGCAATTGAATACCATGACAGCCGACAAATTGTCACATTGACCTAAATCTAGTACCCTGCTCACTATTAAAACTCTAATGAATATCTCATTAGAAAATCCAAACATTGGTTTGCTTCAATTAAAACTTGTTGTATGATTGCAGTGCAATAACTCTCTAACAAATGAGTCTGATGTCAGCAGAAGAGCTAAATAATGATGGGAAATGTATTTTGAAATTACTACATTTACCTTTACTTTGTTGATTAATAATTTGCTGGGGGGTTGAATGATCAGCCTTGTTTTGCTGAGCTGTGCAAAAAGAACATTATAATTGATACACAAGTGCATTTACTGATACCTTCTTTAAATGGCCAGAAAGGGACACAAGTTGCTAAAGAAAAGGTGTTATGGCTGCTATTTCCCTATCACCTATCCCTATTTCAAAAGGGAGGGACACTCTGATGAAGCTAAACTAACTAAGTGGAGAGGAGTACCATAGATGAACATTTGCACTGCTGGGACACAGAACAGTGCATGAAATGAGAATTAATTCAACATAAATAAAGTGGCAAATGTGGCTGACAGCCAGTGTGGGGTAAGAGTAAACATTGAACTTATCCAGAGGGGAGATTAGGAGTAGGGATGGGTGAATTTTCTTCGCCTCGTTTCGCCGTAAAAATGACGCCCATGGGCTTGTATGGCAACGTGCATCAAAAAAAAAAAAGCCGTGCGTCAAAACCCATAGAATTTAATAGGCGTCTGGCGAAACGAAACGGGTCAAATTTGCCATCCCTAATTAGGAGACAATACAATTCAGAGAGGGGGAAAGTGCACCAATGGGGGAAAGGAAAGATAATGGCTTATAGAAAAAATAGAATAACGTGCTGTAAGAAGAATAAGTGGGACAATGGGAAAAGAAAGAATGTCATATACAGTAGGTATGGGATACGTTATTCAAAAACTCCTCATGCAGAAAGCTCCAAATTACAGCAATGCCATTGCCATCCCTCGTTTACCTAAACACGAAACGCGTAGGTTTGCACAGCACACCCACTGAAATTGTAACTCCGCACTGTGTGTACTAATAAAGCCGAATGATATTAAACAGTGGTATTCCTTCCGTTGAATGGCCGGCGCTGCTAGCGAGGAATCTATAGTGTGAAGATTGGAGTATCTGGGGCTAATACCCGAAGTCTCGCGATAGCTGCGACCAGGAAGGGAGCGCTGAACGCCGAGGTGAGCTCCGCCATAACCGCTTCTTTAATCGTTTTAATGTACCATCCCTCAATAGACTCCATTTTATCAAATAACTAAAATGTTTAACAATAATTTCCTATTACCCTTGTAATAATAAAACCATACCTTGTACTTGATCCTAACTAATCAATCCTTATTGAAGGCAAACCAGTGTTATTTGCTTTAATTAATATAAAAATGTTTTGTTTTAGTGGACTTAAAGTATGGAGATCCAAATTACAGAAATACCCCTTATCCTGACTAACCCAGGTCGATCCCAAGCATCCTGGATAACATTGAGCATTAAATAAACCCAATAGGCTGGTTTTGCCTCCGATAAGGATTAATTATATCTTAGTTGGGATCAAATGCAAGGTACTGTTTTACTATTATGAAGATTTGGATAAAATGGAGTCTATGGGATATGGCCATTTCATAAATCAGAGCTTTTCGGATCCCATACCTGTATAAGTGTTTTTGCTTGGTTATTAAGGACTCTTACCCCCGCTTCCTTCATGTAGCTGAATACTAAATCTTATTAAAACAAAAGAGATTATACAGTAAGGTCATGATAGCACAAGAGTTTCCTAAAATCTACCACTGCATGGCAATTATAAGCACATTAACTGCACATTAAGAACCATTATTGCTTGGAAGCAGAGCACCTTTATAGTTCAGGTATCTGGTGTTGAAATATTCCAGTGCTTGTTTAATTTTCTTATGCTGCAAACAGAGAAATATGAGGCAAAGGAGGATACGGGGAGGATGGGCATTTTATGAATGCATATTGCAAGAACAAATAAAGGCAGAGACAATTAAGGTTTAG
Organism: Xenopus laevis; assembly: GCF_017654675.1. Taxonomy (NCBI): domain Eukaryota; kingdom Metazoa; phylum Chordata; class Amphibia; order Anura; family Pipidae; genus Xenopus; species Xenopus laevis. The sequence goes on along the minus strand of NC_054375.1, from coordinate 127,318,380 downwards.
AATATTATTAAAGCATAAAACTGACTGCAGACTGTATACTATATAGTACTCTAAGGCAATTCAAGGGTTACATTCAGGACTGACCCCCTGATTCTCAGTACAGTAATTACAAAGCAGGGTGCACTTACCTGAGCCAGGCACCAGAGGTCCTTAATTATCAAATTATCAGCCTCACTGGGTTCACTGTAAATCAAAATGTCACAGTTATTTCCAATTACTTACTTGCTTTTTAGCAATCCTTTCATATATTTCTGCTTAGTGGTAGGTACAGGGTAGTATTGGGATCCCTAACTTTTAGTAATTCTGGCTCATTCACCAATAGTACAGGTGCTGCAATGCTGTAGTTGCCTCAGGTACTCATCAGGTTGGTTATTTTTGACTCAAAGGTAGTGATGGGCTAATTTGTGCGCCAGGTGCAAATTTACAGCAACGGTTCTGACGCCGACATCAACGTTTTTCTGATGCCGGCGACGGTTTCGCCGCCGGCGCCAATTTTGATGCTGACGTTGATTAACGGAAGCCCATTGACTTTAATGGGCACCCATTTTGACGACGCCAAATTGTCGCCGGCTTCAAAATCGCCGTTTCGCTATTTTTTTGCCAGTTTCACAAATTTTGCTGGAAATTTGCAAAATTCGTGGCGAAGTGAAACGGGGCAAATTCGCCCATCACTGCTCAAAGGGCATTTGGTTTTTTAGATGGGGTTAGGATTACCACCTGCCCGGTACAAATGATGGCTGATCTCAATGTTATTAAAGGAGAAGGAAAGCTACGGAGGGATTTTATTGCCAATAGATTAGCTGCAATAGTGCAAGCTAGAATGCTATATTTATTCTGTAGAATGTTTTACCATACCTGAGTAAAAAGCTCTAGAAACTCTCTGTTTGTTTAGTATAGGAGCTACAGTATTAACATGGTGTGACATCACTTCCTGCCTGAGTCTCTCCCTGCTCACTTATAGCTCTGGGCTCAGATTACAGTAGAGAAGGGAGAGAGGGGGGAAGAGGAACAAACTGAGCATGCTCTTGCCCAGGGCAATGAGGTTTAAGCTGAAGGCAGGAAGTCTGATACAGAAGCCCATGAGTACACAATAGAAGGAAAGAAATGCAGTGTTTCTTTTGACAGGGGACTCAGAGCAGCACTACTTTGCGGGTTTACTGGTATATTTAGATGGACCTTTCTGATAAGGCTTACTTAGTTTTAACCTTTCCTTCTCCTTTAATAGGGAAAAAAGATAAATATATAGGAAGGCCGGTATTTTTTTCCAGAAAAGGTGGCAACCCTAGATGGGGTCATTGGCTCCATTTGAAAGTTGGAAATAATCAGAAGAAGAAGAGGGCAAATAATTAACAAAATAAATAATAAAGACCAATTGAAAAGATGCTTAAAATTGGCCATTCTATAATAAACTAATAGGGGAATGTTACAAAAGTTGCAAAGAGAAAAACAATTTGAACCAATAAGAATAAACATTTTCATTTCACAATGTAATATTCTTCTTCAACCTGTTATTGCATTGTGAATTTTAATTGCACACTTTTAAGAAGTGAATGAATGTGTCATAATCCTTCGGAGCAAATATAAAAACTTTTTCAGTAAAAAGTTTTATTACATATCCTGACCACTGGTGCAAATTAAAAAAATTGCAAACTTTCTTCCACTGCCAGAAGCGGTTGCTAAACAATTCGCAAGCGCTATATTAAATCCGCGCAAAGCTAAATTTGTTCATGCAAAGGCATAACTTTTCTCATTGTGAAGAGTTTTTTCCATTCTTTTATTACATTCCCCCATAAAAGTTAACTTAAAGCAATTGTTCAGTATAAAAATAAAAACTGGGTAAATGGATAGGCTGTGCAAAATAAAAAATGTTTCTGATATAGTTAGTTAGGCAAAAATGTAATGTATAAAGACTGGAGTGACTGGATGAATAACATAATAGCCAGAACACTACTTCCTGCTTTTCAGCTCTCTTGGTTTACACTGATTGGTTACCAGGCAGTAACCAATCAGTGACTTGAGGGGGGCCACATGGATGAGATCTGCTGCTTTTGAATCTGAGCTGAATGCTGAGTATCAATTGGAAACTCACTGAACAGATATGTACCATGTGGCCCCCATTCAAGTCTCTGACTAAATCAGAGTTATAGAGCTGAAAAGCAGGAAGTAGTGTTCTATTTTGTTATGTTACACATCCAGTCACTCCAGCCTTTTTTTTTTATTTTGCACAGCCTATCTATTTACCTAGTTTTTTTTCACACTGAACTGTTCCTTTAAAGGTGAACTACCTCTTTAACCTCCTGTCAATAAGTATTCAAATGAGTGTATCCCTTTTGACACCCCTTTGTCGGTGTTACACTCCACGTGTGGCGCTTACCTGATGACACGGGACAAACCTGAGCCACTCCGCAGTGGTATGGGGAGAGACTGGGTACCTCGTAGTTACTAGCGCAGTGCCTCCACCTAATGGGATCCGGGAATTCACCCACGGGTGGCCCCACTAGGAATACAGTAATAACACACACACACAGTATTGGTTAACTTAAATAACCGTTCTAAAATAAATGGGCACCTCACTAACTAACTTGCTAGCCCAAAGCTGTCTAGCTAACTAAAAAGGCAAAGTCCTTTAATGTCCTTTAATAAACAGTCTGTTTATCTTCATAGCTCTTCAGGGTAATGTCCCTTTAACCAGGATACACACAAATCCTCTTTGGAAACTTTAGAGCTCTCTCCAGGTGAGTCCAGCACAGTCAGACATACAATGTGACTACCAGCCCCTATGGCTGCTCAGATAGGAATCTCCTGCTGGTTGTTCCTCCAGTCTTGATTCCTTTCATACTCTCTGTCTTTCCAGGCACTGTTTCTGGCTTCTCTGTGCCAGCCCGATCCAAATGAATACTTTTGGTGCAGCCTCTCAGCTTTCTGGGTCCACCAGCAGCTCTCTGGCCACCAGGCAGTTTTCTATGCCAGGCTCTCTTCTTTTGCCAGTATCTATGACTTCCTTTTCCTGCCAGTATCTCACTAGCTTCTGTGTCACTTCCTGTTGCACTGGGATCACTGAATAGCTGGTTGCTAGGTAACAGCTTACAGCACACAGACACAGGATCTGGGCCTCTGCCCTTACAGGGATAAGTGCAATGATTTTGCACGGATTCCCTACATGCTTATCCATTTTCTTTAGAGAATACTATATGCTGGGATAAATATGGCCCATGTAACAGAAACTTGAATTGTTTTTCACTGCTTAAAATGATCAAAAGAGGAAATGGGCCATGGCCCATTTTGTGCCTCTCACTGATTCCAAAAATGTGTTGAAGATCCTTGGATACTGCATATATGTCTGTGGTTGTTGTAACCTGCTTGTGTGGGCATTTTGGTAAAGGGCATTGCTGCTGTTTTGCCATCACCTTATGATTCCTATTCTTGTTCCTGTTTTCTACTTCCTGTCTGAGCTGAGAGCAAGTATTGAACAGGCCAGTCATACCTGCCATGTTCTAATAAATGTACCAGAAGTTTCTGTGCTTCTCTGACTGGTTCACCTGTACCAATACAGCAGAATAATTTAACCACTGCTATCCCAGCAGTTTATCACAGTGGTGGAAAGATTTCAATGTTTTTATATACTATATTTCAACCTATATGTACAACTGAAGGCTTTGTTGGATTTGTAAACTAACACAGGGGGGAGATCTCCTGACATGGCTAATGGAACTTGGAGTTTTTTCTCTGTTACTCACAATTGATTGCCATTGAAGACTATAGTAGGCAGCATATTCGGCGAAAGGCATTTGGAGAAAAAATGTTGACAAAGCCACATGTGCCATGAACCTTAAGGTCTAAAAAAATACTTTGTTTTCTAGGCAATCTATACTCATTCAACAGTAACTCCCAACTGTCCCATTTTTCGCGGGACAGTCCCAGTTTTGACAGCTCCCGGGTTGTTACTGAAATGTCCGACTTTCTCTGTGATCTCCTGCACTGAACAGCCAGTTAGCTTTTTACAGAGAGCCCAGAGTATGTGACAGGTGCACTTGGATACATTTGTAACAATTTAAAAAAAGCAAAGAAACAATTGGAACAATTTAAGATAAGCAGGTCTCTTGGAGAAACGGTAACTTGCAGCTTAAAGGGAAATTCACCCTCAGTACCAAAACTGTAATAACACATAAAAACCACAGAAATGTGTTCAAACTTTCAAAACTTGCCACATTTTGTAAAATGAACATGGTAATTAGGGGGTGTGGCCACAAAATAGGTGTGGGCAAAACAATTGCTGGGCACAGCGTAGCAAATCTTTTTGTCCCTCTTCCTATTTACAAAATGTTGGGAGGTATGATCCAACGTTCTTTTGGAAGATAAAATATGGCATTGTTTAGCAACTAGGGATGTAGCGAACGTCGGAAAAAAAGTTTGCGAACATATTCGCGAACTTGCGCAAAAACGCGAGCGGTTCGCGAACGGTTCGCGAACCCCATAGACTTCAATGGGAAGGCGAACTTTAACATCTAAAAAAAAAATTTCTGGCCAGAAAAATGATTTTAAAGTTGTTTAAAGGGTGCAACGACCTGGACAGTGGCATGCCAGAGGGGGATCAAGGGCAAAAATGTATCTGAAAAATCTGCCTGTGTGTGCTTGGAAGAGATAGTGTAGGGGGAGAGCTGTTAGTGATTTCAGGGACAGATGATAGTAAGTTTGCTGGCTAGTAATCTGCTTGATACTGCTCTGTATTGGAGGGACAGAAGTCTGCAGGGATTTGAGGGACATTTTAGCTTAGGTAGCTTTGCTGGCTAGTAATCTACTGTTCTCTTTAAATAACTGCCATACGTTGACCTTGTAGGCATTGTTTGCCCAGTTTTTTTGGACGCAGCCACTGAAGCACAGTTGCCAGAAAAAATATGCCATATAAATGCTGAAAATAGTCATTTTTCGCCATACGTTGACCTTGTAGACATTGTTTGCCCAGTTTTTTTGGTTGCAGCCACTGAAGCACAGTTGCCAGAAAAAATATGCCATATAAATGCTGAAAATAGTCATTTTTTGCCATACGTTGACCTTGTAGGCATTGTTTGCCCAGTTTTTTTTGTCGCAGCCACTGAAGCACAGTTGCCAGAAAAAATATGCCATATAAATGCTGAAAATAGTAATTTTTTGCCATATATGTTGAGTCAACGTATGGCAAAAAATGACTATTTTCAGCATTTATATGGCATATTTTTTCTGGCCTCTGTGCTTCAGTGGCTGCGGCCAAAAAAACTGGGCAAACAATGCCTACAAGGTCAACGTATACACTACTACAGCGGTGGATACGGATTACGTAAAATATATTATGGCTGCTTGAAAAAAGTCACTCCGGTGTTTTTTCTGGAGACGGTAATATTATGGATATTTAGACAGAATGTGAACAAGGTCACACAGCTAGATGGCGGGTTGAAGAAAACACTGTGCAAATAATGCCTACAAGGTCAACGTATACACTACTACAGCGGTGGATACGGATTACGTAAAATATATTATGGCTGCTTGAAAAAAGTCACTCCGGTGTTTTTTCTGGAGACGGTAATATTATGGATATTTAGACAGAATGTGAACAAGGTCACACAGCTAGATGGCGGGTTGAAGAAAACACTGTGCAAATAATGCCTACAGGGCAAATAATGCCTAAAAGGTCAACTTATACACTACTACAGCGGTAGTAAAATAAAAAAAGTAAAATAAAAAAAAATGAATATTAAAAAAAAAAATTAAAGTTGGTGCTGCTGAACTACTAGGAGCAGCAGATTAGCACACCAGTCCCACTCCCCAACACTGCTAGACTAATAGCACTGGGCTCTTATAGTAGTAGTAGTAGTAGTAGTAGTAAAACAACAAAAAAATAAATAAAAGCAGTCCTTACAAGGACTACTGTTATTGCAGCAGTCAGCAGATGAGATCAGAAGCAGGACAGCTGCCCACTGCAGCTACATACAGAGCACTGCAGTAGAAGGTAGATTACTAGCCAGCAAAGCTACCTAAGCTAAAATGTCCCTCAAACCCCTGCAGACTTCTGTCCCTCCAATAACAGAGCAGTATCAAAACGATTACTAGCCAGCAAACTTTCAACTGTCCCTGAAATCACTAACAGGCAGCAGCTCTCTCCCTACACTATCTCTTCAGCACACACAGGCAGAGTGAAAAAACGCTGCAGGGCTTCGGTTTTTATAGGGAAGGGGAGTGGTCCAGGGGAGAGCTTCCTGATTGGCTGCCATGTACCTGCTGGTCTGGGGTGAGAGGGCAAAAAAAAGCGCCAACAATGGCGAACCCAAAATGGCGAACGTCGCGCGACGTTCGCAAACTTCCGGCGAGCGCGAACACCCGATGTTCGCGCGAACAAGTTCGCCGGCGAACAGTTCGCGACATCTCTATTAGCAACCAGAAAACCTGCAAATACATAGGAATGTCTTCCATATCAGGATATGCATCTGATATAGTATTTTGTCAGCTGAAGATCACAGAAGCATTACTATGTTCTGTGTTATGTTCCCTAGCCTGCAAGAGCTGCATGGGGGAGCTAAAAGGGACAGGTTTGATTTTGTGCAGGTGTCAAAAAAGAAAAGTAAGGATCTGGAAAACACTGAGAGGATAACAACACAATCCAAAAAAAAAAAACATCAAGCTGCAGTGAATGTGCATTCATCGGGGGAGGACAGCCGCAGCTTAAAGTATGAGAACAGAAAGAACAGACACTTATACCAGACAATGGTTAGACAATTTTGTTCCCCTGGGGGTACCAGAAGAGTGTCATTTTCCGAATGTTGGATGTAGAGTGGGTGTAGAAGAGGGGAAAGCACTAGTTGGAAATAGAAGTGCAACATTTATTGCGAATGACAGCTCTCCTTTTTCTTTGGCCAGTTTTAGAAAACCAACTGTAGCTAACTAAACTGCCACGTAAGTTACAGAGAAAAGTCCTCTGATGAGAGACTTCCGTCCATGTTCTAATGTCCTGGTTGCAGGGTTCCAAGTACAGAAGAGAAATATTGTTTGAAATATTGAAACACACCAATTTTGAATGAAGTAAAGAATAATTATGTTCAGGGGACAGGCAGAATCATGATACCAGGGCTTTATAAGCTAAATGATTTAAATAAATACCTTCACTAGCTATATACAACATGTCAAATGATGTAATGCTTTACACAGGAATGTAGACTGATTAATGGCACCATTATATAAGGATGAATGTTGTGTGTTATTAAAGCAGGGCACAAGCAATAGCAACTTTCCTGCCACTAGGTAGTTTGAGATACTTGTTAGTATCTCAGGCAGTGTCATAGGACTGGGCAGCAGTAATTGGGATTATTGCAGTGGCTTGATGATATTAAAGGGGTGGTTCACCTTTAAGTTAACTTTTAGTATGTAATAGAATGGATACTTTTAGGCAACTTTTCAATCGGCCTTTATTATTTTTTTATAGTTTATGAATTATTTGCCTTCTTCTGGCTCTTTCCAGATTTCAAATAGGGGGCCACTGACCCCTTCTAAAACATATGGTCTGTAAGACTACACATGTATTGTTATTGATACTTTGTGTTACCCTCCTTCTATTCAGGCCCTCTCCTATTCATATTCCAGCCTCCCATTCAAACGAGTGCATGGTTGCTAGGTTAATTAGGGTCCTAGCAACCAGATTGCTGAAATAGCAAACTGGAGAGCTGTTGAATAAAAAGCTAAATAACTAAAAAACCACAGATAATAAAAAATTAAAACCAATAGCAAATTGACTCAGCATATCACTCTCTATGTCATGTTGAAGCTAATTTAAAGGTGAACAACCCTTTTAATACAATGTGTTTAACTACAGTGCTTGTCATGTCTCCAGCATAAGCTTTCACCATGCTATGGTATTTCACGACTCATGCTGGATGCTTGTAACTACGCAAGGCCACTTCCTGTACAAATCCAGCACCTTCAAAAGGCCAGTTACAGCAGTGCATTTGAACCTATCTGGTTTCCGTACTTCCACCATGTGACCGAGTGCATTGCAGGGAAGACAGAACAGTGCTCCTCACATACTTTAAATGCATATTCTTAGTACCAGTGACAGCCACAGGCATTTGAATTGCACCATTACCTAATTACCTTGGTATATGATGCTGAACAGCCTAATGCTGCACCTCATTATCTATCTATCATATATCTATCTATTAACTATCTATCTATCATCTATCTATCTATCTATCTATCATCTATCTATCTATCTATCTATCTATCTATCATCTATCCATCTCTCTGTCTATCAATCTATCTATCTATCTATCTATCATCTATCTATCTATCATCTATCTATCTATCTATCTATCTATCTATCTATCATCTATCTATCTATCTATCTATCTATCATCTATCCATCTCTCTGTCTATCAATCTATCTATCTATCTATCATCTATCTATCTATCATCTATCTATCTATCTATCTATCTATCTATCTATCTATCTATCTATCTATCTATCTATCTATCTATCTATCTATCCATCTCTCTGTCTATCAATCTATCTATCTATCTATCTATCTATCTATCTATCTATCTATCTATCTATCTATCTATCTATCTATCATCTATCTATCTATCCATCTATAATATATCTATTATCTATCTATCTATCTATCTATCTATCTATCTATCTATCTATCTATCTATCTATCTATCTATCATCTATCTATCTATCTATCTATCTATCTATCTATCTATCTATCTATCTATCTATCTATTATCGATCTATCATCTATCTATCATCTATCTATCTATCTATCTATCTATCTATCTATCTATCTATCTATCTATCATCTATCTATCTATCTATCTATGTATCTATGTATCTATGTATCTATCTATCTATCTTGTTAAAAACCAATATCTTATATTTCATGTGCATTTTAATCCTTCCATGGAAGTCCAACCATATCCATATTAATCCAAGGTGAACAATGAAACCTGTCTACTTAAAGTAATGGGGACCATTTACAATCAGTGGGACAGAGAGCAAAGTGCAATGTGCCCAATGACAAAAATCTATTTGCAGAAGAGAATGGTATGCGCACAGCACTATAAGCACTGTATTCATTAGGGAAGTGCAGGTCCTTTTGAGAACAAGGACCTGTTCCTCTGGGACTCACCTTAGGAAAAGATACAAAATGAGGTAAACATGGAGTTTTGCCCCTGTTTTTCACATTATGTACCCTTCCTCTTGGTTATAAATAACTCCTTTAATCCAGCATGAGGTGCAACAAAGCAAGACCCTGAGCTTCTTAAATGAGCGTTTTAGCAGTTGGGTCAGGGGTCATTTGCATAGTCCAATCCCATCTGTCCTAATATTTAACATTTTGGCTTCCTTTAAATTATATATTACATATTTTTGTGTGTACCTACAGCAAACGGCGTAGGGATATAAACTGCACTTGCTTAACAAGATTACAAACTATTCTTATGTCCTGGCAGAAGAGTAATTGCTATTGCTAACCAATAACATACAGTATGTGTTGTTTCTCTCTTATTAGACAATGTTTCCTACAGATCCTAACATGTTTTATGTGATATATGTCACAAATATATCCAGTAGATCTTCTGGGAAACTCTTCTCTGACAATCGTTCTGACATAATCAACAATTTTTTTTCAGCCAATGGGACTCTAGTTATTTCAGCTCCTTTCAGATTGTGCCATGTTCTTTCTAGTTTGGCCTGAACAATATCATTTTTCTCTCGCCTTGACAGAAAAAACAAATAGTAAGACACTGACCATAGTGATCTCTTTATCTTTCTCCAGCATGCAATGTTGTTTCCCTGGTTATCTGCAAAATGTACGCCGAGGCTCTGTTGAATTAGGCTACTGGCGGCAAAAAATAAATAAATAAAATCTTTCATCTGCTACAAAATGTGCGATTATGTCATTCAGTTATACTGGTGATTTATAACATTGATTGCAGGTACTACATAATAGTTTCTATTTTCCCTAAGAACATACTGTAATAGTCCATTCACTGAATGACTTCAGGCTTCTTATAGGAAATTATTTGAAACTCTTTGCTTTAGCACTGGAGTTCAGATTTCCTTGGATCCTGAAAAGATTTAACTGGCTCTTAAAGGAATAGTTCAGTGTGAAAATAAAAACTGGGTAAATAGATAGGCTGTGCAAAATAAAAAATGTTTCTAATATAGTTAGTTAGCCAAAAATGTAATATATAAAGGCTGGAGTGAACAGATGTCTAATAAAACAGCCAGAATCCAACTTCCTGCTTTTCAGCTCTATAACTCTGAGTTAGTCAGCGACTTGAAGGGGGGCCACATGGGACATAACTGTTCAGTGAGTTTGCAATTGATCCTCAGCATTCAGCTTGGATTCAAAAGCAACAGATATGACCCATGTGGCCCCCCCCCTCAAGTCACTGATTGGTTACTGCCTGGTAGCCAGGGTAACCAGTCAGTGTAAACCAAGAGAGCTGAAAAGTAGGAAGTAGTGATCTGACTGACATGTTCTACTCCAGCCTTTATACATTACATTTTTGGCTAACTAACTATATTAGAAACATTTTTTATTTTGCACAGCCTATCTATTTACACCGTTTTTATTTTTACACTGAACAATTCCTTTAAGGTGCCGGTGACACTTGTTTTTAGGTATGACCAACAGGGCAAGTATAAAAATACCCTGCCTGAGCATAATATCAGATCAGATATGACAGAGCCACCAAATTACTGCCCTGGGCTAGAGCAGAAGTATAGATATATCTTTTTTTTCTTGACCTATTACAATCCCATGTGTGGATAACTCATTGTATTCAACTGTACTGAATTGATTTCATTAGCACTGGCATGTGACAGGCTCTTAACAAGTTTACTTTTTTTTTGTATTTATAGCTGGTTAAAATATTTGAAAGTAAAGGATTATGAACTATTCAGTAAAATTTGTCATGGTCTGTGCATGACAATAGACTTTAAAGGTATACTGTCATTTTTTCAAAATTAATCGGTTAATAGTGCTGCTCCAGCAGAATTCCTCGCTGAAATCCATTTCTCAAAAGAGCAAACAATTTTTTTTTATATTCAATTTTGAAGTCTGACACGGGGCTAGACAAATTGTCAATTTCCCAACTGCCCAAGTCATGTGACTTGTGCTCTGATAAACTTCAATCACTCTTTACTGCTGTACTGCAAGTTGGAGTGATATCACCCCCCTCCCTTCCCCCCCCAGCAGCCAAACAAAAGAACAATGGGAAGGTAACCAGATAGCAGCTCCCTAACACAAGATAACAGCTGCCTGGTAGATCTAAGAACAACACTCAATAGTAAAAACTGATGTCCCACTGAGACACATTCAGTTACATTGAGAAGGAAAAAAGCAGCCTGCCAGAAAGCATTACACTCCTAAAGTGCAGGCACAAGTCACATGACCAGGGGCAGCTGGGAAATTGACAAAATGTCTAGCCCCATGTCAAATTTCAAAATTGAATATAAAAAAAATCTGTTTGCTCTTTTGAGAAATGGATTTCAGTGCATAATTCTGCTGGAGTAGCACTATTAACTGATGTGTTTTGAAAAAAACATGTTTTCTGATGACAGGATCCATTTAAAGTAGGGGTGCCCAACTCTTTTTACTTGTGAGCCCCATTTTATGTAAATAGAGTTGGGGAGCAACTCAAGCATAAAAAATTGTTTCTAGGTGGTGCAAAATAAGTGCTATTGGCCATTTTGCCTATGTGCTTGTAAAAAATCTTGTACAGGTATGGGACCTGTTATCCAGAATACTCGGGACCTGGGGCTTTCTGGATAACGGGTCTTTCTGTAATTCTGTAATTTGAATCTTCACACTTAAATACTATTACAAAATCATGTAAACATTAAATAAACTCAATAGATACCTGTACCTCTCTGCATAGTAGCAGTATTGTAATTAGTGTCTACTGAACCTTATTTTCAGTCTGAGGGCTAGCTCCCCCCCCCTCCTGCCACTAGCTATTTTGGCTTTTAAGAGAGAGAGAAATACAAATAACATCAAGTTTAGCCTACTGCTTCTGGCTACATTTTATTATAGTGTATATTACAAGTAATGCTACTATACAGATGCACAAGCCTTTTTATACTATGACTGGAGGTAAACAAGTTAGGGATCACCGTTTGGGGTTTACCTTGACGTGATATGGTGGCTTATCAACTTTCTGATTATAACTTTGTAAACACATGCACTTGCATATATACTGAATTACTTATGAGCCCGGGGACCAGGGAATGTGCATTGCTTAACTGGCCAAATCAGTAGCTCTTCCATTGTACTTAAATATATTTCAACTTAGCCTTTTGAGTGCTCCCACAACCCCCACTTTTGTATATTCTAAGACAGTGCTGTCCAACTTCTGTATTACTGAGGGCCGGAATTTTTCTGGCCCATGTGTTGGAGGGACAATAATGGCAGGCAAAGAAAGACACATACTGGGAGCATAGGGCAGGCAGAGTATGGCACACACAGGCAACATAGGGCAGTGTATGACACACACAGGGAGCATAGGGCAGGCAGAGTATGGCACACACAGGGAACATAGGGCAGGCAGAGTATGGCACACAGGGAGCATAGGGCAGGCAGAGTATGGCACACACAGGGAGCATAGGCAAGCAGAGTATGGCACACACAGGGAACATAGGGCAGTGTATGACACACACAGGGAGCACAGGGCTGGCAGAGTATGGTACACACAGGCAGCATAGGCAAGCAGAGTATGGCACACACAGGGAGCATAGGGCAGGCAGAGTATGGCACACACAGGGAACATAGGGCAGTGTATGACACATACTGGAAGCATAGAGCAGGCAGAGTATGGCACACACAGGGAGCATAGGGCAGGCAGAGTATGGCACACACAGGGAGCATAGGGCAGGCAGAGTATGGCACACACAGGGAGCATAGGGCAGGCAGAGTATGGCACACACAGGGAGCATAGGGCAGGCAGAGTATGGCACACAGGAAGCAAAGGGCAGGCAGAATACAGCAGGAGACAGAGAAGCCTATCAGGATCACTACAGTGAAAAAATTGGGGCCCTCCAGCAATTTGTGTGAACAGGTGAACAATTGAAGTACTTTCAGTCTGATTCTGAGGTGTGAACAGTACAGGGCTTTAGGGGTGTGAATAATAGAGATGTTACAGGTGTGAACAATGTAGGGGAATGCAGACATTTATGTGGGGGGGCACACAAGGTGGGGCCGTTGGACAGCACTGGTCGAAGAGCTCTGAATTGGCAACCGGTGACTTCTAACGGCTATTCATTATTTTTTTTTTGTAACTTAGATTTTTATTTATTTTCTCAAAAGAAAAAGAAATACAATCACAGTAAAGGAGACATGTCAAAGAATGGATAAAGTGCAAGCATACATCCATACAACAGCAATAAGACAAAATGAAAGGAGCACCAGACATTATATGCCGCGCTTTACTTGCCCCACATGACTCCTCCCAAACAACATGTACCAATTAGAACGTATTTGAAATTTAAGAGCCTCGCAGCCCAAGTGCTAGAACAAAAATAGCAAAGAACATACATGACGTTATAGGCAGAGTCACGACCCAAATGTTTATCAAAAAGAGTGAGTGAAGGCACAAGCAAGAACATTACATAGTATGGCTTACAAAAAAGCCAACCAATAAGGCCAACGCAGTGACCATGAACAATAAGAACAAAATAATAGAAAACAAAACAAAACAAAAGAAAATAAAAAAAAAAACAAAAAAACAGTAAATAATAAATAATAGTAAATAATAGCCGTAACCCTACAGATCTTTAACCGTAAAAACGGCAGCATCATTGTCAGCAATATCAAAGTGAGTACCCTTAGCAACCCTGCAGTTAGACCAAATCAGTGGAAAGTAACACCCAGGCCGACCAGATTTTCAGAAAACTGGGAATCGTGTTCTTAATGTATGCAATCCTATATTCAAAATCCTTATTACTATTTACTTTCAGACAGATTTCACGTAGGGAAGGAAGATTGGGTGTTTTCCATTTAGCTGCAATAGAAATCCTAGCTACCGTAAGCACATGATTGAGCAGTTTTTGTTGAGCTACAGTAAGCCCTAAAACCGGTTTGCCCAGCAAAAATGTAAAAGCATCCTTCTGTACATCCTCATGCGTGAACCGTCTCACAAGGCCTAAGATATCATCCCAAAACGGTTGGATCAATGCACAATTCCAAAATATATGATAAACATCTCCTGGGGCTTCGCCACATCTCCAGCACAAATTAGAAACCCCAGGAAAGGTTTTGTGCAACCGCACTGGGGTCAAGTACCAATGCATCAATATTTTATAAATATTCTCCTTCTGCTTGGTACATGTCACACTACGCTTAGCATTATTCCAGACAGATTCCCATTCCTCCTGAGTAATGTCCAGGTTCAGGGCCTTTTCCCATTTCACCATATAAAAATGTTTGTAGTCTTGTATACCAAAGGGGTCATTAATCATAGCATAAATTTTCGATATTAATTTCGTTTGAGGAAGGCCCTTAGAAGCTAATTGTTCAAAAGCAGTAGGTAGATTATTCTTAAAATATTGAGTGAATGGTAACACATAATGCCTAATTTGGAAATACATAAACCAACGTAACTGCGCATTTGAAGCTTCAACTGAACATCATTATAGTTAAGCATAGACCCCAGGGAAGTGTCCAAGACATCCCTGACTTGAAACAGAGAAGTGGCCTCCCCAAAGCTATTAAAAGGAGTAGAAATGGCTGGGGGAAATAGGGGATTTCCGGAAAGTGCCAATAATGGGGAAAAAGGAGAGCACAGTTTGAATTTCAACTTCATTCTATTCCCAAATTGCTAACGTCAATCGTGTCGCATTAAGCATCGGTATCTCCAGTTTCGGAATCTTTAAAGGTGCCCAGAACCAAGCATTGGGATGGTATGGTTGAAACAAAGCACTCTCCACTCTCACCCAAATAAGATCCGAGGACCAGAATGTCCACGCCAACACCTGTCGTAACTGGGCTGCCTCATAGTATTTCTGCAATATAGGCAAACCTAGCCCTCCCTGTCGCGTTGACGTACCCAAAGTATGTTTATTAATCCTATGGGAACTACCACCCCATACAAATTTATGGAAAGCAGTTTGCAAATCTCGGAAAAAAGAAAGGGGGATGTCTATTGGCAAAGTTTCAAAAAGATAAAGAAATTTAGGGAGTACATTCATCTTGATTGAGGCTATTTTACCAAACCAGGAAATAGCCATATTCGACCATTTCTGTAGGTTCCCTTTAATCACCCGAGCAAGTGGGACAAAATTTTGTTTAAAGAGATCTTCAGACCGAGGGGTAAGTTTAGTGCCGAGATATGTAATATAGTCCGCCTTCCATTTATAAGTATAAGTGGATTGTAAAGTTAAACTCATCTCCTCAGAAATATGTATAGGTAGAGCTTCAGTTTTGGACATGTTAACTTTATAATGAGAGATCACACTATATTGGTCTAAAAACTCATGAAGAGCTCTAAGGGAGCTTTGCGGTGTGGTAAGGGTCAAAATGACATCATCTGCATATAGTGCTACTTTAAGATGTTCAGCACCTATCCGCAGTCCATTAATATCCGGGTTAGCCCTAATACTGGCTGCCAAGGGTTCTATGCTTAAAGCATAAAGCAAAGGGGATAAAGGGCATCCCTGTCGTGTGCCATTGGAAATCACTATAGGGCGGGAGAGTTGTCCAGGTAATTTAAGGTATGCAGTAGGTTTAGAGTATAAGAGGCCTAAGGCTGTCAGATAGGGACCTTGTAACTTTAAATGACGTAAAAGGGCGAACATATAGGACCAGTCCAGGCGGTCAAAGGCCTTCTCGGCGTCCAAACTAAGTATCAAGGCCGGAAAGCCACGTCTTTGCAAGAGCTCAATAGAATTTATAATGCGCCTCGTATTGTCTCCCGATTGACGTCCCTGAATAAACCCAACCTGATCCCCATGGATCAGTTTAGGAAGCAATGGGGCTAGGCGATTCGCTAAGATCTTCGTAAAGATTTTTAAATACGGCTATTCATTATTTATCCCTGGACAAGTGGAAGTGTACCAATTTTTTGCAAATGCTACTACAGTTCCAATTTTCTTTGTTCCGATGTTTTAAATATATAGGAAATACAGGTATGGGATCTGTTATCTTGAAACCCATTATCCAGGAAGATCCAAATTACACAAAGGTCATCTCCCATAGACTCCATTTTATCCAAATAATCCAAATGTTTTTAAATGATTACCCTTTTCTCTGTAGTAATAAAACATGACCTTGTACTTGATCCAAACTAAGATATAATTAATCCCTATTGGAAGCAAAACCAACATATTGGATTTATTTAATGTTTACATTATAGTAGATTTAAGGTATGAAGATTCAAATTACAGAAACATCCATTATCTACAAAACCCCATGTCCCAAGTATTCTGGATAACATGCCCCATACCTGTATATATTTTAAATGTTGAGAAATAAAATGTAACTGTGCATTAACATTTTTACTTACAAAATTAACTGAATATGTAATATTTGTATTCAGCTGTATATACAGATAGAGAGATATATTTCCTTTGTGAATCTTGTTAAGATGGTAACATCATTCTGTGAATTACAGTGTACATTATTTAATAATAGTAATAAATTTGTACATTCCATACCTGTAACCACTCCTTTAGTTTATATGAAAGCATTAGCATTTTTATTTAAATTCATACTGACCTGACAACACTTATAAAGATCTTTAATTTAATTGCCACAGGCTAAATCTTCCATTCCAGACATTGCAGCATTAATGGACTCTGCAACCTGGAGCTGCAGAATGTTGACAGACCTATATTTTATAGAGATGTCTAAAAGCTAATATAAACACTGCCCTTCTTGCTAAGCATGCAGAGCAGCATCATATTTTCTTGTCTGTATGGTCATTTAGGATTTAGACAGGGCACTAAACTAGTAAACAAAGCAGGCACTAACATATTCATTGTGACTTAAAAACATAGATGCCTAGCAACAGCATATTTCCTATTCCTAATGCCAGCTGACTTGGCCAGTTCACTGTTAAATAAACTGCATAAGGGAATGTAATTATTGATGCAAGATTTGCACTTATTTTATAGCCCATAGCAACCAATCGGATGCTTGCTTTCACAAAGTTGAACAATAAATTCTACGTTGCTGTAGGAGACTAGACAAACTTTGGTGTCACTGTTCGAGCTGCTAAAATTCTTTGAGTAACAATGCGTCAGATAAAAGAAAAATAAAGTGCAGCAACCAATCAGAGTTTACTTTCATAGTCAGTGTTCAAATTTAAAGAAAGTGATAAATAATGATAGGCGAATAAATTCGGCAGGCGCGAATTCGCTATGAATTTTCGTGTTTCGCCGCTGGCGAATAAAACTGCAAAACTGTGGCAAAAATTCATCTGCGAAAGTTTGGGTGACAAATAAAATTGTCGCGTGTCAAAATTATAGGGACGCCCGTTTACTTTAACGCATTGGACAAAATAGTGAGGATGTTGCTGAATGACAAAGATGTAAAATGGATGCCAGGGGGGTTCTTTGCAAACAACAAAACAGGTTTTATTCAATATAAAGCGCCACAGAGTTGAGCATACTCACAGCACATGAGGTGATAAATAAATGCCAGGTACAACTTCAGGTGTAGAAGACACAGAACAGATGCGCCACTGAAGGAATAGCATGGGGAGTTGAAAGTATGTACCTTCCAGGTTGTCAGTACCTTAGGTGGTCCGAATCCCTACATTAGATGTTGAACATGGATAAAACAAAAACTGTGGTCCCTTCACTACAGGAAGCAAAGCCTGGGGGAGAGCTACTCCATTCTATCCTCCTTGGTGGAGCACAAAGCTGCTCTTGCTAGCTAATGCTCACTGACTTACTCTTCTAGAGAGAGCTATAATTTTGGCTGTCCTGCACACTACCTAAGCTCATTCAGTAGGCGACTGTTCTGGACTTCTCTAAAGGGGTTGTCCCTTTAGGGCCTAACACTTCTGGGGCCTTGTTAACTCCAGGCTCAATGGACATCCACCCAGATCAACTGCTGTAGGCCAAATAGGAAGGACCTCCCCCTGCTAAGCACTATGTTACAGTGATGCAGGATATGGTCATCAGCCTGCGAGCCAATTAACTGGGTATGTAAATAAGTACAAGTGGTTACATGGGTTTTAACATTGCAACAAGGAAATGAAGTACTGGTAGGATAATGAAGCCATAAAGGACATTAGACCTATGGGTCCCTACATTTATGAGATTTAGATGCAAGTTCAAATGTCTAACCATTCTTTTAGGCAAAGCCTAACAAAGTCTGAAATATTTGAAATATTTTTCTGCACTCAATAGTGTGCAGGAGAATAGGCTTTGTGATAACATTGCCCTTATGGAACCTTATTAGGATAGCAGCATTTAGCTGTTGGAAAGCAAATATTTGACTGGTTGCTGTTGCTTGCTAGACCTGCACATGCATTGCCTTTTTTAATTCATTACCCAAAAAGAATATAATCGAATCTTTCTGCATAAAGAAACTAGTGTGCATTTGTATGATAATGATTTCTGGTGTTGTTCCTTTCAGTGCATTGTGTGGAACCCTCAGTATGAGGAGCAGGTATCACTTGAGAGTGTTTTGACTTGTCAACCTACTTCTAATCAATCTGATTTCTGTTTTACTGTTATAAACATGAGCCACGTCCATAACAAAATTGAATTTCCGACAGCTTGGATATTGCTGACATTTATTTACATGCTGCCCTCTGACTTTTGTTTATTACTTCAGAGATGATTATCCGTTTCATTTGAAGAGCTGAAATGAGACTCTCTGATATGTATCTCTTGTAATAAGAATACACGCTACAACGTTTTAGGGTAATACGGTCCCATCTAGTGTGCTCGACATAGAAATCCTGCTGTTTTTGTGGTTGATGCATTTACCCAATGAGACTTTCCCTAAACTTGTTTTTTTTTTTTTTTTTGTTATTTTGCAGGGGTGAGCCTGTTGATCCCACACAAAGCTATAGCAGAAGACAACTCATGGGAAATATTTCTCACAGTCAATCAAGGGGAACCAAGGTAAAGTGTTCTTTGGTTCAGGCTAACACTATAGAGCAGGGATCCCCAGACTTTCTTACCCGTGAGCCACATTCAAATGTAACAAGAGTTGGGGAGCAACACAAGCATGAAAAATGTTCCCAGGGTTGCCAAATAAGGGCTGTGATTGAAAATATGGAAGTCCCTATGTTAAATAGCAGCCTACAGGAGGCTCTGTTTGGCAGTATACCTAGTTTTATGCAATTAAGACTTGCCGACAAGCCAGGAATGAAAAAATAACCTGATTTGAGGCCACTGAGAGCAACATTCAAGAAGTTTGTGAGCAACCTGTTGCTCATGAGCCACTGTTTGGGGAACACTGCTATAGGGTAAAAGGTAGAGAGATCCTCATATGGCTTTGGGGGAGCTTTATAAAGTGGAAGTAAATTGTTTTTCATAAAGCATAGGGTTAAGAGGAAGGACATCATTAAAATGCAACAGCACCAAACATTTGTCCCCAACTATTGTTCAGTATTAATATCTTCTATTATTTAGTAGAGAATTTGTATTTATAGCAATTATGATAGGATCACTGTGATACTTTTCCGGTCAATAGACCCACAGAGCACACACACGGAGTGAACCTTGTGTAAATTATTCATCAACCCAAATCTCAGCGCTAGCCTATTAAAAAGATCTCATAGGTTTTTGTTCAGGTTCAGCACTTTAAAACAGTTCCCAAAGCAAATTTATTCTTAAAGTATTTCAAGACTAATTACGGTCCCTTTTTTTGTATTTGTTTTTAAATCCCTTACTTGAGAAAGAAATAGAATTTAGGGTATTTGTGCAAGGTAAGTTCATTATATAATTACTATAAAAGACACTTTGCTGAATAAGAGGATTGGCGCTTATAATATGTATTGCATTGCAGACCACGGCAGATGGTCGATGTTTGTGCCAACCGCTGCTTAACATCTTTAGTGCTGGAGAGGTCTCCACACAGCACAGTGTCCTTAGTTTGTGCAGACAAGTGTTGTATCCCAGTTAAAAATGCCCATTAGAATATGATTCTGCTTAGTCACATGGATGCTGAATCTTTGTAGTCTTGGAGTCACCTACACGCTGTCTGGCTACAGTTATATTTCCCTTGGATAATTTCAGTCCTACATTACTTTAATATATCACAGAGTGAGTCTGTTCAGAACTTTCCATGTGATATTCCCTTCAGACTTCATGCATTTGCTGTCAAGTCCATTTTCCCATTAACAAAGATAGATAAGGGAAGCTGCTCCACTCCCAACAAGCACCGTTTTCAGAAATCTATGTGCAGAAATGTATCTGAATATTTTGCATATGTAGGGACCTATAGGATCTGTTAGGCTCCTATAGCTTTAAATCCCTACCCTTCTCCTTTATTTGCATAACCAGTAGTTATTGGCCAAAGGGTGCAATGACCACTTCCTGCCACGCTTCAATATAGTGTTTGGAAAGGGGTTCCTCTTTGGCTCCTGGTGTCCTTCCAGCTAGGTGTTTCCCATTGAGCCTGGGTACATCAAACCTCCTGGCGTCCAATTCCTATAGTTTATTATACAGTAGTCTGTGTTTTGTAGTTCTACTACGCACCAAGGGAAAGCTTCCACTTGGCGAAGGCCCTGTCCCTGTTGTGTAAGCTGCAGTGTAACCCATGCGCATACCATTAGCTGGACACTTTAACTGTCTGTGGTCTGGATAGCCCATTAGACATATAAACCATAAAGGTGCCCTGAACAAGATCATGTCAAGATAATAAACCTGGTGGGTCTCATAAAGTTCTTACCTGCAGTACTTACTGTAGACTTGATATCCTGCCTCACACCTTTCTAACAATTTAATTCTACTGAAATGCATAGTTATAAGGATTGGGTACAAATAAAGCAGAACAGAAGCTGCATATTTGTTATGTGAATCATTGCAAAGCTGTTTTCTTTTCATAGAGAATGTTATTCAGAGACAAACATGAAGGTCTTCATTGTAAGGAAACACAACTTTAGATGAGAGTGGCACTTGCTGGATTACCATTGTTGAGATATTGCCGCATATGTAAATTTCACCTATTGAACTGTATTATGATAATCAGGTATACCCTGCTGAACTGCAAGGTCACCATGATATCAACACTGTGGAGAGAAATAAGCTTTGCTTGCTTAGGAAGCTTAGGAACTTTAGGAAATCCTCTGATGAGATACCTGTATAATAATGCTCCTGCTATTTAATCCATTTTCTTTGAACAGGTACGGGACCTGTTATCCATAATGCTTGGGACCTGGGGTTTTCTGGATTGGGGATTTTCCATAATTTGGATCTCCATACCTTAAGTCTGCTAAAAAAAACATTTAAAATAAATCCAATAGGTTGTTTTTTAAGGATTAATTATATCTTAGTTGGTATCAAGTACAAGGTACTGTTTTATTATTACAGAAAAATGGAAATCATTTTTAAAATTTGATTTATTTTCTTAAACTGAGTCTATGGGAGATGACCCACCTGAATTTCAGAGATCTCAGAACAACAGGTTTCCGTATAACCAATCCCATACCAGGATATTATAACATAAAAGTTATTATTTGTAGTTCTTTAAAAACAGCAAGGAGCAAATTTACTGAAAATCAAAACAGTTGCGGCAAAAAGAACAATTGTGTGGAGTTTTTGAGATCTATCACATCATAATGATTAAAAAAATGACAATCCCTCTGCCTAAGTCCTGTCGAGATGCCATAGAAGGGAACAGGCATTTTAGCATTACGGCAAGTTGGTACTTTAAGCTTTTTTAAATTTGCGCAATTGTTTCCAGGTCCTATTTTTTTCATGATCATGATATGCAATGAATTATTTTTGAGAAAAAACTCAACTAGGACGAACCCATATAAGATTCTTCATAAAAATCATAGTTACATAGTTAAATTGGGTTGAAAAAAGACAAAGTCCATCAAGTTCAAGTTCAACCCTTCCAAATGAAAACCCAGCATCCATACACACACCCCTCTCTACTTTTAATTAAATTCTATATAACCATACCTATACTAACTATAGAGCTTAGTATCACAATAGCCTTTGATATTATGTCTGTCTGTCTAAAAAATCATCCAAGCCACTCTTAAAGGCATTAACTGAATCAGCCATCACGATATCTCCCGGCATGTCATGATTGCGTTTTATTCATGAAAAGTTATTATAAGGGTTTTTAAACTTGAATCATGTGCATCTTTTGTAAATGCATAGTCCAGCTAACATAAGAGGTCTTCTCTTTTTCATGCAGCCAAACTTCCAATCTACTTTCTCTCTGAGGGATTCATTTAATTATTATCCTCCACATATTCATTCTATAAATGGAATTGCTCTGAGGCTATGGAGTCTCACATGATCCCTTGTATTGCCAAAAAGCAAAACAAGATTAAAAAAAATAAATAGGTGAACGTTGGAATCAGCTGGAGAAACATATGGTCTGAACAGATTCAATATTTGTTTACTTTTCAGAATGCAGAAATGATATGTAACCCCATTCCTCTTAATGCCTCTTGCATTGGCCAGTTTCTGTTTGAATGAAGAGAAAATAAAAAAACACAAATATGGACAGATATACGATATTTTTCTCTCAACTGTTTACGCTGTTATTTGCAATGATTTGCTCACCTTCAATTGCTGAGTGTATGTTGAGTGTAAATACAGGTATAGGATCCATTAACCACAAACCCATTATCCAAATTACGGAAAAATCATCTCCCATAGACTCCATTATAATAAAATAATCCAAATTATTAAAAACGAGTTTCCCTTTTCTCTGTAATAATAACGGTACCTTGTACTTGATCCCAACTAAAATATAATTAATCCTTATTGGAAGCAAAACCAGCCAATTGGGTTTATTTAATGTTTACATGATTTTCTATTAGACTTAAGGTATGGCGATCCAAATTATGTAAGATGCAAATTGTGGAAAAACACCAGGTCCCAAACATTATTGATAACAGGTCCCATACCTGCAACAGAAAAACAGAAAACTGGCACAATCTCACCCGACCAGAACCAAAACCAGAGTAAAGAGGCTTCTACCTTTGATGCTTCAATGTGGGGGTTAAACCAGCTCTCTCTCACAAGGTTCATGTGTGCAGGAGGAGTGCTTGCTTCTCCTATTAGCTAAGTTGCTGAAAGATACTTACCAGATACACATGAGCAATTCATTTCGGAGGCAAGACAGTGTAGAGAATTCTGCTATTAAAGGATACATGATAAGCAGAGCTGCAAAGGAATGGGATGGGAAAAAATAGTCAAGGGGGCACAGTTTGTAGGGTTTGTCTGGAGTGTTAAAACACCAGAGCCCAGCTCTGCAACCATCTCACCATGTTATACCAGTTATTTTATAGCTTAAGTCTCTTCACAGATGCGATTTTTCCATTGCTACTATAGGCACCATATCTCCCTACTATACCTGCTATCCCACAGTCACACTCCCTTCCCAGAGACTATTATCCCCTTGTTACTATAGGCACCATCTCTCCCTACTATACCTGTTATTCCACAGTCACAGTCCCCAGAGACTATTATCCCACTGTTACTATAGGCACCATCTCTCCTTACTATACCTGCTATCCCACAGTCACACTCCCTTCCCAGAGACTATTATCCCACTGTTACTATAGGCACCATCTCTCCCTACTATACCTGCTATCCCACAGTCACACTCCCTTCCCAGAGACTATTATCCCCTTGTTACTATAGGCACCATCTCTCCCTACTATACCTGTTATTCCACAGTCACAGTCCCTTCCAGAGACTATTATCCCACTGTTACTATAGGGACCATCTCTCCCTACTATACCTGCTATCCCACAGTCACAGTCCCTTCCCAGAGACTATTATCCCACTGTTACTATAGGCACCATCTCTCCCTACTATACCTGCTATCCCACAGTCACAGTCCCTTCCCAGAGACTATTATCCCACTGTTACTATAGGCATCATCTCTCCTTACTATCCCAAAAGCATTTTCCTCTCAGCTGTTCAAACATTTTTTAAAAGGGTGCTTTTAACTTTCACAGGCAAACTAATTGCACTCTTTGCTACCTCAAAATGTTTTATGAATTTCCAATTAATCTATTTTTGTTTGGGATGTGGGGGCTTTATATGAGTTTATTGAATGGTATAGTAAGTCTACACTGCTCCCATGCCTCTATAGTCTTTCTTTTTTATCCTTAATGCCCCAATACAACCCCTGATATAATATCAGTTCAATTAAGATTACTTATGAAGATGATAGATCACTATTCAAGATTCCAAGTAAAATTCACTCTCTCCTTTCACAAGGTGACCTTTTGCAGCACTAAGCTATGCTCCATGTCTGAATCAAATGACCTTTCATCTCTAAAACATTTTGAAATTGCTCAATATTGTGTACTAGACCGAGAAAAATATATTTCCTTAAACTCTATTCTTCTAAAGTACAAGCCTCAGACAAGGAAACTCGCCTAGCTTCATGTAAACCAGCAAATAGAACAAACATATCACTGTTTTAGGGCCATGTATTAAATCTTTTGTTCCTCTGACAATGTACCTGCAAGTGTTTATGGTGGGGACTCTAGAATACAATAGTATGTGGAATTTATGTTTATGTTATGTTATGAAACAATTCATGCAACCCTCCCTCTCCCACAAATATTTTCATATTGCAGGAAAAAAGATCTGAGCTATCTCTATGCACCTCACATCAGAAGAGAATTGGTAGAAAAGCAGGAAAGCTTAGTTAGCCCATTCTAGCATCTTTCTCAGCAAGAAGCAGCCTCAGCGTCTGTTCAGATAAAAGCCATTCAATCCCTTATCAGTCCTGCAAATTCTGGCCCTGCAAGTCCAATCGCTTCTCTATTAAATTAAGACAGGCCTTCACACTGTTCCCATCTGGACCATTGCCGACAAGGCCATGATAAGGACACAATGTCTCCCAGCACCTTTTTTTTTTTAAAAAAAAAAAAGAAGCTTCCTAAAATAAGAGCACTCGTTTTTCTCTAATCTATGACTTCTATATAGATTAAGTGAATTATACCCCAGCTGCTGTTAGCCTGGAGTGAGAAAATATTATTTTTAATATCAAGCATCTCACAGACATATCTGTATCAAAACAGACAGAGACGCAGAAAGCTGAGTTCAGATATTGACGAACCTATGGAGAATATAACAAAATGATCAGGAAGTCTTGTCACTCTCCTGGCAGCGTGTGAAATGTGAGGATTTTATCAAATGCTATTTTATTATTTAGTTGGACAGGATTAGCACAGAAAAGCAAGGCCAATCTAATTATTCTAAACCTAGAAGGTACTAAATAGGTTATTTGGTAATTCAGTAAATAGTTGAACAGTCTGTTACATTTTGCCAAAATGGCTTGTGAAACTTTATATATTTGAAATGTATCTACTTTGCATATTAAATGTATAATTATATAAAATAAATCTTTCCTAGCTTATAGATGATGGCTGCCCAACTGGAGGCCTATGGGCTGGATGTGGCCTACAAGAGATTTTCAAGGCAAACCATGCCATGTTCTGCCATGTTCTGCCTAAACCAATGATATTTTTGTGCCCAAACATGTATGTGTGAATAGTTCACCCACGGCTTGAAAACGTTGGTAACTATGTTCTATATGATAAATCTTTTGTTTTCACACTACAAGGAATATTTACTATTATTATTATTATGTTCTATCATTGCTCAAATCACATAGCACATGCTGTTGGTGTTGGTGCAGCGTAGTTGAGCTCTACCATTAACAGTACATGCAGGGCACAGCACTCACAGACTCAAGGCAGCCTTTTATATACAGTATTACAATATTTTACAGACATTCTACTCTCTGGTACATCTAGCACCTGCCTAGTACCTTTCTTATTCCTACCCAACTTGAACTTGGCCAGTTGCAACTCTCTATAACTCCTAGTCCCCAGCACTAGGCGATGCTCAAAGTGGCATATTATTCCAGGAACTCTCCTATTCCTATTCAAGCTTGATTGCTCAAGTCTCTTTACTGGCAGGTGACACATCAGGGTGCTAACCCTTAATATCCCCATTAAAGTCTCTGACTCCTCTGATAGCTACCTTGATCCTGACTCCTACAGCAAGCTAGTACATGCCTTTCTAGTACTAACCTCACCTACTGAGGCCTATTTCCATCCCAGGTCCTTCCGCACTCCACCTCTTCCTGCTAGCAGTGGACAAAAAGATAGAAAATGGGCTGGCTTCCCATTTAAAGACCAGGAAAACCTGACACCTCTTGCAGTTACTGAGCTTCCGTGCTTAAAGGGTACTCTCATTGGAAAACATGTTTTTTTTTCAAAACGCATCAGTTGAAAGTGCTGCTCCAGCAGAATTCTGCAATAAATCCATTTCCCAAAAGAGTAAACAGATTTTTTTATATTTAATTTTGAAATCTGACATGGGGCTAGACATATTGTCAGTTTCCCAGCTGCCCCCAGTCATGTGACTTGTGCTGTGATAAACTTCAGTTACTCTTTACTGCTGTACTGCAAGTTGGAGTGATATTAACCCCTCCCTTTCCCCCCAGCAGCCTAACAACAGAACAATGGGAAGGTAACCAGATAAAAGCTCCCTAACACAAGATGACAGCCTGGTAGATCTAAGAACAGCACTCAATAATAAAAAGCCAAGTCCCACTGAGACACATTCAGTTACATTGAGTTGGAGTAGCAACAGCCTGTCAGAAAGCAGTTCCATCTTAAAGTCCTGGCTCTTTCTGAAAGCACATATCTATATTATAAATTACAAAAAATACACTTGCTGGTTCAGAAATGACATTTTACATGGTAGGGTGAATTATTTGCAGTGCAAACAGTGATATTCAGAAATAAAAACTACACCATAAAAATCATGACAGACTACCTTTAACTTTAACCTAGGAATGGGAAACATCCCCCTCCCAAATCAGTACCAACTCTCAAAAACCCTCCTAGGGGATTACTCTGTAATAATAAAACAGTACCAAGATATAATTAATCCTTATTGAAAGCAAAACTGAAAATAATTCTTTAAGCAGATTTAAAGTATGATGATCCAAATTATGAAAAGACCCTTTTTTCAAAAAAACTCCAGTTCTTGAGTATTCTGGATAAGAGTTCCCATACTTGTATTTACGATGCATATGATTGAATCGTCAGAGGGGTTATTTGATCGGACTGTGTCTGTAAATTGTTTATTTTCATTTGTATTCTTGTCTTGTGTTAATTTCAAAACTATCATCCCAATATTGAGAACTTGATATCAATTCACAAGCTATGATAAATAGCCTTCTGCTTTGTGACACTTGAGTATATGCCTTAATAATATGAGTACTTTCTTTAGAGCCTGTCATATTTTGACTCCTCTTGAAGAACCACATTTTAGAGTATTCATAGAGCATTATAGTTTGTAAGACCTGCTTCCTCTAATTCATTCACCAGCAATTTGAATTCTCCAGCAAGATCAGCTTAAACATTTAGCGACCTGCTTGATACCTGAAGAGTTAACAAAATGTTGTCCTATAAAAAGAGTGAAGTGTGAATTTGTGTTATCTGGGCATCTGCAGAGCAGATGGGAATCTCTCTGTAAGTGGGTTCCATAAAAGTATCACAAACTGCAATTAATCCATTTTTCTATGTAATCAATACGACTTGTACATTCTATACTTCCTCTCATTTTATCAGCAAACTTATCTATTCCCACTTATCGGGCTTGCTATCTGTTACATTCTCCTTTTTCTAATGCTGTTTATCACCCATGCATTGTGATGTCATCTCCTATCTTCTGGTGAATCTCGTTTCCGACTCCCTGTCTCCTCTAAGCGTTTGACCTTCTTTATGTTCTCGTTGGCTTGGTTAATGGCCCTTTGGGATCACCTCAGACTTTCATGTTTCTTGAATGGGACCTAATGGGTTTTTAGCACCTGTCTTTGAATTAAAAGCTTTTTCCATCTGTAAAGGTGAATGTGTAAACCTCCATTAAATTGGAGAGACCACAAGAGACCCACCAGTCCCTGCATACTACTTAAGAGTCTTCGTATAGATATAGTCAACGCTTTTAAGAGACCCCTAGAGCAATCAAGTCATATCTTCAGCAGTTTCCTTCAGCCTTGCAGCCTTTATGTTAACCAATCACATATTTGTTTCTAATGCACTATTGATACATAGACACAAGACACTATTAAAGGACTAGTAGAGCCATAGGGAGCCAAAGAAAGTTATTTTAAGTATTTTTTAATATTAAACTTGACCTATAGGTAACTTTTAATGTAGATTAATATTTTGAAAATAAATTTTTTAGTGTCAGTATCACTTTAAGCAGAATTTGTGTTTGTATTCTAATGTTTTTTGCACCTGAACCCAAACAAAGCCCCACCCAGTCTATGTGAGATAATATATAATTATTAGCTGAATCAGCTTCCTTTGAAGCTTTGTAGCACCCAGATCACAAAAACAGAAGCTGCTCCTGTCTTTAAAGGTACTAAAAAGTACAGCTGGGTATTAATCTAAAAGGGCTATGTAATTAAAGATGCAATGTTCTGCTGTAGCAACCAAAAACTACACCTGGGTTTAGGGTTAGACTGGACCAGCAGGACACCACGTAAAATCCCAGTGGGCCCTGGCCCTTGTGGGCCCCGTGACCCAGACCCACATCTGTGTACTACCTGCACAATGACTCCTGATCACCTTCCCAGCCCCGATTGTGGCACAACTGGAGAACAGGTATTCGCGGCAGGCCGGATGGGGGTTGCAGTTGGGCGGGGGCCTAGAGGGGGTTTGAATCTGGGGCATGGGGGCCCCAGACACTCCAATGCTGCCTGGGCTAACCTTATAGCTTTTATTATGTTGGTCAGCTTTTCACCTTGACCAACAGTTGGATCATCATAGGGCACTAATAGGTTACTACTGCCACTACAGCTGGCTTATTATGGGTTCTCTCTATAGCAATTTAAGGTGGCCATACATGTGCAGATTAAAGCTGCCGATATACACTGTAGGTCCTTTAATCTGATTCGGCAGTTTATCTGCCTGTGTGTGGAGGCTTCTGAAGGGTCTCCCTGATCGATATCAGGCCAAAAACCAGCCTGATATTGATTAGGCAGGTTTGATTTTTACTGAGATTGAGGACTGTATTGGCTAGTTGAATGGTCCTACGACCCATCAGTGCCCATTTCCTTTGTTATAATCCGATCGTTAGGGCTGAACAATTTTATTAAACTGATATCGCCCTGCCTTTGGTGGTAATATTGGGTTAAGATCTGCTCGTTTGGCAACCTCGCCAAATGAGCGGATCTTATTGTGTATGGCCACCTTTAGGCTCTCTATGTACAGTATATGTGATAACCTAAATGACTGATTTGTGTCTTCATCTGATCCGTTATGTTCATCAGCAAATGGTGCAGTCAATTATTGTTTTGATCCATAATGGGCTATTAGTTAGACATAATGACTGTGTAAAACACACCTCAGAAATCAATTTCTTCTTGTTATTAGTGTCAATGAGTGTATTTAACTTCAACTTCTTTTTTAGAGGATTCACAGTCTACAGTTACAGAACATGGATGTATTATGAAAGACCTGGGGTCATTTAATTATTTACTTTGAGCCCGTGGATACAAGAGTCTTAGGGGATGGAAAAATATGTCTCTTAAAGAAGTATATACTTTGGGGACTGGCTGGCGTACAGTGCCTAATTTAAAATCTGTTGCTAGATGAAGAGCACAATGCTAGTTGGCAAAAGGTAGGGGAAAGGAGGGGGGGCATATATGTCTCCTGCTATCTGCCCCTCATGAATACAGCACTGATGAACACATAAAGCATGGTGGTCATGGGAAGAACAAAGATTTCTGAAATGTGTTTTTGAGAATAGAGACCTGTAGACCTGCAAGTCATTTGTTACATTTTGTACCCTCCTTGCTTGTAGTAAATGATCCCCAGAGTATTTGATGATTGTAGCTAGGCTGTGGCATGCAGTAATACATCTTCACATAGCACCAACTAGTACTCTGTTTATAGCGTCTCTTGTGTCAAACCCATAGTCTCCTTTGCAATGGGTCAGTGACCAGTAAATCCTGCTGGTAAATAAAATAAATAAAAACAGCATATTGTTGTGGATCAGGGTGTCCTTTCTGAGCTAAGCCTAGGGATTTCTCCTTGAGAACATTTTGCTTATCCAGCTGTCAGAGAGGCTAATCCAGAGATCAGGCCATGCTGCTCATCCAACCAACCAGGCAGCAGTTTATAAAAACAATCTCTAGTGGACATCAGGAAAAACAGTGGTCAGTAAATAGAATTTTCAGTGCAGCTTGAAAGTTTAGTCTATTAAAAGAAACAAAGAAGCTGGTTTCTGGGGAATGGCAGGAGAGATGGAGTTAAGTGGCACAGCAAGTGCTTCCACATATCATATTAATGGTATAATGTTGTATCCCAGTCTCGGTATCATTTAAGAAAGACTAGAATAGACACTGACTCTCTGACAACAAAATAATTCCATTAAAATGTCATCATCTTGGGCCGTGTCTCACAAGTACCCTTCATTTATATATGGCCAGTGTTGCTGAGATAATTGTCCATTAAAACAATTGTTTCTTTAAAGGGCAACAAAATGAAAAGAATGCTTGAAAAAATAACAGCGGCTTTCTAATGCCATTGATTTTGTCATGTTCTGAACAATTCAAGACTATAAAGGATTTTATTTTTCCGTAGAGGATATGGCGTATTGTTTAGATTGTTTTGTTCCTGTCATTTCCCAGGCTTTCAGTCTAACTTTACTATGTTTGTGTTACAGCTTGCCGTTGGAAGGAGCAGAGGTTCTTCTGGGACCCGAGGTTACTTGTGGACCACTTGATATCACCTTGTCCACTCCAGTTGCCTTGACAATTCCGCACTGTGCTGAGGTCAGCTGTGAACACTGGAATATCCGCTTAAAAAGAAAATCCCAACAGGGAAAATGGGAGGCAAGACAAAGCTCTTTTTAACTGTCAATGCAAATTCAAGATGACATTTTTTAAATTATTTGCTTTTTTGTTTTACATCCTCATACCCTAGTTCTAGCAGGTGATGAAGATCAATGTGGACTCGTAGTGATGGGCAAATCTGACCCATTTCGCTGAAAATTTGCGAAACGGTGAAAAATTTGCCAAATGCATTGAAGTCTATGGAACAATTTTTTGATGCGAAAAATTTTGCTCATCACTAATGTGGACTGTAAACCAAATTTATATATATATATATATATATATATATATATATATATATATATATATATATATATATATATATATATATATATATATATATATATATATATATATATATATATGTATATATATATATATATATATTGAGGCCAAAAGGAAACTGCTATTTCAAATAATAATCCACACCATCTCAAAGCGGATGCTTAGGTACTTTTATGTTCTTAGAATTGGCTTTTTAGTTCACATACCCCTTTTCAAATTTCAATGAAATCAGCACAATAGATTGGCATGCAATAGATGGGATCAATAAGATAAATGTAGTCATTTAATTCTTTGAAGGTGTCCAATCTAAATTCAAGTATTTTGCGGAGAATAGATGTCATTATACAATCAGATGGGATGCAATACAAAGGTTGTCATATGCAATATAAAGGCTGTCATTCACACAATTTTCTTTTCCATATAGAAGAAATCAGAGATACTCCCAGTCATTTGAAAAGATTGTCCAGATGGGCACACTGACATACTAAACCATGCAATACAAATGTATTAAAAGGTTAAAACAGCACTCACAAATATAAAGTAAATTATGTACTTATCTGCTCATTCTAGATCACATCTGATCATCTAAATGTATTTTGATGCCCAGTCCGATGTGGTTCTTTCCTTTGAAGCATGAATCATTTTTGCCATTGATGGAGGCAAGACATTGGATTGGGTCATAAATTATTCTCAATCAAGCTATACTTATCTGCTCTAAATATTACTTTCAATCAAAGGTCATGACAATAATTTTCAAAAATACAAAAGAAATAGAATATCAATGCATTATTTTTTCATGACAGTCTGTCTATGGGATTACTCGAGGATATCACCCACTTTTAGGCTCACAGTTTAATGCAAGCCCTGTTGTTGGTCCATGCAACACATACATCATGGTTCCCTTTCAATCTGTAGAATTAGATATGTCTGTGTTAAAAGAATGCATTTATTTTTTGGCAATTCAGATTCAGTGTTTATTCAACTTTACTACATAAGTCCAAATGTAGTAGTCAAAAAGGATATATATTTTTTCTTTAAGACCACTGTGAGTCAGGGGACTCACTAATCGTTGTATCCAGGTATTTATTAATCACCTTTAAGGATAAATAGGAAAGGGTCTACAATAAAATGAATCAAAAAATTATAATGGTTATCCATTGTTGTTGCACAAAAATAGGAAAATTAATATTTCAACCTTTATTTCAACTTATCTCATCTTCCCAGAAACATATCATAAAAAACATGCATTAACCTAGATTCTACATTCCTTCATGGGAAAAATGTGTTGCAGGACAAGGAGGAGTACTAGATCACTTGTAGTCAAAGAGTAAAAAGTCACAGGCTATGCAAATAGATTAAACATTGAACAAATTCAAGGGTAATGCAACAGATACTTACAAGGAATTCTGCTCTTTCAAATGGAGAAAATCAGTGTTACATGTTTCCTTTCTTCTTTAGGAAATCATGTCCACGGATGATGAAACAACATCCTTTTATTGCCTTTTGGACCCATTTTCCTGCCATATTCTGTTGGACAGCTTTGGGACTTATGCTTTGGTTGGGGAACCACTGACAGATTGTGCAGTGAAAGAACTCAAGGTGGCCGTTTTTGGCTGTATGTCCTGCAACTCTTTGGATTACAACCTTAGGGTTTACTGCATAGACAACACTCCTTGTGCATTCCAGGTAAGCATCCTATGGAGAATGTTTCAGCAAAGAATAGTCCTACTTTTGACTTAAAGAACACTTACCTGATTACCAACAAGATTACACTGATAATGATACAGAAGGTTGAAAGTAACCACAGCAATATGGATTTTTGGCATAGATATAACCCTAGGTTCTAGGTGTGTTGGAGTGTCTTGTACAGGCTGTAATGAGTACTCTCTGATTAGCTTCTTTATATTTGTCAAGCTCAGTCTATGAGAAACAGAAGAAACATGACATAGGAGCAAAAACATTCCCCATGGATATGTGCCGAGCTCAAAAAAAATCGAAGGAACACTTTTTTATGCTCTTTTATGTCTTGAATCCAATGCTGTTGTTAGTTTGGAAGTGCCAATATAACTTTAAATCTACATTTTATTTGAAAAAGCCACATAGTATAACTTTAGTCTCCACCACAAATACAACACCATGATGAGTCCCATGAGATTGCTTACGTGACACCAATGATCTTTGAAGCATGGGAATTAAAAGTAGATCAGTCTTTGTTGTATGTTGTCTATACCAAGGGACCTTTGGTCTAATTTTGTTCAATGTTTTATATAACTTACCTTAATATTTCCAAGATCATGTTATGTGTAGGCAGTTTCTGCAGTATCCCACTCTTCATGAAGATCCGTATCACATTTCTCCTCAACCTGCCAATTAGCAAGTTTCACAGCACAATGTGTTGTTGTAACTTTTTTTCCACCAAATCATATTTTCCACTACTGAATGCCTCTATGTATTTAAATATTTATCTCCCCCCCTCCTCCTTTGCCTGTTTGCCTTCTGCTGTAGAACTCCAAATCTAGTTTCACAGGTTTGTGCAGCAATAGTACATTTTGATCAAAGAATTCAATCACCTGGTTGGACACTAACCACTTGTCAATTAAACCAGTGACCACATATCTCAGAGGTTACACAACTGCAGATTTAAATATAATAAATACATAAAAAAAGTTAGTGGTTTAATCAAAGCACATATATCAGACATAATGTAGACTATTGTACTCTACAAATGGAAGACCAGTGGCAGTTGCACCATTAAAGGAGAAGGAAAGCTACGTAGGCATTTTCTTGCCAATAGATTAGCTGCAATAGTGCAAGCTAGAATGCTATATTTATTCTGTAGAATGTTTTACCATACCTGAGTAAAAAGCTCTAGAAACTCTCTGTTTGTTTAGGATAGGAGCTGCAGTATTAACGTGGTGTGACATCACTTCCTGCCTGAGTCTCTCCCTGCTCTGGGCTCAGATTACAGCAGAGAAGGGAGGGAGGGGGGAAGTGGAGCAAACTGAGCATGCTCTTGCCCAGGGCAATGAGGTTTAAGATGAAGGCAGGAAGTCTGATACAGAAGCCCATGTGTACACAATAGAAGGAAAGAAATGCTGTGTTTCTTTTGACAGGGGACTCAGAGCAGCACTACTTTGGGGGTTTACTGTTATATTTAGATGGACCTTTCTGATAAGGCTTACTTAGTTTTAACCTTTCCTTCTCCTTTAAACAATAACAATATTTCTTTTGTTGGCAACTTATGAGCACATATTTTATATACAGCATGTCTCTAAAACCTAACTGTAATAACAGATTTTGCAGATCACCCATTGGTTCAAGTTTCTCAGCCAAAACCCAATGACTAATGACCTGATTCAAAGCATGAAGATATTGGTTGGGCA
Source organism: Xenopus laevis (assembly GCF_017654675.1). NCBI lineage: Eukaryota > Metazoa > Chordata > Amphibia > Anura > Pipidae > Xenopus > Xenopus laevis. The sequence continues at coordinate 127,283,660 of NC_054375.1, read as the reverse complement.
AGGGCTCCATCCATGTACCAGGCTGTCGGCTAGATTATAAAGTTTAATTGACCTGTGTATGGCTTCCCTAACACAGGGCAATAAACAGGGGTCCGATGCCATTCATGACTCTAGATTAGTTGCCAGGCCAGGCCTAGCAAGGCCAAGAAGGCCCGGCCAAGGGCTTTACAAATGAAGGGACAGCATGCTGCCCAGCCACACGCAAAGCCTTGCTCTTTATCCAGAGCACTATGGACATGCATGTGCAATATTTTCCCCTATTGTTTGAATCTGTCCACGACCCATTCCAGTACTCCAACTGTAGAAAAAAGGATGTGCATGCACGTGATCAGATGGGTGGGAGCGACAGAGGATGCCGACCTCCTGGCGGCATGAGTAGAAATCTGGCCCTGTTAGTTGCCAAGAAAGTATTTGTTAGCAGTCACTGGTTGAACAGATGCAAACTTTAAATTGAAAAAAAAAAAAAAAATATTTTCACTTTATGATGTCACAGACCCTTTTAAGACATTCAATTCAAAATGGTGTCAAGCAAGTTTTTCCCATTTTTGTTGTTTTTCCCATTTTTGTGTTTCTTCAGAAACACCTCAAAAGGACAGAAAAAATTGACAGAACAATTAATCATGTTGCTTTAAAGGCTTTCAGTGGATCTCTTTTTTTCTTTCTCTCTCTCTCCCCTTAGTGCTCATTCAGAAAGCCCTTGCATATGTGGTTCTGGCTGCACTCTACACCTTTTGCTGGATATATAAATACAGCATGAAATGCAGTCCCTACATGTGCACCCCAAATGAATATAATGCTGCTGGATACCGGCTGGCCTTGTCCATCAGGAAACCATTACTATTATAATAAATGTGTTATATACTATATATATATATATATATATATATATATATATATATATATATATATATATATATATATATATATATATATATATATATATATATATATATATATATATATATATATATATATATATAAAATAAAGTACCCCCTCTTGTAAAATATAAGGATATTATAAGTTACGGAGGAGTTTCATGACCATATAAGGCCGAAGGCCTGTTTTTATACAGGTCATGAAACTCTGAGGTAACTTCTAATAGCCTCATAGTTTGCAACTGGGGGTACTTTATTTATTATAATACACAAGTTTCAATCATGTCATGTGACAGAAATGACATCAGAACTCACCGTCTATAACTGATGACATCAGAACTCACTGTTTATAAGGATGTTATTTACAAGATATTCATGGCTTTTGTGTATTATATATATATATATATATATATAAAATAGTAAAAGGACCCGCACTCCAAGTTAGTTAACTTGGAGTGCGGGTCCTTTTACTATTTTGTACAAGAACACTTTGACCAACGCACCCACCTCATTAGAAATCCGGTAAGAGTGCGCTCACTCAACAGATTGTATATATATATATATATATATATATATATATATATATATATATATATATATATATATATATAAAATTATATAAATATAAAAATATATATAGTATTATATATATACTTCCACTTTTTTGGCATTATATATATATATATATATATATATATATATATATATTTATATATATATATATATATATATATATATATATAAGTATAATCATTTTAACATCATATATACACCAATGCATGACCCTGGATATTAAAATATATTTGTGATAGCTAAATTAGGACTTATTCACTAACACAGGTGCAAATTTGCATTAGATGAATTACTTATGGCAACCAACCAAACATTCAGTTTCATTGTTTTAACTGCACCAGACTGATCAGCTCTGACTGTTCACAGGTCGGAATTTGTTACTGGCCTGGTGTGATCTGCACCTCTAGCAAATCAGCCCTATTGTATGGTATTTCTTAACAGGCCACAGCAGCCTCTTTATTTCCCATTCCACATTCTGAATTTGGCTGCCAGCTATTTGCTCTCAGCAGATCTTGTACGCTGAAAACGGCTTGTCCTTCTAACTAAAGTGACCTACAACTGTCGGATATTTCTATTCTGTGACTCAAAGGGTGGCCCACAGACAGTTAATAAAAATTAGGATGATTTTTTTTTCTGGGTGCTAAATTGCTGCCAGCTGACAGAGTTAGAAGAGATTGCAGCTGTAATGAAATGCTTGCTCCTGGGGTATGAAGGGAAGGGCACAATTGCTGAAAGGACAGCTGAGCTGCTTTTGTGTGTTTTGTTTTCGCCTTTGCAGGAAAAAAAAGCAGCTTTTCTCGCTACAATTAGTAAAGGCTTTGCTGGTGTTGTGCTGTTAGAGTAGGACTGGAGGAACAAGCACTTGTGCGTTATTATAACAACGGTACAGAATGTGAGTGCATTTACAGGGCAACCTCTGGAACAAAGAATTTGCAGATGTTCCTCTGGATTCTTTCACATTATTACACTTTTTTTTATTTCTCATTAATTGTTTATGATGTTATTGTATAGAAGAGAGAGCATAGGTTACCTTGCATTTGTCTTGGAACAACAATACTAGCTATCAATTGGATTGCGATGTGAACACCCCAACACACCCCAATTTTTGTGTGGTCATTTATGGCATAGTAGAGGCTCCATGGTATTCTGCCTTAAGCATTTGATACCCTCCGGTTCTTAATCATGGCCATTATATGAAACAACAGAATATGTAAGATATGTAATATATGAACAAAGTATAAAAATGTTGCTCATCCCAAATGTTACATTTTAAAATATGTGGCAAGTAGATAAAGCATGTGTTTTCAGAAAAGAACTGTTCTGGCATCATTATTCTTCATCAGCATCTTAATCGGTCAGTTTCACTTTTATTAATGTTGGAGATAAAATCTATAATTCATTTTTTTCATTTTAAATCAAGCTTCAAGGCCTGACCGATTTAATCGTGTTATATAACAGTTATAACGTTACAGTGTGTTACTTTCTACTACGTTCAATAAAGAACCTTTACATTTAATGACAGTACATTGATTAAAAGAGAAACTGTTCTTTGTATCTTTAGCAAGTTGTATACATTTACTGCCATATTACTGGTCAAAATAGAATTGGCTACACACTTTTAAACTGATAACATGTATGGAAGCACTAGTTTATGGTTCTAAAGACAGATGTGTTTAAAGATAATGCAAATAATGAGCTTAGCATAATTTTTTCAATGCATGGAACTGATATGGAAGTTAGATTCCTACACGTTGGGTAGACCTGTGCCTGACCTGGACTCGCTTACCACAAGTCATTCCACACCCAACATGTCCCCCTACACAGACCCACTATCCGATCTTGGCCGTGAATAAATAACTTGCCTTCCAACCTGGGGATGCAAAACCATATATGATGTCATTGCAAACTGAAAGTGATGTCACTCCAGAGCCTGCTCATTTGTCATATCCCCAAACTTTAGCTGGGTACCCAAGCAGGTTACCAACAGACTGCCCACATGGCCAAGGAATTGGGGACCTTGTGGTTATTCTTCAGGTACAAAACCTGATGCAGGACTCTAATGGAAGCTAAAAGCTATGCTTTTTTTCTTGGAACTATCTACACTTGGTGGCCATCAAATAATATGGATATTATGGTGTCTAACAACCTTGTTTTAGACTGGATGAGAGAACAATGAAGCCATTAATACACTGAATAAAACGTTTGGGTCTCCAGCTGATCATACATCATATTCAACATTTTCATCATTTACCCTCCTTTTTTTAATAAAAAAAAAGTTTGTGGGGGAAGAAAGAACTTGCCCTAACTGACAATGATCCCTGTATTTTGATATATTTATTTGTGCTTTAAAGACTGCAATTGGCTGATGGCATGTTAGAATTGTGTGTGCAATGTTATTAAGATTCTGCTGGCATTTTATTATAGCTGAAAGGTTGCATGAGTAAAATATGAAGGGCCTTGACACCAATAGAGATATTGCTTTGTCTTTATAGCAAGCCCTATAATCATTTTAATATTGCTTCCCAAGGGAGGTGGCATATTTTTTAATGTTCCTGTACTATAAAAATCCCTCTGGGTGTGATTTTTAATTGATTTCCCCTTTCTCTGTTATAGGAGGTTCTTTCAAATGAAAGACATCAAGGTGGACAATTGCTGGAAGAACCAAAGTTGCTTCATTTCAAGGGGAACACATTCAGCATTCAAATTTCTGTTCTTGACATCCCTCCTTTCCTCTGGAGGATAAAGCCCTTTACTGCATGCCAGGTACATACTGTACATTTAGTACATAATGCAAACCTTTTCTCTCTGTGATCTTTATTTTATTCCAGCTTAATACACATTGATTAATAGCTAATGCATTTAGTGCTGTTGGGAAGATATCAGGTGAACACCAGTAATGACTCCAGAGTACTCTAGGGTACTTCCATATGTCTGATGCCTTGAGGGTCTCGTTGTCTTTCTCAAATACCGGCCTCTGGACAATGCAATAAATCTGCTCTTGTGTGAGTCTAAGGTCACAACAAAAGAAGTTTCAAAAGGATAAAATGTAGGGATAAAGCTGCTGAGAGTAGCCGATGATGCCATTCATTCATGCAAGACCAATTCAGCTGAACTCAACAACTTACATAACTGTTTACTGGAGGCAAACTTTATATTTTGCATTTCTCTGCCCAGAATGTGACCTTCTGACATCTGTTTTACATTTCAGTGCAAGCCAAACATACAGGGCTATGTTGGTAAAGGTATGGGATCCGTTATGTTGAAAACCCTTTATTCAGAAAGCTCTGAATAACTGAAAGGCTTTCTCCCAAAGACTCCATTTTATCCAAATAATCCACCATGTTTAAAATGATTTTCTTTTTCTCTGTTACAATAAAACAGTGCTTTGTACTTGATCCAAGCCAAGATATAATTAATCCTTATTGAAAACAAAACCAGCCTATTGGGTTTATGTAATGTTAATTTTTACATGATTTTTAGCAGATATAAGGTATGAAGATCCGAATTATGGAAAGATCCATTGTCCAGAAAACCCCAGGTCCCGAGTATTCTGCATAGCAGTTCCCCTACATGTATAAAGGATGTTCTTGTCCTTCACAGGCTTAAGTTTAGTAATTAAACAAACTAATCTCATGTAAGAAAATAAAAGCAACCTAATTCTATTCTATTCTGTTACAATGCAGTATAAATGGTTTTTGCATTGTGATATTCTTGTTTCTTTGATCCTCCATGTTATTATACAGGCGTTACCAGGTTTCCTTGCAAATGCAACCTTCCTTGATAGACAATGGTGTGTATTTTACATTATTATGTTAACAAACTAACATAGATTTGATTCATTTACTTACATAGCTCTGAAAAATAGTGCTTAACCCAAGGTAAAAAGGGGTAGAGTTTTGACCTAAGTACAGGTTGCTGAAAAAATGTGATAAATCAATAGTGGTGGGGGTTAAAAATGAATGCAGCAAGTGGGGGAGCTTTACATTCCAATCATCAGCATCAGTTGACCCCTGAACCACTGGTACAGCAGTTGTTTAGATCTATTTAAAGGGATACTGTCATGGGAAAAAAAAATTGTTTTCAAAATGAACCAGTTAATATTGCTGCTCCAGCAGAATTCTGCACTGAAATCCATTTAAATTTAATTTTGAAATCTGACATGGGGCTAGACATTTTGTCAATTTCCCAGCTGCCCCTGGTCATGTGACTTTTGCCTGCACTTTAGGAGAGAAATGCTTTCTGGCAGGCTGCTGTTTTTCCTTCTCAATGTAACTGAATGTGTCTCAGTGAGACATGGGTTTTTACTATTGAGTGTTGTTCTTAGATCTACCAGGCAGCTGTTATCTTGTGTTAGGGAGCTGTTATCTGGTTACCTTCCCATTGTTCTTTTGTTAGGCTGCTGGGGGGGAAAAGGGAGGGGGTGATATCACTCCAACTTGCAGTACAGCAGTAAAGAGTGATTGAAGTTTATCAGTAAGTCACATGACTTGGGGCAGCTGGGAAATTGACAATATGTCTAGCCCCATGTTAGATTTCAAAATTGAATATAAAAAAATCTGTTTGCTCTTATGAGAAATGGATTTCAGTGCAGAATTCTGCTGGAGCAGCACTATTAACTGATGTGTTTTGAAAAAAAAAAAAAAATTCCCATGACGGTATCCCTTTAAGGCAAAACTGAGAATGCATTGGCATATGCATCAATTCATGCTCCTACAGACTTGTGGCAGTGCAAGTGCTCTTGTCCAGTCTATTTTTATGAATTAAACACATATATGTACTGATGTAAGGGAACCCCTATATTACCATCTATACTGTAGGTGCTAATGACCAAACAGACAGAAAACTAATGTTGTTGTTAAAGATGTTCTCCTTAAATGAGGAGTTTCTAACACAAATTCTATGGAAATTACATCATTCATAACTTGCATGATGATGTTCATTTGCATACATATTGGTGCGTCATGTCCAAATTGTGATGGTTGTCCCCACACTTACACTGGAATTTTGATGTGGGCAAAAACACTTTTTGATTTGTCTGAAATTGTTACACACAGTAAGTAAACAAGGCTATCTGTCTGTAATGTAGGGTCAAAAACATTAAAAAAAAAGAAAAACTTGATCAATGCACATTCCTTGGTCCCTTGTTAAAATGAATTTACAGTAGTATCTAAGCTTAGGCATATATTTTGCAAAACTGTTTTTTTTTGTTACAAAATTATGATCATAAAATTGATAAGCCACCATACCACGTCAAGGTAAACCCCATATGGTGATCCTAACTATTTACCTCTGGTCAAGTATTTTCTGGGTTGTCACCTCCCTGCATAACTGGAGACCAAGGCATCGGCTTAGATGGGCTTGATCCTCCCCCATGTCAGTAGCATTTTAGAAAGGAAGAGGTTTGCATTGATTTTTTACACAGGCTTGTTCCTTCCTCCCCGCTTAAGGCTTGTAAAATAATTGTAGCTGATCTGGCCAGGATAGTTACAAACATACAAAAAAGAATTCTTAATTTAAAAAAAAAAAAAAAAAAAAAACTATTTTGCAAAATACATACATTAGCTAATGAATAATAAATTAATTTGTATTCATTTGTTAATGTGCATTGATATTGATCAGCTGCACTTCCTTTGTATTTACAGTATATTTGGCCTTGGAGTGCTTCCACAATTGCGCCTTTTTTGTAATTTAGGGCCCAAGGTTTATTTGAGAAATAAGAGAGAATTCTAATAAATGCAGGGTACTGGTCAGGACTCAGTGTAAGCTGATTGCAATTAAATTATAAGCAATGAGTGCAGCTTCTGCAAGTGGGTTCTACTAGTGCCCCCAATTTTCACACTAACTATTACCCTTACTGTTTTGATTAAGATTAGAGTGTGGCCATAATGCAGTGATCTCAACCAGTGGCTCATGAGCAATATATTGCTCACCAACCCCTTGGATGTTGCTCTCAGTTCCCTTAACCAGGTGCTTATTTCGGGTTGCATAAAAACAAGTGAACTGCCAAACAAAGCACATAAGGGCTACCAATAGTCAATCACTTGCCTTATTTGGCACGCCAGGAACTTTTGTTTAATGCTTGTATTGCTTTCCAACTCTTCTTATATTTGAATGTGGCTCATAGATAAAAAAAAACTTGGGTAGGGCTCCATAATGTAACAAGGCAAGCCATGTAGCTAACAAAAGAAGGATTTAGAAGACATTGAAGTACCATATAGTGAATTTTTTTAACTGGGCCCAGAGAGTGCCATGAATTAACAATGAGAAATACTTAGATTATTTGTGGGCTGAAATATCTAGAAACGACCTGGCTAATTCACTTTGGAATTTGTTGTTTTGGATTCCTTTCTGTTTGAGGGAAGTTCATTTGTAGTGATACTTTAGAATGTATAAACACTGCTTATTTCCTACATGGAACATCACTGAAGGAAGTGCCTATTATTCCCAGTAAATAACATAAATGCTTTTTTTGAGGTCTCTGAAACAAAATTCACCATATTCTATAGACTATCACAGCATGTTCAAAAAATTTCAGAAGCGAAACATCCCAACAAGGAAAAAAAAAACCATACAGATTGGCCTCCAAGTATTTCAAGCTATTTTACCTTTGTCCTGATCCTACAAATACATCCTTTATAATCTGCAAAGCATTGTGTGTTCTACAGTCACGCAAAATCTTATGGGCATCAAAAGGATTGCAATCAACTCTGGGAAACAGAGCACTAGTAAATAATATTAAAAAGTATTCCCTGTAGGGAAAAAAAAGAATTCACATACAGAATAAATGAGTTTACCTTCCGTTAATGTTGATCTTTCAAATATCAAAAATAAAACATTATGGGAAGCTGGGGATCTTGCCATCAGCACAACATCTCTTAAAGGAAACCTAAAGACTAAAAAAAAGTATGGTTAGAAATAATGTATTTTCTTTATTGAACTTACTGTATGAACCCAGAGATTTAGCAGCTCTATACACTAATGATCCATGCCTTCAAAGTTGTCCAAAGCAGCTCCCCATCTTTTAATCTTGTAAGGACATCTTTCGAAAATACATCTATCATAGAAGCCAATGCTACAAGGCTGATCATTAATCAATTCTCATGCAGAATTCTCCGTCTCCTGCTGTCATGTAATATAAATGAGTCTGGCACTGGGAATTGCATACTGTATATATACAGTATATATATATATATATAATGTCTCCATGCTAGTATGCAGCCTTATTAAAACGTATACGTTTTTTATTGATAAAGTCACCACCATAACTAGTGGTGGATAGTGGATCATTCACACTGATTGTGATTTACAGAACTTCCATCATGCTTGTACCAAAACCTGTCTCTGGTAACTACTGATTAATACCTTTAACAACTTTTATATGTGACATCTTATATGCCCTTGGGTGCTGGCTTCTGTATTGCAGTAATGTATTGTTGTCATCCAGTTTTATCGTTTGTAGGGCACATTATAGTTTTTGACCAACTTGTGTCAACTGAACATTTAAGAATTGTATAGTTGTATGTAGGTATGTATATATGTATATTTTTTTATTTGTATAGCCCTTCTTGAGGTCAAATCACTGTACAGAAAAACAATAAATTAGTAGTAACAAACAATGGGGTCCCTGCAATAATAAGTAACAATAAATGCATTATTAGAAATACAATTCATATAAATATAAAATATAATTACAATACAGATTAAGTGCTCAGTGTCAAGGAGACAAAAGGATGGAGGACCCTACACCGTAGGGCGTATAGTCTGAATAAACTAGAGAAAAAAAGCAAATGTAAAACAAAGTTATCACTAATAGTAGCTGATAACACTACAATGTCCAAGCCAATAACATCTCACAAAGCATTTAGAGGTGCCCCACCTAATGATTCATTTATTTTCAATATAGCTACAAAAGAATGTAACCCTAACTGTGGCAGAATTATCATTGGCTCATACCGGTGCATGTATGAATTAGTGCAAGCCAGAACCATGGCTGCGCCCTTTACCATCCTTGACTTCTGTATATAGTACTCATTTTCAAAACTAAAGTAATTTGGAGTAAATAATATATGTAGAGGTTCAGAAGAAACTCCATAGCTGGGACAGTATAGTCACTAAACTGTCAAATTAATCTCAGTATTGCTTCAATACCCAATCAACGGGGAATACAAGTTTAGAAATTAACAACATCCATAGTGGCCAAATTGACTTGTTCCAATTTTGGTGTTGGAAAAGCATATTTAAATAGATGAGGTGAGCCCCTTAAATAGATTAGTGTACTTTGGACAATTGGCTTTAACAGAAGAAAAATACCTATGGGATGCAGTCAGTTGTCCTAACTCAACAAAGTTGCGCAACTGGGAGGTGCAGAATGGTTTTTATGAACTTTTGGCAGGGTATACAGCATTGAAAATTTTGGAAAACCCATTATTAGAAAACCATTAAGTCCTTAGTAATAATCTCGCTGCCATATGCTGTACATATATATTGATCAAACAGTTTCTTAAATTGATCACCTGGAACCATACGCAACTGGTCATTTACTGATTCATCTGGCAGTTGCCTCATCACATGCACTCAACAGTCCATATAGTTTAACAACTGCAATCCAGCTTACTTCATTACAGCTTGTACCCCTGCTTTGGTTAGTTTAGCAATAGCATGCTTTACGTTGTCCTCAATGATCTGCTTAAAAACTTGGATTGCCGAATTGGTAACAGATGGAATATATAGACTTTTTAACCTTAATCTCATCGTGTCATCTTTAAACATCTCCTTCAAACTTAAAAGTCAACAAAACTGATATTAAAAACAAAAGAATACATAGAATATTATGTATATCAAAATGTCAGGACCAGCACTTTCTATAAAATATATATTTATTTAACACACTAGTCTGACATTTGAGTCCTTGCTAGGACCTTTCTCAAGGACAAATATATATAATTGTAGAAAGCTTTATTGGAATCAACGTTTCGACCCTCAACGGGGTCATTGTCAAGATATATATATATATTATAATATATTATATATATTATTTATTTATTTATTTTTATTTTTTTTCTTGATAGTCCTATTGTGCTTTACAAAAAGTGTTGCTGAGAGGAAGACAGCTTACACTCATTTGGTGGTTGACCAATGCGAAAAATATTTCCCCCTCAACTTGTAAAACATACATCATTTGTAATAGACTCTTACATAAGGATAATCGCTGGCTTCTTACTCCCATAAGAGACTATTTTACTCTTCTAGCGTGAAGAAAGGATATAAATCTTGTCTGTTTTACATGCTATGTAATGAATGAAAACTTTCCAAAATAATCTTGGATCTGAATAGCCCCCAATTGAGTTCTTAGCTGTCTCAAAGTAATACACCCTGTTTGTTTTTTTAAATGATGTATACAGTAGATTTAGCACATTTTACTTAGTTTGCAATATCTCTGGCCTTTCTTGCCAAAAATATAGCCTACTTTTCTGATTCAAAATATAACTGCAGGGTGCTCATAAAAGAGAGAGAAAGAGCAGCATTCCAACAATGTAAATTCTTCAGCATTAATCTTTATGGTGTATCCAATCCATGCACTGCTAAAAGTTCCATGAGTGCCGTAGACCCGAGTAACTATTAAAATTTACAGCGAAGAGATAAAATGCAGATGAAAGAACCATTACTTTATAACAGCACAGTATATAAAAAGAAAAGAAGTGATATGCTAGGATACCATAAAATGTGCTGGGCAGCATTGGCTTTGTTGAGGATTTAAGGCATAAGATTTAGGACCCCATAGGATTTTAACCCATTGCTTTTTAGTCTTGCCTGTGTCCTGGGTGCTTCAAAGTAATGTGTCAAATCAGATTTTGTTTCAGGAAATATGGATTTGCCAATTGACAGCTTATGTGGTATTAGACTACAAATGAGAGGCATTTCTATCTGTCGCCTTAATGAATTCACCCATCTACATTTATGGCAGCCTAAGTAAGAAGAAATGAGCAACACATATATTACTTCAATTTCCAAAGCTTTGTCAAACTCTTTGTAGGGAAAATATACTTATATATTGTAAGAACTATATAAATATATTAGCAATGCTTATTGACATTAAAGAGGATCTAAAAGAAGCTCTGGTTCCCTAAAGTTACAAATGCTAAAAGCTTTCTCTAGTGAATGTGGATTAGGGCAAGCTCTTACATTTTATAGACATTTATCTACTGAAATATACTGCAAAGACTCATGGACTGCAATTATATCCTTGGATTTGTTGGACCATAATTTCAAAGATGCAAGTAGATATGACATAAAATTGTGCAGCACCAAGTTCCAAGGAAGTCTGTTATCCTACCCTTAAGCTAGATCTCTATTGGCATGACAAAGGTCCAATTGCATGTAGCAATGAGTCTAAGTGAAGAAGTTCTGATATAGTTGATGATATTGCAATATTTATTATGCCGCATAGGCTGCATATACTCCTTAAATAGGAGGAGAAATACATACATGGCAAACACAAACTAAATCAGGTTTGGTTAAAAGTGTATTGATTTTAAAAGTTAAGAAATGAAAGGCACACTCATCACAAAAGCCTAAGAAAACACTCCCATTAAACTCTAAGATTCTCTACTCTTCTTTTCTATCTATATACAGATGAAGACACTTTGGTTTGTGTGCTGAACACAGAATAACTAAATTCAATTAACATCATATGCTTATTAGCCCAAACCAAACCTTTGGCAGTAAAGGTCTTTGTCTCCAAAGATGCCCCTTGCAGCTTCCTATCTTCTTTTATCTTCATGCTCTTTCTAGCTGTCAGTTACTTAACTTAAAGGACCAACTTAACTCAGCCTTTATTCTTTAAAGATATACAGTAGCTTCTTCTCCTCCTATTTGGGTTTTCAGACATGAGCTTAATAGAAGAAAAAAAGCCACTAATGTATTTAAAAGGATTACCCCAGCTTCGTCCTTGCCAGTACCTCATTGTCATAGTTATAGCCATCCTTGCCTTAGCAACAACCTATAATTTAATTCCAGTGAGAAGAGTTGCGAGGTGTGCTGGACGCCAAAAGGTCAAATACACACTAAAAAGAAATACACCACAAAGCAAATAAGCGCTGTTTTTTTGTTTAGCGATACTAAAGAAAGAAGACTATTATTTTTTCTAAGTTTCATGCTCATAAATTCCGGACACAAAAAATGGCTTTATCCAGATTACTCAAAAGACCTATATTTTTTTGAATGACGCATTGTAAGAAACTCTATTAATGCTACATTATCCTATGAGGCTCAGATGGCATCTAAAATCTCATTACTTTCCAAGACTGCCTATCTGAATATGAAATCACATTTAAATGGAAAAGTTGTCCCTAGGTTTTACCATTGCATGTACTGAGATTTGACATAAAACGACTCCAGCATAAGTATTCCCATATATTGAGCATGATGCAGCAGGAAAGTTTGACAATATAGTATAGAAGTAATAGACTTTGAACCAGTGCATGTGTTTATAAGTAGAAGGGTATGTCTATACAGTCTTGTATGACTGGTTTCACTTGCTATGTATCATGAACAGTGTTTAAAGGTATGAGGAAAAAACCATAACAATTGTGAGGCCCTCCAAAAATCAGTCAAGGTAGTAAGAAAGTACAAAATATTTATTAAGACATAGTGAACAGCAGCCTAACACATTTTGTGCCTGTTGGGGGCTAATGGGCATTCCCCTGTACAGCTCTAAAGCTGGCCATAGATGCAAAGATCTCATCGCATAAATCGAGGATTCGTACGATTTTCGGAACGTGTGTGGAGAATCCCGACATTTTTCTTCTGCCAGAGATTGGTTGTTTGGTTGATCGGACAGGTTAGTACATTTCTGCCGGCTTCGGGTAATATCTCTGCGTGTATTGCCGATCGTACGATTTTCAGTGGGAGACTGTCACTAGCTTTGTCTATCGTACGATTGCTGTCAGGGGCAGAACATCGGCTGATCTGTTCTTTAACTACTTTATTTGGTCGGAATGTTAAGACTTTGATCTGAATGGTTAGTGGCAGGTCGGGAGATGGGAAAGTCCGATCGTACATTAATTCGTATGATTGGACCTTTGCATCTATGGCCAGCTTAATATAGAACATGACCAATCAGAATAACATACATCACAGCCAATCACCAAGTAAGGAGCAAAATTTGACGCAGGCTACAATTCCCATTAAAGTCAATGGGTGTCCGTTAATCGTCACCGGCATCTAAAGAGGGCAAATTTGCAAATGTATTAGCCGGCTAAAAAATGTGCAAATTTGACGCGAATACGCGCCTGGTGAATATAACCTATCAGATGGCACTGTCTACTAGATGTGTAAAGACCTAATCTTAAAATGCTATACGGTGCAAAAATGCTGTCCATTTGTCTGCTAAGGAAGAATGGTCACATGTAGGTCATGGATGACAAATAACATATGATTGCATATGTGACAGGGATGTGCCCT